>NC_140074.1:61777987-62377987 GCF_964194135.1 Talpa europaea | reverse complement strand
TTCTTGAGTGAGTGAAGAACTATTTTTAATGATTCAGCGTTCACTTAAAAGTGGATGTGTCTCAAATTCTGTTTGCTGCAGCTCCGACTGCATGGCCTGTTGGCCATATATATAGGTTTGAAGTTGCTGTTGTGATTTCAGACTCACCCTGTCCAAGCTGAAATGTCTTCTCCTATAAAATAATTCCTCTCCTTTAATCATTACCAGTGCTATGATGATTTTGCTAGTTGTCTAGGCTTACAATTATAAATTGAATCCAGTTTTTCCTTGTTGTTACAATATCAATTTCATAGTAACGCCTCCCTCCTTGATATGTCCTGGAACTGTCCCCACTGATATCATCTATTATTGTGGCTCTGTTCAGCTCTTATCATGATGTTTTCTTCAGCTGCTTTCTCACAACTTTCTACCCTGCTATAGAGTTTCCATATTTTTATTTATTTTTTTTTTTTAAATAGAGGCATGTTTATTTATTTATTTATTTGCTTGTTTGTTTGTTTTGTTTTTATACATGCACTGGGTATAGTTAGAAGCGTGGGAGGGTGAGAGAAATCACCAGAGCCAGAGCGGGGAGCAGAGCAGGCAGAAGGACCGAAGTACACTGCTGAGGGGAGCAGCGGGCGGCAGGAGAGGTCTGCGCGCCATGTGGGACCCTCCTCCGGTGGCCGGGGAGCAGCCGGGGATCGAACCGGCGCCACGGAGGCTGCGGGCAGCTTCGCAACCCAGCGCTCAACCGCTGCGCCACCTGGGAGGCCCGAGTTTCCATATTTTTAAAACACAGATCTTATCAGTTCACATCTTAAAATATTGGGCTATTATTTTACAGTTATTAAACACACTCAAGTTTACACAGTCTCTATTTTTTCAAGAAAATATAGGTCTCTCCTATGTGCAATGCTTCCTTATGAAAAATAAAGAAGGAAAATAAGAAATGCCAACTGAAAAAAGTCACTTTGAAAAAGTGTTTCAAACTAGCTTAGCTGCACCCCGTGTGTATCTCTGACTTCTTGCCCTAGACAGGGTCACTGTTGTCCATAACTAGATGCCCTTCTGTATTGCCACTTTGTGTCTGTCGCATTGTTGACATGTGCCTCTTCCCTAATAGATTTGGAGTTCTTGAAGTCAGGAGCTGTTTCATCTCTCTCTGCCCCTGCCACAGTGCACATTGTGAAATGCTCCCAACTTACTTATTTTGTAGGCTGTCCTGCTTTAAGAGGGAGTTTTCTAAAATTCTGCTTCTACCAAGTTTCTTCCTTGATCACACATATAATAGATATTGGTAGCCTTTACAGATAGAAAATTTTTCCTGATAATAAAATTTAACTTCATTGTTTATTCATTTGGAGAAGTATGTGCAAGTCTTTATAGAGACATTAACTTTTTATTTTTTAATTTTTTATAGTTTAGTTTTTTATTAATTTTTTAATTTTTTACAGCATTTTTCATTTTTAAACAATATTTGCTTACCCCAACCCCCTCAGGTGTATATTCCCCATAGAGTTTCCTTCACCAATGTACCCGTGTACCATCACCTCAGTCCCCTGTGCTCCTCCCTCCCTTCCTCTGATCCCTCTCCCTGTTCCTCCCTTGTAAGAGACATTAACTTTTTATCTCTTTTCCAGATATGTGTTAAATGAATCCCAGAGTCGCCAAAATTCATCTTCAGCACAGAGTTCTTCTTCAAATAGCGGGGGAGGTTCTGGAATCCCACAGCCTCCCCCTGGAATGAGCTTTTATGCAGCTAAACGAGTTATTGGTGATAATCCCTGGACACCTGAACAGTTGGAACAGGTATCCATCCCACATGCTTGTTCATAATGGCACCTCTACACACTCACCCCTGTGAAGTTGATGAAAGCATGTGCGACATGGTTCTAGTCTTTTCAGATTCTCTCGTGAAATAGCTTTAAAAGGAGCAATTGATGTAATGCTCCCTTCATTATGTCAGTTATTTGTTAAAGCTCCAGGGAAAGGGAGGAGTGGGGTATGCACTTCAGTTTTTCTAAACAACTTACATATTGCAAGTACAAAATACAGCCCATTTATAGCTTGAGTATATTCAACTTCTTTCATTTTAGTTTTTAATTATAGGTCTGATAACTATCCAGCTGCTTTGATTTAGCTAGAATATAATTTATTTTAACATTATTCAGCCTTTTAGGGCTGTACATTTTGAGTAAAGTGAGGAACTTTAATAAGAAAGAAATCTAGGCCAGTTCCTGGATTAATACTTTGTACATTGGTGTTATTGAAAATGAATGTACTTCACAAGGGACAATATGGGGAAAAAAGCATGACTCCCTTTTATATTTCTTACTGGGAATTAAAAAAATTGGCATTAAGAATTTTATTCTGGATTTAAACAGGACACAGATGTTCTCTGAGCAGCTTTTATAAAAGACTGGTGCTCTACAGAGAAGGTGCCTCACTGTGTCTGTGTCATCAGGCACCTCAGGGAAGAACAGATGAGATCAGTATGTAATTATTTTGGAATTCAAGCAACATGGGTTAGTCTTCCAATCCTTCCTTTATCTCTCCATGGTAGTGTAAATGCCTTGATCCTTTTTTTTGGGGGAATGTAAGTGACCACTGCTCAAAACAAGTGTTTCCAAGAGAGGGAAAATGGCAATCTGGGCATTCTTGTTACAATTTATAGAATGATTTGTTCATCACGGTTAAGTTTGATTAGATTGCCTCCTTCTTGTTTTATGGAGTTTTTTCTTCCTTAAACCATAATGTAAGTAAGAAAGGTAAATAGTAACAGAAACTGTGCTTTATAATTACCTGTGTGGCAGGTACTATACTGAATACTTTAAATACATTATCTCATTTAATTCTCACAGCAACCCAATGAACTGTAGAAATTGTTTCCATTTTTTAAAAGGAACTGAGATTTTGACATTCATCATGTTCTGACTCCTAGGCTTTGAATCTAAGTCTGCTTAGGGGTAAATCTATAAGTTCTGTAATATAATATATAATTTTTAACATTAAATTGTCATCTTTTATTGGTCATTATTTGCTAATTTCTAAGGGCGTCTATGATGTTTGTCAATTTCATAATCTGGTGTTCAAATGAAGAGTTTAGCTTTAAGGATGAAAGTGCTTTTCTTCTAATTTTTTTTAAAGAAAGATTTATTTTTTATTTATACAATAGCTGGGGTATAGGCCAGAGGTGCGGGAGGGCAAGAGGATTCAATAGAGACAGAATGGGGAGCAGAACAGGCAGACAGACCGAAAGCACTGCTGAGGGGAGCAGGTGTGACAGAAGTCTACCCCGCCATGTGGGAATCTCCCTGGCTGACCGGGAATCGAACCCACACTGCAGGGGCTGCGGACAGCTTCACAACCTTTTGCTCAACGCAATGTGCCACCAGGGAGGCCCGCTTTTCTTCTAATTTTTAAGTGTCTTTTGTATCACACTTTTTCTTCCAGATAAAACAACTTTCGTGGGTTTTTTTTTTTTTTTTGATGATAAAGCTAAAAGATTCAAGTAGTAAAGAAAATTGTTAAGAAAAATTAATTAGGGGGGGCGGAGCAACATGGCGGCGAGGAGACGCTGCGAGTAAGATCTCCCATTAAAAAAAGTTAATAGGGAGGAAAAGCGGCAGGTCCCAGTGAGAACTGGGACACGGAAGATAAACGGACGACTCCAGCAAACTGCCCGAAGAAGAAAGTTGCCATAAAAGAGGACGAGAAGGGAGGGAAGCGCAGAACCCTGCTCCCCTCCCCCGCCCACAGAGGCGGCACTCTCCGACCGACCGGCAGAGACCAGGGAAACAACAAACCAAAACGCCCAACAAGAAAAACGGATGCAGCAAGCGGGACTGTGAGTGGAAAGGAACTATTTCAGCCACCACACCCCGTGAACGGGAGCTGAGGCGAACCCTGCAGGATCCGCCGCGGAGGTGAGCTCCACGCGCCATTAAAAAGAGAGCCCCGCCCACCAGGAGGAGACCAGCACCAGCACACAGCCCCGGCCGCCCGGTAAGCTTGCGCGCGAAAGCAGCGCTCGGATTGCAGCTGCCCGGGCCCCTGTGCCTGCGACCTAGGCTTGCGGGGAGACGGCGGAGGCCCTCCCTGAGTGAGCAGGAACAAGGCGCCCAGGCAGGGGAGCGGGATTCAAAAGGCGCCATTCCCGCGCCACTGATCTGGGCTACAGCCCGCGTCCTGGAACTGAGGGCTTTGGAACTGAGACCCGGGCGAGGCCCTCCCTGAGTGAGCAGGAACAAGGCGCCCAGGCAGGGGAGCGGGATTCAAAAGGCGCCATTCCCGCGCCACTGATCTGGGCTACAGCCCGCGTCCTGGAACTGAGGGCTTTGGAACTGAGACCCGGGGCACGAAATTAGGGGCGTGGGTTCCCCACGACGGTGGGGCACAAGGCAGACACAGCACCCCAAAGCTGTTGAGGTGTACCCTACCATCCCCGCTCTGCTCCCTGTCCCACGGGGTGGAAAATCAGCTCCCCAAGGGCTCTAGGAGAGATCTCTGGTGCCACCTAGCGACTTGACCCCAGCACAGGCTACTGAAGGAGCTAGTGGCCAGCTGGGGAGTTAGCCCACACCGGGCCCCTTCTGAACAAGTAGTCTGAGCCCACAGGGAGAGCGAGCACCCACAGCCGGGGCAGACCAGGCGCGCAGAAGAGTGTGCCTGAGACCAGAAGCGCAGGGAGTGTGTCCCACATCACCATTTTAGAACAGGGACATTTCTTCAGTAAAGACTACCTGCAGAAGGCTTCCTCAGGAGCCAGAGGTGAACTGGGGAAGTTCGCCCACGCCAGACCCCCTCTGGCCTGCAGTCCAAGCCCAGAGGGAAGCAGGAACCCACCGCCGGGGCAGACCAGGCGCACAGGGGAGTGTGTCCCCACATCGGCATTTTAGAACAGGGACCTTTCTCCAGTAAAGGCTGCTTGAAACTGACAGATGACTCCTGGAAGAACCAGAGGGGAACAGAGAAGCCCACCCAAGATGCCGGCAAGTCCCAACAACACAGTGTCCCAACGCATACGGCAAATTAGAAAACAGACAGTAGGGAGGAGAAGAACCACACGCAACCTAGCAACTCTCCAGAGAAAAAGCACACCACAAAAAGAAAGCCAGCCCCCAGATTGCAACGACAATAACTGGGAAGAATTTCTGAGCCTTCCAGAAAGAGAATTTAAAATTGCCGTGATTAAAAAACTGACAGAAGTCATAAAGGAAAACAATGATAAGGGAAAAATAATCAACGATCAGAAGAATGCAATTGAGTCCCTAGAGAGGGAAAACAATGGTCAGAAGAAAGAAATTGAGTCCCTAAAGAGGGAAGTAAAAGAAATGCAGGAGATCAAAGAACTAATGGAAGAACTAAAGAATTCTGGGAAAAGCAATGAAAGCAGAATAGATGAAATGGAAGAACGAATAAGTAATCTTGAAGACACAGAAATAAAAAGAACCAAAACAGAAAAGGAAAGAGAAGTACGAAGGAAAAAGAACGAAGAAAGACTTCGGGAACTATCTGACTCCATGAGGAAAGGAAATATAAGAGTTATAGGAATACCAGAAGGAGAGGAGAGAGATGTAGGAACAGAGAAAATATTCAAAGAGATAATTGAAGAGAACTTCCCAAATGTGAAGAAGGAGCTGAAAATTGATATACAAGAAGCAAGAAGAACACCAAACTTCCACGACGAAAGGAAAAATACAGCAAGACACATAATAGTAAAGCTCCCAAGAATCCAGGACAAGGAAAAAATAATGAAGCTGGCAAGAGGGAAGAAACAGATAACATTCAAAGGAAAACCAATCAGGCTGACATCAGACTTCTCCGAAGAAACACTACGGGCAAGGAGAGAGTGGAGGGACATAGTCAACAGACTCCAAGAAAACAGATGCCAACCAAGAATACTCTATCCCGCAAAGCTCTCCTTCCTCTTTGAAGAAAGAATATGGACCTTCCCAGACAAACAGAAACTCCGGAATTTCATTGCAACTAAACCCCCACTCCAAAAAATACTACAAGGAGTCCTAAAGCCAGAACCTCAGAGCGACGAATAACAATGAAAGAAGGCCAAAATAAAAAAAAAAAAGTTATTAAAAGAATAAATAAATAAAATCAAAGGAAAGACAAACACAATGGCAAATACAGATGTTAACATATCAATATTAACTCTAAATGTAAATGGACTAAACTCTTCAATAAAAAGACACAGAGTTGCAGCCTGGATTAAGAAACAAAACCCAACCTTTTGCTGTCTCCAGGAAACACATTTAGCTACAAAAGATAAAAATAGGCTCAAAGTTAAAGGATGGAAAACAATCCTACAAGCAAATGGACCAAAAAAGAAAGCAGGAACAGCTATACTTATATCAGATAAAACAGATTTCAAACTCAAAAAGATAAAAAGAGACCCCAATGGTCACTACATTATGATCAAGGGGACAATACTTCAAGAAGAAATAACACTCATTAACATATACTCACCAAACGAAGGAGCACCAAAATATATCAGACAACTGTTGTCCTCTCTGAAAACAGACATCAGAGAAAACACATACGTAGTGGGAGACTTCAACACACCACTATCAACAATGGATAGATCAACAAGACAAAAAATAAGTAAAGAAACCAAAGCTCTAAATAAAGACCTAGAGCAATTGGGCTTAACAGACATCTATAGAACACTAAACCCCAAAAAAATGGAGTACACATTTTTCTCAAGCGCACACGGATCATTCTCCAGGATCGATCACATACTGGGGCACAAGACAAACATCAACAGATACACCAAGATTGAAATCATATCAACCATCTTTTCTGACCATGAAGGCATCAAACTAGAAATAAACCATAAAAAGAAGGCAAGGAACTTTCCTACCTCATGGAGATTAAAAACCACACTACTGGAAGACCATTGGACTAATGAGGAGATCAAAGAAGAAATTAAAAAATTTTTTGAATTGAACGACAAGGAGGACACCAATATCCTAAATGTATGGGATGCAGCAAAAGCAGTAATAAGAGGAAAATATATAGCAATAGAAGCTCACATCAAGAAACAAGAAAGAACGCAAAGAAACAACCTAATCTCGAAGCTCAAAGATCTAGAAAAAGAACAACAAAAAAACCCCAAAACCAGTAGAAGAAAAGAAATAATAAAAACCAAAGCAGAAATAAATGAAATTGAAACTAAAAAAACAATCCAAAAGATCAATGAAACCAAGAGCTGGTTCTTTGAAAAAATCAATAAAATAGACAAACCCCTAGCCAGGCTCACAAAGGAAAAAAGGGAGAAAGCACAAATAAACAGGATCATCAATGAAAGAGGAGAAATCACAACGGACACAGCAGAAATCAAAAGAATAATCAGTAACTACTATGAACAGTTATATGGAAACAAGTTTAACAATCTAGAGGAGATGGACAAATTCCTACAACTCTACAATCACCCAAAGCTAGATAAAGAAGAAATAGAACACCTAAACAGACCAATTACAATTAGCGAAATTGAAATGGTAATCAAAAACCTCCCCAAAAACAAAAGCCCAGGACCTGATGGATTTACAAATGAATTCTACCAAACATTCAGAGACGAATTAGTGCCTATCCTTCACAAACTCTTCCAAAAAATTGAGAAGGAAGGGACAATACCAAACACGTTCTATGAAGCCAACATTACACTAATACCAAAACCGAACAAGGACAACACAAAAAAGGAAAACTACAGGCCAATCTCCCTAATGAACACTGATGCAAAAATCCTCAATAAAATTTTAGCTATCAGAATCCAACAATGTATCCATAAGATAATTCACCACGACCAAGTTGGATTCATTCCAGGGGCACAAGGATGGTTTAACATCCGAAAATCAATCAACGTTATCCAACACATCAACAAAAAGAAATATAAAAACCATATGATAATATCAATAGATGCTGAGAAAGCTTTCGACAAAGTGCAACACCCATTCATGATAAAAGCCCTTGAAATTCTTGGGATACAAGGAACATACCTCAACATCATAAAGGCCATCTATGACAAGCCAACAGCCAGTATCATTCTCAATGGTGAAAAGCTGAAAGCAATTCCATTAAGATCTGGAACAAGACAAGGATGTCCACTCTCACCATTGCTTTTCAATATAATACTGGAAGTCCTAGCCAGGGCAATAAGACAAGAGAAAGACATCCAAGGAATCCAAATAGGAAAAGAAGAAGTCAAACTATCACTATTTGCAGACGATATGATATTATACATAGAGAACCCCAAAAACTCCACAGAAAAGCTAATTCAACTCATCAATCAGTTCAGTAAAGTGGCAGGATACAAAATCAACACGCAAAAGTCAGTAGCCTTCCTATACACAAACAATAAATCTGAAGAAGAAGAAATCAAAAAGACCATCCCTTTTGTTATTGAAACAAAAAAAATCAAATATTTGGGAATAAATCTAACAAAAGAGGTAAAGGACCTATACAAAGAAAACTATAAAACACTGTTAAAAGAAATAGAAGAAGACACAAAGAAATGGAGAGACATCCCCTGCTCATGGATTGGAAGAATAAACATTATTAAAATGGCCATCCTTCCAAAAGCAATATACAGATTCAATGCTATTCCAATCAAAATTTCAATGTCATTCTTCAAAGAAATAGAACAATTATTGATGAAATTCATATGGAATCACAAAAAACCCCGAATAGCCAAAGCTCTCCTGAAAAAAAAAGAAGGGAATGGAGGCATCAGACTCCCAGACTTCAAACTATACTACAAAGCCATAATCATCAAAACCGCATGGTATTGGAACAAGAACAGACATACAGACCAATGGAATCGAATAGAAAATCCAGAAATAAACCCACAGGTTTATGGTCAACTAATCTTTGACAAAGGAGCAAAGACTATGCATTGGAGCAAAGAAAGTTTGTTCAATAAATGGTGCTGGGAAAACTGGGTCGCTACATGCAAAAGAATGAAGCTTGACCACCACCTCACACCATACACAAAAATCAACTCAAAATGGATTAAAGAACTAGACATAAGACCTGAAACCATAAAATATATAGAAGGAAATATAGGCGAAACACTACGTGATTTGCACATCAAAGACATCTTTACAGACACATCACCCAAAGCTGTGATAGTGAAGGCAAAGATAAACAGCTGGGACTATATCAAATTAAAGAGCTTTTGCACAGCAAAAGAGACAATAACAAAAACAAAGAGAAACCCCACCAACTGGGAGAACATTTTTGCACCCAACACTAATGATAAAGGACTGATCACAAAAATCTGCAAAGAGCTGATGAGTCTCAACAACAACAAAGAAAATAATCCAGTCAAAAAATGGGCAGAAGAGCTTAAAAGAAACTTCTCTGAAGAGGAAATGCAAATGGCCAACAGGCATATGAAAAAATGTTCAACATCACTTGTCATCAGGGAAATGCAAATCAAAACTACCATGAGATACCATCTTACACCAGTGAGAATGGCACATATTAAAAAAACTAGCAACAACAAATGTTGGCGAGGGTGTGGAGAAAAAGGAACTCTTCTGCACTGTTGGTGGGAGTGCAAACTGGTCCAACCACTGTGGAAAGCTGTGTGGAGATTTCTGGACCTACTAAACATAGAGCTTCCATATGACCCAGCAATTCCACTCCTAGGTATTTACCCAAAGGACACAGAAACATCAATTCCAAAGAACACCTGCACCCCTATGTTTATAGCAGCACTGTTTACAATAGCTAAGCTTTGGAAACAACCCAAATGCCCAAAAATAGATGACTGGATCAAGAAGATGTGGTACATATATACCATGGAATATTACTCAGCATTCAAAAAAGATAAACACATGCAATTTGCAGCAACATGGATGGCGCTGGAAGGGATCATGCTCAGCGAAATAAGCCAAAAAGAAAAAGAAAAATACCGGATGGTCTCACTCATAGCAGGAATCTAGAAAACTTAAATAAGGGACCAGGAAAATGAATAACTATAAGAAAGTGAAAATCAAAATCAACAAAAAACTATGAACCAGAGACACTTTTAGGGGGGCGGGGGCGGGAGGGGAGGGATTGGGGTCAGAATGGGGGGCTGCAATTGTATGGGGAATATAACAATAAAATTTATAAAAAAAAAAAAAAAAAAAAAAAAAAAAGAAAAATTAATTACCTGGAATTCTACCAACTCTAGTTTGTCATTCATCTGCATCTTGTGTGTGTGTACACAAAATTTTGCATAACACATTTTTTATGTGTCATATAATATTTTATTTGTAGTTCACTGTTTTCATTTTACTTTATATCAGGTTTTAAAAAGTCATCTTTTTAAAAGTCTATATAATCAGTCATTTGTAGCAAAATTCATAGCTCTTTCACATTGCATGTCTGTCTTCAGTGTGTGTTCATTTGAGCTTGTTGATTAGATTGAAAACTGATTAGAATTTCTCTTGCATTGATGCAAGTGCATTTAAAATCAGACTGTTTTTAGTATATAAGAATATTGAGGACAAGAATGAATGTTAACAGTCGAGTAGAGGGGACTCCGTGAACTGTGGGTTGTTTAGTTCTTTCTGGATTGTCTTAACAATCCGTGGAGCACTTTATTCCTAATATACTGCTATTTTACCTGGAGTCTCCAGATTTGGAGTACAGTTTAAGGTGTTATCATTGTAGAAGCTATGTAAACTAAATAGGAAGTCTGGGTATCAAAATGGCCTGGAGTCTGAGAACTTGAATTTTAATTCTGCTGTTATCATTTACAATGTGTCTTCATCTCTTGCCTCAGTTTCCTCATTGAGAAATGGGTATAATAATTCTTACTTTGTAGATTGTGAGGGTTAAATGAAATCATGAATATATTTGGTTTAGTATAATCCCTAGCACATTGTAAGACTTAAAGAGGAACTGCTACTTTGTTATTACTAATCCTTGGTTTATGACCTAATACATTAAACTGTTTTTGGCTGGTGTTTTTTCTCTGTTCCTGTTCTCTGTTCGATTATCACTGTTTTTCCTTCCCTTTATTTGTCTCCAGTGCAAATTGGGCATAGTGAAATTCATTGAAGCTGAGCAGGTGCCTGAACTCGAAGCTGTTCTCCACCTGGTGATTGCTTCTAGTGACACACGCCACAGTGTCGCAACGGCCGCGGACCTAGAATTGAAAAGCAAGCAAAGGTAAACTACTTCCTTTCAAAATTTCAAAATTGAAAAGTAACTAGATTTATAAAAGCTTGCTTAACATTGTTATTTTAAGATTTTGTGTGATGAGACATTCAATTTATGCGACTATGAAATATAACTTGATAGTAATACAGTTTTGCTAAAGACCAGAATTCTGTGTAAGGCAAGAAGAAAGCTGTTTGGAGATGCAGTTAAAAACAGGAATGTGTCAGGAACGTTACCATGAGAAATGAGACCTTTGAGGTCTCCCTGGTGGTGCAGTGGTTGAGTGCTGGGTTGCCAGGCTGCCCACCACTGCAGCACCAGTTGGATCCGTTGCCTCTGGGCGAGGGTCCCATGTGGTGCTCAGACCTCTCCTGCCGCGCCCGCTGCTCCCCTCAGCAGTGTATTTTGGTCCTTCTGCCTGTTCTAACCCCGCTCTGGCTCTGGTGAATTCTCTCACCCTCCCGTGCATTTGACTGTACCCAGTGCTTGCTTTAAAAAAAAAAAAAAAAAAAAAAAGAGATCTTTGACTCGATAAATGAACTGATACTAGGAAAAATGTCAAAACCCAGAGGCTAATCAGTTTTGATTCATCTTTTATCACAAACCTTTCGATTGCTTTTAAAAAGGTTATGTCAGTATTGTGATTAATAAAATGAAAGTTGGACCTGAAAAGAGAAGTGCTGATTAGATCATAATCCACACAGGAGCAAGCACAGGTAGTAGGTAGCCTCACAGAAGATACATGAGAAATCAAATTAATACGAAATAATGCACTGAAACGGCAGTTTGTATCCAGTGGTAATAAAGTTGAGTAACAGTTGATAACTCCACTTAGGTTTCTGTTGAAACTATTCTTATGTACCCTGTTGATTGGCATCATGAATTGAAGTACTTTTTAGAAAGCTATTTGTGGTAAGTAGTGAATCATAAAAATATTTATAACCTTTCATCCAAATCTTCTGGGAATTTATACTAAGGGAATCATTGAAAATAAGAAAAAATATTTAGAAAAAATGGTACAGATTTGTTCATTATGCCGTTTCCTATAATTATAACAAATTCAGATTTCTAAGACATGACATGGAAATAGTTAAGTAAATTAACTGTATCTTTATGGAATGTTATTTATTTACTAGCATAATTTTAAAAATAATAAAGGAGCATGTAAATTTTCACCAATGAGAGCAAACCAGTAAAGCAGAATACAGAATTATATTTGTATGGATTTAAAACTTGACATGTGAAAGACTGAAACATAAAATGAAAAATTGTAGGTACTTGGCTGAAAACTAAAATTATAGAAGTTTTTTTAAAGAACATTTTAATGCTTAATGTGATAGATAACATGCTAGAAGACTGGATAAGATAATAACGCTTTTTAAAGATTGCACATACTAGTTTCCCCTCTTCAGAGAAGCCTTTGCAACTATGTGTAACAGGATAAGGAAATGAACTTCATGGTATCTTCATGGTATTGAGATATTAGCAAACTGTGTGTGTGCGGGGTAGGGAATAGTTTACACTGAAGGGCATGTGAGGCCTCATAGAGGAGAATCGTTTTAATTATGGAGTTGATTCTGGTTCTGCCTCTTGTTGATTGTCGGCATTTGGAGCACTCACTTAACCTTGTCAGGTCTATAACTCTGTAAAATAAGAAAGTCGAACTACTTTGGACTTAAGTGTAAGTCCACTTAAGTGTAAGTCCATGTAAGTCCAGTATCTCCCTTTCAAGACCAATATCCATTTATGCTGCTAATAACCACATCTTCCTAGTATCCTTAGAAAGGAATTTGTTTTTGTTCTATCAAAAGTCTTTTTAAAAACTCCTTGTGTTTAAATTGATCCTATTCTTTGTACCATATAGTGGATGGAATTGTTGGGAATACAATTATGGTGCTTAAGCATTCTAATTAGTTGTGCTTTTGTCTATTTTAAAACAAGTGTAGGCATTTTTCAATAATAACACTTTAATTTTTTTTAATAGCTGGACTTTATTGGATATAACTGATTGCCATATCATTAGCAAAGATGGTACCAAATCATGTTTTTCTCTTGTGTGTGAATTTTCTAAGTTGCCTTTATTTGAGTTGATTTGATGTTTCTATTAAAGGAGGTACATAATTCCTATTCAGATGATATCCTTAAAGAATTTGTTGAAGGTAAAACAAAACTAAGAAGCTTATTCTAAATTGTACTGGTTTAAAAAAAAAAAATATATATATATATAGTTACCACAGTAAAAATTCAAGCTTTCATTTAACTTATTAAAATTTGTGATTCTTTTCTACTAATTAAAACCCTTGTTGATGTATCATAAAAAGTACTCTGTGTTCTACTAGACTCCTCTGAAAGTATAAAAAAGTAAGAAAGTAAACTGTATTTTCCTTCCCTTCTACTTATCTCCTGATTCAGATACGTAACTTTTGCAGTCAGCTAAAAAACACAAAATTTTAACATTAAAACATTGTTAAGAGAGGAAAAAGTGAGTTGAGAACAATATGTAGATATTACCCCATTTTGTTAAAGAAGAATCTGAAAGTACTTCTTCAAGTGATGCATCTGTTTGTTATCTATTTCTTCACTACCTGCCTGTTGTACCCATTCACCTATTTTACATTCATTGATGTCTAGAAAAAGATACACCAAAGTTAGCGGTTATTGAAGAGGAATAGAGAGAGAGAGAATGTGACACAGATTATAAGGAATTATATTTTCTATATTCATTTCTGAATTTTCAAAACAAACATGCAATCAGGAAATTAAAATTAAAAAGATGGCAAGAGGAAAAATAGAAGAAAACAGTGAAAATTGTCTTTATTAGTTAACCATTATTAACTTTTAGGGAAATGCCATGGACTGCAAGCTTTCTAGGGTTTTGACTTTAATGGGTAAAATGGGTAAAAATTTTCTTGATCGCTTCCCTTATCACTTTTGATCTAAGTGGTAGTTAGAAGAATCATACCTCTATACTCTTAGAACTAGTGTCTGTATTATAGTGCAGCTCTCTTTGACTATTTCGTGACATTGACCCTGAGAGTGGCCCTGAGAGAGTCTACTTTTTTCCTTTGGTACCAAATTGGGCCCTTGGATACACTGATCTGTTGATTCAAGGAGGAATAAGCAACTTTTTTTTTTCTGTTTTAAAATAAACTTTTGGTAGCTTATTTTCTTCTTTTCTGTAATGTCAATTGTACATTTCAAGTTTGTGTTTTAACACTTGCCGTTGGAAACAAATATTGTGACTTTGATTTCTTGAAATCATAGAAGTGGGAGTAAAAAAAATTAACAAGCTATGTTGAAACCTTCTGCAGCTTGATTGACTGGAATAATCCTGCCATCATTAATAAGATGTACAAAGTATACCTTGGCGATATCCCACTGAAGACAAAAGAGGTAGGTTGTTTTAGTTTATTCTCTCGTTATCATAAAAAATGTTTTGTTGACATGAGCTCCGTGTAGTTGAACATTTTCTCATAGTTATTTAAATCAACTCTGTGCTATAGAAAATACTAATTTTAAGTTGATTAAAAATAGTTTGAGTTGTGTTTTCAATTCAAATAATTAAACCGTGATGATACATTGTCTAGATTTAGGATCAGTAAATTTTTTCTGCAAATATTTTAGATTTTATAGACTGTAGATTCTGAATTCAACTACATGACTCTGTGATACTATGAAGCAGCCTGGGCAACACGTTACTGAGTGAGCGTGGCAGTGTGTTAGTAAAACTGTGTGGATAATGAAATTTGAATTTTCTACAGTTTTTATGTTAAGAAACACTGTTCTTTTGAGTCAAAAAAATCATTTTAAAATGTAAAAACACATTTAAAATGTAGCTCAGAGGCCTTCCCAAGACAGATGGTGGCCCTATTTGGCCTGTGGACTGTATTTTGTTGACTTCTGAACTCTGAATCTAGAAGCTTCTGAGCCTTAAGGTAGGGCATTTACTTAATCCACGCTCTGCTCAGTTTACTGTGTTTAAAAGTATTCTGAGCCCAAACCCAGAAATAGAAGATTGTTGCTTTTTAAACTATAAGTAGTTTAAAATTTTTGTTAGCTCCAATTTGATTAACTGAGTGTGATATAATAGAAAGAACAATGAATTAGAAATTGGGACCCCTCTGGATTCTAGTCCTGAATGGTTGTACGTCCATGTATTGGGAGAAGGGATTTCACTAATCTCTCTAATGAACTCCTCTGGGCCTGGTGTTCTTCATGTAGACAATAAAGAGGTTGGATTATATGAGTGGTTTAAGAGTCTGGTGCTGACACTTAACCCCTGGGCCACCAGTGAGGCAAGAGTGTGGTCTGTGAACCTTTGTCAGGACACAGACTTTTCAGGGTCCATTCAGGCAAGACTTTTTTTTTTTCAAACTGTGCTGATAGTTGCTCTGATGGTGCAGAAGCAGTGTTAGTATAAGTGCTAGCTAGGGTCACAGTGCCAATCCAAGTGTCTTTGCATACTGCTAAGTAGTGTTCTGTTCTTCGCTGTCAGTACTCATGGTTTAAACAAGAAAATGAATCAAGAGAGAATAAAGCTCAGCTTATGAAGCAGTAAAAATTATTTTGCCTGAAGACTAAACAGGCAAATTATGCTTATGGAGATCAATATTTGGCAGATACTGTCTCTAAAATGAAACAATGAGACTTCAGATTGACAACGAACATGATTTATAGGCAATGATAAAAGTTGAGCTTTTAAAAAGCAAAAAATAAAATTTTGGAAGCCTGTATTCATCATAATGAGCTTGACAATTTCTCAAAAATTAGACTACTGATTGGATCGGTGGTGACATTATTAACATGATTTTTAAATTTTGAATGTTTCATACTGAAACATTTGCTTAACTCAGTGAATCAGTATTTTCGAAATGGCCAGTGGTGTCCCAGAACCATATAAAGATAGGGGGGCTGTTCAGTGTGCAAGATAGACCAGTGGTATTTAACATAACAGCATATGCAAAAGGTTCATTGATGCAGAGTTTCCAATCCAAATGGCAACTAACCTGTAAGCAACTATTTATCAAGTTTTTATGTAGAATCAAAGAATATCCACAGTTACCTGGAAAGGCTAAAGTCATCCTTGCTTTTCCAACCACATATCTGTTTAAAGCTGTTCCCCCCCCCCCCCCACGCATATTTCTAAACATACTGAGTGCACAAGAAGATTCAAGAATCTGGGTTTTGGGCCTTCCTGGTGGCGCAGCAGGTTGAGCACAGTGCTGTGAAGCTGTCCGCCGCCTCTGCAGTGAGGGTTCGATCCCTTCCTGCTGGCAAGAATCCCACATGGTGCACAGACCTCCTTGCCCACTGCTTCCCTCAGCAGTGTATTTTGGTCGTCTGCCTGTTCTGCTCCCTGCTGTGTTTCTGGTCAGTCCTCTCACCCTCCCTCACCTATGGCCTGTACCCCAGCTCTTGTATAAAAATAAATAAATCTTAAAAAAAATCTGGGTTTCTTCTACTAAGGGGGATATTGAAGAGATTTACAGAAAATGTAGACCAATACCATTGTCAGCATAGTTTTTTCTTTTGGAAAATACAGTTATTTTTCTGACAAGTATGTTTTTGAAAATATGTAGTGGGTTTATTAACATCTTTAAGTGAGTAAATAAGAATTTCTGTTTTAATTTCTAATATAGTAACTATTGATAAGGTATCCCAATATAAACAAAAACTTTTTTTTTTAAGGGTGAGGGAGCTTGAGACAAAAGTTTGAGAGACAACTGATTTAGATATTTCTCATGATTTTTTTCAGTTCAAAACAATTTTGAAATTCTGAGTCATAATCAAATATTTCCTACAGGGAGCAGTTCTGAAGCCAGAGCTGAAAAGGGACCCAGTCAGTACACGGGTCAAGTTAAAGATCGTCCCTCATCTCCTTCGTTCTAGGCAGGCTGCGGAAACGTTTCCGGCTAACATTCAGGTAACTGTTCTTTCCAGAGAAAAATGGACTTTTTGTAACTTTTGTATTCTCTTTTTTGTTAGAGAAAGAACTGTGTTAATGGGTATTGAGGAGATAGGTTGACATCTATAAACATATTAAGGAGATTCCACCTTTTTTTTCTGAATCTCAAGTTCAGCTGCAGAAGTGATTTGTGAAGCTCTCTATATAATAAATGTTATGTATGTGGTTACTATTCACACATACTGTGTGGTGATCATCTCAAATTAGTTTTTCTTCACAAATGGTACCACCAGAAGCTTGAATCACTTGAGTAGAAGTGCTCTTGCTCTCTACCTTATGCGTCAACAAAAGATAGTTGCACTTTAAGTATTTTGTGTTCACTGTATGGTGGACACAGGCTGCTGTCTTAGCATCTCTCTGTGTTAAGTCTTGTTTGTTTATGTGGCTGCTTCCTCCTTCTAGATGTAAACTTTCACTCCCAATTATCTGGCACTCTAACGGTTCATTAATTTCAAGTATTCTGTCTTCATGAAGTTAGAATTATTGCACAGCTTCTTCAGTTTCACTTCCAAGCTCTGTTTCTCAGATAATACCTTGATAATTCTGGTTCAGAAAATTTGAAGTAACATTGCATTGCATAATGAGTGGCTAGAATTTTGTGAGAAAATAGTCATAGACTTTTTATTGTGTACACATTAGATGTAGTTATGTTTTAGAAGTAAGTTCAGCTAAAACTGAGCATTCAAAGACAAACTCATTGTCTGTCATCCTTTTCTTATATTCTCACTACTATGAGAATCACAGTATTCTGTTTTTGTCAATCACAGAATTCCTGAAGGTATGGTGCAGATGAGCTGCTTCTTTCCTGATACCTCAGCCTTTAAGTAGACATGGGCTACCTCACCTTGATTTTCAACATAAGAAAGCACCCAGCAGTTCTTCACATGTTTTCCATGAATTTTATTTTTCCTGTAAAACAGTAGCATTCTGATTTAATCCTTTTGTCTTAGCACATTATTCCATATATTACAGCATTGTCAGATTAATTTAAGAAAAAGTCTTTTCCAGAAAACAAATAATTAAAGTGGGGAAAAGAGCTAAATAGACACTTTTCCGAAGAAGACATACAAATGGCCAGCAGGCACAAAAAAATGCTTATCACTTACTGTCAGGGAAACGCAAGTTGAAACCAAGAGGAGATACCACCCCACACGTGTGAGAATGGCTTAAATCGTAAAGACCAGAAACAACAAGTGTTGGTGAAGGTGTAGAGAAAAAGGAACCCTCTTACCCTGTTGGTAGGAATGTAGATTCGTCCGGCTTCTATGGAAAACTGTGGAGGTTTCTCAGAAGGTTAAAAATGGATCCTTCCACACGACCTAGCAGTTCCACTTTTGGCTGTCTACCTGAAGAATGCAAAAAAAGATGTTGGATTTTTTTTTTTTTAAAACATAGACTATCCCATTAAAAAAAAGGGAATTTGAAGAGTTTAGATTTTTTTGATATTTAATCAATGCAGTCTCTGGATGCTGCAAAGAACCCATTATCTTCATGATCTCTTTGCCTCTAGCCCTAACTACACAACAGGTGGAGCACTTGTCCCCCAAGTACAGATTTGTAGAATGCTTTCATTTTTATATTTTTCTGAGACACTTTTATTATAGTATCTTCTGAATGGATACATGTAATTAAGAAACCTATTTCCCCCCTATGATCTCATCTGCTAGTGTCCCCTTTGCAGTAGAGAGTGCTGAGTGGTGGTGCACAGCAGCGTAGAATCTTAGTTACTCCCCGGTGGCATACCTGCCAGTTCTGTAGACTGGTAGGACCAACTGTTGTGTTTGTTACTCTACAGACTGCTGAGTGGAGCTGCTGATTGACTTCCTAAGTCAGTAGGCTAAAATTTTTGTACTAAAAAGAACTGCATTAGGGCCTCCCCAGTGGCACAGCGGTTGAGCGCTGGGTTGCGAAGCTGCCAGCGGCCTCTGCGGTGCCAGTTCGATCCCCAGCTGCTCCCCTGCCACCAGAGGAGGGTCTCACATGGTGTGCAGACCTCTCCTGCCTCCCGCTGCTCCCCTCAGCAGTGGGCTTCGGTCCTTCTGCCTGCTCTGCTCCCCACTCTGGTTCTGATGAGTTCTCGCCCTCCCGCGCTTCTGGCTGTACCCAGTGCATATATAAACAAAACAAACAAATAAATAAATAAAACATGCCTCTATTAAAACAAACAAACAAACAAACTATTAAAAAGAACTGCATTCGTTTTGAAGAATAAGATGCACTGCAAAAGGTCTATAGTTGACTCGACTAATACTTGGAAATAGTAATTGATATTCTTGTTAATTGGTGTTCTTGACATTGTTCCTTTCTTATAGGTGGTATATGATGGACTTTTCGGTACAAGTACAAATTCAAAATTAAGAACATTGTCTCTGCAATTTGTGCATCACATTTGTATAACGTAAGTTTTTTGAACAGCTTGTAAAGTTTTCAAGTTGTTGGAATGGTAATGATTCTAGTATATCTTACCTAAAATTAATCCTGTTATCTTAAAACTTTTAGATTTTAATTGTTTATATAAGTGTATTTCACTCTATCTCTATTTTAACTGATTATCAAAAAAGGTAGTAATAGCAATTTTCTTTTCTTGCTTTGTCTGTGTATGTTATTTTTTTAAAAGCTGCCCAGAAATCAAGATTAAGCCACTAGGTCCAATGCTTTTGAATGGCCTCACCAAGCTAATCAATGAATATAAAGAAGTAAGTGTTAATTTCATAAATATTTTATATTTTAAAATATTTTGTTATAAACCTTTCTGGTCTGCATGTTGATTTAGTTAAGTTTTGCTGGCTTTTCTTCATTTCTTAACATATTTAGTTGAAGTGGGGCAAATTTTAGACAGTACTTCATCTTTTACTTTTTTTGAAAATGAAAAAAAAAAACCTGATACTCTTGAGGAGTCTTATGGCTAATTTAACATAACTCAAAGCAGCATCCATTTGGAGGTACTGTGTAAAAAATGGAATTAAAATTTGTTTTGTAGTTTATTTTCATAAGGGCCTATTTGGATTTGCTTGTATTGAGAAATTGTTAGTTATTAGGGACTGAGATTTTACTGATTCAAAATTCTGTCAAAACATGCATTCAGTAAATTTTTGATTCCTTATCTAATTGGGATGAGGATTCCTTGGAATGTAGATTTTTGAATCCTCTTTGTCTTTGCTGCATCGTTCTCACCATTTCCAGGCTTGCAGGTAAAGTTTTGCTTAAGCAAGGAAAGGTTTCAAGAACTCTAGTTAGCATTTTCCCCCTAAGTTACAGCTAAACATGAATGCATGTTTGCAGTAGTGTGATCAAGATTTTACCGTTTGGAGTTAGAATTGAGTTTGAATACTAGCTTCATTCTTTGGTGAGTAACTTAAATTCTTTGGACCCCCATTCTCTATTAGAAAAAGAAAACAATGTTGCCATTTCACTGAATTATTATGAAGATTAGGAGAGATAAATATGTCCATCGTTCAGCACAATGAATTGGTAAAACACTGTCCCTTCTTACGCAGCTGTGCTCTGGGGGCTGTGTTAGGCCTGAATGACCTATCTTTCTCCTATTGAATAGTGCTTGCATGGTTTTATAAATAACCTTCTGATTATTTTAATGACATAGTCAGATGCTTTGGGTGGTAGGTAGAAATAAAAAAATGCTTTGGAACATTTAGGGGAGAAACTATATTTAAAAATAGATTAGAGAGGCCAGATAGAGCACTGGGCTCTAATCCTCTTACCTCCAGATGACAACGGCATGTTTTTTCAACAGGTATCCATCTAGGTGTGGAAGGGGGAATCCTCCGTTAAATGTATGAACTTCAGCTGATAGAAGTGTTGCTATGTTCTGAGTAATCAGCAAGACTCTGTTTTCATAAAACCATGTAAAGTGGATCTGTATTTTGAGTGGGAGGATTACAAACTCACTTGATGACTGATTGCTTTAAATGTTTTATGGTGGAAGATATGAGGAGCCATTCATTATAGTACAGAGTTTTAGAAAATCACTCCCAAACTTAACGTACTTCTGGGTGAGAGAGGGAGGATTCCAGTCTGTTGGACCAGTGATGAATTTTCTCATGAGTTAAGCTGCTTCATGAGTATGTTGAAGATGAGTTCTGGTGTTTGCAGGTTACATAGTATTGACAATACCATGAACTTAGATCAGTTAAGAGAATCTTTTTATATGTTACTGCTGCATTTTTCTTTTGAAGTGAATTGGGGATTCAAGTTTTGTTTTGTTTTTCCTTTAGTAGTGTGATGAACTCTGGGTTTGGACATTTTTGTTTGTTTTGCTCAGGTGCTAGTATCATGTACTCAGGCAGAGTAGCAAGGAGTAAAGTAATGCATGCAATTGCAGCAAAAAGGTTTGCCGTTTACTATTTTTTTTGTCTGTTTTTTGTTCTTTTTTTTTTCTTTCTTAATTTCAAGGACCCTAAGCTACTGTCAATGGCATATTCAGCTGTTGGAAAACTCTCCAGGTGAGTAAACTCTTTTTCAGTGAGGGATATCCTGTTGGTAAACTAAGAAAAACGATGTGTATTTAATAATGGATGGAGAATAAATTAGTTGTGATTCTGAAAGGAAATGTATTTAATGGCCCTAGATGTTTAGAAGTAACTTCTTTGTAGAAGGAAAATGATGTGAGACACTTTAATTTACATTTGAAATTACGTTGCCATATTAAACGGTGGTCTTGAAATGAGATTTTGAACTGGATTTTGTCATAATGAGTTATTTTCTTGTATCCTGGAGACATTTGATTGTCTTTAAGTGTTCTTGTTGCTACTTACTTTGAGTCTTTATTAACTCTAATAATCAAGGTTTTCCTAGTGATTCTCTTTTCTGATATGATTCTTTATGATTCTGAGTGACTCTGCTTCCAAAGATGGATTTTCCTCTTCCACTTAGTATGATTTCCTCCTCCTCTTCCTCCTGGTGTCCTCTTCCATCACTGTATTTCTAGGTAGGGAGGTAGAGGTGCAGTGACCTCAGTGGCACCATGTGTTGCTGCTACCCCAGCGCTTCCACCCTACTGTATTGGCCTGTGTAGGCTAGGTCTTGCTTTCTGTATTGTGCAGGGAAAGGAGCTTTGGGGCTCAGACGAAAGCTACCCTAGATGTGATGTAGTGCAGGGTTGTCAGCAGTCCTTGTCTCGTGTCTGTTGGCATGAAGTAACAAAGCCCATCATCATAATAGCTTTTAATTTAAATAGCAATTTGGTCTTAATTATCTGTTTTCTTTATATTAAAATCAGAAATGTTAACTGAATGCATGGAATATTATAAAGGGTATCTATCTGGATAGCATGTATGTTAATCAAAGGTTACTTAGATAGTTGAGGAATTAAATATGTACTTTAAAATATTTGGTTCATTGGGGAGGTAATCTAATGATGCTACTAACATTGTGTTCAGAGATGAAAGTGCAAGTTCAGGAATATTTATGTTGTTTTGTTTTCTTCCAGCTTGTGGAAATCTATGATAATAATGAGGGTCTTATATTCTCTTACAGTCGAATGCCTCATTTATTCACTAAGGATATAGCTCTTGTGCAGCAGCTTTTTGAAGCCCTATGTAAGGTAGGGAGATACCTGGAAAGTTTATGCTGTTTGGATGCTCTCCTGAATGCCCAAAAGGAGGGAAACATTATCTTTACTATCTTTATAGGAAGAGCCCGAGACGAGACTTGCTATTCAAGAAGCACTATCTATGATGGTTGGAGCTTATAGTACCTTGGAAGGAGCACAGCGAACTCTCATGGAGGCGCTTGTGGCTTCGTACTTAATAAAGGTAGGTCTAGATATGTGCACTACGGTGGCTGGCGCACGTACATACTACATTTTTAAGAACAAGATTTGAATTACCTTGTTAATTATCTTAACAACTAAGAGGAATGCTTACTTTCGTTTGGCTTATGATTTATGATTTATTTTTAGTTCTTCCTGATGGAAATCTGATTTTAGGAGAGAAATCTGGTGATGGTCACAGAAACTTTATGTTTAAGGTCTTCCATGTTGGAAAACTGCTATTAATGTCATGTCCTCCATGTTGGAAGATTTTTATCTTAACTGATAGTGAGCGCTCAAGTCCATAGATTTCAAAGGTAGCATCAGGGGAGACAGGCAGAGGGATTTTATATATATATATTAAAAATTTTTTTATATCAAAATAAGTATGTTGGAAGTCAATCAATACCATCATACCTACTTTTCTTCCTTCTAGTCCTTTTTATTTGGTTTTCATGAGAGTTTGTAGGAGAATTTTGAACATCTGTAGATATGCAGGCATATGTACACCTGGTATATATTATACATTATAAAATAATATATTATGTATTTTCTTTAGTCAGTCATCTTCCATTTCTAGTGGAAAGATGGAGATTGAAGAGGGAGTGCTGTCAGACAGGGAGATTGAAGAGGGAATGCTGTCAAAAATACTAGTGAGAAGAATGTATATTGTGTCCTACTGATTTGACTGGCATATTTAATACATTCATATTGAGGGAATTATACAACATTGAGAAAGGTATCTGATGTCTGTGAAAATATCACAGAATAATTATGTACACTCAGAAAAATTCCTTTTTGGCAAGTAGATTGCTGTAGACTCCCTTTGCCAGCTGCTCTTGGTGTCCATTGTATATAACTCATGATCATATGTCACAGAAAAAAAGAATAGGCCTGGGCTTCCCCGGTGGCACATTGGTTGAGCGCTGGGCTACGAAGCTGCCTGCAGCCTCCGCAGCACCAGTTTGATCCCCAGCCACCAGGTGAGGGTCCCACATGGTGCGCAGACCTCTCCTGCCACCCACTGCTCCCCTCAGCAGTGTACTTCGGTCCTTCTGCCTGTTCTGCTCCCTGCTCTGGCTCTGGTGAATTCTCACCCTCCCGTGCTTCTGACTACCCAGTACTTGTATAAATAAATAAATAAATCTTTAAAAAAAATAGACCTCATTTTAGGAAGCTCATTTGGACACTTAAGAGTACAAAGAAGTAAGATTCTTAATTATAATGTATGTGGGTATGGTTATACTCTTGCAAATCAAATCATGTAACAATATTACCAAGCTAAACTAATTTGTTTCTTTTCTCATACTGCATTTAAGGCAATCAGGGTCCAGGCTAAATCTTAAAGACCAGTCCTTAACACTGTTGCTCTTTAAATCTCAGGAAGTGCTAAAGATCAAGAACACCAGAATCCATGGGACAGAATATATTTCCTTTTGCTGTCATCTCAATTCTGTTGTAGCTGGAGGACTGACTGGGTTGGGGTGGGGGAAGTACAGGAGAACAAACCTTTCCTGGTTGAACTTTGTACACTGTTAACCCTTTTAAGCTAATTGAATGTATTTATGTAGTTGAGACTGCTTGGGAGTCAGTTTTAACTGTAGAGTGGATATGAAACAGTTGGAGGTATTTTGCTTCAGAGTTGTAGGGATTCTAGGTAAACTCTGTTTCCTGAAAAATACCTGAATTTCACTTGTGTTACTGAGTTTGAGAGGTGGGGAAGCAGAGGTAATGACAAGAAACTGTCAGTCATTTTGGTCTCTGTACACGCACATCCTTGGCACAATCTTGGGACCATTTTTGGGCCGAGGGTGAGTGCGTCCTGAGAGGTTCTCTGATGGTGATCTTTGTGGTCTTGCTTTCCTTGGAGGAGCCTCTTAGATCAGAAATGTACTTTTTAAGTAATAACTCTGTTTAAACAGCTTTAAAGATATGATTAAAGATCTTGAACAAAGAGTTTGTCTTGATTTTATTTATTTGGATACATATCTATTGAGTTAGCAACTTAAATTTTGATTGTTGCAACTAATATAACTTAACTAGACTGAAATGAATTGTTGGTAATTGGAATTTTTAAAAAAAGGGTCTCTCTCTGTATTTTCATTTTTATGTCAATAGCCTGAAGTTCAAGTTCGACAGGTGGCTGTGAAATTTGCCAGCACGGTGTTTCCCTCAGATCATATACCTTCCAGATATTTGCTCTTATTAGCTGCAGGAGATCCGTAAGTATCAAAAGGTCTTAATTTGAATTTGGGTTTATATAAAATTTATGTGAATATTACTAAAACTTAACGGTTGCCTGCAGTGTTCATTTATGGAATTTAGAAGCAGTTTGCTCAACAGTTAAAAGTATGACCCTTGATATGCTATAGACACATAGTCGTGTGTGTGTGTTTGTATCTATATAACACATACTGTGTTTATATTTATAAAATATACATAGGTTACATGTATATATTAATGCGTGAATAGATAATATAGAGAAGTGTTTATGAATTAATCAAGTGTAGATAGAACAAATTATTGTTACATAATATAATTATATCTCAAAATCAAACTGTAAGGAGAAAAAAAGATGAAATGTTTATTGATTCAAATGTATTTTAGTACTATGTTAATGGAATATTATCTTGTTTCTAGTAGAATACTAAGATTTTTAATGAGTTGTGTATATTGAATTTTGTTTTAATGATTATATTACTACATTTTTTTGGTATGATACATATTCTGAAACATGTGATTCTGAAGTTGGGACATACCTTTAAAAGCCATGAGTATATATAAATAAGTGTATATGTACATGTTAAAATTAAAATTTTTATCAAATCTATTATCTTTAAATCCATGAAGCATTTTAATGTATTTCATAATAGCAATTTCATTACTTCAACTAGTGATTGGAACTTTTGCATCTTTTATGTGAGGTTCTTGCATATTTTTTTCTTTTTTGTGGTAGACTTAGGAAACTTCATCATCTGTGCTTAGGAATGGTTTAAATAAAATCAATCACTATTCTGATTGGTCCAGTATAAGCCCTTCAAACCATTTTTTTTTCCTTATAAGTTTTTAAAATTTTGCTATCTTTTTTTCTAACTTTATTGAGATATGACTGACATATTACATTATGTAAGTTTAAGATACACAGTGTGTTGATTTTACGCATTTTTATATCACAAAATAATTAGTGTTAACCATGGTATTAGCTCACACTTGTATCAACTCATAATTACCATTCTTTTTTGTGGTGGCAATGTAGGAACTACTTTCTTAGCATCTTTTAAGATTATAGTGGTATTATTGACTATAATCACTATGCTGTATATTAGCTCTTTAGAAACTTTTCATTTTTATAGCTAGAAGTTTATATTCTTAGACCAGCAACTCCTGTCTTCACCTCCTCTCCCCTACCCACTCTTGCTACTTGGAAATACCATTCTACTCCCTGTTTTTATGAGTTTAGCATTTTTGGCTAGAGCTTTTTTGTTGGAATTTTAATTATATTTCAAAGGTTATTGCCAGGCCCCAATGTTGGCTTTTTCTTCTCAT
This sequence comes from Talpa europaea, assembly GCF_964194135.1. Classification (NCBI taxonomy): domain Eukaryota; kingdom Metazoa; phylum Chordata; class Mammalia; order Eulipotyphla; family Talpidae; genus Talpa; species Talpa europaea. The sequence goes on along the minus strand of NC_140074.1, from coordinate 62,351,561 downwards.
ACAGCTGCATTTATATTTGGTTAAAGTGGCTTTGGATTGTTAATCTGTATTCTGGTGCTCTACTGTTTGTCATTTTTCTATCTTAGGTTCCTAACCACAGGCAGAGGTCACAAACTCTGTGGCCAAGATGGCAGTTTACATTAGAGCTGTATTTTTGAGCCAGTCAGATGGACTGCCAGGCAAAGCTCTTGACCCACTGAGCCTTGTCTCTTAAGTGCTGAAAATTAGCTTTATTAAAGAAAACTAATCAACAGTTTTTCTTCAATTTAGTTAAAACTGTTCTGAGTAAATATTAAAAGTCTTTCTTTTTGATTTTACTCTGTTAAGAAAACTAGAAACAATTCAGAGGCAAGTAAAATAAAGACTTAAAAGAACCTTTATATGGTTTTTGGATAAAACTTTACCTGTAGGTAGTCTGAAATTGGTTTTGTATTTTTACACATTAATTTCATATTATCAGCTACTAGTTGTACATAATTAGAGCAGAATCCATAAAGGTGTAAGAGGGCGTAAGGTAGTGTGCATGGGTCACTGGAGGAGAGGGATTGACTTTTTAAAATATATATTTCAGTTTATGATTTACCTCTAATAAGGATAAGGCATAGACATAGCTATTTATATAATGAATCTTGTTTTTTTTCTTTGGGTAAAATTCAAAAGATGGATTTATAGGATTTACCAAATCTCTTAAAATTTCCAAGAACTAATTTCTTTCTTACCATGTATTTTATGATTCTTTATTTGATAATTAAGGCATTTTTCCGCAATCAGATAAGATTGCTGTTCTTAACTCTTCAAATGATCATTCTCCAATTGGTTGAAATTTCTTTTTTATTAATGTTTGTCTTTCTGAAAGACGGGAAGAAGTTCATGGAGAAGCACAGCGAGTATTAAGGTGTCTTCCTGGTAGAAACAGAAAAGAAAGTGTTGCTAAGCAGATGCCTTCTTTCCCAGAGATGGTGTATTATATCCAAGAAAAGGTAAGCATTGAACTTCAGATAAATTAGTTTGAATCATGTAATGGAATGATGACAGTAAGCATAACATTTTTTTAGGTTAAAAAGTGTGATCATTTAACTTTAAACAGTATTAAAGTTTCTAAAAATGTTAATATTTACAAGAGGAACAAAATGAGAAAAGTAGAATTCTCAGTGTAATCTTGCCCAAATCTGAATTACTTAACAATTCTTTCTATACTCTTTAGTATCTTAGTTGTATTTAAAACTGTTTTCCCTTGGTATAACTTGCTTAGAAATACATCTTTTTATTTTTAAAAGCATTTTTTAGGGAATCATCAGTTTAAGAATGCTTCAGGAAGCAGTCGATTTTTACACTGAAATCATAAGAGAACATCTCATCTGCTGTGCAAATCTCCTCTTTTCACACTCTGCTTTCTGCTGGTAGAGCAGAGAGAGAATAGGCCGTCAGCCCCCAGCCTTGTCCTGATCCCACTTTTTACATCAGTGTTTCTTTGAATATTCTGGGGGAGTGCCTTCCCCTCTACTGGAGGCCCTAGCTTCTTGCTAGATAGAAATCTTCAGGGAGTTGGGGTTGGGATGGAGCGGCTATGATTCTTTTCTCTGTCAGCACACGTACATATGGTCAGAGATAGATTTTCCCCTGCCTCCATGGTTAATGGGCATAACTAGCATGCAGTGACGTGGGATGACAGTGTCAGTAAATGCTTACAGTGGGTTATTCTTTTTAAACAAGCCAGTGAAAACACAAGGAATGAAAACTACTACATCTGTCACTTAGGGTTTGAGGGATATGTGCAGTTAGAAGGATTAATGGGAAAATGTTTTGGCTAGAAAATCAGTGACCTGTAATGTAGCCAGAAGTAGTTATTTCTGAGTTGAGGAAGGGTGTCTGCTCCATGTGTCAGTTTCTGTATTTGTTTTACACTTATTAGGCTTCCCATCGAATGAAAACACCAGCCAAGTACATGACTGGAACCACCGTCCTCCCATTTAACCCAGCAGCCTTTGGAGAGGTAGGACTGGCACAGATTTTTATTTTGCTTTCTTAAAGTTCTAAAAAGATATTCACACTCAAAGAGATGTCTGAATTTTTTGTGTCCTATGTAAATCCATGCATTGATCTATCATATACTTTGTTAAAGAAAAACAATATTTGTAAATGGTTTATTATATTTCATAATACTCTGTGCATATATGTAGCTCAGTGAGTATCTGAAAAAATTGGGTGCTCTGCATTGATTTTGACGGATTTTACAGCAAGTTAAGTTTGAAATTTAAATTTATTATTGATGTCTGGTTTATCTAGTTTTGAAGTTTAGAGAGTTAGATTAATTTATGTTTACTAAGGGAAGTTTTATTTAAATCATTGTCTTGTACTAATTAAATAATGAGATAATTTTGTTCAGAGTAAGAATACCCACAGTGAAATTGCTGTCTGCCCTATTTAATTGTCAAGGAATGCTGTTTCTAGAGGACTCCTTAGTAACCAGCTTACATCAGAGGTTTTGATGATAGGTGTTCTGTAGGTGATTTGAATTGTTTCCTCAAATTCATGTGTCAGAGAGATAATAACTGGAATTTCACAAGAAATAGATCATCTGACCTAGGTTTCTTTCTAGTGTCTGTCTAGCTTCTTTCTCCTCCCCCTCACACACTTACACATTTAAAAAAAAAATTGTTTTCATTGTAATTTTTTAGACATTTTAAATTTATTGAAAGAAATTCTGGATGTATGAAAGCTTGTTGTGTAAAATTTTCTCCAGTTAACATACTGAATCATTTTTCTAGTTTCTGTGAGGATTGTTCACTAACTTAATGAAATAAGCTTGGGGGGGATCAAAAGTGGAAACGGTCACTTTGAAGAATACCCTCCAACTTGGGTTTCTTTAGCCCTTACCACGTGTTCTCTCTTCTGTTTGCAGATCGTTCTATACTTGCGCATGTGCCTGGCTCACAGTGCAGGTGTGGTGCCCACCTCTCAGAGCTTGGCTGATATGCAAGACCACTCCCCTGCCATTGGACGCTACATCCGGACTTTAATGTCAGGCAGCCAGGCCACATCCTCCTCGTCCTCTTCCAAGAGTGGAGAAACCAACCCCGTTCAGATCTATATTGGTCTGCTTCAGCAGCTGCTAGCAGGTGTTGGAGGTAGGAGGTTGTGAGACTGAGGTCAGGTATGCAAGTGCTTCAGTGGAAATCTAAACTTTAACCTCAGCTGAAAATAAAAGCAAAATTATTTTCTCTCTCCACTATTGTAACTGAACTTTAAGTCTTTGTTTCTTTTCTAAACTTATCTGATTCATCCTTTGTATACCATTTCTCTGTACAGAAAGAAAGGCTAACAATAGGTAACACAACTGTACTTTGGAGGTGGGTGAGAAGAATAGGGCATCATTTTATAGATAACCTAGCTGTAAATTTCCTGTAACACAACTGTACTTTGGAGGTGGGTGAGAAGAATAGGGCATCATTTTATAGATAACCTAGCTGTAAATTTCCTGTATTGAATCACATACTGTATTAAGGTTACACTTTAAAGGAACTTAGAGGTCCTGTATGTTTGTCACTTTTCTTGAAATTAAAATGGCTCTGAATTCTTTTCTTTTTGAGGTTTGCCAGTCATGTACTGCCTGTTGGAAGCTGTGTCAGTGTATCCAGAAAAGCTGGCTACCAAATTTGTAGACAAAACAGAATGGATAAAGGTATGTCCATTGCCTGCATGTTGCCCTTTATTTGTTGTATTCAGAATTTTGCTTTAATGATTTTTGTCTCCCCACCAGTGTTCCTATGATCTTTTCTGCCTTTGGGTCATTTTGAAAACTCTTTTCATCAGACACTTAATGGGAATCTTGTAGGTCAGTGTATTTCAGTTGTCCTTCTATGTGGGAGTTGAGCTGAGTCATAAAGGTAAAAAATAATAAATTCTTTGTTTTTAAAAGTTAAAAAGAAGTAATAGATTTGTATAATTTAAGTTGAAAAATATGTAAAATACCTTCTTTAATTACTCTCCCTCACTTACCCAAATTGTTCAGTTTTCTCCTTCCTTTCTCACTTGACAAATACATAAGGCATCACTTATTTATAAGTGGTATTTATTTATAAATTATTTATTTATTTATAAGCATATTCAATTTTTCTCCTTTTACACAAAAGGTAGCATCGTTTCACACTTTATTTGTGCCTTTTTTCACTTATGTTAGCCCGTGGAACTGTTGTCATAGAGCAATGGGAGGAGAGCCTCTTCGTGTAACAGCCTCACTGTTTGAATTGTGATAGTTTATTCTAGATCGTTACTCATGGTCATTGAGGGTATTTGAAGTTTACTGCAATAACAGCCCATCCTTTTGAATATCAAGAAGTATAATTTTTAGATAGGTTCCCCAGTAGTGGAATTGAGGACATGGGCTTTTGCAGTTTTTGTAGATAGTGTACCTCCTCCTTGTAAGCATTACTGGCTTGCATTCCCACCAGCCATGTTAGGAGTGTTCTTGTCTTCTGGTCACACCAGAAAGGATTGCTAGATTTAGTGATGAACATCTTTTTTTTTTTTTTAAAGATTTATTTTATACAAGCACTGGGTACAGTCAGAAGCGCGGGAAGGTGAGAGAATTCACCAGAGACAGAGCTGGGAATAGAATGGGCAGACCGACGAAATACACTGCTGAGGGGAGAAGCGGGCGCAGCAGAAGTCTGCACGCTGCCATGTGTGACTCTCGCCAGTGGCCAGGGATTGAACTGGTGCTGCAGAGGCTGTGGGCAGCTTTGCAGCCCAGCGCTCAACTGCTGCGCCACCAGGGGAGGCCCTAGCAGATGAACATCTTAAATTTGAGTTTCAGATAAACAGTGAATTTTTTTTTACATGTCATGTATGTGTTTGTTTTTTTGCACATACAGAGTCTCATGAATAGCAGTAAGGAGGAGATGCGTGAACTGGCAGCACTATTTTATTCTGTGGTGGTATCTACAGTGTCGGGAAACGAGTTGAAGTCCATGATAGAACAGCTTATAAAGACTACAAAAGACAGTCACGTATGTTGTCAGTTTTGTCTTTATCCTTTATTGTGGGAGAGTTTTACAAAAGCATCTAATATATTTTCAGTTTTTGTGTTCTTGTTTAAAAAATGAACTTAGAAATTCCTTGTTTTTATGATTGCAAAGATTAAATAATATAGATTTAATGGGTTCACTCAACAAATTTGAAACCTTATGTCTGATAGGCACTTGGCTTAAGTGCTTGGATTGCATTGGGGAGACTATGTGCAAATCCTGGATACTACCTGTGCTCAGAAATGTCAGTTCCTTTTCCTTCCCCATCAGAAACCTATCATTGTGCCTGTCCCATCAAAAACACACTGTCAGGACCACATGCTTTCAAATATTGCTGCCTACCTTGTGTTTGGAGATTTTAACAATTAGAAATGGGATCTCTTTATTGTATTTTGTTGGCAGTAGGGAGGACCTCTGCTTGAAAATTACAATAGTGTAGTCACATAAGTACTGTGAGCTAGAAGAAAGTGTAGGTCCTGTAGGAGTATGCAAGAGAAGCCCCTCACCCAGAGCTGGCTGGGTGTGGGGTTAGGAAATCCAAATCCTGAAGTGAGTCAAGACACAGATTAACTTTTTTTTTTTTTTGGTGTTTTATCAATGGGAAATATGATTTATCTAATATGAAATCCAAGAACAGTATATCCATCAAACCCAAACTGGTATTAGGTCCTTACTTTATACATAACCAAAAATTATTTCAAAAAGATTAAAAAACAAACAGAAGCTACAAAAATATAATTAAACAAAAAAAATTAAAACCACAAAGACAAAGATAGATCATTGACTATCAAAATTTAAAAGACAGCAACATTCCCCACCCCCTCGCCACAATGGACATATTATTGTAGTTTTTGTTTCCAGAAAAAAATTTTTTTAAAGATTTATTTATTTATGCATACAAGAGCTGGGGCACAGGCCAGAGATGTGGAGTATGAGAGGATTCACCAGAGACAGAGCGGGGAACAGAACAGGCAGACTGACTGAAATACACTGCTGAGGGGAGCAGCGTGCGAACCAGGAGAGGTCTGCTGCGCCATGTGGGTGTCTCTCTGGCCGGCCTGGGATCGAACTTGTGCTGCAGAAGACACAGATTAACTTCTTATTAGGATTCTCTGTTAGAAACTCAAGGTTTCTCTTGTTTACACTTCTGATTCATTAGAGCCCAGTGGAATCTCACCTGACCACTTCATTATTTGACCTTATGTTTTATTGGAGGCACAGCTGTAATAAATGCATAGTTATTTCAGTGCATTCTTACCCTGTGATAGAAAGACAGACATATGCTGTTGTGTTGTTACATTCAGAGCCCGGAGATACAGCATGGATCCTTGCTTGCATTGGGATTCACAGTAGGAAGATACTTGGCTAAAAAGAAAATGAGAATGACAGAGCAGCAAGACCTGGAGACGACAGGTGATTTCCTGCCTGAGCAAGAGCAGCTCATTCAGAGTGCCACGGAAACGATAGGTGGGTAGCATGTGTATGCTGGCTTGGGTGTTGTAGTTCTTGAATAAGGTTAACATTTGTTTCATGCTTTAATTTCTTTTCACAGCATTGCACTATAAAGGTACAAGCTTTCTCATAAAATCTTACTTGATAGTAAATAAATTCTGTATTTTTAATAACAACGAAAGTACTCCTTTTAATGTTTCTATATAACAGAGATGATTCTGTCATGAAAAAAAATTTAAACATTAAGAAAAGGACTCTGCTCTCTTCCCTGTTTCTATAGTGTTTTATTACTGAATAAATTGCTTACTTAAGGAATTCTTTTGTTCCCCTTTGCTTATTCTTCCCTCCACCCCCCCACCCCAGTTGAGGTTGCACTAGTTTACAACACTGTGTGACTCAGAGGTTTAGGTTCACACCTCTTCAGATGTGTGTCGCGACACCACCCCTACCACCCAAGCATCCATATCCTCTTAATACAGTTCATTGGATCCTTTTCTCCCTTTCTTCCCTATCCATCCCCTTTGGTAGCCTCAGTTCTATAGCTAGATTTCTAGGGCTCGCTTTGGTTTAGTTTTGTCTGTTTGTTTTTGTCTCTATTCCTCATATGAGTGAAATCATCTGGTATTTGTCATTCTCCTGACTTCTTATTTAACTTAGCATAATCCCTCTAGTCCCATTCATGTTGTTGCAAATAGCAAGGTTTGGTTTTTTTTTAATAGCTGCATAGTATTCCATTGTGTGTATATACCACACCTTCTTAATGCACTCATCTGTTGTTGGGCAGTTTGGCTGTTTCCATAATTTGGCTATTGTAAATATATTACTGAATAAATGTTAGTGTATTATTAACTGGAAGGTATTACAGACTTTGGTTTTGTTTTGCTATCTTTAAAAAGAGTCTTGAGTACATTGCTGGCTGCTTTGGATCACAGGGGTAATAGTATATTATTCTCTGTTTTTTCCTAAATGTGCTCACAGGCTCGTTTTTGGATAGTACATCACCCCTCTTGGCAATTGCTGCCTGTACAGCTCTGGGTGAAATTGGCAGAAATGGTCCACTCCCAATCCCTAATGAGGGGTCTGGCTTTACCAAATTGCATCTTGTGGAAAGCTTACTAAGTCGAATACCGTCCAGTAAAGAAACAAATAAGGCAAGTCTTTTTCTTTTTTCCTTCCCTTCTGAAATTCTTTTATAACACTGGGCCAACAACCATCTGTTTACAGGTCACTTTCACTACACTGGGCAGATTCATAAATATGGAGAGGAGCTAAACCACAGTTGTAAAGATAATATATGGCATTGCAGCTGGAGGAAGGATTTAATATGGAAAGGAATGATAAAGAAGAAAATCTAGGTGACTGTTTTATTTTGAGTTAGGGAGGATTTGTGTCCCACTTTTGTGTATACACTATTTGACCCAATAACTCCAATTTAGGCCCACAGCTGTTAAGATTTTTCTTGCAAAAGGTGAATAACAGGGTTAAATAGCATTTTAATTTCAGTCCAAATCCAAATCTTAATCTACAACCAGTTGTTTTTAAGAAGTCTAGGCGTTAGTAAGCCTTGTGAGTAATCTGTGGAGGAAAGAACATTTAAAATCTTACAGTTTTAGATAAAATTTTCATAGACTTTAAAACATTTTGTCTGAATTACAAATGATTTAATGAACAGAAAATTCATCTCACTGCAATTTTAATAAACATGTACTCTTACTCTTGATCTGGCTACTACTTCAACTTTTTCTGAGATCATACAGTGTAGTTTTTGCTAGCTATTGCTAACCAACCATTGTTGAATACCAGAAATGTGTCAGGCAGATGCTAGGTGCTTCACATACATTAATTGAATCCTCCAGGTCTATAGTGAAGTATCTATAGTTCTGATCTTTGTTTTCCAGGTGAGGAAATAGAGTTATAGAGAGGTAAAGAAACTGCTTCAGGACACACACCTGTAAAAGCTGCTGAGTTATGATTTGATCCTAGAGCCTCTGGGCTCAGAACGTACATTTATAACTGTTAAAATTTGAGGGATAATAAACCTAGTTAAAAGTTTTCTTCTTTTCAGCTATCCACCATCTACCTTCAGTGTATTATAGACATAATTCTGTAAAATTGTGCATGAATGCATTAAACACATTGCCCTTCTCTGCCATCTCATTTTGTAAACATTGTTTTGCGTTAAAACTTTTACATACTTGTTTTTTAAAAATGAATCTTTTCTTCCAGATGAAAGAACGAGCAATTCAAACACTGGGATATTTTCCAGTTGGGGATGGAGATTTTCCTCACCAGAAGCTGCTCTTGCAAGGTCTGATGGATTCTGTGGAGGTATTTATATTGCTCTCTGATTGTTAGTCATGCAAACAAAAGCCATTTGCTGGTTGAAATTTTGCATGCTATTGAGATTTTAAATTGAACTTCTGTTGATTTATTTGCTGAATGTTTATTGAGTGCCAGCTTTGGACTCATCCCTGTTTCAGGTATAGCCTTGACAAATCACCTAGGTAGGAGATAATCTTTTCTCATATTTTTTAAGTAAAGCATGGGCAGTTTGGGTCGAAGGGGAAACCTATGCATTTGGCTGGATTTGGTGAGCAGGTACTGGATCCATTTGTACTGCGGTGTGATAACTTAAGCTTCTGTCCTTAGACTTCTGCCCAGTGTGGTGAAGGTGACTATAAACAGATGGCTGCTGGCCCAGTGTAATAAGTGTCTTTGCATGAACTGACCTGACCCCTGACCTAGCCTATGTTTTATCACTAACAAAGTCACAAAACATTTTTGTATACCAGCCTCTTTGTGCTTTGAGCTTTTGAAAGACATGTCTTTCTAGGGTTGTTACTGTGCCTCTTAGAAGGCCTTCCCTGACCCCTCATATTATATTCTTTAGTATTTGTGCTGTCATGATCTCCACACTTTTTCTTCATAGTATTTATCCTGGTTCCTAATTGCCCACTCCAGTGAAGGCAAGGTCTCTTTTGCTCACCATTACAAAACAAGCATCTAGCAGTGTGATTGGTAATGGCAGGACTTCAGTGATGGGTAGAGTAATTAAGAGACATTTTCATTTAAGGCAGTAGACTCACGAAGGAGGTATAACTGTATGAATTATATGTCCTACAGACGTGGTGTAGATTTTTGGAGATGAGGTTGTTCTTGGAACCTGAAGGATGTGAGGGAGGAGAGAAGATAGTTGGAACTGAGGACTAAGGCAGCTGAGTGGTGGAACCCATGTTGAATTCAGGTGTCAGGATTCTGAATTCAGTATTTTTTTGAGGTGAATTTTTTGGACAATGATTGATACCCACATCAGGTTCTACCTGGATGTACTGACGTTATACCACTTGGGAAAGCTTATGAGGTTTACTTTTTCATCTTTTTCCTGTTTCAAAATCTGTGAGAAAGGTGGATTTTTTTCTAGTTTTGTTTAACTGAAGATTTGTCAGGATTCTTAACTTGCTATTGAAGCCACTATTTTAAGAGTTTGGAAGTACAGCAATGCATGAAGAGCTAGAAACGTGATGGAGAGAGTCAAGGATAAGAATGAAAAGCAGAAATCAGAGAACAGAGTATCTTCACAGTGTGCTAGGACAAAGGTCTAGAATTTTTTGTTTCTTTTAAATTTTATTATAGAAAATTTTAAACACACATGAAAATAAAATAGTAAGCGCACAATGAATCCTTATGTGCCTGCTTTTATTTCAATTTTATTTTATTTCAACCCCCTCTTTATTTCTGAAATGTTTAAAGGAGTATCTAGATTCATATTATTTATAATTGCAGTTAGATAGTATTGTATTTGTTTGTAAGATCACCATATTGTTGTTAATAATAGAAAACATGTAAGAACAACATAAAGTGAATCTTTAATATAGGACTCTCTGTGTGAAATAACTTTTTTCATCGTGGGTTGCCAACAGACACTTTTGACCAGGGAAACTGTAGGACAAAAGCCTACAAAAGCCTACAGAAGCCTAACTTCTTCCTCAGAGGAGGAAGCATGTGGTATTGCTTGATAGTTCATCAGTTGAGGCTAGAACATATAGCTGATTTAGCTTAGGAATGACTAAACTATTGTATGTATGCTTTGTAGTTTTCCTAAAGGTGAGTATACCTATAGTCCTCATGTTCTTCCATTCCTTGTTCTGTTCTCATCCCCTCAATCCACAGTAGACAGAGAAAAATGCCAAAAGGAACTGATAGGTCCAATTCCGTGTTGAGTTAGTGATTCGTACTTGTGAAGCATGTCAAAATTTCTGAATCAAATTAAAAAAAAAATTGAGTATATATGATGTAGGATTTTTTTTTTAGCATTTGATTTTTTTAGAATAATTTCAAACTTAAGAGTGCAGTTATCAAAATAATGTAACCCTTTTACTTGGATTTACCAAATTTTGATATTTTATTACGTTTGTGCTATCATTCTGTTTTTTTGTTTGTTTTTTTCTGAGCCATTTGGAAATAACTTGCAGGTTATCATGTAATTTTAGAGTGCAAAAAGGAGGTATTAATAAATGATAATGACTTATCTGTTATACAGTTACTACATATTAGTTGTCCACTCAAAACTTTATGTCCATTAACCTCATTTAATCCTTACAATGTAATGAGGTAGGTGATGATATGCTCATGTAACAAACGGAGAAGTTGAGGCTCAGAGCTTAAATAAGGGTGTGTAGCTGCTGAGATACAGAGCTAGCATTTGCTCTGAGATCTGTGTGGTTTCAAAGTCCATACGTTTACCCCCTAGGTAACTGGTGTCATGCTTCCAAAGATTAACAAACATTGCTTCATGGTTCTCTGTTTAGGGTGAGGAATATGACATGGGATTGGAAAAGATCTCCAAGTCATTCTTATTTTCTCAGTTCCTTCGCCCTGCCTCACTTCTGAACCATCCAGTTAGCTGAATGTAGCAGTCCAGGCAGAAGAATAAAAAGCCATGTTTATAAACAAGATATGAAGTTGTCTTTTTATAGAAATGGATATTTTTTTAGAAGTGTTCTCTCTGTTTCATGGATTTTATTCCTTCCCTGTAGGCCAAGCAGATAGAACTTCAGTTCACTACTGGCGAAGCTATTACCAGTGCTGCCATAGGAACGTGTTCTGTGGCTGCCCGGGATGCCTGGCTGGTGACCGAAGAAGAGTACACTCCTCCTGCTGGTACCAGATACTCCGCTAATCAGTTTATAATCATTAAGTAACCCTTTTTCTTCTCTCTCTCTCTCTTTTTTTTTTTTAATCATACAGTATCTTCTTTTATCTCAATGAAATAACCAGGTGCTTGAAGTACTATTATTTCTGTTTTACATTTAGAGGAGGCAAGTCTTATGAGATTATATATTTTTCCACATTACATAATTAGTAAGTAGTAGCACTGGGTACATAATAGGTTTTTTTTTTTTAATTTAAATTTTATTTTTATATTCCCCATACAATTACAACCCCCTTATTTTTACCTCAAGCCCTCCTTTCCCCGCCCCCACCCTCCATAGAGTGTCTCTTGTTCATAGTTATTTGTTGATTTTGATATTTTCTTTCTTATAGTTATTCATTTTCCTGGTCCCTTATTTAAGTTTTCTAGATTCCTGCTATGAGTGAGACCATCCGGTATTTTTCTTTTTTCTTTCTGGCTTATTTCGCTGAGCATGATCCCTTCCAGCGCCATCCATGTTGCTGCAAATTGCATGTGTTTATTTTTTTTGAATGCTGAGTAATATTCCATGGTGTATATGTACCACATCTTCTTGATCCAGTCATCTATTTTTGGGCATTTGGGTTGTTTCCAAATCTTAGCTATTGTAAACAGTGCTGCTATAAACATAGGGGTGCAGGTGCTCTTTGGAATTGATGTTTCTGTGTCCTCTGGGTAAATACCTAGGAGTGGAATTGCTGGATCATATGGAAGCTCTATGTTTAGTAGGTCCAGAAATCTCCACACAGCTCTCCATAGTGGTTGGACCAGTTTGCATTCCCACCAGCAGTGCAGGAGAGTTCCTTTTTCTCCACAGCCTCGCCAACATTTGTTGTTGCTAGTTTTTTTAATATGTGCCATTCTTACTGGTGTGAGATGGTATCTCATTGTAGTTTTGATTTGCATTTCCGTGATTACAATGATGTTGAACATTTTTTCATATGCTGAAACCATAAAATACATAGAAGGAAATAGAGGCGAAACACTACATGATATGCACATCAAAGACATCTTTACAGACACATCACCCAAAGCAGTGATAGTGAAGGCAAAGATAAACAGCTGGGACTACATCAAATTAAAGAGCTTCTGCACAGCAAAAGACACAATAACAAAAAAAAAAGAGAAACCCCACCGACTGGGAGAACATTTTTGCACACAACACTAATGATAAAGGACTGATCACAAAAATCTACAAAGAGCTGATGAGACTCAACAAAAACAAAGAAAATAATCCAGTCAAAAAATGGGCAGAAGAGCTAAAAAGAAATTTCTCTGAAGAGGAAATGCAAATAGCCTTTTTCTTCTCTTTATAATGTTTGAAGCAAGATTAAAAAAAATTGTACCCTTCCTCCAAACAAATTTCACCTTTTTCAAATACTTTTTTTTTAATAGTAAAGCTTTTTTTTTTTTAAGATTGATTTATTCATGCATAAAAGAGCTAGGGTACAGGCCACATGTGTGGGGGTGAGAGGATTCACCAGAGAAAGAGTGGGGAACAGAACAGGCAGATTGACCGAAGTACACTGCTGAAGGGAGCAGCGGGCGAGACAGGAGAGGTCTGCTGTGCCATGTGGGTTAGCTCCCTGGCTTGGAGTCAAACTCATGCTGTAGTGGCTGTCGATAGCTCCATGTTGCTAAGCTTAACCCCTTGTGCCACCAGGGAGGCCTGTGACCTGGATTTTGATCACACTGGTTCTGTTTGTCATTCTCAAGTGAGAACGACTTAAAATTTTGGGTATTTTTTGTTACGGTCTACCAATTTTGCCTGAATAGAAGGAACAGCATTTGAAATGTCAGCTAGGGCCCAGGTCTTAGCCATCTTAGCATCTCTAGCACGTGGCATAGTACCCAGCATATTGTGTGACTCTAACCAGGGCTTTGTTAATTTGGTAATTCTAGTTGCCCAGATAGTAGAACTACAGGCAGCAGAGTTGTGGTTATGAATTGAGTGTGAGGTGTAAGGAGTCAGAATGACTTTAGAGATTTTTACATGAGCAGCTTGAAGAATGGAGTTGACATTTACTAAGATGTCGGAAGCTGTAGGAGGCATAGATATGTGGAAAAACAGCTTTCCTGGCTCTTCTCTCTTCACATTTCGTGAGGTGAGCAGGACCAATATCCTCATGAACATAATCCAGAAGTCAGTTGAGTATGTGAAGATGTAATTTTGAGGAGTTTCAAATTGGAAATTGTTTAGGAGTTTCATGTAAAGAATTTACCTTTGAAAGTTACTCAGTTTATGCTGGCTTCTGAAATGAATGGTTATTCCTCCAGCAAATTATTTGAAAGTCTTAATTGTTTAGATTTCAGTGTTACAGGATCCTTGTACTGGGTAAATGTTGATTTAAATTTAATTTTCTCAGGAAACTATTCAATTATTTTAATTATCTTTGCTTTTCCCAAGGAGCCAAAGTAAATGATGTGGTCCCCTGGGTGTTGGATGTAATTTTAAATAAACATATCGTCAGTCCCAACCCACATGTGAGGCAAGCAGCTTGCATCTGGCTCCTTTCCCTTGTGAGGAAGCTTAGTACCCATAAAGAAGTGAAGGTAAGTCAGCCTTCTCTATTGGAAATGACTTATGAAATATTTATAATTGCAAGGTGGTAGGAAATAATCATTTGAAGGTGAGGGCTCTTAACCAATGGCAGAGATCTTAAACAAAATCGTACATGAAGAGTTGAAGGGTGGTAGCTGGTATATATTGGCTAAAAAATGATTCTAAGCTAGAAGATAGAAAGTCAGAAGAAGCAGATAAAGGATGGGGAGGCTCAAATTGCACCCATCAGACCTAATTCTAAGCTGTTCAACCTTCTGGTAGTTTGCTGCCTCTGAAGCTGAGAGCACAGCAGGGTTTATGACTGCCTTGGGGTGTAAAACTTTTCACCCATACACCCTGAAAGCAACATTCTTACTCTCCCGAAGAGATGGAGTCTCAGTGTTCTAATGCCTTTTTTCTTCTTTCAGTCTCATCTTAAAGAAATCCAGAGTGCATTTGTTTCAGTTTTGTCAGAAAATGATGGTAAGGTTATTGGAAAATATTTGCTTTTTAAACTTTGTTGAACTTGTTCTTTAAAATTGTGAAAAATACGAGTTAATAAAAAAGATACTGGAAAATTGAATTCTTACTAATTGGATCCCTTCAGCTTTGCATTTAAAGATGGAGCTGACTGCAGTGACCACACCTGAGATATAAAATCAGAAGTAGTAGATTAAGAATGGGGAGGCTCAAATTGCAGTCATCAGACCTATTCTGTCAAAACGTGAACAAAAATGTACAACCATGCACTTCATTAATGAAAAAAAATTCATGTCACAGAAAAAAAGATGAAAGTTTTATAAACAAATAAAAGCTTCAACTTTGTTTTGAATACTAATTTGGCGGGGGGAAGCTATGAAGATGTTTGGAGGGAAATTTGAATATGGACTAAATGTTAAATGATTCCAAGTATGGTAATATCACAGTTATATAAGTGAATAGCTTTATTTTTAGAAATAAATATTTAAGTACATAGAGGTTAAAAAGTATTACTTACATAACCAACATTTTATTTATTTTGTATGTATGTTAATATGTTCCATGAAATAGTAGTATACCATTCACATAGCTTGCCATTAACTCAGATACCATTGTAAATATTTGGAGGTGATTAATGATCTTTTCTGTGATATCTCATTAATAAATAATTTACAGTTTACCACATTAAAAAAAGTAAAGCTGGAGCTGAAAGCTTCTTTCACTTTAATACCTCTACTAGGTAATGGTTTTCTTCTGCTTCTGATTCGTTCCCCTTATTCCAGAAGAGAGCAAATATCACAGATGTATTCAAGAATTGATAGCACCTTTGTTTTATAAATGATTTGAAATATGTGGTCTGGTATTGGCCTTTGATTTAAAAGAAACTGAAGTTCTATGAACCTGTTTCACTGAACTCTGGTCTGAGTCCTTGAGCCTCTGGCACTGTGGATCGCACAGAGAGGCAGTTTGTGAGTAGGCTCTTCTATGAATGTAGTTCTCACTTACAGGAACTCCTTAATGCTATGTCTGCTGAGAGGATTTAGTATTGATTTTACTTTTATATCTTCAGTATCATTTTGGGTTAATGTTACAACTTGTAAAAAAAATTTTGATGCCCAGTAAACAAACTTTTCTTAAAAGTATTGTTATTTCTGTCTGACTCTCCTGTAGAACTCAGCCAAGATGTTGCCTCAAAAGGCCTTGGGTTGGTTTATGAACTGGGCAATGAACAAGATCAACAGGAATTGGTTTCTACCCTTGTAGAAACACTTATGACTGGCAAAAGGTATGGTGAACTTGAAAATTTTAGATTTAAACACATAGGGCAAGTTTTGCAATACTGAGTATATGCAATGGATAAATGAAAATTCTGCTTTCTCTTTTCCTATTTATTAAGCATCTCTTTCTAATTTGCAAATCAAAGATTGTTACGTTGTAGATAGCAATTTAATTATGTGGTGTGTACTGTTCAGAAACTAAACTACTATTTAAAAACATGGCTGTATGATCAGTCTTTGAAAAATGAATAAAACAAGACAGTTAAAGTATTGGGTTGCAAAAATACCATAATATGTTGGTATGAAAATTACAATGTGAAGAGGAAGCTTGCCTATCATTGACAGTTTGATCTGTGAAGAGCATGAGAGATTGATCATTGCTTTATGTTGCCTGCCTTGTAGAGAGACTAAATTTTAAGATGTGACCACTTTTAATTCAGTGTAACATTATATGGGATATCCTGTATGTCAGTTACTTCATTACTTTGTTTATTCTAGAATTTGTTTTTTAAAATTTTCAGGCTTGTGGAAAGAATTAGTTGACTTTCACATTTTGTACATGATAGATACTTGATAGGAATTTGAATTTATCAGTTTGTAAATAATAAGCAGTTCAACACTGGTGTGAACAATTTGAGGCTATTTAAAATTACTGTTCTTTTTGTTTAGAGCGAAACATGAAGTTTCTGGAGAGACAGTGGTATTTCAAGGGGGAGGCCTTGGCAAAACACCAGATGGGTAAGTATGCCAAGTCCATCCATCAGTCATTTTAGGCATCTTTAGTTTGGTGAATAGAGCACTCACAAGGTTGATTTCCATCTTTCTAAGAAATACTGTATGTTAGTGGAAAAAGAAAACTTGTATGGAAAAGGCCTAGTGTTACCAAATGGGTTTCCAGGGAAACAGACCTATGAGTTGGGAGATTTATATGCTGAAAGTTTATTGAAGGCTTCCCTGGGATTATCACCCTAGGAGCAGTGAGGACGCAGGATATAGCTGATGGCTCAAAAAGGAGGTGAACTGCTCTCTGCCCTCTTGCAGATACCCACCTCTGGAGGCTCCGGAATAGGGCCGGTGTGGCCTTGCAGAATTGTCCTGCTTTGAGGTGCCAGTGTGTATTGTCCTCCTAGCAGGCTTTACCTCCTGTCAGTGATTCTATCAGTGGTGGCCTGCTCTATGGAGGATGTGACCTCGGAGCAAGGGCCGTTGTTAGCCAGTTCCTGGCCAGTGAGTTCTGAGGGGGCAATGAGGCAGGGCAGCTTAGCTTCCATGCATCTTGTTTTGTGTTGGGAGCAACTCTTTTGGTGTCTTTATCTTAGAGTTCACCAACCTGGCATTTCAAATTAGTGCCTAGAACTTCACTATCTTTATCTGATAATTATTCCATTGTGGCTGTGGTGTTGGGCTGCCTCTAAATTTTCAGCCCTTTATTTTTTTAAATTAAAAAAAAATTTTTTTTTCAACGATTTATTTATTTATATATTTAAACAAGCACTGGGTACAGTCAGAAGCATGGGATGGCGAGAGAATTCACCAGAGCCAGAGCGGGGAGCAGAGCAGGCAGAAGGACCGAAGTACACTGCTGAGGGGAGCAGTGGGTGGCAGGAGAAGTCTCCATGCCATGTGGGACCCTCTGCCAGTGGCCGGGGAGTAGCCGGGGATCGAACCTGCGCTGCAGAGGCTGCGGGCAGCTTCGCAAACCAGCGCTCAACCGCTGCGCCACCGGGGAGGCCCTGTCTCTAAATTTTCTCTGGTGAAACTGCAGCTCACAGCCTTCCTGGGAGGCGCCTCCATACAGCCCTACTCCATGCTGTCTGCAGTTCGGCACACCCTTCACTCTGTCCTTGCCATTTGCCCACAGCTGTCTGGTTTCACAGAGCCTTCATTCTGCTTGTTCTCCCTGTAGACTCCTGAGTTTTTAAAAAGTGCTAACTCTCACAACATTACTAACGCAAAGGATCAGGTACTTGAGCAGATACTCAGAGGCAAATTAACAGGTCTCAAAAAAGTTACTGGGATTGGGGTCCTTTAGCTCAGAAAAGACTTAGGGAGACAAGAGTTGTCTTGCCTGATGATTATGAAAGAGATGTGTGCACGACACCCTGCAGAGCCACCGTTCTCCTTCTGCGTGGAGCATGTCGCCTCCATCGGGCTGGCAGGTCTGCCCAGGTCTGCACTAGGCCTGCTGATAACCAAGTTAGGTGACTGGATATTCTGCTCAGTTCCCTCTCTCTATCCAGTACTAGTAATTTAGTGAAAATGTAATTTTAAAATATCCTGGGAATATTGGTGGTGTAATTTTTATTAGACTGGAGGTAGAGATATACTAAAAACTTTTTGTTTATTTCCAAGCCAGGGCCTCTCTACTTACAAGGAGCTTTGTTCTCTGGCAAGTGATCTTAGTCAGCCAGATCTGGTGTATAAATTTATGAATTTGGCCAACCATCATGCAATGTGGAACTCTAGGAAGGTAAGTTACTATATCTGGACAGCTTTTTTTTTTTTTTTTTTTTTTTTTTTTTTACATTCCATGAAAACGTTGCCTGCTGCACTGACAGACATTGGTAGTTGATGTGTTGTGTGGTTTGTAAAGGTATGTGAGTAAAGAGAGCCAGACCCCCACACAGCCATTACTGACTGGGAGAGCTGGGTGCTTTGTAAATTGAACTCTGTTCAGGGACTACTTTGGGAGGGAGAACTTTGTGATTTTCATATATCTAATATGTTAACAACTTACTATAACAGAGCTGAGTCTCTTTATCTTACTGTTTTTTAGGGTGCTGCCTTTGGTTTTAATGTAATTGCTACCAGAGCTGGAGAACAGCTGACACCTTTTCTGCCTCAGTTAGTTCCTCGTCTCTATCGCTACCAGTTTGATCCCAACCTTGGCATCCGACAGGCAATGACAAGTATTTGGAACGCGTTGGTTACCGACAAAACGACGGTAAGTATCTGTGAACCCTTGTCCGAGATTATACTCAGGACTTAAAGCCAGTGTTCATCTTCCTTTCTACTTTGTGTACTTACCTGTTCAAACAAACTTTCATTCCTTGCTGTCTTCCTTCTTTCACAGTTCAAAGATGCTCCTGGCAATTTTTTTTTTGGTATCTCATAAATGGAAACCAGCCAATGGTAGCTGGCTAAGGAAATGGCACTATATTCACACCAGTGGGATACTGTGTGTCATAGATACGGGTACTGTGTGTCCTTTGCCGTTGATGCAGTGGAGAACAGGTCGTGTCATTCCTGCCTGAGAGGAGTTGGCTTAGTTGAGGAGATGGACAAAAAAGCAGACAATTCTGGATATGATTTTCTCTCTTGGTTTCCTGTCATCTGACTGCTCCTCACATTTCCTTCATCTTTATATACTAGGATTTCTCAGGGCTTGCCTCTGAGTTCCTTCTGCTTTCTCTATTTTCTTTCTAGATGAGCACATCAGTTCAGTGGCACGTGAATGTCATTTTTACTGTGATCATTCCCAGTCTTACAGTTTTACCCCAGACATGTCTTGTGCACCCGACTTGCTTATCTCACTCCTGCTTAGCATCTTCACTTGGTGGTTGTTCCAAGATAATTTAGATTAACCATGCCTGGAACAGGACATAAAACAACCATACCTGTTTTTTCTCACTCTTCATTTGTTTACCCAATTCAGGAAACTTGGTGTCATCTTTGATTTTTATCTCTCTCATTTCACACCCTCAGTTAAATCCAGTATCAAATTGTCTCTCGTGTCCTAAGTATTCCCGAATCCACTCTGTTCTTTCTTGATGAACAGGTGGTGACCTTTCTCCTGTCTGTCTTCATTTAGTTATCAGAGTAAGATTTTTTAAAATGCAAATTAGGTTGTGCCCTATTGAAATAAAATCCTTGAGTAACTCCATAGTTCCACTTTAAGTACCATGTCTTTCCAGTTCCTGCACATGATGTGGCCATTTCTGCTTCTTTCTATCTGAGTATTTTCTGTTCAGGGTGGTAAGCACTAGAGGGTTTCGCTTTGAAGGCTTGGTGAGTTTCATTTGTTCTGGGAGATTATTTGGTACCATTGGCGCAGCCAAGATCTAATAGGCCTTGACTTTAGAGATCTGAGTCAGAGTGTAGGCTTATGTTCCTAAGATACCAGTGTCATCTCTGGAGAATATTTAGAGACGTAGATAATAGAAAGACATCAGTTTGTTAAATTTTAGGTTATTTACTACTCTGTCTTGATTTTCTTATGTATGAGTGTGAATAACAAACCTCTCTTACCTATAAAAGTGGAGAAGCCATATGTTTTCAGGTTCTTTGGGTCAGCATAAAAACTGAGTCTGTTATCCAGGTTTTGTTCTTACTGATTTGTAACTGTATAACAAAGCAGAGGGTTAAAAGATTAAACTCATCTTTTATTCTGAGCAGTCATGATACTTCTTTATGTGCCAGACACTGTGCAAGGTGCAGTGATGCAGAGACAAGTGGGACAGTGTCCCCTGCCTTTGAGGTCTCAGTGTGGTGGCATAGTGAGTTAATGTGTGGTCGATAGGATGTGCTTTAAGAAGGTGCTGTGGCAGTGCAGAGGACGCTGGGCCTGCCTTCTCTGAAGAGCACCTGATTTGAACCTTGAAGGGCAAGTAGGAGTCTGGCAGACAAGTAGGAGGTAGGAGTAGGTAGTATGTGCCAGGGGATGGAGCTGAGATGGGATCGAGACCTATAGAGTGAATAGGTCATTGAGGGCTGTGTGTCCATGCTCAGGTGATTGAACTTTATTCTTATCCACTGAAGACAACCAAGTTTGCATTTTAGAATGATTATTCTGGCAGATTTTAGCAACCAAAGTGGGGAAAGAGTAGTTGACTGAGAGGCCTTGAGAGACCCTTAATGTGTTATATACAGAAACATTCATGTGGTTGAGAGATGAATGATTTGTTGATGGATTTTTTATTTTTAATTTTATCCTTTTGCTTTCATTAGGTGGATAAGTATTTAAAGGAAATTCTTCAAGATTTAATTAAGAACCTTACCAGTAATATGTGGCGAGTTCGAGAATCCAGGTACCATTTTGGAAAATACAAATTGAAATTTTTTTCCTGCATATGTCCAAATTTCATACTTTGTGCAAAAGGAGTAAATTAAGATGACAATTAAGCGTATTTCTTGCTAGGTTAGACAGTTATCATTAGCCATTTAAACTTGTCAGAGGTTTTCCTGAGTTATCTTACGTTTTTGTAAGTATAAAATTAAAGAAATAGAAGATCACTCGTTAAATTGGTAGGCATCAAGATTTATTTTATAACATATACATGATAAATGTATAATCTCATGACTTTCTGGGATAGCATATGTATATATATATACACACACACACACACATGTGTATGTATATATGTGTGTGTATATATAAACGTATTTCTCTCTTACACACAAACAATTTATATTTATTCAGTACTTACTTGTGATGCATTTGGCGGGGTGTATGCCCTGGGGTACACTGCACACTGGTAAGTAAAAAAGAGTGTGTCATGTAAAGAGATTGTGTTGTAGTTGTAGGAAGCAGACATTTGTTGGCTGTAAATGCCATATGCTTTTGGTATATTTGCAGCACAAAGGAGAGAACAGTCATTGTTACTTTGGGGTAAGGGGCTTAGAACTAGAAATACAGGCAGAATTCATACTCTTATTTGATAGGAATGTTTCACAGTAAAGTATTGAGCTTTCTTGATTATATATTTGAAATCAAATTGCTTATTTTCAGCTGTTTAGCTTTGAATGATTTACTGAGAGGAAGACCCTTAGACGACATCATTGATAAACTTCCAGAAATTTGGGAAACTCTATTCAGGGTACAAGATGATATAAAGGTATTTTGGAAATAAATCTGCATTTATTCATAGAATAGCTTAAACTGAAATTGTTAAAATAAACATGTTACAGATTTCAAAATTCAATATTTAGGCAATTTTAAGATCTTAGTTTCTCCCCAAAGTTTTAGTATTGATATGTTGTGAAGTTGCAAGATTCGGTTTCTTTAGCTCTAAATTGAATTGACTTTCCTTTCCTTTTCCTTTTACTGGATGGTGTCACTTATATGTGAATTGTAGAGAAACCAAACAGAGGGTCAGATGAAGCCAAACTAAGACCTAGCTCTAGCAAACTGACCATAGAACTGAAGCTACTGTAGTGGGAGGCAGGGGCAAGGGCAGGGGTGGAGGAAGGTGGGGAGAGAGCACAGAGGACAATGGGGATGAACTGTGGGTGCTTTGATGGTGGATGTGGTACAGCAACAACACTTGAAGAGGCTGACTCTATACTTCTAAAATACAAACAATGTAAACCAACATCAACCTTGACAAAAAAAGAAAGAAAATAAACATGGCCATCTCCTGATTTGCTTTCAGAGGAGACTCATGTTATCGATTAGGATCAAGTTACAGTTTTGAAATAATCCTGAATAATTCTACTTCGATCCGTTTCATAAACTGAATCAGGCATTCCCAAATAATGTGACCAGTTTCTTCTAAATTTTTCCTGGGCAATCTAATGTTAGAGCTGTTGATATGTTAATATTAGGCACTTCATCTTTGCCTTTCTTTTTGCTTTATTCATTAGAGATTTAGAGTCTTTCATAATCCTCATGTTGATCTTTACATATTTGCTTTTGTAATGCATTTAGTTTGTACAACATACTTAATAGCCATATTTTTGTATGGTCCAAATAGATCATAACTAATTAAAAAATATATATGATATGATAATATGTTCCCTCATGAGCCTGGTGAAACACTGTTTTTTACTTAGTATTGAAAATAGGGTTTTTTTTTTTTTTTTACTAATCTGCATAAAGTCACAGGCACGTAAATACTGTGGGGTAGATGAGAATGAAAATCTCTAACTTGCATGATGCCAGACTTTTTTCATTTTTAGGAATCTGTACGAAAAGCAGCAGAACTAGCTCTGAAAACTCTAAGCAAGGTGAAGACTCTTATTTTACTTTGGGGGTGAAGTGGGGCATATTTCTGTGTGCCATAACTAAAAAGGCTTGTTTTTTTGGTCATATAAAATGACATTTAGTTACAGTGTAATTGGCCCCCTGGTCTTACAATGAATGAGAAATTGGTGGGGGATAGTATTACACTGATATTTTTAATAATGTATATATATCTTTTTAATGGTGAGCTTCTCTGTGCCTTTAGATAAAGTTTGCCTTCTCTTATGTATTCCTAAGGAACACATTACTCATTTAGATCAAACAGCATCTGTCTTTTCTGTTACTATTGCTATGTTTATGTGTTAATATGCCTGTGAAATCGGCAAGCTTTTTTAAAACTCATTTCCCACTTGGACTTGGTTTTGTGATCTGTGAGGGACTTCTACATTCTAATTGTATAAATCTTGCCATAGGTCACATTGTTAGTAAGTAGTAATCCAGCTTTTAACCCAAGTGTTTCTCATACTAGATTTGTTTTTGACCACTGTATTTTGCTGCTGCCCAAAGTTATGATGATGATAAATCTTTTTATACATTTTCTCATTTCGTCTTTAACTGTTTCCTATGTCACAGATTAGAAGACCAAAACTTAAAAAGTAAAAAATGTATTACCAAAATTTCTGTTTAGTTATTGGCAGACAGAACTCAATCCCAGATCTCATTCTTCTGTTTCTCTCTGTAGTGTCATATTTTAATTTTTTTCTATGAATATGAGAAATAGGAATTCTTTTGTCAGGTAAATTCTTTATTGGATGAGAGATTGGTTCACTAATTTCTATGCTCTTTGTATGTGAGGTTTGTGTGAAAATGTGTGACCCTGCCAAAGGTGCAGCTGGCCAGCGAACCATTGCCGTCCTTCTGCCTTGCCTTTTGGACAAAGGAATGATGAGTCCTGTGACAGAAGTTCGAGCCCTCAGGTGTGAATCAGCTGATTAAATGAATGTGTTGAATTTACTTAGTCCCTAGCCATGCGGTGGGAATTAGATTTCTTTGAATGTTAGATTCTTGAAAGTATGGAAAGTGAGTTGAGGGGACTCCATGGAGGCAGCCCAAGACCAATTGTTGAAAGTTGAGAGTCAGAGCATTTTCACAGAAACATCCTCATGGGACTTATTATTAACAGCCTTATTTTGACCAACGTTCTGCCACCACCTTGAGTAAATGTGTTAATTTTACTGTCATCAACCTCTTTGGGTCCCAGTCAGGCATGTTCCTGTTACTCCACAGGCCCAAGGTTGTTGGTTATGCTACTTCATAATATTTCAGAATAATTCAGTGCAGGGGAAATAGTATGCCCATGTATGGAGGAGGTATAGATGAGAACACAGTTGGCCAGAGGTTGCCGATTGTTTAGCTGGGTGGAGAATACCCAGAATTTTATTTCTGAGTATCTTTACTTTCATATATGCCAGAAAATTTCTAGTGGGAAAAAAAAACAGTGCTAATACCAGGCTCTGTAACCAAAGGATCATATTCCCGAATGGGATAAATAGGAGACCATTCCCATGATTAAATTTGTAGTGCTTCATGCTTACATTACGAAGATTCAGGAGTTGTGTTCTGTGTGTCTGTAGCATTAACACGCTTGTGAAGATCAGCAAAAGTGCAGGAGCCATGCTGAAACCACATGCACCAAAACTCATCCCAGCTCTTCTGGAATCCTTAAGTGTATTGGAACCCCAAGTTCTCAATTATTTGAGCCTCCGGGCAACAGACCAAGAAAAGGTGAGTTGGAAGCACAGGTTTATTGGTAAATATTGTGGAGGAAGAACCCTGTTAAGGTACTGAGGAGCTTCTGGAAGATCCTTCCATAGTCCTTAGGCAAGCCCATGATTCCAGCTCACGTGTGTCACACACACAGGATGTTTTTTTGTGGGCGGGGAGGAAGAAGAGTTTCATATTACTCTGTGAATTGTATGAAAGTAACATTTCTACCCAAAAATGCATTGACGTTTATTTAACATAGTTTTTTGGTACATGTTTGTTTGTTTTTTTGAAGTGTGGGTCTATACTTTCAGAATCTTTTTATGGACAACTTATCTTCTGCAAGTAAAAAGGATTTGTCTCTAGACTCTGGCATGGCCCACATCATTTATTGTGAGAAATCAATAGAGCAGAAAGTTATCTCCTAGGAATCCACCTCCCCTGTTTTCTGAGGAGTGCCTATTGTTAACAGTTCCCTGCGTGTTTTCAAATTCTTTCGTAGTTGGAGGCTGCAAAGCTGAGCAAACATACTAATTTAAAAGTAGAATCACACTGTGATTGTTCCGTGACTTACTTTTTGTTATTAGCAATGTATCATACCTGTATATAGATCTGCCTCATTCTTTTCAGTGCATGAAGATTAGTCCTACAATAGGTGGTTTTGATATTTGTGGGAGATTTTGACTTTAAAAGTTATGAATGTTCCGTGTTCTTCACACCTTTGCCAACATTGAATAACATTAATCTGATAAGCAAGAATCTTTTTGTTGTGGTTTACACTTACCATTACTGTTTCCAGTGTCTTTTCACACTGTTTTAGCCATTTCTATTCTGTAAATTGTGTTTTTCTATTTGATGCCTATTTTTGCACTTGACTTATTTATGTTTTTATATTTATTTTTATTAGTATCATCAAGTCCATGAATATATATTGCAATTTTTTCCCTCAGTTCACTATTTAACTTTTAAATTTGCGTAAATTCTGATAACTTGTTTTCTTTCCCATTTGCCTCTGCTATTGCTGTTTTCTTCTACATTCATCATTCTTCCCTTTTTTTTTTTTTTTTTTTTGTAGCAGAAGACATTTCCCTTCCTGGCTTCTTATAACATGTTTTCTAGGTGCTGACAATTAGGAAACATAAATTCTAGTCCAGACTTTGCAACCATAGGCAAACCACTTCTGTATGCCATACGATTTTTCTTAGGATGTCTGAGTTGTGTTAACTTTTTCTTTAGGATAGTTGTTAAACTTAAATATCATTGTAGATATGAAGGCCTTTTACAGAATTGAAGCGGTAAATGTATACTTTTTTTCTTATTGCTTAGAAAACCTTAGAAATTTATTTAGTCTATTCCTGTATCTAGTGGGTGGAGAGTCTGAGACTTACAAAGGGTGGAATACTTGTTAAATTATAACTGCAGTCAATTTCTCAGTATCATCTGAATTTCTAACCTGTGGTGAGATGCTCCCTATACAGGTAAATGGTTGAGTCATGGTCAAAAGAAATTAGAGTCAGGGCCTCCCCGGTGGCGCAGCGGTTGACCGCTGGGTTGCGAAGCTGCCCGCGGCCTCTGCAGCGCCGGTTCGATCCCCGGCTGCTCCCCGGCCTCCGGAGGAGGGTCCCACATGGCGCGCAGACCTCTCCTGCCGCCCGCTGCTCCCCTCAGCAGCGTACTTCGGTCCTTCTGCCTGCTCTGCTCCCCGCTCTGGCTCTGGTGAATTCTCTCACCCTCCCGCGCTTCTGACTGTACCCAGTGCTTGTATAAAAACAAAAACAAACAAACAAATAAATAAATAAATAAAACATGCCTCTATTAAAAAAAAAAAGAAAGAAATTAGAGTCAGACTTATGTGTGACTCTGTTATTTTGTATATTATAAGAAGATTCATTTTTGAAATGAATCCCTATTAGGGGAGTGTCTTTGGGGTCCTTAAATTGCTCAGTGACTTGAATTTGTGTTCTTTAGGCTGCAATGGATAGTGCTCGACTCAGCGCTGCCAAATCCTCTCCCATGATGGAAACGATCAACATGGTCAGTACCTACATGTAATATGTTGTTTTTTACCTTAGGATGTGGTTGTTCAAACTCCACAGGCTACAAATACTAAAATCCATTAGTCCGGATTGGTGTTGCACAGGAGAACAACATAAAAGATCTCTCTTTTAATATGTTTCTTTTGACCTATCTTTCTTTTGGCCTGCCTGTTTAGAAAGGTTCAGATTTCACCTCTGCTTGAGTGTTATCTTTGGGAGGAACTGGGAAGGTTTCAGTGAAGTGGGTACCATAGATTGGTAAAGAAAATTGTTGTTTTAAAATTGCTGTTTAAGTTATGGGAGGGGATTTGTAGAAAGTTGCTTGGCTCTGAGGTTCTAAGTTCCAAAGTTGTGGAGTTTGGTTTAGAAATTACTAAACTCATTAAACTGACTGCCATGCTTAGCCAGTAGTGGTTAATTGAGAGCTTGTTAGTTACTGGCAACTCTTCTCCTAAGCAAATCATAAGGCTGGGCAAAAGAAATCGGTAATTTAGGTGCCTACTGGGAGAGTATTACCAAAATTTGGTCTGTGGACCTTGTATCTTAATTGGGTTATTGGGAGAAATAGAAAGCTTAAGGAAATAGTGAACACCTGCAGATACGTTCATTAATAATAGGATTTATATCACTGCATTATATAATATGGTCAGTTTTGTTAAGAAGTTGACAATAATTGCTTTTCTTTTGTTTTGAATGTCGAACACTGATGAATACTTTTTTGTGTGTGTAATACATGGTGGTTTTAACATTTTTCAGTTGAATGTGAAATCTAGTGGGTACATATTTAACAGTTTTTAATTGGAGATGGGGTACAAGTATTTGTTAAGGTTAACTTTATATTTATGTTCTCTTGTTTCAAAAGTGCCTGCAATATCTTGATGTGTCGGTGCTGGGTGAGCTAGTTCCTAGATTATGTGAGCTGATCAGAAGTGGTGTGGGTCTTGGAACTAAGGTAAGTAAGTATATTTTTCAAATGAGGAGTTTGCAACTTCATTGGTTTTGCCCATGAAAATAGAATAGCCATCATGTTTGAAGTTCTTATTTTTCTGTAAAACCTAATATTTTATAGTCACTTTTGTTATCATGACTGTACTCATAACTTAAAACATGTAACTGATTCAGAAAATAAAACATGGGACTTAGTGAATATTGTCTTACTTTATTAATGCAGTTCTCTCTCTCCACTGGTTGCCCTGCACATGCTGGCTCTCTCTTGGTTCGTTATTGGTTATTGGTGGGGCTGTTCACGCCTCATCAACCCCCAGGTGTGTTTTTTAGGGAATGATTAGCTCCCCACCCCACTCTTTAAAACAGACACCTCGATTTTTTTTTTGTCTTGAAATAATTAATGCTTACCTTTAAAGATTTAGTAGAAATCCCCTACTTTTAGGCGAACACTAAAAATTGTCTGTAATTTAACACCTAGCGATAATTGATGGTAATGTTTCCAAGTGTTTCTTCCTGGACTCTTCTATGCATTTGCCCTCTATGGTCTCTCCTTTAACGACCATGTAGTAGTTTATTGCGTAGATAATCCATCCAGTAACATCAGGTTTGTTTTCAGCTTTAAACAAAGCATGAAATGAGTGTCTTTTGACATATATAAGGCTATTTCCTTTATTAAATTTTTAGAACTGGCGATGTTAGAACAAGGGTGGATACGATGACTTATGGTGCCTTCCTGAAAAATTGTATCAATTTTCTTTTTTACTTGCAGTGTAGCAGAGTATGCATCTTCCATGCTGAAGGTCTTGAGAAAAATCTTTGCATTTTAATTTGATAGGAGAGTGTTCCTCTTTATAATTGAATCCTAGAGAGTCTGTTCAGCTTCATGGTTTGATAGACAAAGCATTGTGACCATCACATTTAGACCTTTGCTTTTGTAACCTTGTAGGGAGGCTGTGCCAGCGTCATTGTGTCATTAACTACTCAGTGTCCCCAGGACCTTACACCTTACTCAGGTGAGTTTGTCAGAACCATGCTGGTGATATTTTTGTGTCCTCAAACCTTGTGCGACAAAGTTTTAAAAGGAAAAATAATTATCTTTTAGACACACTTATAATACTATATGCTTTTTTCCTTTTCTTCCCTTTTTATTTGCAAGAGGCACAGTGATTATCAGATTTAGCAAGTTTTCCATTTTTTGTGTTTGATGTACAGTGGTACATGGAGGTGAAATTATCTGCCATGTAGATTTGCTTGCTGTTTATTGCTAGTTTTTTACATGAGCATTTTTCTCTACTGTATTGGCTTCTACATGGGTTTAATGAATTTTATGTAGCTAGTTCTCATTTTTGCAACTTCCCCTACAATAGTCTAGACACAGATTATTTTTAATTTTATGAATATCAAAGGGAAGCAAATGGATAGTATAAATGTAACATAAAAGGGATCTAGACTTTCATGGAGTAAGTAAGATGTTAATTACAGGGTTAAGTTTGTTTTCATCCTCGGAATAGAGCAGGACATTTGGTCAACCAGGTAACAGATTTTTCTTCCATATTCCTGACAGGTAAACTTATGAGTGCTTTGCTTAGTGGCCTGACAGATCGGAACAGCGTAATTCAGAAATCCTGTGCATTTGCCATGGGCCATTTAGTTCGGGTGAGTTGAATTTCTAATGTAGCTAAGTAATTACACTGTAATAATTACAATGAAATGATGATGCTTGTTTTTTTTTTTAGACCTCACGGGATAGCAGCACTGAAAAACTCCTGCAGAAGCTCAATGGCTGGTATATGGAGAAAGAAGGTATCCTCTCTCCTCTATTTCATATTATCTTTAATTTAGAAGTTATAATTTAACAAAACAATTCAAATCTTATCCTCTATGATTTTATGTAGTTTGCTAGAAACATTTCTAATTATCTATTTATCTGTTTTCTGTGGTGCAAATTGAGCATTCGTCTGTTTAGATCATCTCTAAAGATTATGCTTCTCTTTGCTACTGTTTAGAACCCATCTACAAGACCTCTTGTGCTTTGACTGTTCATGCTATTGGACGGTACAGCCCTGATGTGTTGAAGAACCATGCCAAGGAAGTTCTGCCTTTGGCATTTCTAGGCATGCATGAAATTGCTGATGAGGAGAAATCTGAAAAAGAAGAATGTAACTTATGGACTGAAGTATGGCAGGAAAATGTCCCTGGTTAGTAAATAATGCCTGTGAGTCAAGTCTGTTGTTTAATCACATCTGGATGTTTTATTCATACTCTTTATTCAGAAACTCCTGTAGTTACTTTCCAAGGACCTTAACATGTATCCCATTTGGTTTGCAGCCTATCCAAACAACTGGGTTGTCAAGGTTGGCGCTCAGAACTTTTCACTCATTGCTGCGTGTGTGAGCAATACTTTTGCTCTGTCCAAGCAAAGGAAAGCTTTACTTATCTTAGATGAGAGTAAAACAGTGATTTTGTGTCACCTTCGAGTATTATTTTAGAGTAGTATGTCTTAGCAGTGTTTTTCACCTTGATACATATTAATGGGTGGTGACATTTTCATAACATCCTTTCGTGGACATACCCAAGTTCATAGAGCCCTTCTGTTGTAAAGATAAGTTGCCATACCTCACCCTTCCTCTCTTTGAGAGAGTGGTGTGATAATACCATTGAGAATCATTGCTTTAGCCTAATGGTCTCTAACTTAGGGGGAAAAGTCAGTTTAATTTATTTTGTCATTTAAACATTATTTAATTTTGCTTTTCATCATATAGGTTCCTTTGGTGGCATTCGATTGTACCTGCAGGAGTTGATTACCATTACCCAGAAGGCTTTACAGTCTCAGTCCTGGAAAATGAAAGCCCAGGGTGCAATTGCCATGGCATCGATTGCAAAACAAACCAGCTCCCTAGTACCTCCATATCTGGGAATGATACTGACTGCATTACTGCAAGGCCTAGCAGGAAGAACATGGGCAGGAAAGGTAAAGGAACCATGCATGCCCAGTTGAATTTAAGGTATCCTTTAAAGGATTATGACTTCATTTTTCCTTTTCTAGAAAAATAACCTGGCTTTGTGGAACTTCATTCTGATGAATTGTTTTTGTGAGCCAGATTTCATAGCCAATGGGGAAATTTGGGTAACTTTGCCTGATAAAGTATATGTCATCAAAATAACCCACGTGTCCTTGAATATGTGTGGTGATGCTGAGGATTGATTTTATTTATCATGCCCAGCTTTCCAAGCTAAATCTTAATCTTAAGAGTTCACCATTTTGTACCAGTTGACCAGTGGATGATCAGAATCAGGTGTATGTGAAATTGAGTAGCAAGGCAAGCTACATCTAATCCTAGAGCTGAGAATACCAATCTCCGGGACATACGAATTCATACAAGTCATTTTTATATGAGGGCAATAGTATGGTACTTAACAGTGAGCACTCAGTGAGAACATGAGATTGTGGCAACATACAAGGATCTATCTGGTTTTGTAAAAATCTATAGTAAGTTGGTAGTAAAAGCCAGTACTGTAGAAGTACTGAACTTAGGAGGAAGACTCAGTCAGATGACGTGGGTGCACATCTACCTGAGTGACCTTGGGCAAGTCAGTTCTCTAGCTCTTTATAGAAATGAATATAGTTGTCCTGTCTCTGGTTTGGAGTAGAACTATTTTGAAGTGCTTGTTAAACAGTTAAGTGCATTAAAGAGAAGATGGGATCGGTTAATTTTTGAAGTCGTAATTATTAAATATTTCTGAGGTAACTGTAGTCATTGCAGGAGAATATTCCAGAGACACATGTGCTTAATGGTATTTCTTCATGTTTCATCCCATCAGGAGGAGCTCTTGAAAGCCATTGCCTGTGTGGTGACAGCTTGCAGGTAATGTTCTTTCAGTGAAGATTCTATTTCTTAAACTGAACCTGAAAGCTCAGCCTTCATTAATTGTTCTGATGCTTTTGTGTGGATCCTGTAGTGCAGAGCTGGAAAAGCCTGTGCCCAATCAACCCAGCATAGATGAGATTCTCCAAGCTGTTCTGAAGGAGTGTTGCAAAGAGAATCTCAAGTACAAGATAGTAGCTATCAGCTGTGCGGCAGATGTCTTGAAGGCCACCAAAGAAGACAGATTTCAGGAGTTTTCTGACATTGTCATACCTCTCATCAAGAAGGTAATGACCATCTCTATCCCCTCAGGTCTGGTTTATGCTTTAGAAAACTTTAAAAAAAAAAAAGAAAAAGAAGAAAAGATTTTCCTGTGTCCTGTTTGCTTGTTTTATTAGAATAAGTGTAATAAGTGTATTTATAAGAATAAGTGTAACTGCAAATAGCAGAAAACACCAAAGTGCCGCAGCTTCAAACACAAGAGAATTTTGTTTCTCACATAATAGTTTAGGAATTCTGGCTCTTTACAGCTCCCAGCTCTGCTGTCCCTGGGATGTGGCCATTGTCTTCGTGGTCCACAGTGTAGCTGCATTCCAGACAGGAGGTGGCAGAGAAGATGAAGAGAGGATGAAGGATCCAAGTGGACTTGACAGTTTTCTCTTAAGGACAGTTTCTGGAAACTTCTCCACAGCACTTGCACTTCTTGCCCTTTGGCTTAGCCACATAGGCACACTGGCTGCAGATGAAGCTAGGAAAGGTTGTCTTCATTCCAGGCTCCTATTTGCCCACTGTGGCAGAAGGGCAGAGTGGATGGTGGAGTGAATGAACTCTGTCTGTCATAGTCACACTAAACTTAACCCTGTGAGCACGAACAGAAGCCACCCCAGTCATTTCTAGAGTGAAGACGGAACTCACTGTGTCACTGTTGACTGCCTTTGCCATATATTCGGGGACTTTGGTGTTTGATTTTATTTGGAAAATGAAATATTTGTTTTTAAAGGTTGAGTACTGAGTCAAAGAAAAAAAGGTATCATTTACCTGTTTATTTGTGAAAGATGAAATATTTTGAATAATGTTATTTCTTATGTTCCTGCTAATTTGCAGTTGTTTTCTTTTAATAAAACAATGTTGAATGTGTAATTTCTGTTACATGCAATACAGTGTGTGGCTTTGGGAGGCTTGCATTTTAATTTGATTACATCACTAGCTAACTGGCCAAGTCACTTTTTGGCCTCTGTTTCACTCATATATTAAGGAAGAATTTGGATTTAGATTTTTACTGATGAGTTCTTCCTCTTTAATTTCATGATTATAGTACAAGGCTTTGTTATGTTGAGTTCAAAACACTATATATACATTATTTTTTCTTACTTTGCTCACAGATTTCTTAAAGGATTTACTAAAGAGGTATAGTGTTCTTGTTACAAATTGCAAAAATCATTTAGCATTTAATTTAGCATTTTAGCAGAGAATTTAGCTTTTAATTCTTGGTTACCATATCATACTCTGGTACCTTCAGTATATACCTGCAACTTTGAAAATTTTTTTTTTTTACTTTTTGCCGTCCTTTCTATGACATGTCCTAGAACTCACCTGAAAGCATTGGAGTCCGGACTAACAAAAATGAGGATGAGAATGAGAAGGAAAAGGAGCTCCAGCTGGACTCCCTGCTGGGAGCATTTGAGAGTCTTGGCAAAGCCTGGCCTCGAAATGAGGAGACCCAACGTAAGTACCTGAAACTGCATTTGAAGAAGTAATCAGAGGTTCTTTAGTGAGGGCAAAGATGCTTTGCATGATAAATTACAGTTATTGTTGTCTTGTACAGCCTGATTCAGTAATAGTGAAATGTCCAATATAAATTTTATTCCTATATCAGCAGATAATCTCACTCACCATTGTATCAGTTTGCTGGGACAGCTATATCAAAGTACCACAGATTGGGTGGCTTAAACACCAGAAAGGAATTTTCTCATAATTCTGGAGAGTAGATGTCTTGAGATCATGGTGTTGACAGAGTTATCATCTTCTGAGATGTCTCTCCTTGACTTGTAAATAGCCACCCATGTCTGTGTTCTAATATCCTTTTCTTAAAAGGCACCATTGATTAGAGGTCACCCAAATTACCTCCTTAAAGACCCTGTCTCCCAGTACAGTCACATTCCATTTGGAGTGAGGACTTTAATATAGGAATTTTGAGAACACAGTTAAGCCCGTAACAACCATGATATGTTTTATATATATTGTTTGACTATAAAAAAGAATGCTGTTACCTTTCTTTATGATGCTCTATTTTGAGGAATCCACAGAATTTATTGGTGGGGTATTCTTGAAATTTGTGAAGAGTATTATTGATTGTGATTGGTTATGTCTTAAATCAGACTTAATGAGCCTTGCTAACCTTTGTGTGGACTTTAAAAAGTATATTTACTATGTATAGAAAGAATTTTCCAAGACATACTATAAATTTTGTGTTCTTTTTTCTTGGAGTGAAGTGGAAGTCCTCATGTTTGACATCATCAGGACTACTAGCTTTTGCTTGAAAGGTCTTGGAGAATTTGACTGTTCTACATTAGTTTCTCCTGTACGTCTTACTGAAAATGTATCATCTACAGTGTCGGCTTGGTCTCTTGAAAGCAAAGGAAGAATTTACAGTCTTTCTCAAAGCAATTCAAGTGTAGAATTCTTGTAGATCTTTAGCCGACTTCATTTGTTTTGACTGTCCTAAATTGTACAGCATTTAAAAAATGGCTCCTTTGTTATGTTTTATATTCCTGTTTCATTAGTTAGCATACTGTTAATTACATAATTGTAATAACAAGTGCAGTTGGCCTAACAGGTTTGGGGTAAAACACTGTTGACTCTTGGTAAGCCAACAACTTGTAAGAAGCCTGTGACTGTCTAGAGAGGAACTCCTGACCTCCAGAGTTCTTCTTTTTTTGGCCGTCATTCAGGGTGTTTTTTAGGGAAGCAGGAATGTGGTTAAAATGTTGTGTCAGTTCCTTGGAGAAAGATATTGCCTTGGAAGTGATCATTTATGAACATTTATATTGGGACCTTAAGTTGGGGCTGGGTGGGATGGGAGGTGGGAGTGGTTTTTATTGGGGAAATTTGTTTAGGGATTTTTGGGGGAAATTTTGGTCTTTAATTAAAGGCATTTATTATTTTATTTTTTCCTTCTCTTCCTTCCTCTCCCTAACCCTCCTTCCCTGTCCCTCTACCCCTCTCTGTTCTTGGCTACCCGTGTCTACCCCTCACTTACTTTGTGTCTTGCTCCTTCCCATTCTCTGTCCTACTTTGTCCGATTCTGTTGCCTTTCCTCCCCGCTCCAGGTTGTTATCGCCAGGAGCTGTGCAAACTGATGTGTGAACGGCTAAAACTCAGCACATGGAAAGTGCAGCTAGGAGTCCTGCAGTCAATGAATGCCTTTTTTCGGGGGTAATTTGCTTTATGATTCAGTCATTTATTTTACATATTATCAGTGGAAGTCTTGTAAAATTTAAAACTCACAACTGACATCATGAAAAGATATATGGAATAGAAATTGTTTCTGCCAGAAAGTTTCGGAATTTTTTTAGTAACATTTGTATCTTGCTTTCTGGTTTGTACAGACTAATGCTTTTAGAAGAAGAGCATGCAGATCCTGAGGCTTTGACTGAAATTCTCCTTGAAACTTGTAAAGCAATCACGTATTCTTTAGGTGAGCCTATTAAACTGACATTGATAAGGAGTCCTGGTTTTAAAAACTCAAGGATCTAAGCTTCAAATTATATTCCCTACCTTGTGCTAGGAATTAAATTTATGGAGCAACTATTGAACAGTTTTATTTAGTATATTCAATATGTTCCCCTAAGCTTTAATATTTTAACCTGGAACTTTGATTTAGGATTTTAGGCCTAGATTAGGAAAACCTTGTAACAGGTATTTTTAAAAACTTTCATTTGGAAATAATTTCAAACTACACAAAAGTTGTAGTAACAGTACATATTGTGTCTGTGTATTCTTTACCCAGAGACATCTATTAACACTTCTCCATTTGGTTTATCGTGCGCACTTCTGTGTGCATAGTTTTTTCCTGCTCCATTTGAACGGGTGTTGCTTACCTCATCCTCCTTTACTTCCAAGTTCTTCATTTAGTATTCTTTTATGTAACCACTGTACCATCATCAGCTTTGGTGGTATTACATTGTTAACCTTGTATTTTAATCAAATTTTTACCATTCATATTCTACATTTTCAGTTGACTCAGTAATGTTCTTTACAAAAATTACCCCTATCTCTCCATTAGGAAATTCAGTCCAGGATCACTTACTGAATTTAATTTTCCTATTTTCTTAGTTGCTTGTAGCCTGGAACATTTTCTCAGTCTTTGTCTTGTAGAACATTTAAAATTTTGAAGAAAAGACAGCATTACCACCTTGCCCTTAAAATTAGAATGTGTCAGAATGTTTCTCATTTGATGTTTGTCTGATGTCTCCTTGTGATTAGATCCAGGTTATGAGTTCCCAGTTGGCATACACCATAAGTGATGTTGTGTCCTCTCACATCAAGAGGCACACAGTGTCCATCTGCCTTCACTGGCGATGTTAATTTTGCTTACCTGGTCAAGGTATTACTCAATTTTTTCTGCTGTACAGTTACTATTTTTCCCTTCTGTGTCTAATAAGCAGCCATGGTAACACGCTTAAAGACCATTCAAATAACCTGCTTCTCTTGAAAACTGCATCTAATAAGCAGTCTGGGAGAAGACACTTTAAGACATGCAAAAAATACTGCTCCTCTTCAAAATGTCTTCTCTGGACCTAGCATGCATTAATGGTTTTTCCCTGAACCAGTTTTTACTAAGATGATTTTCTAACTCTGGCACTTCCTCCACATTTGCCATTTGGCAGTTGGCATCCTATCGGAAGCAGGATCCTTCCCTTGTTCCTTATGTCTTTATTTATCTATCATCAATGTGAATATATAGATTCCCCTGCTCCCCCCGCCCCATTGGTTTATAATGCATTATATTCCTTCTTTCATTTGTTGCTCAGATTGACTGAGATTTGACTAGGGAAGCTCCTTCAAGCTGCCTTCCGTGTCCTCTTGGCAGGTCTCTGTCATCCTTTTAAGCACGTCCTTGTAGTATCACAGGATGTTAAAGCTCATCATTACCCCTTGCCTTGGACTTGGTTATTAATTTTTTAGGCACAAAATTCTACTGTGAACTAGAAATTAGAGTAGACACCAGGGAAGCATATTTCTGTCACAATTCATGGAGGTAGCGTGCCTTTGGATAAAGAACTGGCAGCCAAGAGGTGTGTCTGTGCAGGGTCTCAGCTATCTCTGAGTTGATGTAAACCCTGGGTTGTGTAATGTTCTTTGGTAAAATGAGGAGAGTCATGTAAACCTTAAGTCCTTTCTTAGGTGTCATATGAAGATGACTGTTTGGATAGTGTGTTTTGGTTTTCACCTTTAAAGTACTCTTTTTTTTTTTTTTTTTAAGATTTATATTTTTATTTATACAAGCACTGGGTACAGTCAGAAGCGCGGGAGGGTGAGAGAATTCACCAGAGCCAGAGCAGGGAGCAGAGCAGGCAGAAGGACCGAAGTACACTGCTGAGGGGAGCAGCGGGCGGCAGGAGAGGTCCGCGCGCCATGCGGGACCCTCCTCCAGTGGCCGGGGAGCAGCCGGGGATCGAACCGGCGCTGCAAGGCTGCGGGCAGCTTCGTAACCCCGCGCTCAACCGCTGCGCCACCAGGGAGGCCCTAAAGTACTCTTTAAAGTTTTTCAAGTATCATATAAGATAACCTTTTAACCTTACTTAAAAACAGGTGTATCTTTCCCTGAATTTATAATTTCTGAACATTGTTCTTTCAGTAACACTAATTTAGTCTTAAGAGTTTCTATCTGTAAAGATCATAAGACAAGTAATGTGAACTATATTATTTTTCTCCTTAGAAAATAAGACCTACTCATCTGTGAGAACAGAAGCTTTATCTGTGATAGAATTACTGCTTAAAAAACTTGAAGGTGAGTTTTTGAGAATTCTGGTCAGAGGAAAAGCCAAGACTCTTTGTAATGTATGTTTTAGGAGTGTTTTGGTTTCATTTTTGCTTTTAATAATCATACAATCTAGAATACAGATCGACAGAGGTATGTGCAAGTGGAATGTACAAAGCTAAATTCTTTAAATTTTACCAAGTGTTTAAATTTGGTACTCTTATTTTATATACGTTTAACGTATTATGAAGCTCTAGTTATCTCACAGTACTACAGTTTTGTTTCCATTGTAGATCCTGATTTAATCTTCATTAATTATAGATTGTGGCCAACAGTGGCAAAGTAGAGTTCATTGTACACATCTAAGTAAACAGACCGACACACTGAAAAGTGGAGTTGGAAAAACGTTTTGACAATTACTCATCAAATTTTTTTTTTTTAGATAATAAATTTTATTGTTATATTCCCCATACAATTGCAGCCCCCCCATTCTGACCCGAATCCCTCCCCTCCCGCCCCCGCCCCCCTAAAAGTGTCTCTGGTTCATAGTTTTTTGTTGATTTTGATTTTCACTTTCTTACAGTTATTCATTTTCCTGGTCCCTTATTTAAGTTTTCTAGATTCCTGCTATGAGTGAGACCATCCGGTATTTTTCTTTTTCTTTTTGGCTTATTTCACTGAGCATGATCCCTTCCAGCGCCATCCATGTTGCTGCAAATTGCATGTGTTTATCTTTTTTGAATGCTGAGTAATATTCCATGGTATATATGTACCACATCTTTGATGGCGATTTTCTTTTTCTTTTTTTTTTTTTGATGGCGATTTTCTTAATCTTATTTTTTACCCTCCCCACCCCAGCTTGCTTTCTTTAAACTGTCTTAGCCACAAGCAGATTTCTTCTAATGTGTCTGTTGTATGAATGGAAAACTGCTGG
The DNA here is from genome assembly GCF_964194135.1 of Talpa europaea. Classification (NCBI taxonomy): domain Eukaryota; kingdom Metazoa; phylum Chordata; class Mammalia; order Eulipotyphla; family Talpidae; genus Talpa; species Talpa europaea. The sequence goes on along the minus strand of NC_140074.1, from coordinate 62,313,160 downwards.
CATTTTCTCTATGAGTGTGTCTATTACCAATTTCAAAAGAAGCCGTCTTTATTCTTTTTCTTTAACTCTGTGGATTAACATTGGGGAAGGTAGTGAAGATGGGGAAATGAATCTAGTTTTCTTTTGACTTTTAGGTATTTGCTCCTTCTGCTTCGCTGTATCTTTGCTTTAGCAATGAAATCACCTCTCCTAGAGTCCATAAAACAGGCCTCTTGGACCTGCTAGCACTACACATCTTATAATCCCTTTTTTTCCTTGTTAAATAAAAGAGCTAGGCACTTAGTTATATCACTGAATTTTCGGTTTGCCAGAAAATGAGGCTAAAAGGTGAAATAATAACTTGTTTGAAATAGCTTTAGAGTTACAGAACCTCATAAACATTTAGGCTCTGCTTGTATTTTTTGAGTTTCCAAAATTTTCCATATATATATTCTCTGATGTTTTTACAATTATGAAATTTGTTCATATTTTTATTGAGCGTATCTTATTATAAAGAGGCTTTTAGTTATTGAAATGACTTTTTGTTACCTGTGTTTTGCTGTGATACTTCTCACTTCTCTTTTTGCTTCAGTATCTCTCATTTCCCCTTGTCCCACCAGTACTGGAGTAAGGGGATGAAATTCCCTGATATGCTTCTAGGGTTTTGTCACCAATCAGGTTTGAGACAACTATGAACGTGCGATCATTATCGACTGTCCTGTTATCAAGGGGTTGCTTTGCATTTATTTGGGGGATAGACTCCATGGAAGAAAAGCAGAAAGCATGATTCTAATTGTTTTTTGCTTGCTTGTTCTATAAGGACTTCCCTCCCTCCCCCTTTCTTTTCCTATTCAGAATCTAAACAGTGGGAAAGTTTGACATCTGAATGCCGAGCACTCCTAATTGAGTCTTTAGCAACTATGGAGACAGACAGCAGACCTGAACTGCAGGAGAAAGCATCATTACTGAAGAAAACACTTGAAAATCTGGAATAAATTAGAAGGGGAAGAAACATACAAGTGCCATGTTTATTGGGGTTGAAATGGTGGTATTCTTTGAAAAGAAGTGGGAAAAGTAAAGATTAATCTGTAGCATGCATCATTCCTTGGCTGAAATAAAAAAAAAAAATGCCTTAAATTTTGTTCCTTATTAGCTTTATTTTACTCAATGTTTTCAAAATAGCTGAGCTGAGTGAACTTAATGGAACGTCGAATGTTTGAGAGGTGATTGTAGATGAAACTGACACAGTTATTAAAAGAAAGAAAGTTGTTATTAAATGAATTGACAGACAAAAGTTGCAGAGCACGCTGGATAAAAATCTTACAACTGCATCCAAATTAAATAAAATTATTTCAGAAAGGGACCTGTAATCACTTCATTTAACCCCCTTATTTTGCACCTGAAGAAATAGTCTATGAGATGACACAATTTCCTTTATGAGTCTGTGCCAAAACCAAACCCCAGGTGTTTGAAGACTTGCCTGGTGATGCTTTCTTTTACAACCTGCTCCTGATCAGTGCTAACCCTGGCCGACCTGAGAAACTCCTAAGATAAGGTGCATACACTAGCCTTTACCAAACCCACCCATTACCTCAGCACCACAGAAGCTGAATATTGTCTTGTCATTAGTTTAGATAATTGACTTTTAGAAATGATTATTTAGCGTCTTCACAGGTTGAGAGGGAGAATACAGTCACATGATCATTCGGATTGTCCTTTTACAGGCAGATGAAAATAGATTAGGACAAGGGTGCTCATTCTATCTATCTTTGGTTGCATATTTAGCAAAACCCTATCCAAAAACCAAAATTACAACTGCTTTGGTTTAGACCATTTATAATCTCAAAGCTGTAAAGCCAACTTAAAATTTTCCACCCGCTTTTCCGCTATAGGAGAGAAAGGAAAGCATTTTAATTAGCCATCTGGGAATAATGTGATACCACTCAAAATAATTGCAGGGTTTCTTCCTTTCTACTGCTCACACCCCTGCCTAAGTAAGGATGCAGAGCAAGGGGGGAAAACTTGTTTAATGTAAATGTTTATGATACACCAAGAACTCCTAGCTTCTCCTGGATTCCAAGCAGAAAATGTGCTTACACTCAATACTGACCCCTTATTGACAACACCAAGATAGAAACTCCATGTTTATTAATTTGGTGATCTCTATTGGCCAATTTCAAGCTTTTTGGACTGTGACGCATAGTTAAAAATCCTTTTTTGCGTTGTGACCCAGATGAGAGAGTGTGTGTGTGTGTGTGTGTGTATGTAGAAAATGCAAAATCATTAGCTGAAATAAATGTTTTGTGAAATAATGCATACTCTTACTATGTGTGATATACTTTGATTCCTTGGTTCTACTCCCCTGACCTACACACCATCCCACCCCCCACCACTCTCCACCCCCATTTTCACGTGCACCTCAGATTCACTAAAATTCCTTTCCTAACTCACAAATGAGTTGCTATTCAGTTTTTAAAAACAGTACCGTCAATAGTACCTAAACTTGGCTATATGTTCTGAGTTTTGGGGTTGCTTCTGATTGAAAAAGGGGTTTACAAGTGAAAATTTGTTACCAAAAGATTTCTTCGCTGATACAAAATATAATTGTTTTAGTAGTAGTGTGAATTTTAAGAAACCTAGGAATGGATTTCCAGTTAAAATGGATTTTGCTTGGTGAAAATCAGCTTTGGGTGTTTTTCAGAAACTTAGGACTTGGTGTTTTCCACAAAGTCACCTCTGATTTTCATTTATAGGACCTAGGAAACTCTTTATAGGCAAAAATGCAGTGTAGGCCGGGTATTTTCAGAAACTAAGAATGAAAGAGCGAGAATTGTACTCTTGGCCTACATCGTGTGTTAAAACCTCATCAAATTTTGTGATTTTTCAACTTTCTGTTATTTAATATAGGGAATTTCCCATGGTGCTGAGTGTGGTGCTAAGATACTTGTGCTATTGAATTTATTTATTTGAGCTTTCTAATCGCATTTCTAATTTGTACACTTAATGCCTTCATCTTGGCCAGCCAAAACATTTATTTTCATAACAATGCTAAATCAGGGCCTCCTGTTGCAGTAGGTCTTGGTGTGCATGTGCTTACGTTTTTATTTAAAAGGGTTAATAACTGAGAGTTTGTAATTGTGGGATGTTGATACTGTTGAACAAATGGCAGAAGGATCCAAGCATGTTTTTATCTTTGGCCTTTATCTTTCAAAGCTATCTGGAACAGATTTTTAATATTTTTTTTTTCTCTAGGAATATTCAGTGCTACTTGTCATACAAGCATCTGATTAAGATAGTCTAATTACTGAATTCCTTATTCCTGGATTTAGTGCACTAGATATATCTTCACAATTTTAGTGATACGTGAAAAAGAGGTACTTGAAGTTTGGTAATTGGAACTGAGAACAATAAAATAGTGTAAGATTATCTTTTTGGTGATAAAGAGCAACAGTTTCTCTAATGTTTGTGTCCCATTTATAATTTTCAGTGTTTCTGCCTGTAATAGAGTTCACCTGCACAATAAATCTGACGGCCACCAAATCCCCACTGTTACCCTCTCCCATCTTGTACTCATGTACTCACTCTAGGTGCAACTGCAGGCATGGACACTGCCCGCTAGGGGGACGTTTCTACCTGCTGCAGCCACAATACATTCATGCTGCTTGTTAAGTAGAAGGAGGCTTTTTGGTTTGTTCCTTTTTTTTTTTTTGGGGCACTCATTGTAATGTACAAACTGTTGTTAAATGGATGTTTGTGTAATAGATTTTTGTATTTTATATGCAAAGTCTTCATAGAATCCTCTGCAATATATAGTCATCTAGCCAAGCATGTGATCGTCTTTGAAAGAAAAATTCTTTCCGTGCCAAAGAAGATAATAAGTGGAAAATAAAAGCTGCGTGATCACTTCTTTTGAAGGAGTGCATTAATTTTACCAGTTATTTAGGGGAAAAGTTCAACTTCTAAAGCACTGACTATATACTTAAACATCAGAAAGATCTTACTGCCTTTTGTATTCTGAGCTCCTCTAGCGGAAATTGTTGGCTTAAGGGGAAATTCTAAGGCAAAACAAATAAAGGTAAGACAAGACAACTGAATGATTGTTATTGAGTGCATGGAGAAATTTTTTTTTTTGATGAAAGTAACTCCAGATGAGCATAAGACAGCAAATAGGCAGTTCTTTTGACTAAGATTTATATATATGGCTATGGACATAAAGAATCAGGTACAGGCACATACTGTAAACTGCCAAAAAAATTCTCTGCTATGTGAGATAAGCTAAAATGTGAGATTTACTTTGCTTGTTCTCTCCTACTAGTCATCAAGTTTTATTTCAGCACTACAAAGGTGTTCCACTGTTTCTGGCCTCTTAGGTTTCCTGTGTGACATCTGTGCTCATTTAAATTGTTTCCTTGGATTTGTCATTTCCTCTGGCAGTTTCCAGGATTTTTTCTGTTTTGGGGTTTAATCACTCTGATGATTATGTATGTTTTCCTTTGTATTTATCCTGTTTAAGATTTGCTTTGATTTTTGAATTTCTAAATTTTTGTACTTCACCAAATTTGGGATATCTTAGGCCATTATTTACTCATTTTTTTCCTGGTGCTATCTTGGACTCCAATTTTACCTATTTGATGATACAGTTCTCTGTATTGATCTTTAAAATAGGAATATAGAGGAATCCTATACACAAGTGTATACGAACAAGTTAGATAGCATGAAATGGACAACTTTTTAGGAAGACAAACTAAAATTGTACTAAAGAAATAGAAAATATGACTAGAGCTCTATCAACTAAATAATCAAAAAGCTATCTACAAAGAAAAGCTCAGTCCCGGATGGTGAATTCTAAAGACTACTGTTTCTTCAAATCTATTGAAAAAAACACAAGAGGGAATACTTCCTAACTCATTCTGTGATGTTGGTATCTTATCTGAAAATGAAATGGCACCCTGATACCAAAGGCAGACAAAGACATCAGATGAGAAGAAAAGAAAAACTCTAGAGCAATTTCTCTTATAAGTATACACATGAAAATCTTTAACAAAATACTAGAAATGGAATGAAGCAAAATATAAGAGGGGTTATACATCATGACCATATGGGGGGATTGATTTTAGGAATATAAGGTTTTTTACATATGAAGAACATTAAAAAATTTTTGGTAGAAGATTTATTCATGCATATAAGAACTGGGGTACAGTTAGGGGGTGAAAGGACTCACCAAAGAGTGGGAAGCAGAACAGGTAGATGTACTGAAATACACCTCTGAGGGAAGCATCGGGCAAGACGAGAGGTCTGCTGTGCCATGTGGGTCAGCTCCCTGGCTGGCTGGGGATCGAACTCGTGCTTTACTGGCTGGCAGTAGCTTGATAGCACTGTCTTTAACCCTTGTGCCACCAGGGAGGTCCAATTCATGTAAAACTTTGTACACATAATAAAGGACAAAACCACATGATCTCAATAGATGCAGAAAAAGCATTTGACAAATTGAACACATCTTCATAATTAAAACAGGATAGGAGGAGGGCCTCCCCTGGTGGCGCAGCGGTTGAGCACTGGGCTGCGATGCTGCCTGCAGCCTCTGCAGCACTGGTTCGTTCCCCGTCTCTGCGAGGGTCCCACAAAACAAAAAACACAGGATAGGAGGAAACGTCATCAATCTGATAAATGGCATGTACAAGAACAGCTTACATCATACAAAGTGAAAAATAACAGTACACAATGTTACAGGATGGGGTTACACAATACATAATGGAGAAAGAGGAATACTTTCCTATTAAGATCAAGAATGAGATAAAGATGTTTATTCTCATCATTTCTATTCAACATTATACTGGGTCTTTAACCAGAGCAATGAGTCAAGAAAATGAAATAAAATGCATCCAAATTGGAAAGGAAGAAATAACATATTTCTAGATTATAATATATATTTGTATATAGAAAATCCAATGAGTCCATTGAAAACCAATTAGAAAAAATAAAGGCATTCAGCAAGGATGAGGATACAAGATTAATTTACCCAAATCAATTTTATTTATAATACCATTAGACAATTCATATACATCTTCCTTAAAATGAATATATTTCAAGGGACACCACCAAGAGACAAGACAGCCCACAGATTGGGGGAAAATACTTGCAAATCATGTAAAATATTTTATCGTGTAAAATACTTTTTCATGATATAAAGAAGGTGGAAAGAAAGTGAAAGTTACTGCCTTTAAACCCTGGAACACAGAGTTTAGGATTCCATTAATGTTCCAGCCAACTTTGCCATCACCCATAGTCCACAATGATTTTTCAATTAGCTGAACTCTAGATCATTTTTATCTGTATCTCTGTTGTTAGACTCATCCTAGACTCTTAATTTTAATGTAGCTGATAATAGTATCTTTCTGGTTGCTTTATCTTTCAGCTGGCTGCAAGAAAATTACTGATTTTTAGTTCTTTCACTAGGCTACATCACCAAACTTGCTGGGGAACAATTTCAATCTATTCTCCTTAGATACAAAATCGTGATAATTTCCTCTAATATCAATGCCCATTTGCATTTAATATCTTATTGTCAATCTTCTAGAATTTTTTTTACCTTGTTGCATGGTGATGAATGATTTATTATAACCACTGATCTTCAGGAAAATAGTCTCAAGTTAATATTAAACATTGTGAAGCCATTAACAGATGTTTCCTGTGTTTTACAATTAAACAAGCCCATTTGGGTTTAGCACATTTATTTCAAGTTTGTCTTGAATGGGTCACTCTAGCCCATCATCCCCAAATTTCAGCATCCAGCTGAAAGCTTCGGCAGGGGAAGAAATGGAGGGAAAGACGAGGACCACAGAATAAGTTTAAAGGGGGGCTTTATTCAAATTTAGAAAACCTAAATAAGGGACAGGGAAAAAGATTAATTAATACAAAGTAAAAATCAAAATCAACAACTAACTATAAACCAGAGAGTAACACTACGGGAGGGGGGAGGGGCGGGGAGAGGAAGGATAAGGATCAAAGTAAGGGGGGGGTGCAATTGTATGGGGAATAGGACCAAAACGAAAATGCATACATTGTGCAAAGATGAAAAATGATGTAAGAATTATATAAACTTATTAAAACGGGGGGGGGCTTTATTGCGTTCCCCGGCTAACTTCACCGACCCAAGGTGGGGGTCGGTGAAGCCACGCATATTGTCAGGGGAAGGCAGGTTTTCATAGGATGGGAAGAGGGAAACGGGCTTTTGCAGGTAAGGAGGAACAGTTGTTTTCCCATGGTATCAGCAGGTCCTCATTCTCACCCCTAGGTGGGCTTCCTACCTTTTCGCCCTAGTAACTCTGGTTCCCGCCTGACCTTTCACTGCAACTTTTGTGAATTCTTGTATCATTCAAGTCTAGCTGTTACTTCTCTTTTCCTAAAAGGAGAACTGTCTGCTTATTCATGTGGTGTGACCAAGTTCCCCTGCAGTCGTCTATCTGGACAGCCTGTTTATCCTTGGTGATCCTGAGTAAGTGAAATGTCATAAGGACACAGGAAATAGGGAAAGTGCAAGCCGAGTAGAAAGAATGTGGTAATAAATCTATCTGTTCTCCACGCACAAGTGCAATACAGTGATGTATTTTTTTGGTGACAGATCCAGCTTATTCTGCCTTGGGAAGCTGGTCCTGACAGCGGTGGGTGCCCCTCTGTCCTGGGGAGCAGGAGGGACCAAGGGCCATTTAGGCCAATGGTGGCAGTGAGAGGGCACCAGCTGCTGGCTTGCCTTGAGGCTTGATTTGGAAACTGTTCTTTATCTTTTCTGTACTGCACACTCATTGTTTTAAAGTTCCTTTCCATGAAAGCACTTACATGTTTTGTCTTGATGAGGCAGCCAGCAGAACCTATTTAGAGTAGGCAGGTTTGGGGTTTCTGGGGTGCCCCTATCCCTGTTCAGTAACAAGGCCAGGTTGAGGCCAGAGGCAGGTGTGGAAGGGTGGTGCAGGTGCCAGTGCTGCCCAGGCTGGAAGGCACCGGGCTGGAGCCTGAGTCACAAGGCACCTCAGAAAGGGGGGCACAGGGTCATATTGTTATAGAGCAACCCCGATATTAAACGGGTTCCTGGCTTCCTGGCTGTGGGTCCTCACCCGCGCGCTTTAAAGAGACTTATGAATACTCTACTACAGACACACACAAAAGGGTTAATAAAAGGTTTATTTACAAGAGAAAAAGAAATAAGGAAAATGTACAACTCAGGGAGAAAATAGGGAAATAAAGTCTTTAATGCGTCCTACCTGGAAACCCAAAGTCACTCTCAGAGCTGGCCAGACGCTCGGAGCTGGCGGAGAGCCAAAATGGGGGAGCCCCAAAGCCCACGTGTCTGCCTTTTGTATCCACCTGGCTGCTTAACCCCACCCTCAGGTCCCAGCCACCTTCCCTTTGGTGGTGATGGGATTTGGAGTTCCCAGTGTCTTTGGCTTTGACCTGGGGTGGGGGTGGAGTCCACAAAGCCTATATGGAATTAGCTTTGGGACATCCTTTTCCCCCTAACAATATGATTTATAATATAAAACTCAGGCATGTGAGTAAGCACATGGACAGGGGGCACTCAGCCTCGCGGACACATGGACATACAGGCCATAAGTCACCTGGCACTGTGGGACACATGGACCCGGCCCCATGGCACAGGGCCAGCCCAGGAGTGCAAGAGACCGGAGAGGGGGCCTTTTGGCACGAAGGCAATGCAAACTTGAGATGAGGGCGGTGGGGGCAGGGCTGGCGCTCTGGGGCCTCAGTCTGTTTTCCACACTTTGTGGAACAGCTTCATCACCTCCTTGTAGACGACCAAGATGGCCACGCTCAGGCCTAGCCGGCCCAGGCCGGGGACAGTGGCCCCGTGGGCTGCCTCGAGCCCCTCATTCTTGACGATCTACACGTGGCAGTTCCGCGTGTACCGGGATTTGGTGCCGCGCGGCCCTGCAGCCGGGTCTTGAGCTGATCCAGCGCGCGTCCCGGGCACCTGCTGCACCTGCTGTAGCTCCAACCACCAGGGCGAGCAGCGGTTCTCGGGCTTGTCTGGCCCGTGGCCTCGGTAGCAGCTGCAGAGGGTGTTTATAACGCTGATGAGGGCGGCCTGGTGGGACCCTGGCTTCAGCACCGTGTTCCCGATGTGCTGGTGCGCCCATCCCCTTCCGCGCTGGTGCCCGCACCATCTCCCTCATTGTGGACAATCCTCTGGTGTGGTTTGGGGAAGTCTGGTCGTGGGTGAACTTCATCTTGATGGACTCTTCGGACACACGACCACCCGGGCCAAGGACATGCCGGCGCCCTGGCAACAAAGCAGCCCGTGTCGCTGCGCTCCTGTGTGTGGTTGCTGAGGAACTCAACACCCCCACTTAGCCACCCCACACTGGACCATGCGCATCTGGGGGCTGCCTCGGGAGTGGATGAGCCGAGGAGCTAGGGTGCAGGCCCACAACGCCATGACAGCGGATGTGCGCCCCCACCTCCCCTACACCCCAAAGCCCAGGTACCGCGGTGGGGCCAGCACTGGGGGGTGGGGTGGGGGGGAAAGCAGGGTCAACAGCCGGACCCAGAATCAGGGTGTGGGGTCAGCCCCTCCTTGGCCCCCGGGGTTTCCTGTTGTTTTCTTAGGGAGGGGCAGGGCCCCTACCTGCTTTGAACTTAAACAAAAAAACAAACCACGTTCTTTCAATTAACTGTTTGAGGGTAGGTTGGAGACATTTTATCCTTTAACACTAGATGCTTAAATATTTAAGAAAACAAGGGCATCTTTTACTTAATCACAGGACACTTATAACTATAAGGACTTTCACGCTGACGCAATACTATAATTCACAGCCCATATTAAAAATTTAATTTTAGTCCTAATGTCCTTTAAAGCTACTTTTTTTCCTGGTGTAATAGTCAATGTAAAGTCATTCAGTGTATTTAGTTGTCAGATTTGTTTAGACTTTTGGAATATTTTCTTAGCCTTTTGTTTGCTCCTCGACCATGACATTTTGAAAGTAGAGACTGGTTATTTTGCAGAATATCCTTCAATTTAATTTTATCTGTTTTCCCTCATGATTAGATTCATGCTCTTTATTTTTGTAGAAGTACCCCAGTGATGTTTTGTAGAAGTACCTCAGTGCATTGTATTAGAAGGTTGTAAGGGCAGGACTGGACGCGGTGCAGGTTTTCCTGATCCCATGCAGACAGGGTAAAGGAGGAGTCAAAGTCCTCAGTAGTTTTGCAGGTTTTTTATTTGGGGTTCACCAGGCATATGGCAGGCAGGGGTGCTGGCTGGGGGGCTGGGAGGCTGACAGGCCTCCCAGCCCCTAGCAAGTCTTCACTCTATCTGGGCTCTCTAGCGTTCGTTCTGCTGCTTCTCGGCTGTTGCTGCTGCTGGCGTCCCCGTGACACCGCCCTTAAAAGCACAGTCTTAGCTCAGCTGAATCCCATCTACCTATGCCCACACCCTATTCCAGGTGCCCGCCATCAGGCATGCATTCAGGACAAGGATCCATCATCTATCCTGATGGCGGAAGGGCAGAAAAGCCTGATATTTTCTTTACCCTACAAAGGTGCATGGAATTAATTTGTCCTCTTACTGGTAATGTTAAGGTGGTTATCATTCAGGTTTTCCTGCTGGAAAACGATTATTGTCTTGTTCTTGGATGAATAAGTAGTTTGTGGTGAGATATCTTGTGTATTCTTTAACATTGAGAAGGCTAGGTATTATTCCCTCTTTTAAGGTTTGGTAGAAACATCTAGTGCTGATTTGGTAGAAACATCCAATTTATTGGTATAAAGATATTTATAGTAGTCTCTTAACATTTCTATATTCCTGAGATGTCTGTTTTATTTCTGATATTTTAGAGTGTTCTCCCTTTTTAAATTTGTGAGTCTAGCAAGAGGTCTGACAATTTTGTGTATTTTTTAAAAGAACTAGTAAAAGCATTTTTTTCTGTTTTTGCTCAGGCCACATAATGACTGGGTTTCTTTTTGTGGTTGATTTCTAGTTTTAATACTCCTGAAATCAGAGAAGATATTGATATAATAATAATTTCAGTCTTGATGAATTTATTGACACTTGTTTTATTACCCAACATGTGCTCCATTCTTGAGAATGTTACTTGTACACTTGAGAATGTTACAGGGCAGGATGAGGGACACTCCAGGACCCCCAAACCTGTCTGATCTAAATAGATTCTGTCATCTGCCTCATCAAGACAAAACATACTTAAGTGTATAAGACCTTTAATGGAAAGGAACTTTAATGCAATTAGTGTGCGATAAAGAGATGACAAGGGAAAGAATGGCTACAGTTTTTAAATCAAGCACCCAAAGTTACTCCTCCCCTGATGGGTAAATATCCAGCCAAACAGGGTTGGCCCAGAGCAGGGCCACTGAGACCTGAAAGCTGCCCCAAGTCTAAGGCACCTTCTGGTGGGGACCCATAGGAAAGGTGCAGAAGGGACCAGACAAGTCTGGGAGGAAAAGAACAACATCAAAATCATGATAAAAGCAGCCATTGTTAACCTTCCCATGGTCTCTCACCACATCTGTTTCAGTCAGTCCAAAACCAAGAAGCACGTGAAGCTTCTCATGAGTCTTGGTTCCACGTGTCTCCTCCAGGTCTCCTTCTGGCTTTCCATCCTGCTTCTTTTCTTCTCCAGTCTCCTCTGCATCTTCTTCTCCTCTCTGTTCATGAGGCTCCATCCCTCATTGGGTGGGACAGGGAAACTGGAACCTCCCCTTTTCCTGGGGACCACCCTCTTACAAGAAGAATGTATGTTTAGTTTTTTTAGAGTGTTGTGTCCTATAAATGTCCACTAAGTCCCTGTGTGCTAATTCCTTATTTAAGGCTATTGTTTCCTTTGTGATAATCTCCCTGGTTGATTTGTCTATCAATGTCAGTTTTTAGGTTTGTTAGTAGCTGCATTTTGTATTTTGGTGCTATTTCATTTGGAGCATATATATTGATGAGTAGTATCTGTTCCCGATATATTAGCCCTTAATCACCATATTGTTCATTCCTGCCTCGTCACCTTTTTTTTATCGATATTTTATTTTTTTCTTATTTTATTTTATATGTTTTTACATCATTTTTCATTTTTGCACAATGCATGCATTTTCATCTTGGTTATAGTCCCCATACAATTCCCACACCTCTTGTTTTGATCTTACTCCCTCCTTCCCCCTCCCCATTGTGTGTCTCTGGTTTATAGTTGCTTATTGATTTTGATTTTTACTTTATTATAATTTGTCTTTTTCCTGAACATTAATTCAAAAGGGCACCTGCACCCCTATGTTTATAGCAGCACTATTTACAATAGCTAAGCTATGGGAACAACCCAAATGCCCAAAAATGGATGACTGGATCAAGAAGATGTGGTACATATACACCATGGAATATTACTCAGCATTCAAAAAAGATAAACTCATGCATTTTGCAGCAACATGGATGGAGCTGGAAGGGATCATGCTCAGTGAAACAAGCCAGAAAGAAAAAGAAAAATAACACATGGTCTCACTCATACCTGAAATTTAGAAAATCTTCTCACCTTTTTTTTTTAACGGGAGGTATATATTTTTTTATTTTAACATTTATCATTTTTTACATTCTTTAGACAATATTTACTTCTCCCCACCCCCTCAGATTGAGCCCCCATAGACTTTCCTTCCCCAAGGCACCCAGGCACCATCACCGCAGTCCCTTGTGCTCCTCCCTCCCTCGCTCTCACCCCTCTTCTTCCTCCTCCCCTGCAGGATGTCTCTGGTTTATAATTGTCTGTTTTTGCTTTGTTGTGTTTTGTACAGTTATTATTTGTTTTTCATTTTGATGTTTTATTTGGTTCCCCTATATTCCTGTTACAAGTGAAACCATGTGATATTTTTCTTTTTCCTTCTGGCTTATTTCACTGAGCATAATTCCTTCTAGCTCCATCCACATTGCTGTGAATGGCATGAGCTTAACTTTTTTGATTGCTGAATAATATTCCATTGTGTATATATACCATATCTTCTTGATCCAGTCATCTATTTTTGGGCATTTGGGTTGTTTCCAGGTTTTACCTATTGTAAATAGTGATGCAATAAACATAGGTGTACAGGTGCTCTTTTGAATCATTTTTTTTGTGTCCTTTGGGTAGAACCCTAGGAGTGGAATTGCCAGGTCTTATGGTAGCTCCATTTTTAGTAGACTGAGCAACCTCCAGACAGCTTTCCACAGTGGTTGGACAAGTTTGCACTCCCACCAGCAATGCAGGAGAGTTCCTTTTTTACCACATCCTCACCAACATTTGTTGTTGCTTGTTTTTTTTGATATGTACCATTCTTACTGGTGTAAGGTGGTATCTCAATGTGGTTTTGAATTTCATTTCCCTGATAATAAGGGATGTGGAGCATTTTTCATATGCCTGTTGGCCATTTGCATTTCCTCTTTGGAGAAATGTCTTTTGAGTTCTTCTGCCCATTTCTTGACTGAACTGTTTGTTCTGTTTTTGTTGAGCTGTGTGAATTCTTTGTATATCTTTGTGATCAGTCCCTTATCAGTTGGATGGAGTGCAAAGATTTTTTCCTAATCAGTGGGGTGTCTCTCTGTTTTGGTTAATGACTCTTTGGCTGTGCAGAAGCTTTTCAGTTTGATGTAATCCCAGGTGTTTATCTTTGCCTTCACTATCACTGCATTGGGTGATGAGTCTTTAAAGATGTTTCTGAGATGTATGTCTTATAGTGTTTTACCTGTATTTTCTTCTATATATTTTATGGTTTCAGGTCTTATGTCCAGTTCTTTTATCCATTTTGAGTTGATTTTTGTGCACAGTGAGAGATAGTGGTCTAGTTTCATTTTTTTGCATGTGGAGGTCCAGTTTTCCCAGCACCATTTATTGAACAAACTGTCTGTGTTCCATTGCATATTCTTTGCTCCTTTGTCAAAGATTAGTTGTTCATATAAGTGTGGCTTTATTTCTGGGCTCCCTATTTGGTTTCCCTGGTGTGTGTGTCTGTTTTTGTTCCAATACCAAACTGTTTTAATTATTATGGCTTTGTAGTATAGCTTGAAGTTTGGAAGTGTGATACCTCCTTTCTCCTTTGTTTTCATCAGTAGGGCTTTGGCTATTCGTGTTTTTTGTGGCTCCATATGAATTTCATCAGTATTTGATCTATTTCTTTGAAGAATGTCATTAGGATTTTTAAAAATTTTTTTTTAAAGATTTATTTTTATTTATTTATACAAGCACTGGGTACAGTCAGAAGCGCGGGAGGGTGAGAGAATTCACCAGAGCCAGAGTGGGGAGCAGAGCAGGCAGAAGGACCGAAGCACACTGCTGAGGGGAGCAGCGGGCAGCAGGAGAGGTTTGCCTCCTCCAGGGCCGGGGAGCAGCCGGGGATCGAACCAGTGCTGCAGAGGCTGTGGGCAGCTTGCAACCCAGCGCTCAACCACTGCGCCACGGGGGAGGCCCGTCATTTGGATTTTTATTGGAATAGCATTGAATCTGTATATTGCTATTGGGAGGATGGCCTTTTTAATAATGTTGATTCTTCCAATCCATGGGCAGGGGATGTCTTTCCATTTCTTTGGGTCTTCTTCAATTTCTTTTAACAGTGTTTTATAGTTTTCTTTGTATAGGTCTTTCACCTCTTTTGTTAGGTTTATTCCCAAGTATTTGATTTTTTAAATTTCAATATAAAAGGGATGGTTTTCTTGATTTCTTCTTCTTCCAATTGATTGTTTGTGTATAGGAAGGCTACTGATTTTTGTGTGTTGATTTTATATCCTGCTACTTTACTGAACTGGTTGATTATTTTGAATAGCTTTTCTGTGGAGTTTTTAGGGTTCTCTATATATATTGTCATGTCATCAGCAAATAGTGATAGTTTTACTTCTTCGTTCCCTATTTGTATTACTTGTATGTCTTTCTCTTGTCTTATTGCCCTGGCTAGGACCTCCAGTATTATATTGAAGAGCAGTGGTGAGAGAGGACATCCTGGTCTTGTTTCTGATCTTAAAGGAAAGGCTTTCAGCTTTTTGCCATTGAGAATAATGCTGGCAGTGGGTTTGTCATAGACGGCTTTTATCATGTTAAGGTATGTTCCTTCTATCCCGAGAATTTCAAGGGTCTTCATCATAAATGGATGTTGGACTTTGTCAAATGCTTTCTCAGCATCTATTGATATGATCATATGGTTTTTATTTTTCTTTTTGTTGATGTGTAGGATTACACTAATCGATTTTCCTATGTTGAACCATCCTTTTGCCCCTGGGATGAATCCCACTTGATCATGTTGTACTATCCCTTTGATGCATTGTTAGATTCTGTTGGCAAGGATTTTGTTGAGGATTTTTGCATCAGTGTTCATTAGGGAGATTGGCCTGTAATTTTCTTTTTTTGTGCTGTCTTTGTTTGGTTTTGGTATTAGTATAATGTTGGCTTCGTAGAATGTATTTGGTAGTATTCCTTCTTTTTCAATTTTTTGAAAGAGCTTGTATAAGATAGGCACCAATTCTCTGCTGAATTCATTTGTGAATTCATATAATTCATAGAATTCATTTGTGAAGCCGTCTGGGCCTGGGCTTTTGTTTTTGGGGAGTGCTATGATTACTGCCTCAGTTTTGCTGCTTGTACTTGGTCTGTTTAGTTGTTCTATTTCTTCTTTGTCCAGATTTGGGTGATTATATCTTTCTTGGAATTTGTCCATCTCTTCTAGGTTGTTGAATTTGTTTGCATATAGTGTTCATAGTAATCTCTGATTATTCTTTTGATATCTACTGAGTCTGTTGTGATTTCTCCTCTTTTATTTGTAATCCTATTTATATGTGTTTTCTCATGATTTTTCTTTGTGAGCCTGGCTAGAGGTTTGTCTATTTTGTTTATTTTTTTTTTTCAAAGAACCAACTTTTGGTTTGATTGATCTTTTAGATTTTTAAAAAATTTCCAATTCATTTATTTCTGCTTTGATTTTTATTATTTCCTTTCTTCTACTGGCTTTAGGTTTTTTTGTCATTTGTTTTCCTAGCTCTTTGAGATGTGAGATTAGGTTGGTTTTTTTTTTTTTGAGTTCTTTCTTGTTTGTTGATGTGAGCCTGTATTGCTATATATTTTCCTCTTATTACTACTTTTGCTGCATCCCATACATTCTGGAAAGTGGTGTCCTCCTTGTCGTTCAACTCAAAGTATTTTTTTTTAAATTTATTTTTATTTATTTATTTATTCAAGCACTGGGGTACAGTCAGAAGCGCGGGAGGGTGAGAGAATTCACCAGAGCCAGAGCAGGGAGCAGAGCAGGCAGAAGGACGGAAGAACACTGCTGAGGGGAGCGAGCAGCGGGCGGCAGGAGGGGTCTGCGCGCCATGTGGGACCCTCGCCCGGCGGCCGGGGAGCAGCCAGGGATCGAACCGGCGCTGCAGAGGCTGCGGGCAGCTTCGCAACCCAGCGCTCAACCACTGCGCCACCGGGGAGGCCCCCTCAAAGTATTTTTTAATTTCTCCTTTGATCTCCTCATTAGTCCAGTGGTCTTCCAGTAGTGTGGATTTCAATCTCCATGAAGTGGGATGGGTCCTTGTTTTTTTTCCGTTATTTATTTCTAGCTTGATGGCTTTATGATCAGAGAAGATAGTTGGAATGATTTTGATCTTCATGTATCTGTTGATGTTTGTCTTGTGGCCCAGTATGTGATAGATTCTGGAGAATGATCCATGCACACTTGAGAAAAATGTGTACTCAGATTTTTTTGGGTGCAGTATCCTATAGATATCTGTTAAGTCCATGAGTTCTATGTCTTTATTTAGGGCTCTAGTGTCTTTGTTTATTTTTTGTCTCATTGATCTGTCCATTGGTGCGAGTGGGGTGTTGAAGTCTCTCACTATGTATGTATTTTCTTTAATGTCTGTTTTCAGAGCTGGTAATAATTGTCTAATGTATTTTGGTGCCCCTTCATTGGTGAGTATATGTTGATGAGTGTTATATCTTCCTGATGTATTGTCCCCTTGATCATAATGTAGTGTACATCTATGTCTCTTTTATCTTTTTTAATTTGAAGTCTATTTCATCTGATATAAGTATGGCTGTTCCTGCCTTCTTTTTTGCTTTTAGGATTGTTTTCCAACCTTTTACTTTCAATCAATGCTTATCTTTTGTGGTTAAGTGTGTTTCCTGAAGACAGCAGAAGGTTGGATTTTTTTTTTTTTATTTTTTTAATTATTATTTTTTTTTTATAGAGGCATGTTTATTTCTTTCTTTATTTGTTTTGTTTGTTTTGTTCTGTTTACACATGCACTGGGTACAGTCAGAAGCGCGGGATGGTGAGAGAATTCACCAGAGCCAGAGCGGGGAGCAGAACAGCCAGAAGGACTGAAGTACACTGCTGAGGGGAGCAGCGGGCGGCAGGAGAGGTCTGCACGCCATGTGGGACCCTCCTCAGGTGGCCGGGGAGCAGCCGGGGATCGAACCGGCGCCGCAGAGGCCACAGGTAGCTTCGCAACCCAGTGCTCAACCGCTGCGCCACTGGGGAGGCCCTGGATTTTGTTTTTTAATCCAGCCTGCTACTCTGTCTTTTTATTGATGAGTTTAATCCATTTACATTTAGAGTTAATATTGATATATTGGCATCTGTGTTTGCCATTTTGTTTGTCTTTTTTAAAATTTTATTCCTTGCTTTATTCTGTTCTTCTTGTTCATTCCTCTATTGGTTTTGGCTTTAGGACTTCTTGTAGAATTTTTTGGAGTGGGGGTTTAGTTGTAATGAATTTCTGGAGTTTCTGTTTGTCTGACAAGGTCCATATTTTTTCTTCGTAGAGGAAGGAGAGCTTTGCAGAGTAAAGTATTCTTGGTTGGCATTTGCTGTCTTAAAGTTTGCTGAATATGTTACTCCATTCTCTTCTTGCCCGTAATGTTTCTTCAGAGAAGTCAGAAGTTAACCTGATTGGTTTTCCCTTATAAGTTATCTGTTTCTTCGCCCTTGCCACTTTCATTATTTTTTCCTTGTCTTAGACTCTTGCAAACTTTACTATTAGGTGTCTTGCTGTAGTTTTCTTTTCATTATGGTAATTGGGAGTTCTTCTCACTTCTTGTATGTCTATATTCATCTCCTTTTTCATACTTGGAAAGTTTTCCTCATTATCTCCTTGAATAATTTCTCAGTTCCTTTGTCTCTCTCCTCACCTTCTGGAATGCCTATAACTCTTATATTTCCTCTCTTCATGGAGTCTGATAATTGTATAAGAGTCTCCTCATATTGCTTCATTTGCACTTCTCTCTGCTTTTCTCTTTTGGCTCTTTTTATTTCTGTATCTTCAATAGTACTGATTTGTTCTTCTGTTTCATCAATTCTGTTTTCATTGCTTTTCCCAGAGTTCTTTATCTCCTCTAGTAATCTATTAATCTCCTGTGTTTCTTTTCTTTCCTTTCTTAAGGTCTCAATTTCATTCTTCAGTTCAGTGATTATTTGTCTCAAATTTTTTTCCTTTTCGTTTTCTTTCTGCTTTTTAATCATGATGATCATTAATTCTCTATCTGATAGGCTGAGAAGTTCTTCCATGTCATTGTTGAGTTCTGGTGACCGTATTTCTTTTTGTGGTGTGTTCTCCTACAGGCTTGCTTGGTTATTTATATTTTTGCTTCTCCCTGTTTTTTGCTTTCTAATTAGTTCTATGCTTTGGGACGTTGTGCCACTGGTATTGGCAGGCATCTCTTTGGAGTGCTCCTTTAGGGGTGCTGGAAACTGTTTACCAGACTGAAACCAGCACTGGTAGGCCAAAACTCCACCAGGGTGTTGATGCTGTGTTGCTGGGTACTGTCCCTTACAGTTTCCTCTCTCTGTATTTACTCAGTTCCAACAGGGAATCAGCTAGTTGGTGATTTTGTTCTGGTCACGAGGTGGCGCCGGAGATCCAAACTTACTGACCTATGATTTTTCCCAGTGGTTCTCTGAGAAAGGAAGATGGGGTGGAGGGGAACACCTCAACACAGGGGCTCTTATTACAGTTGGGTGCTGTGTCTGCCCCGTGTTCACCAGGTGTTGTGCCCGCAGCTGCATGGATCCCGTGCCCTGACTTCTGTACTCTAGGTCTCAGTTCCAGGGCTATCAGATACAAAACGCTTGCTGTCACCTTGTGCAGTGCCTGCTGCTATGGTGCGTCCCATGCCCCGGATCCTGCGCCTGGCTCTCAGTTCCAGGATGGGGTCTTGCTCCACGCCTTATTTCCCTCCTTACCCTCCCCCGTCCCCATTTGCGTGGCCCACCCTCTCAGAGCCTGAGGGTGTTTTTGGGACCCCAGGTTTCCAACTATCAGGATGTTGGTGATTTTTTTCTGGCTGCTAGGTGGCGCCAGAGATCTTTCCTAGTGTCCTTCCAAAACTTTTTTTCCCCCGTGGGTCCAGGAAACAGAGTGAGAGTGGTGTGGAGAGCCTCAACGGTGTGGGGGTGCTGTTTCTGCCCTGTGCCCTGCCATTGTGGGGATCCCTCTCTCCGAATTTCACGCCCCAGGTCTTAGTTCCAAAGCCCTCAGATCCAGGACACGGGTTGTAGCCCAGTTCAGTGTCCATAGAAATGGCGCCTTTTGCACCCCGCTCCCGTGTCTGGGTGCCTGGTTTCTGATTACTCGGTGAGTGACATTCACCTCAATGAGGGCTCCCACTTCTCTCCCGGCAAGCCTAGGTCGCAGGTGCGGGGACCTGGGCAGCTGTGATCTGCAATCCATGTATGCTTTTCTAGCCAGCCGCTTCCCCGCCCCCCCTCATCCTCCCTCCCCGCCCCCACACCCCCCCTCCCGCCCCCTGTCCCCCCTGCCCCCCTCCCCCCATAAGCTTACCGGCTGGCCTTGGGCTATTTGTAGGTCTCCACGGGAGTCCTTATCTTCCTGTAATGGCGCCAGGAGCCATTCAGTCACCGCTGCCTGGTTCTCCACAGTTCCAGTTCACAGAGTGCTGTGCCTGAAATAGTTCCTTTCCACTCACAGTCCCACTTGATGTGTAATTTGTTCTTGTTGGTTGTTTTTGTTTGTTTGTTTTCCTCCTTTCTGTTGGCTGGAGAGTGCCAACTTTGTGGGTTGGGGAGGGTAGCAGGGTTCTTGGAGGTGTATTTTTTTCTGATATAACTATCCCTGCTTTTTTCATTTTGGTCCCATTTAGTTGCAAATTGTTTGCTGGCCATGTGCTTTCTTACATTGTTCATTTTTGTACAATATTTGATTTCTCCCCTCTGGTGTAGTTCCCATAATTTCCCCACCACCACATCACCCATGAACCATCACCATGGTCCCCTGTGCTTTTCCCTCTGCTGTTTTTGACCCCTTTCCCTTCTCCTCCCCTGCTGTATGCCTCAGGTCTATAGTTTGCCTGAAAGTTTTGTCTTTTTTCCTGACCTTTTGTTTGGTTTCCTCATATTTCACCTATAATTGAAACCATCTGATCGTTTTTTTCTTTTTGATTTATTTTGCTTAGCACAATCTCTTTCAGCTCCATCTATGTTGCTACAAATAGCCTGAGTTTATCTTTTTTGATTGCTGAGTAGTATTCTATTGTGTATTTATGTAACAGGGTGGTCCCCAGGAAAGGGGGAGGTTCCAGGTTCCCTGCCCCACCCAAATGGAGGGTGGAGCTGAGCAGGGAGAGAAGAAGCTGCAGAGGAGACTGAGAAGGAGGAAGCAAAATGCAGAGCCAGAGGGAGACCTGGAGGAGGCACATGGAGCCTAGAGACACGTGAAGAAACTGCGCTTGTCTTTTGGTTGTGGATGGGGTAACACAGATGTGGGTGAGACTTGTGGGGAGGAGACAATGGCAGCTTTTATCTTGATTTTGATTTTGCTCTTTTCCTTCCGGGTTTGTCTGGTTGTTTCTGACCCTTTTCTGTGGGTCCCCACTGGAAGATGCTTTAGACTTGTGGCAGGCTTTGGGGCCTTGCTCCAGGCCAATCCCATTTGCATGGAGTTTTACCCATGAGGGGACGGTAACTTTGGGTGCTTGATTTAGAAACTAGATTCTTTGTCTTTCCTGTATTGTTTCCTAATTGTATTAAAGTTCCTTCCTGCCGGGGACCAGCCTCCGGCAAAATGTCGTGTCAGGGGTTCCTGAAAGGATGAGACAGCATCGGCAAAAACGAAAACGAAAGGACTGAAACTTAGGGACTGAGGGGAAGGGAATGAGGAGACACCGACACTTTGTGAGGTGTTAGTTATCTTCTGCCCGAAAGGCTCAGCAGGTTCTTTATTTATACATTTTTTGCAAGCAGTAGGATTACATTATCATGTGCATAGAAACAAAGCAGAAACAATTAGTGCATCTCCTTTTCCGTGCTCTCAGCAAGAAGGCAACCTTCAAGGTTAATAAAAAACTAAGTCTTACACTAAAATTCATTGTTTCAGCTAAACAATAGCCCAACACAATTGATAGCCACCGGAACATTCCCATCAGCTGAAGCCTAAGCAAAGAAAGAATTTTTCTTATTCTCTTGGCCTTCACACCAGGGGCCAGCTGCTACTCAGCTATCAGAACTTCCTTTACCTAGAAACTCCTTAACTCAAATAGCTTCATTTTAAAAACTTTCCCAAGAAACTTCAAGAGAAGGCAAAAGAAGGACCCACTGTAATTATTGAATTGTAATGCTTGTCAGGCATGTTCAACAAACCATCTCCCATTGTCAAGTGGGCCAAACTGCCCAACAACTAATTTTTAAACAAACAATTTTCTGTGCTATTTACTTACAATATGCTGATACATATAATTTATTGCCTAATATACTTTCTGATAAATTTTTCTCTCTCTATGACCAAGAACAAAAAGCAGAGGGATGCCAGATCTTCAGCCCCATGGTGTGAGGCCTTTTCTCTTTGCTGCTTGTCAGTATCCTATCTGGCTGGAGCAACAAGGCCTCCTGCAGCACCTTCCCATTAAAGTCTCATGTTTTGTGTTGATGCAGCAGATGGCAGAACCCATTTAGAATAGGCAGTTTTGCTGGGTTTGGGCTGCGCCTCTCCCTGCCCTGTAACATTTATACTACATCATCTTGATCCATTTGTCTGTTTTGGGGCATGTTTTGTTTTTTGATATAACTAGTCATCCTGTGCCTTTTGATTCATGGTTCAGTTTTTACATATAGAGTGATTAATGCTTTTGCCTTTTTGCTTTTAGTTTTTTGGTTCTACTACTTCTTTCCTTGTGGATTTTTTTTCTCATTGATTTAGATTGGAGACTTCTTTTCAACATTTCTAGTAGAGAAGATACAGTGTGTTGGCATCCTCCTTCAGTTTTTGTTTGTCTGGTAGGCCCTTATTTATTCTTCATATCTGAAAGCAAATCTTGTAGGATATAGTATTTTTGGTTGGCAACTTTTATCTTTGAATAATTTGAATAAATGATTCCATTCTGTAATGAGGTGCTTTGACACCTTATAAATATCCTGTTTCTCATTCAACTCTTGCCAATGACAACTATTATACTTACCTAATATAACATTTTATCTGTGATGCTCTATTACCACAATAGCCTTTAGCCATGACTGATGTTTTTCTACCTATATCATTTCATTGTATTTATTTGTTGGCAGTGTGCTATATGGGAGAGCTTCCTCTCCCCTCCCCCTTTCTTCTTTTCTACTTCCTTCCAAAGGAACTCATGCAGTCTTAATTTATTCTAAGGACTAAATTCATTTTTCTATCAATAAATTTGATATTAAAAAGAATTTGCCCTAGATTTGGCCAGTGTGAGCCTCATCAAGTGGGTTCCTATTGCATTCTTTACATACTTCCCTCTAGTGTGATAAGATACTTCATGCTATTCTTGTCCTTTTCCTGCTTCAACCTTCATATCAGTCATGTCTTTAAGGAGCTGTGTTTCCTTTTTGCTAAGAATTGTATATAAAAACCAAGATTTGGGTGCTCTGTCCGTTGCTACTGATAGCTCATTATTTTTTTATTTTAAAGACTTATTTATTTATTTATACAAGCACTGGGTACAGTCAGAAGCTTGGGAGGGTGAGAGAATTCACCAGAGCCAGAGCAGGGAGCAGAACAGGCAGACTGGGGAGCAGTGGGCAGCAGGAGAGGTCTGCGCACCTTGTGGGACCCTCACCCGTCAGCCAGGGATCAAACGGGTGCTGCAGAGACTGCGGGCAGCTTCGCAGCCCAGGCTCAACCGCTGCGCCACCAGGGGCGGCCCTGATAGCTCATTATATATATATATATATATTTTTTTTTTATAAAGTCTGTGATTTTTTCCTCCATAATTGCAAGAGTGGGATAAAGCACAAATTCTCCAGGCAGGGACATCTCATTTGTAAGTCTTGAATTAATCAGCTCCTAAGGCATTGTCACAAAATACAAACTGAGAAATATAACTGAAAAAAAATTGAAGTTAAACTTCTTTTTTTTTTTAAATAATAAATTTTATTTTTATATTCCCCATACAATTGCAACCCCCCCATTCTGACCCCAATCCCTCCCCTCCCGCCCCTCACCCCCCAAAAAGTGTCTCTGGTTCATAGTTTTTTGTTGATTTTGATTTTCGCTTTCTTATAGTTATTCATTTTCCTGGTCCCTTATTTAAGTTTTCTAGATTCCTGCTATGAGTGAGACCATCCAGTATTTTTCTTTTTCTTTTTGGCTTATTTCGCTGAGCATGATCCCTTCCAGCGCCATCTATGTTGCTGCAAATTGTATGTGTTTATCTTTTTTGAATGCTGAGTAATATTCCATGGTATATATGTACCACATCTTAAGGCCCTCTCAAAATGAATCTGTTGACTGAAATTTCCAATATGTCTTAAACAGTAAACTTTCTTCCCTTAGTTTCACAAGTGAGAAAATATATATTTTATGATTCTAGGGACTTCTTTTCTGCATATACTGTTTAATATTCTACATTGTAATTATTCAAGGAATTTTTTTTTTTTTTTGGTATAGTTAGGATGGGGGAACTGTAGTTCATTTTACTCTCAACTTTTCAAAGCTTGATGTAATTAGATCTGTGGGACATTATCCCTGAAGGATCTAAAGTTTTAAACCTCAGCATATTATAGCTGCTAAACTTTAAATTGTTCAGGGACAATAGGCATTCCCACAAAACAACAGATGATTAAAATTTACATAGTATTGCAGTTGTTATCTTTCGGCATTTCTGGTTGTGGAGGTAAGTCAGTGTTTTTGAAAGAAATGAATTGTACCATTAATGAACATTTTTAAGTGGATACATTTATTCTTTCTTGCACACAACTCACTTTGTGAAGTACATCATAAAATAATACCTTTTTTTAAACTTTTTTTTTAGATTTATTTATTTATTTATACAAGCACTGGGTACAGTCAGAAGTGGGGGAGGGTGAGAGAATTCACCAGAGTCAGAGCAGGATGCAGAACAGGCAGATGGATGAAATACACTGCTGAGGGGAGCCGCAGGCGGCAGGAGAGGTCTGCGCGCCATGTGGGACCCTCGCCCAGCGGCTGGGGATAGAACCGGCGTTGCAGAGGCTGCGGGCAGCTTCTCAGCCCAGCGCTCAACCGCTGCGCCACCGGGGAGGCCTCTTAAAATAATACCTAACGTGGAGTTGGTGGCCAGAAATTCAGGTGGGAGAGCCATTATTTCTTGCTTACTCTTTTAAACAATAGAAAATATCTGGTCCCAACTGGACTGATTTTTCACTATAAAAAAATGTTTTCTTTGCTATTTGGAAGAGGACACACAAAAATGTTTCTTTAAAATAATCTCTTACAATAATATAATACTTTTTTGGGGGTAGAAAACTTGTTAAATATAAAATCTGGCAGAGAGATCTTTGAGAAAAAATGGATAAACAATGAGTAAAACCTAAGTAACGTGATATAGGAAAAATGGAGTTCTTAAGAAGGAAAGGAAAAACTCTGCAGGCTTAGGTACCACAGAGGGAAGTAATACTGCCAAATATGACCCAGAGAATTAAAGGGTATTCAACTTTACTGATAATGTTTGGACCTTCAGTATAAACTGCTATGGTCTGATGACTAAAACAAAAAAATGAAAAGACTTGCTAATAGGCTAGATATGAGATTCAGTGACATTAAAGATGATAAAGTAATAAAATGAAAATTATTTAAAAAATATTATACCCCATTATAGGGGCATGATATGAAATACTGCTCTCAATGACATTATTTTCACCAGCACCATTTTTTTTCACCAGCACCCTCTATGTCTGCTTTTAAACATGGAGAGTTGGAAGATGAATGATAATATTGACTGAAATGGCAAAAGTAAGGAACACCAATGATAAGCAAATGAAGACTCAAGTATTGTAACATAAACCAAGAGTTTGTGTATGAAAGAATGAGCATAAATTGAATGGAGGTGTGACTGTGTAGCATGACAATAGAGAGAACATTTAAGAACAAGTATATTGGAAATAGAAAGGAAAGAACCAGTGGGGAAACAAAATGTTAGAGGTTTCAGTGTAGAAGCAGGGAAAGTTTTCCTTAATAATTTTTTTAAAAATGTGAAATATAAAAAAATAAATAAAACCCTAAGTGTTTTATTTATAATTAGATGTTCTATGACCATCTTCAAAGATTTTTAAAGTAACTTCTAAAGGGAATTTAATTTCTGCATTTCTTAGATCTTTATGGGTTTTAATGTATTTTAAGAATATTGCCTGGATATAGTTTTTGAACTATTTACATACTCACAATGGTATATACCTCTATAATGAAACAAACTGGATAGTAGATGTATCAGTGTTTAAATGAGATGACTTTTTGTGTGACCTGTAAACTGACCCTTTAAAATAATCACAGAACAGGTTTAAGACAGTGTCATCATATTTTTGAAACAAGTTTATGAATCTCCAAACTGTGAACTGGCAAGGACACATTATTTGGGTCTAGAACTTCATAGGTGTTAGTTTAAAATTCACTAATTTGTTTCTTTCACTATTTTTTATTGTACAATTGTGCTTTCTTTCCTTCACCTATCGGGCTTACTTTGTAATTTATGTTCAATTATTTATTCAGTTTTCAAACTAATAGGCAACTATTAATCAAAGACACTCTATAAGGTAAGGGGAGGGCGAGAGATCAAATCAGGAAGAGAAGAACACAAGGGACTATGGTGATGGTACGTGGGTGAATTACCTGTGGACAAGACCGAGTTCCATTTTGTACTCAGTAATATTTCCTGTCTTTTGGCTTTCATGGTGTGAGAAGTTTTGTACTATAGGATCATCAAACATTTGCTTCAGAAGGAAACTGGGATATATTTGGTCAGTGAATGTTGGTGGCCAGAAGAAACTTGGACTTCTTCTCTGCCTAAATCATTATAGAATGTGGTGGTAGCATAAAGAAATAACAAACAAGCCATAGAGATGGACCCTGATTGTGCAAGCAGGAAAAGAGAATCATAGAACTCTACGACTTGGGCCTCCCCGGTGGCGCAGCGGTTGAGTGCTGGGCTATGAAGCTGCCCGCAGCCTCTGCAGCACCAGTTCAATACCTGGCCGCTAGGTGAGGGTCCACATGGCGGCCAGACCTCTCCTGCTGCCCGTTGCTCCCCTTAGCAGTGTATTTCATCAGTTTGTCTGTTGTCTGCTCCCCACTCTGGTAAATTCTCTCACCCTCCTGCGCTTCTGACTGTACCCAGTGCTTGTATAAATAAATAAATAAATAAATAAATAAATAAATAAATCTTTTTTTTTAAAAAAAGTAATCTAGGACTTGCTCAACATCACACAGTAGCAGAACTGGAAGTGCAGCCCTCATCATTTGAACTTCCTGGTCTGAGCCTGTTCTGCAACACTGTGGTGGTTCCCAGTTGCCCTTCCTTATTCAACATTTCTGATTTAAACTCCTTGCCTTTCTGCATAAGACATCCAATGCCTACTTGATTTACTCACCTGCCAACCTTGCTTTTCTAAAATCTTAGATGCTTGTGCAAGGTTGTATGTTATTTCTGTGCCAGCATGCCATCTACCCATGAATTCTTTTTTATGTGTGATTGACTATTTTTTCTTCATTGGGTTATGGATTTCATGAGGGCAAAGATTGTTGTGACTTTGTATGCGTTATGTTAGGTTATTGCATTTATATTTGTAGCCTTCATTCAGTAAACTAATAAATTAATCAGCTGTAAACTTTGAGAAGTACCACTTATGAAATTTATGAAGAAGAAGCAAGGTCAGTGAGGCACAATGCTTTATAAATAACCAATGATTACAGAGACAATATTCACATTCGTTGTTTTAAATCTTTTCTTTGTATAAAAATATTGCTTGTTAAAAATGCAGATTCTCAGATATACTGATATGCTAGTTCTGGGATGGGCTTCTGATCCCAAAGAAATTCTGATGTGGGTTGTGAGATGATCACACCTTGGTGGACATTGTTGTAAGTGAAAAATCTATCCTTCTAAAAGAAAACAGGATTATTCATATTTTTCACTATTTCTTTTTGATTTTATTTTTCTTTCCATTCTTTCTGCTTTCTTTCTTACTTGCCTACCTCCATTCTACGATAGGGAATGGGGAGAGTTTTGAATGGAGGATGATTAGACCACTTGATGTATTTCAAAATGAAAATTTTTTTTTGATTTATTTTTTTATGCATACAAGAGCTGGCATACAGGCCAGAGGTGTGGGGAGTGAGAGGACTCACCAGAGACAGAGTGGGGAAAAGAACAGGCAGATTGACCAAAGTACACTGCTGAGGGGAGCAGCGGGCCAGTCAGGAGAGGTCTGCTGTGCCATGTGGGTAGCTCCCTGGCTGGCCAGGGATTGAACTCATGCTGCAGTGGCTGCGGACAGCTTCATAGGTTGTGTCTTAACCCCTTGCACCACCAGGGAGGCCCCCAAATGAAAAGATTTTAATTTGAATGTTGAGTTCTAGATTATTTAACTTTTGGATGATTCCCTCAGCTCTTTGACTTTCATTACATATTCCTGAATGTGTAACCCTCATATAGAGAGTCTTGAAATCATTACCCAACAAAATTTTAGTGATGGAATAAGGGCACACATTTGCTGCCAGATGTTGCTGCCAAGTAGGTGTGTTTGACAGTACGAGATGGGAACAATCCCTGAGTAAATGATTTTGGAGTAACTGGGGGGAGATCACCAAGAAGCTTTTGTAGAAGCTAGAAGTAATTGAGTAATTATACCTGAACCTTCTCAATTCAATGATCACATTCATTTCCTGGTAAATCATGGTCACTTTGAAGTAACGCTTTATAGTAGGCTTTCCTTAGCGTGGAGCCAAATTTTAGGTATGAGTAGAGCTCGTTGTCTGCCTTCTGGAATAAGCTGTCATATACATGGCACTAAATACAAACAAATAACCAGAACTGTAGAAATAGCCAAAACCTTTACTTCAAAGAATGAATTGTGAGAGCTTAAACACAGAGCATGGACACCTTCTTTAATAAATATATCATCTTGACACAAGGAACTGAGTAAATTGATATGGATTCAATGTTTCAGTATGGGGCACTGAAATGATTAGAAATGACCCAGATCAGAAAAGGACCCCTAAGGGAATCCAACGCAAATGTCTCCCTTGCAGCTCTTGGCTAAAAGATTGGGAGTTACAGTTGTAATTGAATGAATGATGACATGACCAACTTTATTCTTTAAGAAAATCTGATCATGTAACTTTCCTGTTCAAATTCATCTGCAACATTTTACTGCCTCAAATTGCATCTCTGTACAAATGAGGTTTTCCTTTGCAGCTGGTGCTGTGTTATGCATACACCTGCCTCACTCCAGATCTGGGGCCAAAGCTGAAATAACAACTACTTACCTGTATACTGTCATTAACCAGAGTTTAAAGTACCTGGGCTTGGGCAACAGGGGCAAGTGCCTCTGGGCAATGCTCTGTACTTGAAAGGCAAAGGCAACAACTTCCACCAGGGAGTCTGTCTCAACTGTTGCCTCCTCCCAGTACTACAACAATGAGAGGGGATTGAAAGAGACCTGAAGGGTGGGGTCTTTTGTGGAAGGCAGGTTCATGACGCAGCAGACTTCTCCTGACTTGCCCGCTGCTTCCCTCAGAAGTGTATTTCAGTAGATTCACCTGTTCTGCTCCCCACTCCATCTCAGGTGAATCCTCTCACGCCCAACACCTCTGGCCTACACTTCATCTCTGCAAGGGAGATATTTGCCTTGGAGTCCCTTAGGGGTCCTTTTCTGATCTGGGTCATTTCTAATCATTTCAGTGCCCCATACTGAAACACTTGAATCCATGTCAATTTACTCAGTTCCTTGTGTCAAGATGATATATTTATGGGCCTCCCTGGTGGCACAGCGGTTGAGCGCTGGGTTGCGAAGCTGCCCGCAGCCTCTGCAGCGCTGGTTCGATCCGCGGCTGCTCCCCGGCCACCGGCGGAGGGTCCCGCATGGCGCGCGGACCTCTCCTGCCGCCCGCTGCTCCCCTCAGCAGTGTACTTCGGTCCTTCTGCCTGCTCTGCTCCCCGCTCTGGCTCTGGTGAAATCTCTCACCCTCCCGTGCTTCTGACTGTACCCAGTGCTTGTATAAACAAATAAATAAATCTTAAAAAAAAAAAAGAATTAAAAAAAAAAAACAAAATCATGTTTAAAAAAAAAAAGATGATATATTTATTAAAGAAGGTGTCCATGCTCTGTGTTTAAGCTCTCACAATTCATTCTTTGAAGTAAAGGTTTTGGCTATTTCTACAGTTCTGGTTATTTGTTTGTATTTAGTGCCATGTATATGACAGCTTATTCCAGAAGGCAGATAACTAGCTCTACTTATACATAAAATTCGGCTCCACGCTAATAAATAAATAAATAAATAAATAAATAAATAAATAAATAAATAAATAAATCTATCTTAAAAAAAAGGAAAAAGAAACATGCCACCCTCATTCCTGCAGTCAGAACAGTGTGTGTCCGCAGTGCAGTCCAGCAGCTCTTAGATCACTCTGCTCTTGCCTGTACCCCGAGAAGGGGTAAAACAAACCGGTTGCAGAACCAGTTTTCCAAATGTGAACCACAGTCCAGAGGTGTAGGGTAAAGAAAATATCAGGTTTTTCTGCCCTTCTGCCATCAGGATAGATGATGGATCCTTGTCCTGAATGCATGCCTGATGGCGGGCACCTGGAGTAGGGTGTGGGCACAGGTAGATGGGATTCAGCTGAGCTAAGACTGTGCTTTTAAGGGCGGCGTCACGGGGACGCCAGCAGCAGCAATAGAAGCCGAAGCAGAAGCCGAAAGAGAAATCGAGGAGTAGCAGAACGAACGCTAGGGAGCCCAGATAGAGTGAAGACTTGCTGGGGGCTGGGAGGCCTGCCAGACTCCCAGCCCCCCAGCCAGCACCCCTGCCTGCCGTATGCCTGGTGAACCCCAATAAAAAACCTGCAAAACTACTGAGGACTCTGACTCCTCCTTTACCCGGTCTGCGTGGGATCAGAAAACCTGCACTGTGTCCAGTCCTGACCTTACAAGAGGTTTATGCTAGCCTGAGATTAATTGGGATACTTGGAGGAATTAGCCTAGGGGAGGGTGTCCTAAGGCAGCACCTTAGGATACTTGAAATCTTGGTACTCAATAGCAGCACTGCTCTGGCTGCCGTGGTTTCTATCTCCTACCCACTGAGGCCGCAAGAGCTTTGCTTACCAAACAGGTACAGAGGAGTTGGTCTATGAAAGAGTAGACACCCAAGGTTCCTTGATTAATAGCCTAGAATTAAATCCTGCAGGCTCTAAATGTAATATATGGCCAATTCATAAGACAAGAAAATAAAGCTTTTTATCTCAACCCATAAAAACGGAAAATGAAAACACAGTACTATACTACAAATGATGGAACAAGAAAAATCGCTTTATGTAAAAACAAAAATTAAAAAAATATGTCACTACCACACTGGCCTTGAAAGAAATACTAAAGAGAGTATTATAAAATAATGATAAAGGTCATGAAGAAGTTGCAGATACCAAAATTATACAACATGCAAGAGGAGGAGAGTTGACAGGGGAGGAGATTAAGCCTCAGTATAATCTCAAAACAAAACTCTATAGAAATGATACAAAAGACAATGGAAATAAAACCTAAACAAAATGTGAAAAAACTAAATGACAAGACAATCTATAAAAACACAAGATGACAAAATGTCAGTAAATATATATGTCAATAATCATCTTAAGGGTAAATGGGAAAGAGTGATTGAATGCATCACCTTCAAATGGGGGTGGAAGGGTATAAGGGTGAGGCGCTAAACCAATAGATTTAATGCAATCCCCATTAAAATTGCAATGATATTTCAAGGAAATAAAATGGTTAATACTACAATTTACAATGGAACCATAAAAGCTAACCTTAAAACCCAAATAACTAAAGCAATCTTGAGAAAAAAGAAGAAAAATGGAGGTATCATTTAAATCATATGATGTGCTATTATGAAGAAGAGGCACCAAGAGCCTTTTTGTTACGGAAGCCTGCACAGACTAATACATGATTATTTCCTCCATCTTCAAAGCCAGCAAAGATGAATCAAGTCTTTTTCATATTGCTTTACTCCTACCCTGATTCTCTCATATCTTTCTGTAATATTATTTCTGCTTCTACCACTTTTTTTTTTAAAGATTTATTTATGCATAGAAGAACTGGGGTATAGGCCAGAGGTGTTGGGAGGTGAGAGAATTCACCAGAGACAGAGTGGGGAACAGAACAGGCAGATTGACCGAAGTACACTGCTGAGGGGATCAGTGGGCGAGTCAGGAGATGTCTGCTGCGCCATGTGGGTAGCTCCCTGGCCAGGGATTGAACTTGTGCTGTGGGGCTGTGGATAGCTTTGTATATTGCATCTTAACCCCTTGTGCCACAAGGGAGGCCCCCTTGTGGGGATCCTTTAAGAATCCTTGTGATTATATTGGAACAAGATGAATAATCTTCCAATTTTAAAGTTGGCTAAATGACAACCCAATTCCATATGTACCCTTAATTTCCTTGCTGTGCAATTGAACAAATTCACAGGTTCTACAGATTAGGATTGTGCATTTTTGGGGCCATTTTTTTTTTAAAATCACATCCTGATTTCAAAATCAACTCACTGAGCAATGGAAATATTCAGGGCTTTTGGGTTCCTGAACATTGATGCTGAACTTTGGTTTCTAAAGACCTAGAGTAACAATGCAATATGTGTGTCTGTGAATTTCAAGTGAGCGATAGTTTCCAGAAGTTCCCTTTGTGAAGAATATAAAAACATCCACGACCTTTCCCTCTCAGTTTGCATGTAATTGGATAGGTATCCTCAACAATAGCTATATACCCAAGTTGACTCTATGAATTATGAAATTAAGGATCACTGTAGTAGGAAAATTAAGCTGACACCCTTGAAAACATCCTTTTCTTACAAATAGTAACATTAAAGGCCATATAGCATTTCTGATGAAATCATAAAAATTAGTCATCATCAAAGTCTAGTAAGATTAAAGAAGTAGTGATTTTTACTACATCCCACCAGTTTATCAAATAGGTAGATACAGAGAGTGACAAGTTTGGGGGACTGAGCATGATTTAAAGTATATGAGTTAGGTTTATAGTGGCTCTGATTGCAACTGCTTTTCCAAATGTGCTCTCCTTACTTGGTAGCTGCTTATGCTCTCTTCTGTTGCAACAATGTGAAAACACACCATCTGTTTTCAGTAACAGGTCAGCAGCAGACCTTCAGCACATTACCTTAGGGTTACATAGTTCTCTAGTTCTATTTCATAATAGGTATTATTTGTAGTTTTCTTTTCAAGTGATTTCTTCCTGGTTTTGGATACTGATGCATATTTAGTCATTTTTGTGTTCATTAATTTATTGATTCAGTGAGTATAAGGTGTGCTTTTGAATGTCATGAAGGATTGCATTCTGAGCAAAACACTTTTAAAAAAATTTGTGAATAATTCTTCAGTGAACATTAGTGTGTAGACATCTTTCAGATCCTACTTTCAATTTTTTTGGATGGATACCCACAAATGAAATTGCAGGAACATATGGTAGTTTTATTTTTAATTTTTGGAGGAAATGCCCTTCTGTTTTTCATAGTGGTCGCACCATTTTACATTCCTAACAATAATACACAAGTGCTCTAATTTCCTCATATCCTCACTAATATTTATTACTTACTTTTTTTTTTGATAGTTGCCACCCTAATTGTTGTGAGGTGGCATACCATTGTGGTTTTCAGTAACATTTTTTTAATGATTAGTGACGGTAAACATCTTTTCATATTCTTTTTTTTATACAAATATTTTTTGCCAAAAGTTACTTAAGTTTATTTTATGGTTTTCATTTTGTCCTGGGTTAAATGATATAGTCTTCAAAATGGGTATCTTGGCTCTCTTTAATTGTTTTAATTATGACTTTATTTTGTTAGAGTAGTTATAGCTTCACAGGAAAAGTGAAAGAAAGGTGCAGAGATTTTCCATATATTCTATGCTTCTGCCCCCAGCCTTTGCCTTTATCCACACCCCTCACCAGAGTGGTGCATTTGTTACAATTGAACACTGACACATTATAATCATCCAAAGTCCATAGTTTACATTATGGTTCACTCTATGGGCTTGGAAAAATTTTAAATGAATTATATCCATCATTATAACATCACATAGAGATGAAACTTCAAAGGATTTGCAATACGTTGAGCAAATTTCTTAAGTTTGAGTATAATACTATTCCTTGGATTTGTATGGGTACGTTCATTCACCACATCTCTCAATATTTCACCATTACTCATATGTAGAGATCATTTCCCTTACAGGCTCTTCAAATCCCCCTTAAGAAACTTTCCTAGAAGTTCTCTCACTAAAAAGTCTCAATTGGATTTTCCCAAGTTCTCTCCTAACCTATTGCTTACTCTTGGGGCTGAGTCTCCCTTTGTCTTATTTAACCTGTGTGCGCTTCCAGGACACCAGTGCCCCTTGGGTTCTAAACTGTAATGAAACCCAGCGAAACCCAGCTCCCTCAAGGGCAAGGAAAACCAGTCTGTGACTTGTACTTGTAACAAAATGAAGAAATGGGGGGCTGCAGAGAAGGAGGAGCTTTACACTGCTTTGGTTATGTGTATTTTGTCAACAAAGGCAAGCTTGGAGAGCAAGTGGAAACTAGCTTCCCCAGCCCTGTTCCAGAAATTCTGGTTCAGTAGTTTTGGGTTGGGAAGTAGGAATATGTATTTCTTTCTTTCTTTCTTTTTTTTTTTTTTTAAGATTTATTTATTTATTTACACAAGCACTGGATACAGTCAGAAGCGAGGGAGGGTGAGAGAATTCACCAGAGCCAGAGCAGGGAGCAGAACAGACAGATGGACTGAAATACACTGCTGAGGGGAGCAGTGGGCGGCAGGAGAGGTGTACGCGCCATGTGGGACCCTCACCCGGTGGTTGGGGATCGAACAGGCGCTGCAAAGGCTGTGGGCAGCTTCGCAGCCCAGCGCTCAACTGCTGTGCCACCAAGGGAGGCCCCGGGAATATGTATTTCTAACCAGATCCCAGATGATGCTGATGCTGCTTGTCCACAAATCACATTTTGGTTTTTCATTTTTCTGTGCCCTTTTCTCAGTAGCTTAATGACTCATAAAAATATAGATATTCATCATACACATTCAAACATTTTACGAAAATATTCAAAGGAAGGCAAAGTTCATTGTTATCCCATCATTCAATCAGTCAATATTTAGGTGAAATTTCTTTCACATAGTATGTGCATATGATAACAAATTTATATTCAAATCACTATATATATACTTATATATATACTTATATATAGTGATTTGAATATAAATTTGTATACATATTTATATATATAAATATATATTTACATATATATTTTTATATAGTGATTTGAATACACACACACACACACACACACAGAGGGAGAGCGAGAGAGAAAAGGGACCCAAGAACATCACCAGGTCATTTTATTTTTTTAAATTTAAATTTTTATTTTTTTTACATATATGTAAAAAGATTTTGGGTTGACATGTGCTTAGCTTTTTTTTTTTTTTAAAGATTTATTCATTTATTCACACAAGAACTGGGTTACAGGCCAGATTTGCAGGAGGTTAAGAGGACTCACCAGAAACAGAGCAGGGAACAGAACAGGCAGACTGACCGAAACACACTGCTGAGGGGAGCAGCGGGCACGACAGGAGAGGTCTGCCACACCACATGGGACCCTTGCCGGCTGGCTGGGATCGAACTGGCACTGCAGAGGTCGCCGACAGCTTCACAGTGCTGTGCTTAACTGCCTGCACCACCGGGGGAGGCCCAGCTTTTTAAAATATATTTTATTTTATATATTTTTTACATCATTTTTCATTTTTGCACAATGTATGTTTTTTCATCTTGGTTATAGTCCCCATACAATTCCCACCCCCCTTATTTTTAATTTTTTAAAAATATTTATTTATTTATACAAGAACCGAGATACAGGCCAGATGTGCGGGAGGGTGAGAGGATTCACCAGAGACAGTGTTGGGGATAGAACAGGCAGACTGATGAAATACACTGCTGAGGGGAGCAGCAGGCGCAGCAGGAGAGGTCTGCAGCGCCATGTGGGTTTCTCCCCAGCCGGCTGTGATCGAACCTGCCCTGGGGAGCTGGGGACAGCTTCACAATGTGGTGTTCAACCGCCTGTGCCATCAGAGAGGCCCACAAATCACAATATATTTTGAATAGCATTGCTCTTGGTATACATCTGTATATGTATATTTAATTTAAAAAGTTTTTGTAATTGTTATACTGTTTGCATTGTTCTGAAGTAGCTTGCTTTAAAATTAATAAAGTGTCTCAGAAATATCATGGCATATAGATCTACCATATTCTTTTAATTCCTGCAGAATATATTTTCTTCTAATTTACTTGGTACTTACTGTAATTTTACGGAATTAGTTTCCTTTCTTGCACAACAGTTTGTATTTTCTATAGTTAATGCTTATCTTTTTTATGCATAGTTGTTGATGTTCTAAGAACTGACACTGATTAAAGTGTCTATATCTTTTCTCACACATGTTATATCTACATATTGCTTATGGTATTGTCATCTTTTGACAAGGGAAAAATAATATAGCAAAGAATAAAGATATCCTTTGTTATGGTGTACTGCTCATGTTTCAATGATGCAATATCTCCTCTTTTCTGAAAATACATTTTCTCTCCATATTTTCCAATTCCTCTAATTTGTTTTTTCCCATTGTTTGAGTTGGCTTGTTTTTTCATATTAAATATTTTTGTAAAGTTTCTCATTATCCTTTCCTGTCTATGCATAATTATGATAACTAAGGCGTATTTAGAAGCTCTTTATTTTATAAAGACAGGGTTTGATAGCATTTAGTGAAGGGTGACCTATTGGACTGTTTCCTTGGTAAGCCTGTAACATTTGCAGGCCTGTGTCACTGGGTCCTTTCTCTTAGGCTTCACCTGATTTCCCAGATAATTCTCTAGTGTTGCCATATTGTTTGGATAAAGTTTGGATGGTGTTCACTGCTCTTTATCAGCTCTGTCTTTTTGTTTAGAATCATGATATATCTGTTTATTTAAGTAGAACAAAAAGAAAGTTAATTCTCAGCGATATGCTGTTACTAAAGACACTACTGAAAACAACAGCTTTCAGTAAGCCTTATTTACTGAAAACATGCAGAATCTTTTAATAAGAATTTTGTGTTAGTCTGGAAACTGAAAATTTGTTTCAATATTGTGCTTTGTGATGTCTTTCTTTCTTCTTTTTTTTTTTTTGTGGGACCCTTGGATGGCAGTGGGGGAATGAACTGGAGCTGCAGAGGCTGCGGGCAGCCTTGCAGACCAGCACTCAACTGCTGCGCCACCAGGGGAGGCTCTGTGCTTTGTGATTTTATGATATAAGATGTATTCAAAAAATATGAATTGACTATTATTTTACCTGTTCTCTCCCCCATCCCCAATTTTGGAAAATGGATGTTGAATATAATAGTTAAGTCTGATTGACTTCATTGAAATACATTTTCAAAACAGTGCATGGAGGGAATTTTTGAACCTTTTGAAAACTCCAAAATGGGAAAAGATGTAAACATAATCTGTTAAAAAGTCAACTTAGGAGAATTATAAACAATGGACAAATATAGTCATGTCCTGACATTAATTTACACCTGATGTGTAACTGTGAGAGTTTCCTTATTCAAGCAGGTCTTATTTCTCTTTTGAAGGAATTTAGGTTCTGTTGATATTCTTCTATGGGGTCTTGATGAAACTTATTTGTCTCATTTTTGAGGCCACTGAGAAAAAGAACTGGCCAAGGAAGATTTCTTCAAATTAGTGAAGGGTATGTCTGCTTGAAAGGTAGATTTCAAGCAGAGATAAGAACTCTACATAAATTCTTGGTGAATCAAGGAGAGAATGAAGATCTGACAGGAGAGATCATGATGGATGCCCCACTTTTGGGGGTATCAGTAGGGCCCAGTATGGGGGAGTTCTTTTGAGCATAATATTCTAGGGTTGTTAGCCAAATGCCTTTGGATCAAGCAAATACTTCTTATGTGTTTCACAGCATTACTTTTTTTCTCATGATCAAGAATTATTGTGGAGGAGGCAGATCAACATGGTGGCAAGGAAACGCTGCAAGTAAGATCTCCCATTAAAAAAAAGTTAATAGGGAGGAAAAGTGGCAGGTCCCAGTGAGAACTGGGACATGGAAGATAAACAGACAACTCCAGCAAACTACCCGAAGAAGAAAGTTGCCATAAAAGAGGACTAGAAGGGAGGAAAGCTCAGAACCCTGCTACCCTCCCCCACCCACAAAGTTGGCACTCTCTGACCAACAGAAAGGAGGAAAAAACAAAAAAACTAAAACAACCAACAAGAACAAACTACGCATCAAGCGGGACTGTGAGTGGAAAGGAACTATTTCAGCCACCACACCCCGTGAACTGGAGCTGTGGAGAACCCTGCAGGATTCACAGCAGAGGTGAGCAAACGGCTCCAGGCGCCATTAGAGGAAAACAAAGACTCCCGGAGACCTATAAACAGCCCCAGGCCAGCCAGTAAGCTTGTGCGGAAAAGCGGCTAGTTTGAAAAGGATATGTGGATGGCGGCTGCCCAGGTCCCTGCGCCTGGGGACCTAGGCTTGCAGGGAGATGCGTGGGGGCCCTCGCTGAGGTGAATGTCCCTTACTGAGTAATCAGAAACCAGGCACCCGGACACGGGAGCGGGGTGCAAAAGGCGACATTTCTGTGGACTGAACTGGGCTACAGCCCATGTCCTGGGCCTGAGGGCTTTGGAACTGAGACCCAGGGCACAAAATTCAGGGCGTGGATCCCCATGATGGTGGGGCACAAGGCAGACACAGCACCCCAAAGCTGTTGAGGCTTTCCTCACCACTCCCACTCTGTTCCCCTGTCCCACAGGGTAAAAAATA
Organism: Talpa europaea; assembly: GCF_964194135.1. Classification (NCBI taxonomy): domain Eukaryota; kingdom Metazoa; phylum Chordata; class Mammalia; order Eulipotyphla; family Talpidae; genus Talpa; species Talpa europaea. The sequence continues at coordinate 62,274,871 of NC_140074.1, read as the reverse complement.
CAGCTCCCCAAGGACACTAGGAGAGATCTCTGTTGCCCACCTAGCGACCAGAATTAAAATCACCAACACCCCATAGAATAGGGACCTTTCTTCAGTAAAGACTGCTTGAAACCGGCCGAAGGCTCCTGGAGGAGTCAGAGGTGAGCTGGGAAGTTTGCCCAAGCCAGGCCCCTTCTGACCAGCAGTCCGAGCCCAGAAGGGGAGTGGGCATCCATGGCCTGGGCAGATCCAGTGTGCGGGAGAGTGTGCCTGTCTCCAAATTGCCATTTTAGAATAGGGACCTTTCTTCAATAAAGACTGCTTGAATCTGGCAGAAGGCTCCCCGTGGAGCCAGAGGGAGAAGGTTCCCTGTGCAGTCAGAGGTGAGCTGAAGGCCCCCACAGCCTGGTCCCACTTAGCAGGAAGTCGGAGCCCAGAGGAGGATCCAGAGATTTGGAATCCAGAGTGCAATCCAGCTGCCCCACCTCCAGGGAAGTCTGTGGGACTTCAAGATGCACATTTGTAACTAAACATAGAAGGAGGAGAGATTCTGTGACAGTGACCATTAACATACTCAAAGTACCACTGCCTCACTAGACTTCCGGCATAACAGTTTTTGACTCATTTGGATTGACAGTTTCTGAAACTCCTGAAAGAACACAACAAAAAGATGCCAGCCAGTACCAGCAGCACAGTGTCCCAACGCATAAGGCAAATTAGAAAACAGGCAGCAGGGAAAAGAAAAACTACAAGCAAAGTAGCAATGCCTCAGAAGAAAGATACACCACAAAAAAAAGCCACCCACCAGCTTGCAACTACGGTGACTTGAAAGAACTTCTGAGCCTTCCAGAAAAAGAATTTAAAATTGCCATGATGAAAAAACTGATGGAATTCATTAAGGAAAACAACACTCAGAATAATAAAATTGAGTCCCTAACTGAGGGAAGTAAAAGAAATGCAAGAGATCAAAGAATTAATGGAGGTCTAAAGAACTCTGGGAAAAGCAATGAAAGCAGAATAGATGAAATGGAAGAACGAATAAGTACTCTTGAAGACACAGAAATAAAAAGAGCCAAAACAGAAAAGGAAAGAGAAGTACGAAGGAAAAAGACTGAAGAAAGACTTCGGGAATTATCCGACTCCATGAGGAAAGGAAATATAAGAGTTATAGGAATCCCAGAAGGAGAGGAGAGAGATGTAGGAACAGAGAAAATATTCAAAGAGATAATTGAAGAGAACTTCCCAAATGTGAAGAAGGAGCTGAAAATTGATACACAAGAAGCAAGAAGAACACCAAACTTCCATGACGAAAGGAAAAATACAGCAAGACACATAATAGTAAAGCTCCCAAGAATCTAAGACAAGGAAAAAATAATGAAGCTGGCAAGAGGGAAGAAACAGATAACATTCAAAGGAAAACCAATCAGGCTGACATGAGACTTCTCCGAAGAAACACTACAGGCAAGGAGAGAGTGGAGGGACATAGTCAACAGACTCCAAGAAAACAGATGCCAACCAAGACTACTCTGTGCCGCAAAGCTCTCCTTCCTCTGTGAAGAAAGAATAAGGACCTTCCCAGACAAACAGAAACTCAGGAATTTCATTACAACTAAACCCCCACTCCAAAAAATACTACAAGGAGTCCTAAAGCCAGAACCTCAGAGGGACGAATAACAATGAAAGAAGGCCAAAAAAAAAGTTATTAATTAAAAGAATAAATAAATAAAATCAAAGGAAAGACAAACACAATGGCAAATACAGATGCTAACATATCAATATTAACTCTAAATGTAAATGGACCAAACTCTTCAATAAAAAGAACAGAGGGCCTCCCCGGAGGTGCAGCGGTTGAGTGCTGGGTTGCGAAGCTGCCCGCAGCCTCTACAGCACTGGTTCAATCCTCAGCTGCTCCCCGGCCACCAGAGGAGGGTCCCACATGGCACGCAGACCTCTCCTGCCACCCACGGCTCCCCTCAGCAGTGTACTTTGGTCCTTCTGCCTGCTCTGCTCCCCGCTCTGGCTCTGGTGAATTCTCTCACCCTCCTGCACTTCTGACTGTACCCAATGCTTGTATAAATAAATAAAATAAATAAATAAATCTTAAAAAAAAAAAAAGACACAGAGTCGCAGGCTGGATTAAGAAACAAAACCCAGCCTTCTGCTGTCTCCAGGAAACACATTTAGCTACAAAAGATAAAAATAGACTCAAAGTTAAAGGATGGAAAACAATCCTACAAGCAAATGGACCAAAAAAGAAAGCAGGAACAGCTATACTTATATCAGATAAAACAGATTTCAAACTCAAAAAGGTAAAAAGAGACCCCAATGGTCACTACATTATGATCAAGGGGACAATACTTCAAGAAGAAATAACACTCATTAACATATATTCACCAAATGAAGAAGCACCAAAATATATCAGACAACTATTAACCTCTTTGAAAACAGACATCAGAGAAAACACATATGTAGTGGGAGACTTCAACACACTACTATCAACAATGGATAGATCAATGAGACAAAAAATAAGTAAAGACACTAAAGCTCTAAATAAGGATCTAGAGCACTTGGGCTTAACAGACATCTATAGAACACTAAACCCAAAAAAATCTGAGTACACATTTTTCTCAAGTGCACACGGATCATTCTCCAGGATGATCACATACTGGGACCCAAGACGAACATCAACAGATATACCAAGATTGAAATCATACCAACCATCTTTCTGACCATGAAGGCATCAAACTAGAAATAAACCATAAAAAGAAGGCAAGGAAATCTCCTACCTCCTGGAGATTGAAAACCACACTACTGGAAGACCACTAGACTAATGAGGAGATCAAAGAAGAAATTAAAAAATTCTTTGAATTGAATGACAAGGACACCAATTTCCTAAATGTATGGGATGCAGCAAAAGCAGTAATAAGAGGAAAATATATAGCAATAGAGGCTCACATCAAGAAACAAGAAAGAACTCAAAGAAACAACCTAATTTCAAAGCTCAAAGATCTAGAAAAAGAACAACAAAAAGACCCCAAAACCAGTAGAAGAAAAGAAATAATAAAAACCAAAGCAGAAATAAATGAAATCGAATCTAAAAAAACAATACAAAGGATCAATGAAACCAAGAACTGGTTTTTCAAAAAAAATCAATAAAATAGACAAACCCCTAGCCAGGCTCACAAAGGAAAAAAGGGAGAAACCACAAATAAATAAGATCACAAATGAAAGAGGAGAAATCACAACGGACACAGCAGAAATCAAAAGAATAATCAGAAACTACTATGAACAGTTATATGGAAACAAGTTCAACAATCTAGAGGAGATGGACAAATTCCTACAACTCTACAATCACCCAAAGCTAGATAAAGCAGAAATAGAACACCTAAACAGACCAATTACAAGCAGCGAAATTGAAATGGTCATCAAAAACCTCCCCAAAAACAAAAGCCCAGGACCTGATGGATTTACAAATGAATTCTACCAAACATTCAGAGACGAATATAGTGCCTATCCTTCACAAACTCTTCCAAAAAATTGAGAAGGAAGGGACAATACCAAACACGTTCTATGAAGCCAACATTACACTAATACCAAAACCGAACAAGGACAACACAAAAAAAGAAAACTACAGGCCAATCTCCCTAATGAACACTGATGCAAAAATCCTCAATAAAATTTTAGCTATCAGAATCCAACAATGTATCCATAAGATAATTCACCCACGACCAAGTAGGATTCATTCCAGGGACACAAGGATGGTTCAACATCTGAAAATCAATCAACGTTATCCAACACATCAACAGAAAGAAATATATATGATAATATCAATCGATACTGAGAAAGCGTTCGACAAAGTGCAACACCCATTCATGATAAAAGCCCTTGAAATTCTTGGGATACAAGGAACATACCTCAACATCATAAAGGCCATATATGACAAGCCAACAGCCAGTATCATTTTCAATGGTGAAAAGCTGAAAGCATTCCCATTAAGATCTGGAACAAGACAAGGATGTCCACTCTCACCACTGCTTTCAATATAATACTGAAAGTCCTAGCCAGAGCAATAAGACAAGAGAAAGACATACAAGGAATCCAAATAGGAAAAGAAGAAGTCAAACTATCTCTATTTGCAGATGATATGATAATATACGTAGAGAACCCCAAAAACTCCACAGAAAAACTAATTCAACTCATCAATCAGTTCAGTAAAGTGGCAGGATACAAAATCAACACGCAAAAGTCAGTAGCCTTCCTATACACAAACAATAAATCTGAAGAAGAAGAAATCAAAAAAACCATCCCTTTTATTGTTGAAACAAAAAAAATCAAATACTTGGGAATAAATCTAACAAAAGAGGTAAAGGACCTATACAAAGAAAACTATAAAACACTGTTAAAAGAAATAGAAGAAGACACAAAGAACTGGAAAGATATCCCCTGCTCATGGATTGGAAGAATAAACATTATTAAAGTGGCCATCCTACCAAAAGCAATATACCGATTCAATGCTATTCCAATAAAAATTTCAATGTCATTCTTCAAAGAAGTAGAACAATTATTGATGAAATTCATATGGAACCACCAAAAACCCCGAATAGCCAAAGCTCTCCTGAAAAAAAAAGAAGGGAATGGAGGCATCACACTCCCAGACTTTATACTACAAAGCCATAATCATCAAAACTGCATGGTATTGGAACAAGAACAGACACACAGACCAATGGAATTGAATAGAAAATCCAGAAATAAACCCACAGATTTATTGTCAACTAATCTTTGACAAAGGAGCAAAGACTATGCATTGGAGCAAAGAAAGTTTGTTCAATAAATGGTGCTGGGAAAACTGGGTCGCTACATGCAAAAGAATGAAGCTTGACTACTACCTAACACCATGCACAAAAACCAACTCAAAATGGATTAAAGAACTAGACATAAGACCTGAAACCATAAAATACATAGAAGGAAATATTGGCAAAACACTACATGATATGCACATCAAAGACATCTTTACAGACACATCACCCAAAGCAGTGATAGTGAAGGCAAAGATAAACAGCTGGGACTACATCAAATTAAAGAGCTTCTGCACAGCAAAAGAGACAATAACAAAAACAAATAGAAACTCCACCGACTGGAAGAAAATTTTTGCACACAACACTAAAGATAAAGGACTGATCACAAAAATCTGCAAAGAGCTGATGAGACTCAACAAAAACAAAGAAAATAATCCCGTCAAAAAATGGGCAGAAGAGCTAAAAAGAAACTTCTCTGAAGAGGAAATGCAAATGGCCAACAGGCATATGAAAAAATGTTCAACATCACTTGTAATCAGGGAATTGCAAATCAAAACTACCATGAGATACCATCTCACACCAGTGAGAATGGCACATATTAAAAAAACTAGCAACAACAAATGTTGGCGAGGGTGTGGAGAAAAAGGAACTCTCCTGCACTGTTGGTGGGAGTGCAAACTGGTCCAACCACTATGGAGAGCTGTGTGGAGATTTCTGGACCTACTAAACATAGAGCTTCCATATGATCCAGCAATTCCACTCCTAGGTATTTACCCAGAGGACACAGAAACATCAATTCCAAAGAGCACCTGCACCCCTATGTTTATAGCAGCACTGTTTACAATAGCTAAGCTTTGGAAACAACCCAAATGCCCAAAATTAGATGACTGGATCAAGAAGATGTGGTACATATACACCATGGAATATTACTCAGCATTCAAAAAGATAAACACATGCAATTTGCAGCAAAGATAAACACATGCATGGCACTGGAAGGGATCATGCTCAGCGAAATAAGCCAGAAAGAAAAAGAAAAATACCGGATGGTCTCACTCGTAGCAGGAATCTAGAAAACTTAAATAAGGGACCAGGAAAAAGAATAAGAAAGAAAGAAAATATAAGAAAGAAAATATCAAAATCAACAAACAACTATGAACCAGAGACAATCTATGGGGGGTTGGGGACGGGAAAAGGAGGGCTTGGGGTCAAAATAAGGGGGTTGTAATTTATGGGGAATATAAAAATAAAATCTAAATTTTAAAAAAAGAATTATTGTAACTTCAAAGATAGCAACAATTCTGGAAAGAGCTTTGATCATTTAAGCAGATAAATCTTATTTCCAATTTCAGGGGCATGGGTAGAAAAAAATCAGCAATTGCATAGAAGTATGAAGAACATTGGTGGCCACAGGTCACTAATGCTAGCAGGTGGGCAAGAAAAGCATTGATAGTATGAGCTTTATTATGAGGAAACTAACAGAATGGGACACTGACTCAGAGCAAAGTGTCATATTGTCTTTTCTTGATATTCCTTCTCGATGATTTGTTTTGGGGGCAATAAAATTCTATTTCTCCTCCCCCTTTTCCTTATTGTCCTTCTCCCCCTCTTGATCCCCTATTCTAACCCTTCTATCTTCTCCACCATTTTCTCTTACAAAAAAGCACATTTATATTTTGCATTATCTAATTCCCATGCCTTGATATCATTTCCATCCATACAAATCTGAACTTTTTAAAAAAAATTATTTATTTTTATGCAAGAGCTAGGGTACAGGCCAGGGTTGTGGGAGGGAGAGAGGATTCACCAGAGACAGAGCGGGGAACAGAACAGGCAGACTGACTGAAATACACTGCTGAGGGGCGCAGCAGGCAAGACAGGGGAGGTCTGCTGAGCCATGTGGGATTCTCGCTGGCCAGCCGGGAATCTAACCCATGCTGCAGACAACTTCACAGCTCGGTGCTCAATCTGCTGCACTACCTGCCCTGAATCTGAACTTTCTTAATGTCCTATTATTCGTTGAAAGTAAGATATGTATCTTGCTAAAGTAAGTAGGTTTCTCTCCAAAATACAAATTCTTTGGTAGTTTCAAGGGTTGAGTTCATCAATGTCTTTTCTTTTTTCCCCAGCCTGATTTTGGATCTTGGGCTCGTGTAGTTTTTATAGACACACTAGGGGGCACTGTTGAGTTGTAAACGTCCCACTCGCGTTTGCCTGGTTTACATTAATGCTGAACTTGCAACTCCTTTCATTTATGTCAGTATTTCACCTTCCGTGCTAACAGTAGGATAGGAAAAAGACGTGTAGATTTGCTTCCAGTGCTGAAAAAAAAAATAACGATGACTTAAAGCAGTGCTTGTTGAAAGTTGGGGAAAGAAAAAAATGCATATTTGTGATTTTTTTTCTTTTGGATTATAAACTCACATTAGTGATACAGCCAATATACAAACCACAGTTGTAGCAACCAGAGAAAGAAACAGGATATGACCCCCTTTTTAAGATGCTCATACTATTCCCAAGGAGGCAGGGAAAACTCCATTCATCTGCAGTTTATTCAGAATGTTCTTTCCTTTTGCTTGTCATTTTGGAAGGACTCTAACTGTTGCTAAAAAGTTACAGAAACAACAGCCTCCTTGCTAGAAATCATCTGTTTCTTCACAAAGTGAGTTCATCCAGATCAGCCATGTGACCTGCCCCAGCAGTGCCCAGCCCTCTGACCTGAGTCTTGCTGGAACAGTGTCTCTTTTGGGACCAAGGAAAACTTCATGTTCTAAGTCCTTCTTCCCTTTTCCCTCAGGTTTGGTCCTTGCATGTTTTTCCTTTTAAGCTAGACATTGAAAAGTAAATCTAAAAAACCTCAATCCATTTACCAGAGAGTTCAGTGTACAGATTTGGGATAAAATAAGCCACAAGTATTTGATCAGTATCATGATAGACCATTGCACAGTTTAAAAAAGTTGATTAGATGGATTTGAGTTTTCTCATTGGTAAAGCTAGGTTAGTTGTGTGAGCATTTAAACTTTTCGATATTATTCAAGCTGAACCTCAAAAGAGTCTTAAATTTATATTTGATCTTTTGTGTTACTAGAATCAGGTCTGTTTTTTTTCCATCCACAGTTAACATGGTGATATCAATTTACAAGTATTTTCGGGACAATGTACCTTCATTCATTTCCACTAAAAACTCTTTCTTAAAATACACATTTGTTTATGTTATTACTATGCACAATTAGTTGTGATTCTTGTTGATTTCAGGCATCAGATATACTAGCCATCCTAGCAATTCTCTGTCTCTCTTGGGCAACTTATTTGATTCTGAGTCTCAGATTGATGAGAATAAAGAATACTTTCATCATAATGGCTTTGTGAGGATTAAGTGGTGCATTAATGTAAAGTATTCAGTGGAATCTAGTGTGCTTCCTTTTGCATCTACTTAAGACCAGCGATGATGCAACAGAAACACTAAGAGTCCAAATTGCTCTTCTACAGCACTCTGGAAAAGTCCCACAAAGGCAAAAACAATACCACAAAGGGGGATGCACATTTCTTGCACCATCATATCAAAGGGGAAGCATATCTGCTATCCAAACCTAGAATAAATGCGAGCGATTTATAATACATGTTGCATTCCAGAGTATTTTAATCAGTCTTGTGACTGACTTTGGATCAGAGAAATGAATCAAATAATCAACAGGAGCAGAACCTGTCGTTCTTTAGTGCCTCATATTCATGTTTAGAATATGGGGCTTTTCAAAATTTATATTGAAAACAATTTTTTTCCACACCTGTGGCATATATCTGTAGCATAAATTACTAGAAAAGAAATTGTTAGATTAAAGGATTTGTGCATTTATGGTTATTTTATTGTCAATTTGCTCTCTGTAAAAGATGTATACATTCTTTAGTTACATATATATGTATTTTCTCTCTCTAACAAGAATATGTACTTTAAATGGACTCTAATATGCTCTCTATAGGTCTATTTTATAATACTAATAATGTTGGTATTCTTCAGCAGCACCATTTATTATATTTTGGGTCATGATTTGATAAGTAAAAATGATATTTTAGTGTAGTTTCAATGAGTTGTTTTATTATGAGCGATACTGGTCACTTATAATAGGAGCCAGTTTTAGTAGCAAATTTATTTCTTTTTTCCTGTGAGCCATCTTTTCATCTTTTACCCATTTTTAACTGGACTCAATATTTTATTAAGATATTTAAAAATATATTTGGAAAATAAGACTTTTGTGATCTGAGTTCTGAATTTTTTTTCCAATTTTCTCTTTTGTTTTTAACCTTTCTATGTGAATTTTGTTATATAGGCATTTTACCTTTTTTTGTAGCTTGATCACACCAACATAATAAAGAATAGAATTTGCCATTTACTGAAATCTTATGTATTTTGATTTTTTTCAGTGTTTAGAACATTGTCTTAAGAGACTTTTTTCCTGGAATTATCTTATATTCTAAAGATATATAATAAAATATTTCTGAAAGAGCTCGGGAGATCAATATGGATTGTAGAAGTGGATTATATTGAAAATCACACAATAGCTAGGAGTAGAGAAAGGCATCATGACTTGTTTGAGATGCTTGCTTGGTGACTAGCGACAGATGATTTGAATTAGCACTTTAATTGTATGCCTGCAACTGGAGGCTTCTGAAGAATGGGAAAGTAGCCCTGTTAAGACAACTTTAGTTTAGAGGGAGACTCTGAGAGGTGACCTGGCACTGGCATTAGGACTGTCCCTTTTGCATGGCTTCTCTCTGGTTAGCATTCTTGGGCTTGTGTGTCATAGTAACAGGGATAGCTTTTGGCCAACAGCACAAAGTTATACCCTTAACATAAGTTAAGGAAAAATTTTATTAGTGACGTTGTTTACATTGGCAACATATGTATGTGTGCATGTGTACCTGCATTTTCCTCTAAAGGACCATGATGAACCTCAGCACACAGTTTATAAAATATTTCTCATAAACCAGTAGAACCTAACCTGTTGAGCTTTCTCTTCCTTCAGAACTTCAGATCATCATGAATTATAATTTGTATTTAAAAGGTGTCACTGGCAGAAATTCTGGTATTTAAAAAGTTATAGAAATTGCTTGAAAGCCATGTACATAGTGGTAAAAAAAGTTTCTCAGAGATTAAAAATGTTAAAAAAAACATAAAAAGGGAGGAGGCTGGCTCTCTTTCTTGGGTTTTCCTCAATCTCTCAGAAGTCTCTGGCTTGTATTAATTACTAAATGGCTACCTATGAATTTATTCCAGAGTTATAACTTAAGACTGTGAGGGCGTGTTTCTTTGAGTGAAGGCTGCTGGATTGCTCTTTTTCCAATAAATATAGAGTCTGATTTTTTCATGTTAAGCAGACAAAGATTCCCTTTGAAACATGTAGTCTGAGCCCCAAACACTGGACCCATTGTCTCTGAAACAATAAGAGCCACATTCAGTCTTTAGAAATGGTGAGTGATTTGCTTATATTCAACAAGCCAAGAAGTGTAACACATCTAGAAAAGTGATGTGCAGCTGAGTTTTCAATAATGCCAATACTGTATGTCTGCATGTGACTTAACCTGTGATGTGTGCAGTATTGTCCCTGGACTAGGGATCAGTTTTGGGCTGACTACGATGAATTATTGATTGTAGGTGCTTATAGAACCCAATTGCTTCAAGTGAATGTAGGAGAGAGTCCAGCTCCTGTTCCACTTTGCATATGAGTAGACAGAACTAGCTTTTATTCATCAGACACATTCCGGGTGTAATGTGGTATCGCCTTGTGTCAGGTTTTCCAGAAGTTGGCCCTGAATCAAAGGTTTATATACAAATGATTTATTAGGAAGCTGCTCCCAGAAGAACTAGGTAAGGAGTAGGAGAGGCTAATGATCGAAATGGGGTAAGGCCCATAGAAGCTGTGATTGGTGGGGAAGGTCCAGAGAAGTGACAGCGGGGCCGCCAGGGCATCTGAAGCCAGGGGACCTCAAGCAAATGGTTATTTGCTACAGAGATTATTTATTAATTCCAGTTAATGATTCTCAATCATTAAAAAATTCATTGAGTGGTTTTGATTTAGTGATTTTGATTTAGTGATCTTTTAAAAAGAATTGTTAATAGGTAAATGGTTCTGATCAGATATTAGCTTAGTAAAAGGCTCCATGATAGGAAATCTTGCTTCTTAGTATTCTCAGAGATACCAGATACATGTCTATCTTAGGGACTTTGTACTTGTTTCTTCTGCCAAGATCTTATCTCACAGATAGAGTTTTGGTAAAAAAAATGGGAAAAATAACCCTTTATAGTGGGATTTGCAGACACAAAACCTGACCCAGGGGAGTGGGATTTGGCTGTTACACTTTGATCCAGTTTTACCATCATTGACTTGATGTGTGTACCTTTTAGGGTTTTTGATGATGTTTTTATTTGTGTGACTAACAGGGCAGCAGCTCTTGTTGCTGTAACCTCACATGGCGGAAGGGGGCAGGGTGCTCTCCGTGGTCCCTTTATCAGAGCTCTAAACTCATATGAGGGCTCCACTCTCAAGCCCGAACGTGCCCTCAAGATCCTGCTTCCACATACCATTATTTTGGGGATTAGGTGTCAACACAAGAATTCTGGAGGGTACATTAAATTTCTTGAAATGTTTTAGTCCAAGGTACTTTTCCATGGATTTTGTGTCTAATAATCCCAATATCCGAACTTTTTGCAGATCTGATTTCACTGTCTATTATGACTGCAGGTTTTCGCTTATGGAAGCTTCTTTCCTTGTATATTTTGTGAATTTTAACTCTAAGTTATTTTTATTCCTTGGAAGTTTTTTGTTGGAAAATTCTTTGAGACCTGTGTTGCGAGCTGGTTCAGTCAGGAAGGATTTATATTTGCTTCTTTCAGGAGCTTAGGGTCACTACAAATCCAGTGGGATGACTTTATTTATTTATTTATTTTTAAAGATTTATTTATTTATGCATACAAGAGCTGGGATGTAGGCCAGAGGTGCAGGGGGTGAGAGGATTCACCAGAGACAGAGTGGGGAGCAGAACAGGCAGTCTGATGAAATACACAGCTGAGGGTAGAGCAGCGGGCGAGACAGGAGAGGTCTGCTGTGCCATGTGGGTAGCTCCCTGGCCGGGGATTGAACTTGTGCTGCAGTGGCTGGCGATAGCTTCATAATGCTGAGACTTAACCCCTTGTGGCACCAGGGAGGCCTCATGGGGCAACTTTAATTCTCAGTTTGAGGTTGTTGGACAATCCAGTTCATGAAAATTTCAGACTGTTTTACTCATTTCCAATGTTCCAAATAGTGTCGGCACCCTTGGTGTGTGAGGTGAGTTTATTTATTTTTTGTTCATCTTACCCTGATGTACTTATTGTCCTTTGAAAGCCCATTTTTTGTTCCATTAGTTTTCTTTGAGACTGCCCATCTTAGGTGAGCTGTCTTCTGTCCCCTACAGTCTCTGAGTCTGTGAAAACACTAGGTCAAGTTTACCTGGATTCAGAAAATAACTCAAAACAGTCAGATTTAGTTTTCCACTTATTCCTCTAGGATTTTTGGCGTTATTTACTTTTTACCCCCCTTATGTCCCTACCTAGCTTGTTTATTTTGTATTAGTTTATTGGGTATTTAAAAAATTATAAAAAGGATATATTTTATCTTGCATGTTTATTCATTTTCACCAGGAGGGTCAGTCCTAGGGTATAGTCTATCAAAATACCATAAATGCCAGTTTCGTGTATTTTTTTAATAAACCAGTTTAAAAAAATAATGTTCAGTACCTTCTAGTTCATGGTGAGGGATCAAGCTGGCCTTTGCATTTTCTGTTCTTTCTGTGGTTTATCCTCATAAAGTTATTCCTAAACACTTAGCATTATAAAGTCTTCCTTGTAATTTTTTTTTGCTTTGCACAAAATTAAAAAAATATATTTGCAGTGAGTAATGCAGTTGTTTTCCATTTTCCATTGTTTTCTATCCTAACACCAGTGCCTTTATGTTTTGACTTTTGACTTCTTGAATCTTCTTTTACCTTTTTCAGCAATAGAACATAGTTCAGGACATTTCTGTCAAGGGTACCTTTGGGCTTTCTGCTGTGACCTTGCATGAGGTCTTTCTGTTGCTTTTGTTTGTGAAAGAAAAGTTGATATGTTTAACATTTTAGTTCACTATGTTTTTTCTTTCAAAATCTTGCAAAACCTCCACTTTCTTCTGGAGTTTTATATGTGTAGTGAAGACTGAGACAAGCTTAAATGCTTTCCTTTCCGGATACACTTTTCTTCTTCTTACATGTTTATAGTATTTTTCTTTATCCATGTAATTAAAATAGTTTGCCCTTTGTGTCTAGGGAAAGTTTCTATTTCAATAAGTCTTTTTCTGGAACATGATTTTTTTTTTATAGAGTCAGGACTCATTTTTTTTTAATCCAGAAAATTGTGTTTCTTTCCTTCCTCCTCCTACTCCTTTTTTCTTTCTATTTTTCAATTGTTTTTGAGACCTAATATTTCTGACTTCTTTCTCCAAAATATTGCTATTCTTAGGTTGGATATTTATTCCCGTTCTTAAAATTTTTTTTCCCTGTCACAGTGTAAATTTTTGTTTTCAGTTTCTCTGCGTTGATAACTTCTCAAGTTTGTCTATAGTATCATAGTTTCGGTTTTATTCAGGGTCACTTCTGCTCTTTACCTCTTTCAACAGAGATTTTAATCTCATTATGATATAATGGACCTTACACACTTTTTTTTCTAGTTTCTCTGCATCTCTTCATTCAGCTATAGTATTCATTAAAGCTTACTGTTTCGTTCTTCCAATTTCATGTCTTTTTTGTGTCTCTGAGGACACTAAAGCAACTACTTCTCAGAATTTCCTTTTGCTTCTCCTAGAAAGCATTTTATTATCCTTAAGAGTCTACTTTTGCCTTGGAATTTTATACCTTCTGACTGACTCCTTTCCTTTTGGCTGTTCTTCATTGATTCCATATTGACTTACTTGTTCAAATAATTTTAAATGATTAAATTATTTAACTCTATCTAGGTATGGCCTGATCATCAAATCAGAGCAGAAGTTATCTACCTATCTATCTATCTATTTAGATGTATAAAAAAAGACAGATAAAGAAGTCAAATTCCTGTAGTATAATTGTTTTCAAAATGTGGTCTGTAATATCAAAATGTGGTCCTACATTTCTAGAAAGGTCCTTATGGGTAGCCTAAGTGGTCAAGAATGAGTACATGTCCTCTTCTCTGGGTTCTCTCACCCCTAAAAACAGAGCCACTCCACTTTTTCCTGTTTTCTGCATCAAGTTTTTCCATTAGAATTCATGTGAAGGCCAGAGCTAGCTGTTAAAGACATTCCTGAAAACTGGTCTTTTGATGGATCTGTTGCATCTTAAGTTAGTCACTTTTGGAAGCTTCACTATTTCAGGATGTTAGGATACCAAGAAGTATGAAAGTGGGAGGAAGTAGACCCCAAGAGAAAACAGTGGATCAGTGGATTACGGCAGGGCAGGTGATCTAACAAGAGGAAGTGGAAGTAAATTAGCCAGCCATCATGAAGAGGTGCTTAGTTAAAATTAAATGAGTCTTGCATGTGAGAATGAGGAGACCGAGTAAGTTTGCTTAGGTTGATGGAGCATCAGCTCTTTGTTTTTGCTTACTCTTTTGTGATAGTGCCTAAAACACAACTGCTCCTCTACTGCATGTGCAGGGATGTTGGTAATATGTTAAGAACACACATGGGGGCCTCCCTGGTGGCACAAGGGGTTAATACACAACCTATGAAGCTAACCATAGACGCTGTAGCACGAGTTCGATCCCCAGCCAGGGAGCTACCCTCATGGCGCAGTAGATGACTCCTGACTCACCCGCTGCTTCAGTCAATCTGCCTGTTCTGTTCCCCACTCTGTCTCTGGTGAATCCTCTCACCCCCCCACACCTCTGGCCTGTACCCCAGTTCTTGTATGCATAAATAAAAAAATCTTAAAAAAAATACATGGGTACCAATTGGCTGTGAGGAGGGCAGATGCCTGGAGCATGTCCATGGTAGGGACATCAGTGGGATAGACGCCTCAAGATGGAATGCTAAACCCAAGGATAGGACATTCAGACAACTAAGAAAGGAAGCTTTTAATACTAATGTTCTTGCTTGCGTGCTTATTTATTTCAGAATTTAAAATTAATATTTTCAGGCCAGATTGAATTTTAATACCAGTCTAGTGATATTACAAAGTTTGAGTCTAAATAAATGCCCTGAGGCAGGCTATTCATTTTTCAGTTTGTCATAGACCTTACCACTCCTTACTGTCTTTTATTATTTTTTTGTAATACTAATGTGCTTATTATGTGATGACAAAAAAGTAGATTAAAAATACCAGACTAAAATTTGAGGAAGGGACTAGAATGGTCATTCCTGTAAGGTTTGGAAACTTGGTAAAGATGGAGATGGGGTGTAGTTCTGGGAGCTTGATCATTTCCTTTTAGCCTCTTCAGATTGGCTGCTGCTAGAATCAGTTTCTAGGCTGCATAAAAAGCACATCTTGCTTCTCTCCCCTTTCTGTGTTTTCTTCTTCTTTATCTTATTTTATCCCCTAGGTATAATCATGTATTTGTTTAAAAGCCTTCTCTTTCTATGCAAAGGGCTGTTTTTATTTTTTTGAAAAAGGAATGAAAAATTTATCCCAAGACTTTTAGACTCTATGTATGTGATATATATGTTAGAACTCTGTTTATACATTTTTTAAAAGATTTATTTATTTATACAAGAACCAGGGTACAGGCCAGATGCGCGGGAGGGTGAGAGGATTCACCAGAGACAGCAGGGAACAGTACAGGCAGACTGAGGAAATACACTGCTGAGGGGAGCAGCGGGTGAGACAGGAGAGGTCTGCTTACCATGTGGGTTGCTCTGAGGCCGGCTGGTATCGAACCGGCACTGCAGAGGCAGCTTCACAGTGATGTGCTCAACCGCCTGCACCACCAGGGAGGCCCTGTTTATGCAGTCTAAGGTATGTCAAGGCTAAGTGGCAGGAAGTGGTGGAGCTACCTTGAAGGATTAGAAGCTACTGTAACTCAAGGTTGCTTTTGATGCTTAGAAAACCTTTTTCAAGAAAACCCTGGCTGCTGTGATGATGTATTCCTATACCCAGAGCCTGAAGCAGCTGAAACACAGGGAGAAGAATCAACAAGATGCCTCTCCTGGGTGTTGACCTATTATTGTTCCTTGTTTGACCTTTTACTTCTGTTTGCAGTTTTTCAGACTTTCATACTCAAGTGCTAGATCATGGCTTCTGGCCATTCCCTGTTTTGTTGATCTATTCAATTTCCTTTCTCTGGTCTCCTCCTGATTTCTTGTGTTGATGCTTGCTTGTGGTCCTGTGTAAGGACATTCTTCCAGCTCTTGCCCCTTAGCATCACTGCTCCGCCTCCCTATCAGCAAATAGCACTTAGACATCGAAACTGCTTGGGAGCACATCCTCCTCACTCCTGGTTTTCATATGGAATATTTCCCATCCCCTGTCCAAAATACTTCTCCTAGATTCTTTCCTCAGATCCTTCTCACCTAGTCATGGGTGAAGGGAATCACCAGATTTAAGATGCTGAGAAAGGAACAGGGCATGCAGAGCTTGACCCTTTATTCCCTCTCTTTTCTTTGGAGCAAACTGAAGGGAGCCCACATGGTGGTCGACCCTGCATGC
The DNA here is from genome assembly GCF_964194135.1 of Talpa europaea. Classification (NCBI taxonomy): domain Eukaryota; kingdom Metazoa; phylum Chordata; class Mammalia; order Eulipotyphla; family Talpidae; genus Talpa; species Talpa europaea. Next base: position 62,258,420 of record NC_140074.1, on the reverse strand, counting down.
TGTCCACTTACAGGAATAAGCCCTAATGTGGAAAGGTTGGAGATTTTCCAGTTGGCCAAGATTTTCCAGTCTTGTCTATGGGTAGACAAGACTGCCTAATTCGGGGGGTACACATTTTATTTGCAAGCCCTCCTGTCTCATAGCCTGAAAGCCATGGTTTCCATGTGGCCTGTCTCAGCACAAAGGAGATGTACTGACCTTGATCTGCTCATTTTTTTGTCTCCCTCAGCGGGTTCAGAATTAAGGCAAGGAAAGAGGAGTGCCATTTGTTTGGGTTCCTTCATCCTTCCCCCAAATCTGTAACAGATGAAGATTTTCTAATAGCTTAAAGTAATAGGAAATCCTAATGTCCTATGCAAATGAAGCCCAAGTCCACATCTCAATGCACCTACTGAGCTGCTTCTAATGCAAAAGCATATGAGCCAAACATAAGGCATGAATTTGGTACATGTTGGCACCTTATGGAACACATGACTCATTTTGCTATTGAATTTACAAGGAGATAGTATGTTACAGTGGCTTTGTGGTAGAGTGTAAAAGCACAGGAAAACTGATAATCAGAGAAACCTAAATATACATAACTCTCTGTCACCTAACAACTGAGTGACTTTACACATTTTAGTTAAGCTTTAGTTTACTTATTTCTTCTTAAAATTAGAATAACAGTACGGAATTCTTAGGATTGTAGTGATAAAATTAAAAAGTCTGCTGTTAGAACTCATAAAGTGTGTTTCTGCCTCATGTGTGGATCCGAAGAAGTAGATCTCCTGAGTTGCATGGTTACTATGTTGTGCTGAATTTGAACAACATTATTGTTTTTTTAAATTTGAATGCTTTTAAAAAAATTTGATTACTTTTAAAATAATATTCAATCGTGTCTAGTAAGAAGTTTGAAATAGCTTGTTTACTTCCATTATCTTATTGAAATTACTCCTTTGAGTATGTGGTTTTTCAAAATTATGTCCCACAGTGAAGGAATAAAACTTACTCATCTGTTGAACAAATTAGCTAAGTAATGTCTTTTGGGCATGGCAGATTTTATGAATAAATTTGGAAAATAGATCAAAACTGTGAATTAAAAAATTTCTTTCAAAATTAATCTGAAATAAAGTTGGACTTGGCTGTGTTTCTTCTTATGCCAGCAGTTTACAAACTTGCCCAGTTTGCAGTGTCATTTCCCCACCATAGTTGTGTTTTCTGTCTCTTTCTGTGCAAAAGCACATGTGCCATCTTGATTTGTATATGATCCCTTGCACAGCTTGCTGCCTTGCAGTTTCAAGTCCCTCAGATTCAGAAACACTGTTTTCTGGAAGACAGTTTTGGACTGAAAGGGTCTTATTTAGGTCAGGAAACTAAAATCTTTCCCTTGGTTTTTTGCTGATTTATTTTTCAGGACACAGTGCTTCCCCATGTGCCAGATGAATCCTCAACATCCGGATAATGGGCACCACTTCCAGCACCCTGCATATTCAGCAACCAGCCGGGGTCAGATGGAAGGGCATTTTCACATCCTCCTATTTTATCTGTCACCGTCTATGACAAACAACTTCTCCCAGGTGTATTGACTAGTGATGGCCTCACAATTTATGGTTTCCTTCAATAAAAAGGTGAATAGAGGATTACATTATTGTCTGGCCAAAGTAATGAGTTATAATACGGTAAGTGTGCATGTGTGTGCATATGGGCACATTTTAATGACCGGAAGAGAGAGAGAGAGTGCAAGGAGAACGGGGGTGGGGGTGAGAGGAGGGGTGGAGAGAGTAGGAGTGTGTTGGGCAAACTTACATTTGACTAATTTTGGCTCAGTGGGAATGATGGTATGTAAAAGTGCTCTTCCTTTTATTACGATCCCAATGTTGGGACTTATCTGAGAACTTCACACATTAAAAAATCAAAGACAATACAAATATAAGACAAGACCATTAAAAACAATGTCGATTTTTGCTGTTGTTTTCTTGTGGATGTGGGAAGGGGTATCGATGCATATATTGAAATAAAACTTCTTAAAAGTTTTCTTTAAGCATTTTTCTTCCCTAAAGTTTCCCTACATAGGGTAGCTCCTCTATTTTTGTCGTTTCTGTTTCTCTGCCTCACCCTTGGCCTAAAACTTTAATCTCCTTTTCCATCTCGGAATTCTACTAGCATATTTCAAAAATGCTGAGAATTCGGAATTCCTATCTCAGGATTCAGAAACTCTCAGGAAAAGGCCAGCTGAAGGCCCTGAGCCAAATGAAAACCCAGTTTTTAACCACAGCCCCGATTGCCCTTGTCCTCCAAGCATGCCTACTGGAAACTTCCATCATTTTACCACTTGATGGTGGAATATACAATAGAATGGAAAACACACCAGAGTTAGAACTCAGAAGACTTCTGCCACCAAGAAGTGGTGTGATTCCAAGAAATTTATTTAATGCTGAGCCCCACCTTCCTCATTCTAAAATGGAGTTAGTAGAACTTTACCTACCTCATAGGGAAGCTTGGAAGTCAAACCCACTGGTGCAGACAGTGAAAGTACTTGATGAATTGGAAAGCATTCTATTCTTCCATGAGTATCTAGAATGAGAATGTAATCATTGGGGAGGGTTTTAAAGGTATCTGTTCTGCCCTTCATTTTGACAGTGGGGAAATTAAAAACCAGGCAGTGTCATAACTCACTCAAGACCATAAAGATAGAAAAAAAGTGAGATTAATGCTGGTATTCCCAATATTATAGATTAGAGGTAGAATGAATGAATTTTCACCTGTTTAATAAGGAATTAACCACAAATTGAGCAATTGGGTATCAGTGTTTGAGGGAACACTACTAGATCAAGGAAGAATAGAGTCAGAGGCATCGTTGATAGTGGACAACGGGGAGAACGTGAATCAGGCTATTTGTGCATGTAAGGAAGAATGGTGAGTTGCCACCATTCTTCTAACCACCCAGAAGGGTGGTTAGTGGCTTAAGGGACTCAGTAACATTCGTTATTTTACCTTTTCTAAAATGCTGCACAAGATGTTTTTTGTGGAGTATTTATTTTGAATGATTAATGATGATTAGATTATCTATTCAAACTGAACTGATTAATTGCCATTCCTATCAATGTATTACAGCTGTGCATATATAGCAGCAATTCATTTACTGGAAGGAGAAAATTTCCCTTACCCATGAGTCATGAGAATCTAATTGCCACTGGAGTTTTATTTTGATGAAGCCAGTGATTAAGCAATTGGTAAGTTATTTGGTTCACGATGTCCAGATTCTCACAATCTGCCTCCATGTGTTGCTTATCTTTTAGTCTTGGGTTCTGTACCACTTGGGTAAATAAACCTCAGATGAGGCAGTTGCTAGAACATTCTCTCCTTGTAATGGGCAATGAGAGACCCGATCACCAGATAGTTGCTAGGTAAAGAGAGCTGGTGCTCTTTAGATGGCAGAGATTGGGCTGTGTTAGGAATGAAGTTTGCTCTTTTTGCTTTTTGCCCCCTCCCCCCCTTTAAATGTTATATGGTGTACTCTTAAAGCTTATTCTATTGTCAAGTGTTAACATTTTTCTTAAGCAATTTCTTCAAGGGAAGTTTCATTACCTCTTTTTGAAATGATACTCTCCATCTGTTTTTGCTGGCAACGTAAGGAACAATTTCCAGTACCCAATTAAAGTTATGCAGGCTGATTTTCATTAATATGTCACTAAACACTTCTAGCTATTGTGCATTATTTTCTTGGGGAATAAAAATCATAGTCTCTTGACAGTTACTTTAGACCTTTCAAGACTTGACATGGCTATGAAGCACTTCCTTAGAGGTACTCATGCTTTTATCTTGTTATGGAGAGAGCAGGTTTTCAGTGAGGGGTAATTCAGTTAAAAACCCCATGCTTAGTAAGTGCGAGCAATAAGCTCATTCAGGGTCTTGCCATTAGTGGATGTAGAACTCTGAGGTTAAAGTGTGTGGCTTTAATAAACATTCACGGTTTGCACTCTCTTCTTGTACAATTTTGATGTTTCCCTATCTCAAAGCATATTTTATCTCATCGCATCTGAAACTCTTCAACCTGTCTCAGGCTGGATTAAAGTACAACATGAATATATCTGCTCATTCTAATTCACACCTTCATGCAATTCATTTCATTTTGAAACAACAAAACAGATTCCAGAATGCCAATTTCCAATTAGGGCATGATTGACTTTTTCCTAAAAAAAAAAAATCACCACTCAAAAAGTAAATGAAAATGGGGGACAGATATTGAAAACGAGAAGAAATGATACAGTTAGCTCTCAGACAATAGGAATTTGCAGGAGACAGAGAAAGACAGAAAGGCGGATGGAGGAGAGAATATAAATCTTAGACAACAGAAGGTAAGATCTGAAAGCCCCTTGGGTCTAGGATTCTCTTACTGAGAGTGTCTTGGGGGAAATGGGTGTTTGTGGGTCTCTATAGGGCCGAGATAGTGAAGGGGCAGTTGAGCCTGGACTATTATTTGGAGAGGTCCAGCAGCCATGAACCCTAGTGACATGGGCCAAGACAATACAGCATGTAGCTGAGCTTTGCCTTTTATCTTCTGGCCCCTGGAATTTTATTTTAATGACGTCAGTGATTGAGCAACTGACAATTTACTTGGTTCATGGTAGCCAGCTTCGTACAGTCTCCCTGCATGTATCCTGGTCTTTTACATTTTTGTTGAAATGACATTGTTTTGCAATTTGTATGTGATCTGTCCTTATCTTTTAGTAATGGGGCTTGTACTAGTTGGAAGAGTAAACTTCAGATGAGTGCTGTTCCCACTGGGAGAAAAGCCTGAACTCAGGGAACTGCGCCTGGCGGTGGGCATAGAGGTTTTGTGGAGGTGTGTGCCACTTTGCCATAATTTGGGAGGAGACGAACCGGATTGCCTCAATAGACAACCATCTGGGCTTCAGCTGGGAAATCCTGTGGCAGTGTCAGCTGCAGTGGTGGGAGAGAAAAGTGTTACCTGCTTAGCCAGTTTTTTCTCTGAAATGGACTTCGTAGCTAGAAATTTGAACCAGTCAATTCCTGGGATCAGTGGACACATCTTGAACATGGTAGTGGTGTGTGGAGGGAGGAGAAGGATCTAAAATTATAACTGTTTTCTGTCCTAAGCTAGTAGAGTAGGGAAATATCCGCTTTACAGAAGCAATTGTATAGGACTTTTCTTCAAACTGGAAGATAAAGAAATCAACTTCCAATCATAGAGAATGCTTAGCTTTATTACTACATTTCATCTAGAATATATAAAAATTCCATGAAGTGGTAAAATACCAAAATTCAGATAACAGAGTTTGTGCTGTTATGTAAAAACTGGTGAATCCTAGAAGCCTTTAGGTATATCTTCTCACTCCCTTTTGGAAGAGCTTATCCTGATAATCTCTGGTCACCCCCTGTTCAATGTAGCTTGAATTTCCTCACTGTAAACCCTGTTGAAGTCTTTACTAGTCTCTACTGACCACAGGATAATCAATCCCTCTCCTATCGAGAGTCTGTCAGAGCAGTGTCCCTTTAGCTTGCTGCTCCAAGAACTGTAGACTGCGGGGACCAGCCCTGTAGTTGCTTCTGCTGGGGCCTGTCTTGTCTGCTTCCCTTGGCAGAGCTGCCCCACCACTTGCCAGGACCTGCCAGGATTGGGTTACTTCCAGGACCCGCAATGGGACTTCTGGGGTCCATGGAGGCCGACTGGTTCTGGTTCCATTCATCACTTGCTGCTATCTGCTGGGGTATATGGTGGCAAAGGGTGTTTCCAGAGGCCTCCACGACTGATTTCTGTGGAAAGGCCTATCACCAGTGGCCTTTCCCAGGGCACACTGAGATCTGTGAAGGCCTACTGTGGTCTGCTTCCAGGTCACGGCTCGGGGCCCAGGGTTTGCTGAGGTCGGCTAAGGGTTATCGTGGAAAGACCTGGCCAGTTCCACTCTGCTACTTGTGGGGTTGGCGGCACTGCTGGAGCTCACCACCTCCACCAGGGTACGCTACCTTCATAGCCCCTTCCACTGTGTGCTGGGGTCCCCTCTGGATGTTACTCCTAGCTTGTGATATAATTGTCGGTTTTCCCTCAAGAGTTACTGGTTTTGCTCTGTTACAATCTAGCTGTGAGTTTGTGGAGGAGATGAGCCCAGCAGATTCACTCTGCCCCATCTTGCCTTGCCCTATGCCCCTTCAGGTATTTATAGGAATGGACTTTTAAATAGAAATCCTTTTTTTTTTTTTTTTTTTTTTTTTTAGTTTTCTGAGACCAAAATAGAACAGGAAGAATGAGCCTGAGCCAACATGCCAAAGCAGTAGGGGAGGAGAATGCTGTCACTTAAGGTATTGTACTGTTTGGCTAGATGCCTCTAACTTACAGGTATAAATTCCTTTTTTTTTTTTTTTTCAACTTTCTTAGTTCTTTTTCCAATCACCAGATTGAGGAGGCCATAGATACACAGGGTTATGTAATTCTCATTTAACCAAGAGGAGTGTCCTTTTGTATGCAAATAATTTTTGAATATAACTGTCACTTAAAAAATACTAGGAATTAATTTAATTCTGGTCTTCCCTTCCTTTGCTTTGTTCTATAGGTATGTATATGGCAATTTCCACTACTAAAATGCTAGTCCTTCGACCCACATATACTTTCATTTTACCTTTGTATTTGTCATGCAATTTCCTTATAAAGATGTCTGGAAGTGAATAAAAGCAACACTGTTGATGCCTCTGTCAGCTTGTCGGAGTAGCAGCTCTCAGGTCTCACCTTTTCCCCCTGCGCACCTCTACTGCTAGTCTGCTCACCAGCGGGAAAAGGCAAAATCAGGGAGGAGAGAGGGAGGGAAAAAGAAAAGGAGAGAGGGCATGAGGGAGTGGGGGGGGGGAGAGAAAGAGAGAGAGAGAGAGAGAGAGAGAGAGAGAAGGAGAGAGAGAGAAAGCTGAAGAAATTACTTTGAGTCCACAGGAGGGAAGCATAACAGGAGGTGAGATAATGGGTTTTATACACTGCATAGTAAGTGTAATAAACTCCAAGCTGGGAGGACAGCAAGGGTGCTCTGTGTGGGTTAATTGGTACCCTGCCTGCTCTTGAGAGAAAAATAAATTTTCAACCACATCAAAGTCTGCTCCAGAAGAAAAAATGCTCATTAAAAATGCCATTTCCAGGAACTCTGGCAGTCAGACAATAAGAAGGCTGAAAAATCACCTCTATTTGGCCTGCTCCTCCCTCAAACTTTGAACTATTTGCCTTGAGAAGAACAAAGAAAGCATGTAGGTAATACATTTAAATCCAAGTCCTTAGAAAGTGGAGTGAATTAGCGAGGGTTGACTTCGATCAATTTGAGGTCTCCCAGTGCGTCAAAATTTATTAGTGAGGGTGTGTTAAAAATCACCCTATGCCTTCATCTCCATCTCTGGAAAGGCTTACAGCAAGTGCATGGATGCTTCCAGTACTGTGCTCTCATGATGGGCAAAAGGGCGAGATAAAGCAGATTGGCTTTTACATTTAATCCTGGAGGAAAACTCTGGTTCATAGATTTTTTTCCTACCACTTACCTTATTTATTCTACGACCATTTATCCTAAGAGCATTGTAGATTGCTGACGGCTGGGAGCATATTTTATTCCCTTTGGAAAGCTTTTTATTTTGGAATAATTTTAGCTTTATGGAAGAGTTGTAAAGATAATTGCAGAGAATTCTCATATATCCTTTATGTAACTTCTCCTAATATTGTAATCTTATATAGCCATAGTACATGTTTCAAAACTAAGTAATTAACATAGTATAATACTATGAACTAGAGGCTAGCTTCAAATTTTGTCATTTCTTTACTAACTTGTTTTCTCTATTCCATAATTCAATCCAGGGTGCCACTTCACATCTTTCTGTCTATCTACCTACCTACCTACCCACTATCAACTTATTTGTTGATATAATCTCACTTTTTAAAAGCAAATTAATCTTGCATTATGATATCATGTAATTTTAAGATGTGCATCATTGAAAATCAATAACCATGTGCATTTAGGGCTTACATATTTCTCATAACCAGGGCTATGCCTAATAGGTGCTCAATATGTTTGCTGAGAGAACAAACTAGAAAAGAGAAATTAACAGTCAGTTACTTAGGTGTGGATACAGAGGTCTACAGACCTCTGGATACAGAGTGGTGACCGTGGATGTATCTGCTGCACAAAATTCTATACAGAAAGTTGGAAGCAATTAAACAGAAGACCCTGGAGCTAGCAGTTGGCAAGTCATTGTGGGCTTTTGTCTCAATAGCTTAATAGAGTGGGGGCAGCAGTGGTTTTCGTGGGTTGAAGAGTGAGTGGGAAGGAGAGACAGTAAGTGTGGGGAACTTTTAAAGCACTTTGTCAGTGAAGGCAAAGGCGGAAAAAGTTCAGTGATAGAGGGAGATGAAGGTCATGAGAACAGTTTCAAGAAAAGGGTTGGTGAGCTGATTTGTAGTCAGAGAAAAGGGAAACTTGAAAAGTTGGGGAGGATTTAAGACCTAATAAAGAAGAGGTGATTGCTGAAGTAATGCCAAGGAAAACTAGCTGTTGGAAAGGAGGGGAAAGCGTCTTTCCACTGAAGTAGGAAGAAAGGGGGATATTGGGTGAGGGCCATGGGCCTGTTTGTCCCGTTTACCCTGTTTCTTTCTCATCTAGATTTAATCGCTTTTAATTTTTAAAGAGAAGCTGAAAGATCATTCTCTGAGGGGCAAGGGGGCAGGAATGGATTGTAATAAGAGATTTTCAGAGACTGATGAAGATTGTTAGACTATCCGCTATGGGGCAAAGAAAATGCAGTGCCTAGGAGTGAATGCAGTGACTAATACAGCGTCCCTGAGGGCCCAGACATCATCGCGATGTTGTATTTGGGGCCTGGGCTAGTGGTGAATTGTGTCACTCTTAGCCTGCCAGATCCCTTGAGTACATAATAGCTTTTAAAAGTCATCTTTATTTTTCCTCTCATCTTACTATATCATTGGTCAAATTATTTATTGTGTTCCTCAATTCATTCATATTTTTCATTAACTAATAATGAATAATTTCTGTTTTGTGATGGGGTTTCACAGAGTAACCTGCCATATTAACAATGGAATTTTTCTACATTATTCTCCCCCTCTCCCCTCTGTATTATTATTATTATTTTTTTAAGATTTATTTATTTTTATACAAGAGCTGGGGTACAGGTCAGCAGGAGGGTGAGAGGATTCACCAGAGACAGAGCAGGGAGCAGAAAAGGCAGGCTGACCAAAAGCACTGCTGAGGGGAGCAGTGGGCGCAACAGGAGAGGTCTGCCGCTCCATGTGGGAATCTCCCTGGCCTGCTGGGAATTGAACCCGCGATGCAGAGGCTGCGGCACAGCTTCACAGCATGGCGCTCAACTTGCTGTGCCATGGGGGACGCCCCCTGCTCTATATTAATGGTAAATAATTCTTGCAATATTAAGCCTATCTTAAATAATGACTATAACCAAACTTCTTGAGCACCTATTATATTATAGTACTGTATTAAATATTTTACATATGACTCCAAGGCATCTCAGTTTTAGTTGTGGGAACTGAGTCTTGGAGAGAGTCATTCTTTCAACCAACATATATTAAGCATCCTCCATGTGTCAGGCTTTATTTATTTATTTTGTTCATTGGAAAATAAATTGTAAGAGCCCACTAGCTGCACAGTTATTGGTAACAGTAAGCGCCTTCTTCCTTTGCAATTTGGTCTTCCTCAATTGGTCCTGTGGAGGCTTTCTTGTCACTTTCCCTATTTGATAACAGTTTAGAAGGATTGTTAGTCAAGGTGCTTTGTTTTCTTGACTAGTCTTGACTAGATTAATGGACTAGGCCAATTGAATGCTTTATTTATTTTTTTTTAAATGAGATCTGAATCCTGTAACTAGAGAGCACAAATGAATAATTGACAGTCATTCATCCTTGTGTTTTGAAAGCTTTTTTGAAATGAGATCACCTGGTATGCCTGTGGATTTTGGTCATTTCTGAGTTTGATTTTCTGGTCTTATAATCCTGAGATCTCTCCTATCATGCTGTCATCATCATCATCATCATCATCATCATCATCATCATCATCATCCTCCTCCTCATCCTCATCCTCATCCTCATCATTTTTGCTTAAGCTAACCTAGTTTCTGTAGCTCGCCATCAAGGAAACTAGGTTTGTCTCATTCTAGAATCCATCCCTTAAGTGCACAACTTTCATTAGCATATATTCCATAACACACTGGAATTCCTGGGAAATTGTCTCAGGGATTGTTACCTTATATATACTGATGTGAAAGTTTTCTGGACCTGGAGAAGCAGGACACTGAATCATCTAAATTTTTTTCTTTATTTTGAGCATGATTTATAAAGTCTGAGTCCTACTTTATTTCTCTAGGGATATGGAGTAGGCTAATCAAAGTACCCAGTTGGTCCTCATCTATGGTGAAGTATCTTATCACTTTGGCAATGACCTTATGGCAATTACTTGTGCTTGGTGGGACATTATTTCAGCCCCAGGGACCTATCAATAGCTTTCACCACCTCTGCTCACTTACATTGTTAGTGCCTTATAGTCTTGGCTCTTGCTGTCTGTGTTTAGCAGGCGTTATGAACATAGGAGGAATAGCTGGCATTGCTGTCACTTGCAGGAGTCATCCTACTTTTGTGGAAACATGGAAGTGCTGTTCCTAGCCTCCCTGCAGGGATGCAGCCACGTACCAACACCAGGGCACTGCTTACATTGTGAGCATCACAGATCACATTCCTAGAGTCAAACAACGAAGTGTCTGACTCCAGGTGTGGAATTGGCTTCTTGCCTATTTCTTCCTGCTTGGTGTCTATTTATGAATGCCAGCCCAGACTTCTTTCTTACAACCCTCTTCATGGTTGTTTCCTCACACCATCTCTAAGAACTTCAGACTCAGAACTTAGCTCTACCCTCTGGATTTATTTTTCTTATCGGTTTTATCTAAGAGTTAATTCCTTGGTATGCTGTCCGTATGTATAGACCCTCACTAACTCTGAATAGTAAAGAACATACAAACTGTGATCTGAAAGGGGAGGGCTTCCAGAAAGTTCTGATACATGATTTCTGCAACTTGTCCATTTTCTCTCTTGCCTTTGAAAGTTGATCCGGCAGGAGTGTGAGAGAAGTGACCCCTACGTGTGCTTCCTGCACAGCAGATTTCAGTACAAGAGAGCAATTGTGTTTTCTTACTGGACTCGCCCTCCTTCAGAAGCAAGGAGTATTTAATTGTTATTTCAATTTTTTGCCTCACAGAATGCCAGGTTATTCTGGTTTCCTTTCTTCCTTTCTGAACCTTGAAGCATTTACGAATAAAATGACTTACTTCTCAACTTTTCAAAACCTCTTGACTGGAAAACATTAAAACAAAAGTCTCGTTTCACGGAACCACCTCACGCCACCATTCCGGAATTCTTGTCAAGGAGGTTATGCTGTCTATCCTCTGACTTTTCTGCTCATTTAGATAAAACCAGTATTTATCCAGGTCTCTGTAATCACACGAAAGAAGAACTCTCATAACATTTAGAAGAGCTGAGAAACCAGAGTCAATGATTTCAAGGCTCAAAATCTGAAGCATTCATGGACAGAGGAAGACTCAGAGGAACCTTTCAACATGTCTTCTCTGTGTGTCTTAACAGTGATGTAGGAGGAGAATACAGCTCTGTTAGTGCTTCTTTTGTCTGCTTGCAAACAGAGTCAAGCAGAGTCCAAATACTTATAGATCATATTTTTTTAAAGATTTATTTATTAATGCATACAAGAGCTGAGCTTAAGCCAGAGGTGCCTGGGGGTGAGAGGAGTCATCAGAGACAGAGTGGGGAGCAGAAGAGGTGAATCTACTGAAATACACTGCCAAGGGGAGCAGCGGGCAAATCAGGAGAGGTCTGCTGTGCCATGTGGGTTAGCTCCCTGGCTGAGGATCGAGCTCATGCTGCAGTGGCTGCAGACACCTTCACAGTGCTGAGACTTAGCCTCTTGTGCCACCAGGGAGGCCCTATAGATCATAATTTTATGAGACTTTTTGAGGCTGATGACATAATTTGTTGATAATCTACATTCTGAAATAAAAAACTATGTGCTTTAAGTTGGAAAGATCCACCTATCAATACATTACTAATATACAAAATATTGTTAAGTGGGATTGTTATATTAGTTTAAACTCTTCCTTGCTCCACATGTGGTGATAGCCCTTAAAAGTTAATAGCTTTGTCTCCGTTCCAGCCTGGTATCACTTTCTCTTGTGCATTTTCATATTCACATCAGAATGTCCTTTGGTTGTTTCAAATCTTATCAGGTTTTGCACAAAGTTCTTAATTTTTGCATCTCAAAGTGCTCAGAGTTCACTTTCAGGACAGAATTTTGATTCTTTACAATTTGTCCAGTAAAATGCTCACCACATGGTTGATGTTAACTTTGGAGTAGGTGTTAGTTTGTGTGCTGTGTTAGTAGATGCTAGTCTGTGTTAGTCTAAAGTTCTGGTGTATTCCATTCTGTGTTTATTTCTCTCTTTGGCCTTTTATTCTCTAACACCACAACAATGTTTCTGAATAATGGCTTTAGAATAATTTGTGGGGAGCTGTTAAACAACAGAAGCCCAGGTAACACCCCAGACTCAACAGAATCCCCAGGGCTGCAACATGAGTATCAATATATTTTTGAGCTCCCTAAGTGATTCCAGTGTGCAACCTGATTTGAGAAGCATTACTGTAGGGTTAAAAGGAGAAATTATGATGTTTCTTATGGTAGGAATTCACTTCCTTGTTACATGCCAAAGTACAGGAATCAGCTGATCCTATGTTGTGATGATACTTTCTGTGCTAGTCATTAAACATGAGCAGTGGCTCATGAATATGGTTATTCAAGCATTTCATAGTCAATATTATGGAACATAAATAGTAATGCAGGTGGATAACATTACTAGTGTAGGAGAATCTTCTCTCAGATTTGGGCTTGGAGCTACTTTTAAGTTGACTTTTATGGTATGGGGGCTGGCTGTCATCAATGTCAAGTTGGGGAAGGACTGATAGACTTTCTTTTCATCCTATGACAAATTTAGATCTGCAGGATTGTTGAAAGATGGAGGTTTTTCTGTTTTCTAGTTCCTATTTGTAGGGATTTGAAGATGCCTTATAACCTTATCATCTTTGCACACAGGATAGGTTAGAGCTTTGGGAATAATGCTTGATTCACATTGCCCTCTTGGGGAAGACTAGTTTGGGATGTAGTACCTTTTTCTCTTGCTGTTGTGGATAGGACAAGAAGCTGAATTCTGAGGGACTATGCCTCATTTGAGACCAAGAAACATGTATAAGATTGGCTGTAAAATCAAGGAACAGGCATGAATCTACATATGGAAGCATAAAGTTCAACTTTGAGGTCAACAGATTTCAACAAAGTAGGAAAAATGGGGGGGGGGCACAGATATGAATGAGTGAATATGAAATAGTGTTGAAGAACTTTGGAGGTAGAGTCAGAGAGTCTAATTAAATTTTCACATTATTATGCAAGGTAGCTCTATTGTGAAATATTATTCGTTGGTGACTGAGATGGAATGGACACTAAAGCAAACCTTCCCGGGGCTATTTTGTTTGAATGGTTTGAAACACTCCAGAGTGCTGACAGTCTGTATGTATACAACAATTTTGTCTCTGCCTTAGTCATAACTGATTTCAAATTACTTGAAAATAATGATGTTTCAGTGACTCCACTCACATCATATGAAATAGAGCGTTTAGGATCACCTTTCCTTTTAAAAACAACTATAAAAATATTTTTATTGTGATAAAATCAATAGATCATAAAATGCACTCATTTAAAGTGTACAGTATTTATAATTTACCTCTCTAGAAGTTTATCTATAGATTTGCTTATTTGGACATTTGATATAATATAAATGGAATCACAGTATAAGCTCTTTTGTGTCTGGTTTATTTCAGTTAGTATAATGTTTTCAAGGTTCATCATTTTGTAGTATGTATCTATGCTTTGTTACTTTTTATGGCCAAGCAACATACGCTTTTATGTATCATATTTGATTTAACTGCTTATTAGATGGTAGACATTTGGGTTGTTTTCAGCTTTTGGCTATTATGGATAATGCCACTATGAACACTTGTGTACAAATTTCTCTTGGGTGTATATCTAGGCGTGGAATTGCTAGGTCATATGGTAATTCTATGTTTAACCTATTTTGAGAAACTACCAAACTTTTTTCCAAAGTGGCTGCCTCACTTTATAGTCCCCCAGCAAATGTGAGGCTTTGAATTTCTCTACATCTCTGCAATATTGGTTGTCTGTGTTTCTGATTGTAGATTTCCTAGATTTTGTTACTTTTGATGACACATGTACGGTGTATACAACTCTTTGGGTTTTCATAATTGTACTTTACAGAAAAAAGTATGGAAAATAGTCTAATTTGAAATGTTGCTATTTCAATGGAAAGCCTTCTTTCCAATGAAAGTTGGGATAGGGGCCTCTCTGGTGGCACTGGGGTTAAAGACAGTGCTATCAAGCTATCACCAGCCACCACAGCATGAGTTCAATCCCCAGCCAGGGAGCAACCCACATGGCACAGCAGACCTCTCCTGACTCACCTGCTGCTCCCCTCAGCAGTGTATTTCAGTAGATCTGCCTGTTCTGTTCCCCACTCTGTCTCTGGTGAATCCTCTCACCCCCTCGCACCTTTGGTCTGTACCCCAGTTCTTGTATGCATAAATAAATAAAATCTTTTAAAGAAAAGAAATTTGGGATGGTTGGGAAAGGAGGTAGGTCACCTAACTTCTGGAGTTGCCAATATCTGTTAGTTGAAGGAAACTCTCCTAGCCCATCTACACATCTGGCCTCAGGATGTTCTTATACCAAGGTGGGAGAAAGGTGGGGGAATAGGTCTAAGTTGGTGTTATTTTTTCTCCCTTTCTACCGCCTTCAAACCTCTGTCTCTCCAAATTAGGAGATATTGGTGTTTTATCTCAAATTTCTTCCACTTTATGCTACCGCACTGCACAGTTTGTTCAAGAACATTAATATGTGGATTTAGTAGTTGTGAGGTTTGCACTGTGAAGTTGGAACTTTTCCTTGGATTTTACATGGGTTACTTTTGTTCAGTATTTGTGCTTTTTTTTTTTTCCAATTACAGTCTGTTTTATAGAGGTAAGATCTGTAGACATGTATTTATGTCACCAGCTTTCCCAGAAGTAACCCTGTTTTCTTGGATGAAGATGATTTTGTGGGCCTCAGATCTCCAGGGTCCCTGCTCCCCTTGCTCCTAGCAGTCCAGCAGTGCCTTATTTTCTGTCTTCACCCAGTCTGCTCTGACTGCTTCTTGGCATTTTGGACCACTCCAGACATTACGTGGCTTTTTCCACTTCTTTTGTGTGTCTCAATGGCCACAGCAGGTTCACAGTTGCAGCTCAACTGTGGAGAAGGTCAGAGAATGCTAATGGGACATTTAGCAGCAAGTGTTCCTGCTTGACTTTCTGTGGAAAACAAAATTGAATTGACAGAAGGAGAAAATGTAATTTCAAGTTAATGTAGAAACAGTACCAAGTTAGGATTGCCTGCTATATTAATCATTGATAGATTTAGTCCAAGATCGTATTTCACAAGAAATAATGAGGGAGTGGTGCTTCACTGGTGTACGTCACCAGATGCAGCCCCTGCTCTTTCTTTCTTTCTTTCTTTCTTTTTTTTTTTTTTTTAAAGATTTATTTATTCATACAAGAACTGGGGTATAGGCCATATTCACAGGAGGGTGAGAGGATTCACCAGAGACAGAGCGGGGAACAGAACAGGCAGACTGACAAAATACACTGCTGAGGGGAGCAGTGGGCATGACAGGAGAGGTCTGCCGTGCCATGTGGGACCCTCTCTGGCTGGCTGGCTGGCTGGGATGGAACCAGCACTGCAAAGGCTTCGGACAGCTTCACATTTAATCAGGATGCAGTGAAATGTATACACTGAAATCATGGAAATTTGAAGTTTAAGAATAAATGTATGATTTGGGGCTGTACACTGTAGTTAGAATACTTACATACCTGTGGAAACATCATTCCAATAAGTACTGTTATGTATTCTTGCTCTTCTCATACCACAATGTCTCCAAAGGTGATAAAGTGATTTAGAATTAAAAGCTCTGAGTGCAAATTCTGGGCCTCACAATTATTAGTAATGTGAGTGCAGAGAAACCCCTTGCGTCCTGACTCTTAGCTTCACATCTGCAGAATTGTGATAGTGGCACAGTTTAGAGTTGGTAGGACTATCACAATTACATGGCAGGAGGTAGCTTGTCAATTGCAAAGCATTATATTTAGATAAGGATGTACTGTTTTGTAAACTCTTTTTTCATGTAACAAGGCATTCATCTCAAACAGTAAGAAACCAGTTATTTCACCACAAAATGGCTAAATCAAAAAACAACAAAAACTCAATCAAGAAAGTGCAGCCTCACAGCTAGAAGTGTATTTCCCGGGACAGAAGTCCTCACCAATTCATATAGACATTAGAAAGGCTATTGGCAGCAAGGAGTTCAAGGCAGGAACTGGGAGTTAGGTGTGTGGTGTTCCTATTTGTTGCTTTATGGCCATCTCTTACTGATGGGCTGCTGGGCAAAGAGAAACCTCCTCTCTCTATATCTGCCCTCTCTTAGCAACTTTCACATACATGGCACAGTGTTGTTAACTATAGTTACCATGCTGCACGTCATGCCCCTAAAACTTATTTATCTTATAACTGGAAGCTTGTACCTTCTGATCACCTACACCTGATTCCTCCACTCCCCAACCCTACTTCTTGCAACTACCATCCTGTTTCCTATAATCTTTGAGTTTGGTTTTGTATGTATGTATTTATTTATTAATTCAAGATCTGGCTGATTTTAAGAAACACGATGTATTTGTTTCACTCAACAATAACTCATATAAAAAGTACAATTAGGGGGAAGTACAATTTGGGGGAAAAGTAAAGGTCATGACATCAAGCACTGGACTTTTTTAGAGCACCACCTGTAACTCCCCCACCCCACCGAGGAAAAGAAAGCACATTAGTACTTTGGCATCAGCATAAACTAAGTAATAATTTGGAAAGTTTGAGTTCTCAGCCATCATATCCAACATGAAATGAGAAACACTGCTGTCTGTATTGTACAAAGTCAAACTATGGAATGAAACTCAAAGCAAGAGTCAAGGTTAAAAGTTATCTTGGTAAATGAGATAAGTTAACAGAAATAAACAAAAACTCAAATGAAAAGAGGAAGGTGGTAAACCACTGAAGAAAAAAAGAACCTTATAAATATAAATCAAGGAAAGTCCAGCTATGCAAAGCCATGTTAGAAATAAACAAACATCTTAAAATAATAGTAGGTAACAGAAAAATTATAAACCAGCAGGACAACAGTGTCACTTTAACATTGAGTATGAGACCAGATTAGAAACTGTCATCTTGTGACACTACCTGATACGGCCAGAACTTGCTTACACAGAGAAGCTATCTAGTTTGGGACTTCAATTTACAAGTGTAGAAATTCATAGAGCTCAAAAGAGAAATACCAAAATGTTTACTTGTGGGAAAGTTTCCAATTCATAGGTTCCAATAATTTGCATTTCTACCAAACTCCCAGGTGATGCTGCTTTCTCTGTTCTGGTGACAACAATAATATATTTTCAATTAATCTCAACTTTAATTCTCAACAATGATGTTACTGAGATCCGCTGCATTAGAAGACTAAGATTATTGAGCTTTCTAAAGGGACTGCCAACTTATCGAGGATGGAAAAAATAGAGTGAAAGAGTGTCTGTTGTTCGTATTCAGATTCCACATATAAGTGAGATCATATGCTATTTTTCTGTATTGTTCCAATTCATGCTAATGATGACTTTTTTTTGGTATAATCATGAAAAACTGGTTTGTGGTAAAACCTCATTCCCATCTTTGGCAATGCAAAAATTCTACAAATGAGATAAAAAGAATAAGAGGCCAACAGGCAATATCTTTTTATAGCATAGATGGGAAATAGATGGATATTTCAAATACACAAAAAACTTTTAAATAAATCAACAAGAAAAGCTAAAAAAATTTACATATATATAATTTAGATGAGGAACATAAGTCAGCAATTTATGGACAAAACTACAAATGGCAAATATGTAAAAAGATGCTCATTTCTTTTAGAGAAATGAAATTAAAGTCAGTCCCTTTTAAACTTATCAGATGGATAAAGATTAAAAAGCTTGAAAATACTAAGCATATTTGAGCATGTGGGAAAATAGACATTCCATGAACATACAAATTGGTGTGACCTTTTAAGAGTCAATTGTATAATACAGTAAAACATTTCAAAGCAAATTTTGACCCGTCATTTTCATTGGTAGGCTTTTATCTTATAAAAATACTTGATGAATAAAAAGGATAGCAGTTTAAGGATGTTTATAATGACATACCTGTGTGCCTATGTATGTGTTTTCAAAACAAATAACAACCTGTAAAAGAACTGAGGAATCTGTATATCTCTCAATATGGTACTACTCAATTATGTATATTTATAAAGTAAAAATTTAAATAGCAACTTAAAATGAGACTGATTTCTGCATACTGACTATTGAAAAGATAATCTTGATGGGTTGATAACTGAAAAAAGAAAGTCCAGAGTTGCTTTTATGCACTTATGTCTGTGGTGTATGCTATTGAGTAGAAAAAAATTTGCTGCATATGCATAGACAACTTATGAAAGGATATATGAGAAATCATCCATAGTGGTTATCTTCTGGGGATTGGACTGAAGTAAGTGAAAGGAAAGGGGAGAAGTTTACTTTTTACTCTATCACTTTCTGTATCTTTGGAAAACCTCCCCCCTCCCCCATATCTTTATTTTATTTTATTTTTTTAAACAAACCCTGGTCACTTTATTAAAGAAAACTACTGTGTGATTGACTTTTCACCAGTCTGTCCTGGCATGCTTTTAAAGATATTGGAATCACCTCGAGCAATGATAGGCAGCATGCATGTTCTAGTATTTTCCACACACTGTTGTTGCCACTGTAGTGATGGACCCATTTTTGGCCAACACAGATTTTACTCTATTTCAGATTTCCTCAAGGCTGGGTAGTTATTGGCAAGGATGACCAGTTCTGCTTTGCCTTGTCTGATCATTTTCAGAGTCTGCTTCTACCCCGGGCATGCTTTCCACTTTTCATAACAAATTGGAGCCTAGAGTTGAGCAACTCCATAGACTTTTTGGTCTTTTCTATGGCCACTGTCTTCCTGTGTGGGACAGCCTCCAGGCAAGAGCAGCTACCAAGATGGCTGGGGAGAGAAAGGCCCCAATAGCTCATGATGAAAAATTTCAAACAAATAAGGAAATTAAAAAAACTGTAAAGTGCACACCAAAAAATTCTCCCTATAATGAATATTTGCTATAATTGCTTTATTATTAAATTTTTAAAAATATGGGATGCTGAATTATTTTTACAATATAGTTAGAAACTAGAGTTTAACAAGAGGAGTAAATTAGGATAATGAAACAGTAAAATCAAGAAGTACATAAGTCTGCTGAAAGAAAAAAATAAATAGGATTATGCGACAAATATAACCAGCTGTTAGGAGTGCAAAGTCCAATGTAACAATTCTGTGCAACTGCAAAGAGAGAGGCTTTGAATCTTATGAGTGGTTTATGCCTGCAGTTCCTCAGAGCTGAAGATGGTCCAAGAACAGGGAAACCCCAGGGCAGGAAGCTTTTTGGCTCACCTAAATGGCTTGTGCTGGCTGCTTCCTGCACTATGGTCTTCAAATCCTAAGCCTCTGCTTCTCAGGCTTTAGGGTATATTCATCACTGGGGAAACATGCTGAAATGCATTTGACCCTCACAAGCTGTTTCTTTGTGTGGAGATGAAAGATCTCACAGAAGTGTTGTGAACCAGTTTGAATCTGAGTGAAACTTAGAGAGGAGAGTTTTGTGTTTGTTTTTGAACGTCCTAATCATTCAACACAGAGCTTTGTCTCTTGATTCAATAGTAAAGAGTTGGGGTTCAGAAATCCAGATTTTTAACAAGCACCACAGGTGATTTCACTGCAGGTAGGTATAGTAAAATAGCAACCTTTTCTAGGAATGTGGTTTATCGAGCCCCATGAAGACCCTACAGCACTGTTTGCCAGGAATGCCTGTTGTCTCGAACAACTCCCACGGATCATCTAAATGAGCCTAATTACTAACTTCCCAAGGGAGCTGACCATAGAAGGCTTTGTCTCTCAGTGCAGGTAAATGGTCTTACCCGAGGTGCTATAAGCTAGCCTGGAGTAGAGTGGCGCCTAGAGAGAAAAGATTATTTTTTACCTTCCTGTGCTGTGTCTATATATAAACTCTCACAGGGGCAACTCTCACATACCATCTTCTATAACCTCCACTTCCCTGAGGTCTTTCAGATACGTATATGTGGCTTAATCACTTTTCCAAGAGAGAAAAGTGTTCAGATCCCTTTTCCTGGTATTTCTTTCTGGAGGCTTCTTCCTACTGTTATCCCAGAGTATTTGAAATCTCATCAGTTCTCTTATGACTTTTGTGGAATGTGCTGTTAGAATTGCAGCTGTTATATCTTCTTCTCCGAACAGATTTTCTTCCCCTGGAGGATTAATAGGAACACAAACTATTTGCAGTTGCTTCTACCCCACCTCTGACAGTTCTTTAACCCCATGAGAAGGAACGGTTTCAGAATTTCTCATTCTTTTTCAGGGTGACAATTGTCGTCACCTCTTCCTGGTTCATTCTCCTTACCTATTCTATTTCCATCTTGGTCATTCAGTATGAGCTCAGGGATTTGTTTCTGTGGTAGCCCATCAGCTCAGAGAAAACATGCTGTTCCCAGCAATCAGTAACTTAATTTTTATTGTTTGAGAGAATACAATGGACATTTCTTGAGCTCTCACTGTGCCCTAGCATTGTGCTAAATACTGGAGACACAGGTCAAAAAGTGAACAGTGGCAGCCAAATCTGCAAAGAATTGACAGATGTGGTTTGAGAGCATTCCATATAAAAAGGAGCAGCATAAGTAAACACCCGGGAGTCCAGTTGTAGAATGGTGGCTATTCAGGTATGTTTGGGACACAGGGTAGTTGGTGAAAAATAAAAAGTTCTCTGAAGACTTAATGCTACTGTGAAAAATCTGAACATTATTGTAAGGTAAGGAAAAATGTCAGACTTTTCTGCCCTCCTGCCATCAGGATAGATGATGGATCCTTGCGGTCCTGAATGCATGCCTGATGGCGGGCACCTGGAATAGGGTGTGGGCATAGGTAGATGGGATTCTCCTGGGCTAAGACTGTGCTTTTAAGGGCGGCGTCATGGGGATGCCAGTAGAAGCCAAAAGAGAAGCCGAAAGAGAAGCAAGAGCAGCAGAAGCTGAGAGAGAGAGAGAGAGAGAAGGCCGGAGAGCCCAGATAGAGTGAGGATTTGCTGGGGGCTGGGAGGCCTGCCAGCCTCCCGGACCCCCAGCACCCCTGCCTGCTGTGTACCGCGTAAATCCCAATAAAAGACCTGCAAAAACCACTGAGGACTTTGACTCCTCCTTTACGCGGTCTGCTGGATATTAGAAAACCTGCTCAGTGTCATTCCTGACCCTACAATTATTCAACAAAATATTATTTCTTAATTTATCCCCAAAAGTGAGATTTGGAGAACGTATCATTCTAATGGAATCTAAAATAAATAACATTAAACTCTTATTTGTGTGAGGGAAGTGTGGGAAGAGGTGAGAAAGGTTAAGATGATAAAGATAATAAGGGGGAGAAATTCAAAATTGATAGGTCAGAAAACAAAAGGTATCGGCAATGAGAAGGCTACAGAGAGAAAGAGGGTGATAGTAACATGTCCTGAGGGCTTAGACTGTTGGTTGGTATGTAGTCTGCAGTAGTTATTATTAAATGAAAGGCAAAATAAGTAAATGAAGGGAAATGGGAAGATGCACCTGCACAGGAAATGATGAGAGATTGCTAGAAAAAGTATTGATAGACAACTAATACACATAGAAATATACATACCAGAAGACACAAATTAGGAAGGAGGGTAGAGGAAGAAAAAGGACTGGGATTCAAGGAGGCCCATAGACATAGGCAAGTAGTAGTGAATAGTACCGTCTGTGTATGTATTGTGTCTTTGACACGGTGTTGAATATGTGATGTGGACCTGGGAAGCCACTCAGTGATTTTGAGTTTCATCTGCTTAAAAAAAAAAAAAAGCATTGAAGAAAATGGAATAAAGTACAGCATCCTAAAATGTTACAATGTGATGAAGTTAGGTGGTAGGAACTTGGAATATTTGCTGTATGTACTATTCTCTGTATTTAAGTGTATGTAAAAAGATCTTGAAAAGAGTTAGGATGGTTAGTAAGTGACCGTGGGCCCATCCTCCCTCAAAGTCAATTAGAAATGCCAATTATGGCAATAGATTGGATATAGGAGGCAAGTTGGAGAAGGTCAAGTTCACTCCAAGGACTGGTGTCCTGGTGATGAAGGGGGTGATGGTACCTTGTGGAAGAACAGATTTGGGAAGGAAGCTAATAAGTTAGCTATCTTGGGGGAGTTTATATACTAAAGAAGTTTGTTCCTTATGGATTAGGGCTTTGCCAGTCACAGTGGAGAGAGGCCTGCAGATGGAGAGGTACAGAGGTAAAAAGAAGTGGAGGACTATCTGTGGAGTGATGAGAAAGAGGCTGGTGGCCTTGGTTTATACTTTCCAATAGTAAGGAAGGAGTCTTATGTGCAAGCCTCGGGCGAGGGTGTAACAAGGATAACAGCTGCTTTGTAGAATTATCCAACCATGAAGTTCCTGGTGGAATGTTGACTTGCTGGCCTCTGCAGAGTTCTTTGCCTCCCAGGTGCTGGGCACAGTTGCTCAGAGCAGCTCCTGCAGAGCAGGGCAAAGGGTCAGGAAAGAAGGAGGTCAAAGGAGAGAGCTGGAGATATTGACCTCTGCAAAATGCACTTATTTTTCTTGGCATTTGACAGGTGGGTTATATGAAATCTAGCTGAGAGCCAAGTCAACAGATTCTCTCAACTATTCTCACCACCCCCAATAAGGTCTTCCCTTGCTTGAGGCATCTCTTCTTCACATTTTTACCACCCTTTGGTGGATGTTCTACTTCAGAGTTTATTGCTAAATGATAGTTTAAGGGAATAAGCATGACAACAATCCACTCAACTAAAGTGGTTTTTGAAAATACAAATCAGTTTATCTAATCAAAGAAAATTTGATGCTATTGTGAATTCCAGTTATTAAACATGATTTTTTATAAATGTTGAGGTATCTAACTCATTATTTGAACTGAGAGATTTTTTAAAATTTATTTTTGTGTGGAAGAACTGGGGTGTAGGTCAGAGGTGTGGGGTGAGGGTAAGAGGATTCACCAGAGATAGAGTGGGGAGCAGAAGAGGCAGATTGACTGAAATACACTGCTGAGGGGAGCTGTGGATGAGACAGGAGAGGTCTGCTGCACCATGTGGGTCAGCATCCTGGCCAGCCAGGGATCGAACTCAGGCCATAGAGGTGATAGGGCTGAGACTTAACCCCTAAGCCACCAGGGAGGCCTGAACTTTTTGATTTTTGAAAAGACTTTTTGATTTAATTGAAATAATCACTTTAGCAAAGTGGCAGGGTATAAAATCAACAACTAAATCAGTTGGCTTCCTTTGTACAAACAATGAGACCAAAGAGGAAGAAATTAAGAAAGTGATCCATTTACTATTACACCAAAAAAAAAAAAAAAAAACAACTTAGGAGTAAACCTAACAAAGGAGGTAAAGATCTATACAAAGAAAGCTGTAAGATATTGTTGAAGGAAATAGAAGATACAAAGAAATGGAAAAATTTCACTGCTCATGGACTGGAAGAATTAACATTGTCAAAATGGCTATCCAACCCAAACAATGTAGATTCAACTCAATCCCAATAAAAATACCGATGGCATTTTCAAAAATCTGGAGCAAAAACAACTGAAATTCATATGGAATCACAAAAGACCCCGAACAGCAAAAACAATCTTAACAAAGAGGAATGAGAATGGAGGTATCACAATTCCAGACCTCAAGTTATATAATAAAGATATAATAATTAAAACAGCCTTGTACCAGAACAAAAACAGACATATAGACCAATGGAATATAATTGAGAGGCCAGAAATAAACCCACACATATGTAGACAGTTAATCTATGACAGAGGAGCCAAAAGCATACACTGGAACAAGGAAAATCTCTTTAACAAATGGTCTTGGAAAAACTGGACAGCACATGCCAAAGAATGAAACTAGAACATTATCTCACACCATATACAAAAATCAACTCAAAATGGATAAAAAACTTGGATGTAAAACCGAAACCACAAAATCCATACAAGAAAACAGACAAAACATCTCATGGCATAAGCTTTAGTGATGCCTTTAGGAAATCATCCCCAACAGCAAGGAAAACAAAAATGAACATAAACAGCGGGGACTATATCAAATTAAAATTTTTCTGCACAGTGAAAGAAACTGTAACTAAAATGAAAAGACACCCAACTGAATGGGAGAAAATATTTGCACACCATGCATCTGATAAATGACTGATATAAAGATATACAAAGAGCTCATAAAACTGTACAAAAACAAAACAAATAACCCAATTTAAAAAATGGGCAAAGAACCAGACACTTCTCCAAAGAAGACATTCAAATGACCAATAGGCAAATGGAAAAAATGTCCCATAGTCACTTATTATTTGAGAAATGCAAATCAAAACCACAAAGAGATACCATCTTACACCTATGAGAATGACCTATTTTGAAAAGACCAGAACGATAAGTGCTGGTGAGGATGTGGAGAAAAAGAAACTCCGATGCTGCTGGTAGGAATCCAACTGGCCCATCCCTTATGGAAAACAGTATGCAAGTGTCTCAAAACATTAAAAATGGATCTGTCATTTGACCCAGTAATTCCAATCCTAGACATCTATTCTCAAAATTCAAAATCAGTAATTTGAAAGGAAACCTGCACTCCTGTATTTATTACAGTGCTATTGGCTTTAGCTGAATTATGCAAACAACTGAAGCACCCCAGAACAGAGGAGTGGATCAAGCTGTAGTTTAAGTACATGCAAAAGAATCAAACTAGAACATTATGAATGTTCCTTGTGAATGGAATGTTACTCAGTGTCAAAAAAGATAAACTTCATATGCCTGTTGGCCATTTGCATTTCCTCTTTAGAGAAATGTCTTTTAAGTTCTTCTGCCCAAATCTTGACTAGATTGTTTACTTTGTTTTTGTTGAGTCGTGTGAATTCTTTGTATATCTTTGTGATCAGTCCCTTATCAGTTGTATGGAGTGCCAAGATTTTTTCCCAATAGGTGGGGTGTCTCTCTGTTTTGGTTAATGTCTCTTTTGCTGTACAGAAGCTTTTCAGTTTGATGTAATCCCAGATGTTTATCTTTTCCTTGACTTTTTTTTGCTTTAGGTGATGAGTCTTTAAATATGATTTTGGAGCAATATACAGATTCAATGCTATTCCAATCAAAAATTCAATGTCATTCTTCAAAGAAATAGAACAATTATTGATGAAATTCATATGGAATCACAAAAAACACCGAATAGCCAAAGCTCTCCTGAAAAAAAGAGAAGGGAATGGAGGCATCAAACTCCCAGACTTCAAATTATACTACAAAGCCATAATCATCAAAACTGCATGGTATTGGAACAAGAACAGACATACAGACCAATGGAATCGAATAGAAAATCCAGAAATAAACCCACAGATTTATGGTCAACTAATCTTTGACAAAGGAGCAAAGACTATGCATTGGAGCAAAGAAAGTTTGTTCAATAAATGGTGCTGGGAAAACTGGGTCGCTACATGCAAAAGAATGAAGCTTGACCACTACCTAACACCATACACAAAAACCAACTCAAAATGGATTAAAGAACTAGACATAAGACCTGAAACCATAAAATATATAGAAGGAAATATAGGCGAAACACTACGTGATTTGCACATCAAAGACATCTTTACAGACACATCACCCAAAGCAGTGATAGTGAAGGCAAAGATAAACAGCTGGGACTACATCAAATTAAAGAGCTTCTGCACAGCAAAAGAGACAATAACAAAAACAAAGAGAAACCCCACCAACTGGGAGAACATTTTTGCACCCAACACTAATGATAAAGGACTGATCACAAAAATCTGCAAAGAGCTGATGAGACTCAACAACAACAAAGAAAATAATCCAGTCAAAAAATGGGCAGAAGAGCTAAAAAGAAACTTCTCTGAAGAAGAAATGCAAATGGCCAACAGGCATATGAAAAAATGTTCAACATCACTTGTCATCAGGGAAATGCAAATCAAAACTACCATGATATACCATCTTACACCAGTGAGAATGGCACATATTAAAAAAACTAGCAACAACAAATGTTGGCAAGGGTGTGGAGAAAAAGGAACTCTTCTGCACTGTTGGTGGGAGTGCAAACTGGTCCAACCACTATGGAGAGCTGTGTGGAGATTTCTGGACCTACTAAACATAGAGCTTCCATATGATCCAGCAATTCCACTCCTAGGTATTTACCCAAACGACACAGAAACATCAATTCCAAAGAACACCTGCACCCCTATGTTTATAGCAGCACTGTTTACAATAGCTAAGCTTTGGAAACAACCCAAATGCCCAAAAATAGATGACTGGATCAAGAAGATGTGGTACATATATACCATGGAATATTACTCAGCATTCAAAAAAGATAAACACATGCAATTTGCAACAACATGGATGGCGCTGGAAGGGATCATGCTCAGTGAAATAAGCCAAAAAGAAAAAGAAAAATACCGGATGGTCTCACTCATAGCAGGAATCTAGAAAACTTAAATAAGGGACCAGGAAAATGAATAACTATAAGAAAGTGAAAATCAAAATCAACAAAAAACTATGAACCAGAGACACTTTTAGGGGGGCGGGGGCGGGAGGGGAGGGATTGGGGTCAGAATGGGGGGGCTGCAATTGTATGGGGAATATAAAAATAAAATTTATTATTTAAAAAAAAATAAAGTGAGCATCAAATTTTAATATTTAACAGAAATAAAAAAAATAAATAAATATGTTTTTGGGATATATGTCTTGTAGTGTTTTATATACATTTTCTTCTATATATTTCATGGTTTCAGGTTTTATGTCCAGTACTTTTATCCATTTTGAGTTGATTTTTGTGCATGGTGAGAGGTAGTGGTCTAGTTTCATTTTTTTGCATGTGGTGGTTCAGTTTTCCCAGCACCATTTATTGAACAAACTGTCTGTGTTCCATTGCATATTCTTTGCTCCTTTGTCAAAGATCAGTTGTCCATAAAAGTGTGGCTTTTTTTCTGGGCTCTCTATTCGGTTCCATTAGTCTGTGTGTCTGTTTTTGTTCCAAATACCAAACTTTTAATTATTATGGCTTTGTAGTATAGCTTGAAGTTTGGAAGTATGATACCTCCTTTCTCCTTTGTTTTCATCAGTAGGGCTTTGCCTATTCATAGTTTTTTTGTGGTTCCATATGAATTTCATTAGTATTTGTTCTATTTCTTTGAAGAATGTCATTGAGATTTTTATTCAATATCCCTTATAATCAGGGAAATGCAAATCAAAACCACAATGAGATATACCAGTAAGAATGGCACATATCAAAAAAAACAAGCAATAACAAATGTTGGAGAGGATGTGGTAAAAAAGGAACTCTTCTACATTGCTGGTGGGAGTGCAAACTGGTCCAACCACTATGGAAAGCTGTCTGGAGGTTCCTCAGTCTACTAAAAATGGAGCTACCATAAGACCCGGCAATTCCACTCGTAGAGATCTACCCAAAGGACACAAAAACAATGATTCAAAAGAAAACCTCTACCCCTATGTTTATTGCAGCACTATTTACAATAGGTTAAAAACTGGAAACAACCCAAATGCCCAAAAATAGATGACTGGATCAAGAAGATGTGGTATATATACACAATGGAATATTATTCAGCAATCAAAAAGGATAAACTCATGCCGTTTACAGCAATGTGGATAGAGGTAGAAGGAATTATGCTCAGTGAAATAAACCAGAAGGATAAAGAAAAATATCCCATGGTTTCATTTATAGCAGGAATATAGGGAAACCAAATAAGACATCAGTGTAAAAAAAATAATAACAGTATAAAACACAACAAAGCAAAAATGGACAATTATAAACCAGAGACATCCTGCAGGGGAGGAGGAGGGAGAGGGATCAGAGGGAGGGAAAGAGGAGCACAGGGGACTGAGGCGATGGTGCACAGGTGCATTGGGGAAGGAAACTCTATGGGGACTACACCCGAGAGGGTGCAGGGAAGCAAATATTGTTTAAAAATGAACAATGGTATAAAAAATAAAAACATTAAAAAATAAAAAAATAAATAACAAATTTTAAAAATGTGCTAAAGAAAGGATAAACTTGTGCCATTTGTGATGGAGCTTGAGGGGATAATGTTGGGTGAAATAAGTGAGAAGGAGAAATAAATACCAGATGGTGTCACCAATTGTGAAATATAAAGTAACTAAACTAATAGTCAGATAAGGACAAGCCTAAAAACTAACCTTTGATAGCTGACTACAGAACTGAAGCACCACAAGGAGGAAGGGCTGACAGAGCTGGTAAGAACAAAGAGGGAAAGAAGGTCTGTGGTGGTGGATTATGGGTGAATTGGTAGTGGGTGCGCCACAGTGAGAGTACCTGATAGGGGTGTCCCAGTTTTACCTCAATTAAAAATATATAAATAAAAAATAAAAAATAAAAAAATAAAAAATATATTTTTGATTTAGAAGTAAATTTTAAAAAGTTTGTATGAAGAAAAATTCCTAATTCTTTTTTTTATATTTTAAAAAAAAGATTTATTTATTTATACAAGCACTGGGTGCAGTCAGAAGCGTGGGAGGGTGAGAGAATTCACCAGAGCCAGAGCGGGGAGCAGAGCAGGCAGAAGGACCGAAGTACACTGCTGAGGGGAGCAGCGGGCGGCAGGAGAGGTCTGCGCGCCATGTGGGACCCTCGCCCGGTGGCTGGGGATCGAACTGGCGCTGTTGCAGAGGCTGCGGGCAGCTTCGCAGCCCAGCACTCAACCGCTGCGCCAGAAGGGGAGGCCCCGGACTGTTTACTTTAATAAAAGAATAAGCACAAGGGATAGCCTCTAATCTTATTCAGTGGCCCACTGACTCAGATAGACTAGTAGAAGAAAAATTTGCCAGAAATATAAATTTTCTTGAGATTGCATTCAAGTGAATTCAGCAGATACATACTGTATACAAAGATCTTTGGTTGGACAGAAGACTATTTTAGAAGCAGTTGATTTGATTTAGCTTAGTAGAGATTTGTTGGATATACAAGGAAACACAAAAGATTATAAACACTGGATTCCTGTCCTCGTGGTGGCAAAAATGTTGACTACCCATAACTATAATATTAGAAAGGTGAAAGCCATAAATTGATAAATATGAAGTGCTGGGAGGTTACTAGAAATCAATAGCGCATTCATTTGTGCAAATCATCAAATCTTTGAGAAGGAGATAGAATTTGAGCTGGTTGTTGAAGATTGACCACATTTTCATTTGGGAGGCTCGTGGGAGGAGAGAACCACTTGGCTTGTCCTGTTACCATTAGCTCAGGTGGTGTGTGCATATTTCCTCCTGGAGCAGGCTGGTGTGGATATTAATGGTACGTCAGTGATTTCCATTTTCTACCTGAATACTTTGTTTAAATGACGTATTTACATTACTACTCTGGGTGACACTTATGCCTAGAGATGTCTGCTAGTTGAAATGAACAAACAGCAGCTAGATATTTCTTATCTCTAATGGGAGTTCTGTAAATCCCTTAGCTTTCGCATTTTGTGTGCAATGAATTTTTAAAAAATGAATAAAAGGCATAGAAAATGATGGACACACACATCCAGGTGCTTTGTGCAAACATTGTGTTATTCTTCTGTTGAGGCCACTTTTAACATAGGACATGCGGTTTGAATGTGGTTGATAGAGAACTGGATGTGCCTGCTTACACCCTCACTCTCCACTTTGAGAGAAATGGACTTGTGTTTGAGGTTAGATTTGTCAACCTGTGCTGTGTTGATATTCTTGAAGTACCATTTCCATCTGGATAGTCCTCTATACAGCAGGCTAAAAAGAACCCAAACCTTCTGCTTTATCCATGTCTTCTCTTTTGGTGCTCTGGGTTCTCAGAATAGTATCTCTATTACAGATCACAAACATCTATCTCTTTCTTCCCCTCCCTCTAACAGATGTTCATTCATTCATTAATCCATTCCACAAATAGGCATTTACTAAGCAACTATTATTTACCAATCACCCTTCTAGTGACTTGGGGTACATTTATCAAGAAAACAGGCAACATCCATACTCTACTGGAATTTATATTCTAGGAGGAGAAGCAGAAAATAAATAAACTCAACAAATAATGAAATTTTATAGTATGTTGAACGGTGATAAGTACTATAAAAAATAGAATAGAGGGGTCTCCCTGGTGGCGCAAGGGGTTAAGTCTCAGCACTAGGAAGCTATCTGCAGCCTCCCCCACCCATCACACATAATCCTTCCACCTCTTCTTTAAATCAACTTTACTGAGGTTTCATTTATAATAAAATGCATAAGTATTGATAAATATATTCAAATATGTGCCACATACCAAGAAAGGTATATTTTCCATTAGCCCAGAAAAATTCTCTTGTGCTCCTTCCTAGTCAAATTTACCAAAAAAGTTACATGAACATTCACAGTAAAGGTTTTGTGAAAAATCTTTTATATTTTTATATCTCTTGAATAAAACCTAAAGTGTAATCGCTGGGTCAAAGGACATCTTTTTGGCTGTTTGCTCCAACCCATTGTCAGTGGAAGCCCTGATTCTATTCGCCACGTCTTACTCAGTAGTAAGTTCATAGCTATCTTTAACCAGTTTGACTATCTCTTCCTTTTCTCCTTGATATGACAAACTACTGTTTCTTTAAACAATCTTTAACCAGTTTGACTAATTGTTCCTTTCTTCCTTGGAATGTCCCACTTTGGACATTGTTCCACTTGCTCTATGTTGGGATATTTACTTTTCACTTCATGGAATGCTATCTCTGCAATTTATTTGTTGATAATGGAAGACTTTGCTTTCTCCCAAAAGTCACTGTACAATGCCAGCTGAGGTGCTGTGATGCTGTGACTCCATTTCTCCCTCTTGAACTGCCTCTGTCCATAGCCACTTCCCAAGGGCAACTCTGTCCCTTCATTCTTAGTGATAATAGAAAAAGAATAAAAATGCACTTTTGGGATTCCTCACTATGTACTTTCAAGATGTCATGGTGCTCCCTTTGCAACCCCATTCATTCTTCTGAAGTAAAATGCCACTGATACTGCCATCTCATCACACACAGGCAATACTATATTAAGTACAATTACTATGATAATTTGAGCTGTTTACAATAAATTCCATCAAAAACTCTCATGATACAGAATTCTGTGAAGAATTACTCACCAAAAGACGATATGTGAAAAAAAAAAGGCTAAATGTGTACTTGAACTGAGCCTGATTCGCCTCCCAATTGTGCGTGCTGTGGCTGGACCCTCTCCACACATCACTGATACATCAGAATCATTAGCATATCTGGGGACTAAGACCCACACTGGTGGTCTAAGTAATTGAAAGACAATTACCATAAAATGGCCGTTGGACTATTTGCCAGGCTCTTAATGAATAGACCTAATTGTTTCACTTTATTATTTTCTTCTTCAGTATTAAAGTCACAAGAAAAAAAAAATGAAATCCTTAAAAGAAGTCTCCAGGATTTCATTTTCTAGCAATCTATGTCTTTAATGGGGGAAGAAAACATTTGTTTTTAAAATAGATTGCTTCGGTGGCGTATAGTAATATCTAAACTTTTTAGATTATTTTTGGAATACATTTGAAGCTGTCTTTTTCAAAAAGTGGCAGTGTATTTCAGTAGATCTGTCTGTTCTGCTCCCCACTCTGTCTCTGGTGAATCCTCTCACATATATCCCCCTCCACCTCTGGCCTATACCCAGCTCTTGTATGCATAAATAAATAAAATAAATCTTAAAAAAAATAGAATAGGGCAGGGGGCTTGGGGGACGAGTGTGTGAGTTATAGCTCTAAGTACATGGTCTGGTGGTCTTTTAGAAGTGGGTTAGTCTCTGGTGATGTTGTTATGAGAATTTTCTGGGCAGAAGCAGCCACTAGTGCTCAAGCCCCGAAGAGGGAGTCTATCTGGGATATTCTGGGGACAGCCCAATAGGTTAATTTTCTTGGAGCCCAGTCAGTGGGTGATATAAAAGGTGGAATCCTGCCACTTGAAACATGGATGAACCTAGAGGATATTATGTTTAGTGAAATAAGTCAGATGGAGAAAGACCCTCCTCTATGATTTCATTCTTATGTAGTATATAGAGAAATCAAACATAATTAATTAAAATGAATAAAACTTTTAGACTGTGAGACCAACTAGTTGTTACCAGAGAGGAAAGGATTGGGAAAATCACGTTAAAGGGGATCATTGTATGGTGAAGGCCAGAACTGGACTTTCAGTGGTGAATTTGATTTTCAATGATGCCCACCTGCAACTTAGGCACTGTTACAGCGCAATGCTACTTCAGTTAAAAAAAGACTAGAAAAAACAACTTGGGATCAAGCAGAGTAGTTAGAATTCTGAATCTGCCTCTTACTAGTGAGCTGTGTATCCCTAGGTAAATTATTATCTGAAGGGCCTCCCTGGCGGCGCAAGGGGTTATACCACACTATGAAGCAATCCACAGCTTCTGCAGCCAAGAGTTCGATTCCAGGCTGGCCAGGGAGAAACCCACATGGTGCAGCAGACCTCTCCTGTCTCGCCTGCTGCTCCCCTCAGCAGTGTAATTCAGTCAATCTGCCTGTTCTGTTCCCCACTCTGTCTCTGGTGGATCCTCTCACCCCCCGCATCTCTGGCCTGTACCCCAGCTCTTATATGCATAAATAAATCTTTTAAAAAATAAATTATTCTCTCAAGGTCTTTCTTTACCTGTAAAATAAGAATAGTAATAATGATGATGTCAGATTTGTGATGTTCTTTTGAGGATAAAGCAAGATAACATATTTAAAGTGCTTAACATATGTGAAGAATATGTTTAATACCCACCCCATTAGTCATTTCATTATCATTCTTGAGCCTTATGGGTCATGAGACTTTAGGGAATGTTCTGGGCTGTTCTTGGATCACCCAGCTCTGAAACAGAGAGGACCTTTTATAATCTAGAGTGCTTGGGAATTCTTTGAAAGCTTTCATTGCAAAAAAGATGGGCTATTTCTCAACTATATTTGAAATTGGAGCAGCTGCAGATCTTCTACCAATTTCCTAGGCTTATGTAAATACTGGTCAGTAAGAGATTGGAAGAAGGAAATTTCTGTGATCCTTCCATAACTCCAATCTCTTGGGGCACACATGCTCAGAATTTTTTTTGGAGAGATGCCAGTTTCTAAGGAGCCAACACTATGATTCTGTGATGCTGTGTAATGAAAATATAATAATCTTAAATGATTTAATTATGGTAAATATGAACTTAGTCTAAAATGTGGCTAAAGTAAATTTTCTACTGAAAGGTATTAAACTAACTTTCCTTTTTTGAAGTGTGCCTTAGAGACAAAGGCATAAAAATGCAATGTATATCAGAAAAATATTGTAGACATTTGAATGGTATGGTTGAATCTATCTTGGAATTTAAAAAATCTGCAAGCCAAATGAATGTTACTTAAGGTAAAATGTGACACATGAATTCTTCCCTGTTTCCTTTTCTTTTGAATAAATAACAATTCTAGTAACTTATTACAGTGCCTAACAGTTAAAACATGTTCAATAAGTATATATTGAATATAGTAGAAGCCAATCTAAAATGAAAATTAAAGAAAAGCTTATAGTTTCCTGAGAATTCAGTTGTTATTTTGATGAAATTTTTACCCCATGTAGTAAGTGAAATGCCCCCCAGATTCAGTGAAGAGATTAGGGGAATGTAACCTGAAAAGGAAGAAGAAAAGAGAGGGAAAAGAAAAGAAATGTCAAAAAGTGGATAGTATTCCAAGTTTATAGTTTTTGTTATTTCCTCTTCATGTTTCTTAGCCTGACAGGGTGAAAAGTGGGATAGTACAGTTAGGGTGGGTTAAAATGTCTCTGACCCATTTTTTGGATACTTCTCTTATTGAGAATTGGGGTTTGTATCTCTTTACCCTTGAATCTGGATTTAATTTAGTGACTCATTTGTAATTAATGGAAAATGGCGGAAGTGATGCGTGACTTCCAAAGCAAGGTCAGGAAAGATCATGTAGTTTCCACATTTATCTCTTGTGATAAAGAAGCCAGTTGCTATAAAAGAAGTGTCACTGTTGTCAGAGGGGCATCCTGCAGAGGGTGTGTGGAGTCAGCTGAGCTCTCAGTTGAAGGTGACCAGCACTCACCAGCTACTTGACTGAGCCATCTGGGCTGTCCAGCCAGGCAGACCTTCAGAGGACAACCCCAGTGGACATCTGAATGCAGCTGACTCCTAAGTGACAGCTGTTAGCAAAGCCTTTCCAAAAGTTCTGATCCTCAACATTGTGAGAAAAATTAAATGATTGTAGCTTATACCACCAAGCTGTAGCATAATTTTTTTTAAAGATTTATTTATTTATGCATATAAGAACTGGGGTACAGGCCAGAGGTGCAGGAGGTGTGTGTGTGTGAGAGGATTCACCACAGACAGAGTGGGGAGCAGAACAGGCAGATCAACTGAAATACACTGCTGAGGGGAGCAGCAGGCGAGCCAGGAGAGGTCTGCTGTGCCATGTGGGTAGCTCCCTGCTGGGGGATCGAACTTGTGCTGCAGAGGCCGCGGGCCGCTTCATAGGTTGTGTCTTAACCCCTTGTGCCACCAGGGAGGTCCTGTAGCATAATTTTTACATAGCAAGAGTGACTGGAACAATCATGTGAACTCATATGTTTTAAGGAAAAGTAAAAGCAAAGGTTTCAAGTATCACTATTCTGCTATGAGAATTCCAGCGCAGGCTCTTCCCTTGCCAGAATCCAGTCTTCCACATCACACATCACTCCCCTCCTCACCTCTTCTTTGGTTGCACCCTATATATAGCCCTGCACTGATCCCAAATCTTTGCAAGCCTGTGTGGTTCAGGTTTTTCCTAGAGTTAGTCGTTATTCCAGTGGTCTCCAGCTCTGTAAACTCTATGGTGGAAGAATTATTGTTCAAAAGTAGCAGGAGAAAAGAATAAGTGTTTTGCCCTAAGCCACTGATTGGATTTTAAATTATTTTGCTTTTCTCTGACATTCCAAGAACAAGATGCTTGTTTTTCCAAGATTCCTTCCTGTTGAGTAACAGACTACAAATCATGGCGTAATAGACTTTTGCTGTGAACTGGCCACGTGGCCACAAAATTTCTTTTTTTCTCTCCTTTTTTGATTTTGCTTAGACTTACTTCCTTATTGAATGTAGAAAGTGAAATGTTTTGATAAATGTATAGATATTTCACATTTTGCTACTTTTATAGTGATTTATACTGCTCTTGCCAGAATTTAAAGAAAATCTAATGCACGATTTAGGGAAAATTTCATGTACTAATAGCAGAAAACGTTCACAATTCAACAGCTGTTTGATGATAGGCAGTGCTTTCTCCCTCCCCCTTCTCTTCATTTATTATTATTATTTTGTTATATCTTTCTTGATACGAGACAGTCAGATGGAGGAAGACAATGATTGGATGGTGTCACTTGTATGTAGACTATAGAGAAACCAAGCGAAGGGTCAGATAAAGCCAAACTAAGAACTAACCCTTTGTTACAAGGGCTTGGAAAACTATTTATTAAAAGGTTTTAATCCTAGAAGTGACACATCAAAGACAACATGCCAAGGCAATCATACTCAAAATCAACCAGTGGAAAGCTGGAGTTCAAAGCCAGAGGTAACTGTGGGAATTTAAGCTCCCTGGGAAAAGGCAGGATCCTGGGTGTGGGCACTGGGCTGCAGTGGGGCTTTTCAAGGGTGATGTGCTTGCCACGTAGATCACAGGGAACTGGTTAAATAAATGGTGGCACATCTATAATTTGTTATTTTCCATATTGTGATAGTCTGCAATCCCTGACCCCGACATCACTATTAAAGCTATAGGAGAATTTTTAATGAGAAGGATAATTGTGACATATTGTGAAAGGAAACTGCAAGGTCATCCATGGGTGGTAGATTTATAGGTGGCTGAGTATTCTTTTTATGATAAGCTCGTTTTATATTTTTTAATTTAAAAGGAAAAACAAGAAAAGGTACTTGGATTCTGCATGTTCTGGGTTTTCATATATCTGGAATGATTATTTTTTTCTAAATAGAAATAACTACTCATAGGAAATAATATTATTTTATCATAACTTTAGTCCTAGAATATCCTACCGGCTTTTCTGTATTTTCTTTTGGATTTTTTTTTTAATTGGAAAGGATTTTTTTTTTAATTGGAAAGAATTTGGAGGCTAGTACAATGTCTTTTGTTTTTATTGTTGACGGTTTAATTATTTTTCTTAATTTTAAAACTTACTTTCTGGGTAACATGCCACTAAAAATCACAGGATATTTTGTTTATAGAAACTTTGACATGGTTGTTTTTTAGTAATTATATTTAAAACGTCTGAATTGTGGTTTTTAACTCCAAATAGTTATGACTTCTAAAATTGTTCTCATTTCATTGCTGTGATTATCGCTGACTATCTCTTTGATTAGATTTTGATCTAATTCCTTTACATTTTAACTTACATAATTTTAACTTTTTACCCTTTACAGCTATTATTTTTCCCATTTTTTTTCTTTGCCATGTCATTTCTTCTTTTTGCTGCCTCCATTACAGATTTAAATTTTGCTTTTTCAGTGATAATTTCCTTATTGTTTTTCCTTATCTCACTCAGGCCACGTTCATTCCTAATTATTGTCTTGGAGTCTCATTTAGTTACATTATTTTACTGTTCCTGTTTTTTCTTTTGTATTTCTTCTATTCTCTTGCACCCTAGCAAGGATGCCAAGTCTTCTAAACTTTTCCTTTGCCCCACACCAAATATCATTTTTAGAGATAGGTAGGTCATTACAATGAGATTCTCTTTTCTTTGTAATACCTCATTTTTTATAGGGCCCATTAAAAATTTTCTTCTTCAGTTTAAAAAAATTGGAGACAAACTTTTACAAAAATTTACATTTAAAAGTTAATTATAAAAATTTCAATAAAAATTGAAATTATAATTAATTAGTCTTTTTCCTGGTCCCTTATTTAGGTTTTCTAGGTTCCTGCTATGAGTGAGACCATCCGGTATTTTTCTTTTTCTTTCTGGCTTATTTCACCGAGCATGATCCCTTCTAGCTCCATCCATGTTGCTGCAAACTGCATGTGTTTATCTTTTTGGATTGCTGAGTAATATTCCATAGTGTATATGTACCACAACTTCTTGATCCAGTCATCTATTTTTGGGCATTTGGGTTGTTTCCATAGCTTACCTATTGTAAATAGTGCTGCTAAACAACCAAGATCAAAATACACACATTGTGCAAAAATGAAAAATGATGTAAAAAATATATAAAATTAAAAAATTAAAAAAAATTGAAATTAAAATGTTCTTTTTAAAAAACAGAAAGACCTATTCACACCTCCTGTTTATCAGTCAAGATGAACGCATTAGCCTTAAGCCTTTGTACTGTCTTACTGAGTATACACTTATAGAGTACCTTCAGCTGGAAGGCGGCATGCTTTTTCTTCAGTTCCGTTCTGAACCAAAGAGTAGATGAACCATCACAGCCTGCATTGTACATTCTTATCAAGGCACTTCCTGTTTCTGCCTTTGTTACAGATCTCTTATTTGGAGATCTTTGGAGCCAGAGAAAGAGCAGAAGGATGAAATGTCTCTACTGTCATCTTTCAACAGCAGAGCCCTTTCCTTCACATGAAGTTTGAGAATCTCTGGATTATTTTTTCTTAATCTAGCTCCATTGACATTTTCATCAGTGAAAATTCTTTTCCTTCCATACATTTCCATATTAGTGTCTGTAAATCTTATTTCTTGTTTCATAGTTTTTAGTATTTTCATCAGAAATTTATTGTATTTTCAGGACAGGTTGCTACAAGAGTTGCTAAGCAAAGCCATTTATACCAGTGCATTCTAGTTCCCTTTACATGATGGAAGTATGTCTTCTGTTTAACTGAAATACTTTTTTCTCACATAGATATCTGACATAATTACTTCTTTAACCATATCCTCTTAATATTTAGATTAATGTTTCATTTCCTTTTAAATTTCTTAAGATCTGTTTTGGAATCTGGGGGAACATACCTGATAAAAGGAATGAATTTCAATTTTAGCAAAAGTTGTTAAATCACGCAGATTAAAATAATATATAAATAAAAAATTAATAATCCTCAGCATTCCCAAGCCAGTTTTCTAACACTTAA
The DNA here is from genome assembly GCF_964194135.1 of Talpa europaea. Classification (NCBI taxonomy): domain Eukaryota; kingdom Metazoa; phylum Chordata; class Mammalia; order Eulipotyphla; family Talpidae; genus Talpa; species Talpa europaea. Next base: position 62,219,940 of record NC_140074.1, on the reverse strand, counting down.
TGCTTCCTGTATGTAATATCAAATATTAATGACACTAAGAATTTCCAAGCCTGATTGCAAACATTGAATGTTTCCTGTATATTTTTAAGCTAGCTATCCATTCAACATCCTGAGTAAATACTATCATATTTGTCTTTTTGCCAAGAGTAAATGAACTGCAACCTATAGAAGAAAAAATTATTTGATATTTATGCTGCACTCCTGTTTTGAAGTAGCTCACAATCCTTTACAGACTTTTCATTCACTTCGAAATAGTGTCCCTGAGGAAGGAAGGAAGTGTTTCTATCTCTGTAGACAATGGGTCTACAGATGGACATACAGGCATTCTCTCCTATATGTTTTCCAGCCCAGATCTGCCTATCTCCAAATTCTCTGGTTTTTCTCTGTGTCATGCTGTCTCAATATTACAAATAGCTCTATCCCAATAACGGGGTAGTCGCTCTCCTCCAGTCTGCGACAACTGTAAACATTGCAAACATTTGTGGTTGCCATCAGAATTTCCATGAAATTTTATTCTGTCCAAGTTTTCAAAAGCACAATATATGTCCAGGGTACATTTTAAGTCTAAGAGAGTTCCAGACAGATCTCTGACTGTATAAAATAACCTGATTTTTCCAGAATTGTTTAAGAATGTGAAAGGTTATAGATATTTTTTAAGATGTACAGGTTCCACCCATAATTAGGCACTCTCTTTTCTGAAACATAAATAAGAGTAGTGAATAATCTCTTCTACTTTTATGAATATTTAATCTGGCATCCCTAAATACCTGATTAAACTGGTTAAAGTTGATGTGACTGTTACAGTGCTTAGTGCAAACTGCTTGAGAAGTTGATGCTTTCAGTTCATATTTGCTAGAGTGTAATATAACAAATGGAGTCATTAACCTTTGGTTTCAAATATATTTTGGGTTCTCGAAGGCTTAATCAGGATTGTGCTCTCTATGTAGTTTGGGTCCTCTTCACATTCCTGGTCTCTGTCTCTTATAAAGAAGTTTGCTAATACTCATCCAGAAAGTTTTGTCACAGAAAAATGTGATAGATCACTGGAATTTTCACCAGACAGAATAGAATTTGTGCTATGCCTTAACTTATTCCAAAGAGTTTTCTAGGAACAGACAACACCCTGTAGCATCTAAGAACTATATATATATATATATATATATATATATATATATATATATATATATATATATTTTCTTTTTAAAAATTTTTAAAGATTTATTTCATTTATTGAAGCATACATGAACTGGGGTATAGGCCAGAGGTGTGGGGAGGTGAGAGGATTCACCAGAGACAGAGTGGGGAACAGAACAGGCAGACTGACTGAAACACACTGCTGAGGGGAGCAGTGGGGGAGACAGGAGAGGTCTGCTGCACCATGTGGGTATCTCCCTGGCCGGGGATTGAACTCATGTGACAGTGGCTGCGGACAGCTTCACAGTACTGACTTAACCCCTTGCGCCACTGTAAGGACCATATATTTATTTTAAAATAATAAATAAGGGAGAAGGAGAGGGAAAATATGATCATAAGAGGAATAGGAAGAGGCAAAAGAGGGGAGAGACAAGGACAAGTGGGAGATTGTTGGTACAAAATGCTGTTTAGAGAAGGATAATTTTAGAGGGCTATTGATTTAAAATAATAAATTATGTAATTACAAATGAAACTAATTATGAAGTCATGTAAATTTTTGTCTCCTTTATTTAGGTGACAAGTATATCCATGTTTCCATCATCTCCCCTAGATTTCTCATCAATTTTACTGCACATATTGTGCAGTGAATATTGCTGCACACATGTGCAGTCTGCTTCCATGAACATATTATTATGCACAATATGCAAGATATGACAGGAGTATGCCTGGTCCATGTCTTCACTGTGCCCAGTCAGTAGATCTGAGAGAAAGTGGAAACTGCCAGCAGGAGAGTATGAAGCAGCCATTTACATCACTGTAAAGATATTTTCCATATCTCTGGATGCAACAGGTTTTACAGATTTCACAGCTCTGATTTGAGTAGAATACAATAGTAGTTGAGAGTCTGGAATCAGGCTGTCTGGGCTCAATCCCAGCTCCACCACCTCTTGAGTAATCTTCAGCATGTAATCTTCAGCTTAATCTCTTTTGGTGGTGGCAGCAAAGTCTGATGGACTGGTCCACTGACGTGACCTTCTCTGGGGTTCAGCTGCTCAGCCTTCCCTGGTTTCTGCCCATTTCCTGACCTTGCTTCTTCAAACTTCTCAGCTATTTTAACAAAGTTCTTATCACTTAAGGCAGCCACCATTTATTCTGCTAATGACTCTGGATATACACAATCATTTAAACATTATGTGGCTATGTTTTCATATATTTTAGTTCTCTTCTACCACCCAACTGCCTCTTCTTGTTTGAGTTTGGACCCTAACATGCAAGGTCATTGCGCTGTGGTGTGCTATGCTATGCTAGTCAGATGTTTGATGTTTGCAGTGTTATCTGCTTATCTGTAAAATAAGAGTCAGGAATTATTTGATATTTCTTTGACCCATTCTTCCAGCAAATGCTTATTGAAAAAATACCAATGCTAGGTATACAGTAAGGATTCTATTTGCATTATTGTTTAAATAATTTTTTATTACATATATAATATAGTAACATATACTTTACATTTAAAATCAGGATATTACAGATTAAAGACAAATACTCTTTGGCCACCCAATTCCTGTTCCTCTCTGCACTTGAAGTATAAACTTATTTCATGTTTAGAGTGAAATAATGTTTGGGGGAGATGTTTTGTGATTTTTGTTTGTTATCTACTCATGTATTTTGAAATACTATTGGGTTTCCCATTGCTTCTCAAGAATGCCACCATCTGGGATGCTTTGGCTACTTTTACCTCTACCAACATATTAGCAGACAGGCAATATTCACAATATTCACAATAACACAATTTTCCTGTGTTACAACTAGAATTCCTGATGGCCCATACCCAAAATTACAAGCTTGGCATGTCGTGGAAATTTGTTAGGACCAGGGGAAAACTCATGATGTAATATTAAGTAAAAGAAGGATATAAAAATATTTTCATGTGTGGTACTAATTAGGATTTTTAAAAATAACTGTGACTAGAAACATAGTAATTCAACCTGGTAATAGTTCTTATCACTTCATAGGGAGATTATGAATCAAATATTTTATCTTCTGTTCATACAAATGATTTTTATTCCACAGTTGACACAAAGTGATATCATATTTTGTAATCAGAAAAGGAATGTAAAAATAATGCATAGTATCAGTTGTCCCTTTTGCTTTCAGGATTTCAATGTCTAGAAAGTTCTAGAATTGCTCCATCTATCCATTAGTAAATGGATGTTAGATTAGTGACAGACCTGTCTACCTTTCAGATAGATGGAAAGAGTCTGAAAGACAATTTTTCAGGACAAATTTTCTTTATGGCAACTCAAAGAGCTTCTCTGTAGGAAATAGAATCATGGTCTTCAGTTATTCAGAAAACCTCTCAGAGAAGGCTTTTATTGATATAACTCCTAAGTTTGTCAAGCTTTGCATTAACCAGCTCACAGTGAACCCAAGGAAACTTGACTGAAATTGGTTCTAGGCCCATCTGATATTTCCTCTTCATATCCCAAACCCAACAGGGATTATGTTATCTAACCTGATATTAAAAAACAAAACAAAACAGTAAAGCATTGTGGATGATTTCTGAGGAACTTGTGACTGTGTCCCTATGAAAACTCACAAGTCTTCAGAGATGGCCAGCATGACATTGTAAAAAGAACATGACTTTCCAAGTCAGGCTGACCTGGGTTTGAATCTTTATTCCACTTTAATCTATTTACTAGTTTTGCATATGTAAACAACATTTTGTGACTGTTTTCCTTAGAATAACCATAACTTCTTATGGATTGGAACCTTAAAGATTCTTCTTGGTGCCTAATTTGTAACAGCTTTCTTAGTATGTGTCAGGCAAATGGTCTACTCTAGCAAGTGGGATGCACAGATTGGCAACAATCTTAATTTTCAGTTAATTTTCCATGAGTTCAGAGACATTCCCAGGCCAGAGGGCTTCAGTCTTACTTTCAGATGCCAGGTGGAGAGAGGGGACTGGCAAGTTGAATGAGTTCACTGGTACGATTGCTTTGGCTTCTGCCTGCTGTTGTTGCTGCTATAAATCTGGACCTGCTCAGCCATATGGGTGCCTGTCTGCCATTGAGGAAACGCTCTTGAAGGTCTGAATTCCTGCCAGCACTGCAGCGGTTCCTGGCTGGGCTACTACATTTGGTGCTTGGTCAATGCTCTTTAAAATGCTCCACACTATGCAAGGGTGGTTGAGTCTGCAGAGCTTCCTGTCTCAGCTACCTGCTGCCTTTCTCCCTAAAACTGTGGCTTGTCTTGGGTTTGCACCACTCACTCAAGAAAAAGCAAACCTTTTTTTCTCAATGATATCTCTTTTGATTTGCCTGTCACTTCTTTCCAGTATCTCTTGGATACTGGCATCCTTGCTTAACCCCAAATTTCCCTGGCCTTGGATTTTTGGGGAGTAGGGTTTGCAGACTCCAACCCTTCCTCTTTGAAGATTTTGGGCTTCATTCTCTACCTAGATACACTCTCCACAGCTTTCAGGGACAGATGGACAACCATTCCGCAGGGGGAATATGACTGCTGGCTTTATAGCTGCATAATCCAGAGGAGCCATAGCAGTGACCTTTCATGGAAGTTGACCAGCCCTAGGGCAATTTCTTGGTCTCTTCTTAAACCCTGAAGTTACTCTGGAATAAAAACAAAACAAAGCAAATAAAGCCTCTGTGCCTCATTAGTCACCCCCATTAAAGTACCATATTTTGTAAATTCTGAGACAACATTGACGAGGATGCAACATTATTTTATGTTCCACTTAAGAGAATACAAATCCCAGCAGATACATAAACAAAAGCCTTGCCAGTTAAACTACAAAGCATCTTGATTGTTAAGACCCACCCCAATTTTGGAGCTCTTCAAATGTGAAAATGAAACTAATAAAAAACACAAAAACAAACATGAGTTACAGTTGATAAAAAATGATAGATGACTTTCCCATCAGCGGGAATTAAAGGACCTCCTTCCTCAGTCAGTGGTTAGGAGACTAACCAGGCCAGACAATATCCTGCAGATTCAGAGAGAGGGTAAAGGGTTTGGGGCAAGGAGGAAAGGAGGGGATAATGAGGTGACTTGACTTGGTCTGCATTAAATGCAGGCATGTTAAATTCATGAGCGAGAAACCCTCTGCTTTAAGTCTTTGTTTCAAACTTGAAAAATATATATTTCTCCCTTCTTTCCATCTGGACTTTGTTGAAAATCTTAGGTCAAGCCAGCTTGAAAAAAAAATACAGCAGCGTTACCTTCTGCAGTATGACATCATGTCTCCTCTGTTTCTCATTATAAAGTTGAGTTTCAAATGTTAAAATCATATCCTCCTCACCTCTCTGTGCTTTCTTCTCTCCCCCCCTCAATAGTCTCATCTTGATAGAGTTCCATTGTTTTTATAGTTGAACCACAGTGCAAGGCATGCAAGATTATTAACCTAACTTTGGGAAAAACACATCTTATGAGTAAGAATTCAGCTTCTAAAATTTTAACTCTACAGTTTTTAGTGTATTTTTTTTTTTTTTACCAATCTGCATCTTATTTTTAACTTTGCAGTTGTGCACTGCTTAGGCTTTATTTTGTAAAATGAAAAACCTTGTATTTTTTTAAAAATTATAAAATTTTTGTAGGCATATGTGAAATTGTACCATAGTTTTAAAAAGAATTTATGCAATTTTATGTAAGATCAATAGACATAATTTAAAAATGTAAAAACAATAATGGAAACATGCCACAATAATGAATAGTGCTTGTTCTTTCCACTGAAAAACATAGGGGGTGTAGAAAAATTTTGACTATAATATACAGTAGTTTTGAAAAATCTTAACCTTAAAAACAACCAAATCATATTATTGGAATTTGGGTAAAAGCTTTTTTTGGGGGAAGAACTTATTGTGAAACTACAACTTGAAGTAGACTGAATTAGCTAATTATAGCTGTTAGTTTTTTATTGAAGAGGAATATTTGTAACAGGTACTTACTAATGCCAGTGAAAAATAGCAAACTAGCCATTCCTAAAATGAGCTACATTTTACAGGACTATGACAGTGGAATATATGAAGTTGTCATGTACCTGCCACCTCTAAGCATGTATTCAGAGAGAAATTGTAGAAAACTGAAATTGTAGAAAACTGGAAAATGAGTAAAAGGAAACTAACCGGAGAGTTTTTTTTTTTATATAAATTTTATTTTTATATTCCCCATACAATTGCAACCCCCTTATTTTGAACCCAATCCCTCCCCTCCCCACCCACAACCCCCCATAGTGTCTCTGGTTCATAGTTTTTTGTTGATTTTGATTTTCACTTTCTTATAGTTATTCATTTTCCTGTTCCCTTATTTAAGTTTTCTAGATTCCTGCTACAAGTGAGACCATCCGGTATTTTTCTTTTTCTTTCTGGCTTATTTTGCTGAGCATGATCCCTTCCAGTGCCATCCATGTTGCTGCAAATTGCATGTGTTTATCTTTTTTGAATGCTGAGTAATATTCCATGGTGTATATGTACCACATCTTCTTGATCCAGTCATCTATTTTTGGGCATTTGGGTTGTTTCCAAAGCTTAGCTATTGTAAACAGTGCTGCTGTAAACATAGGGGTGCAGGTGCTCTTTGGAATTGATGTTTCTGTGTCCTTTGGGTAAATACCTAGGAGTGGAATTGCTGGATCATATGGAAGCTCTATGTTTAGTAGGTCCAGAAATCTCCACACAGCTCTCCATAGTGGTTGGACCAGTTTGCACTCCCACCAACAGTGCAGAAGAGTTCCTTTTTCTCCACATCCTCGCCAACATTTGTTGTTGCTAGTTTTTTTAATATGTGCCATTCTCACTGGTGTGAGATGGAATCTCATTGTAGTTTTGATTTGAATTTCCCTGATTACAAGTGATGTTGAACATTTTTTCATATGCCTGTTGGCCATTTGCATTTCCTCTTCAGAGAAGTTTCTTTTTAGCTCTTCTGCCCATTTTTTGACTGGATTATTTTCTTTGTTGTTGAGTCTCATCAGCTCTTTGCAGATTTTTGTGATCAGTCCTTTATCATTAGTGTTGTGTGCAAAAATGTTCTCCCAGTCGTTGGGGTTTCTCTTTGTTTTTGTTATTGTCTCTTTTGCTGTGCAGAAGCTCTTTAATTTGATGTAGTCCCAGCTATTTACCTTTGGCTTCACTATCACTGTTTTGGGTGATGTGTCTGTAAAGATGTCTTTGATGTGAATATCATGTAGTGTTTCGCCTATATTTCCTTCTATGTATTTTATGCTAACCGGAGTTTTTTTTTTTTCTGGGAAGAATGCTACTGACATGTAAAGAGCTATAGGTCAGAGTGGACAAGAAGAAAACAAGATGGGAGAGCTGATTTATAAATCTGTATGAAACTTTATACACTACAAAGAAAACACATTATATATGGACATTGAAAACTTATATAATCATGTATTAAGGTATAAAATGTATCAATTAATTTAAAAACTGAAAATATTTTAAGTTCTAGTATTTGACCCACTGAAAAAATATTTGAAATTTAAAATAAACAAATCAACTCAGTGGAAATATTTTTAATATGATCTGTGGCAGATACTGATATTGTTCCCTGTTTACCTGGTCTTCCATTTCACATAGTAATAGAATTTTTAATTGAGAACATGGCCAAGTAGTAGCAAGAGTATTTTCCCAGCATCTCTTGAGTCTAGATGTGGCCATGTGACTAAATTCTGACATGGATGAAAGTGAAATGTGCAACCAATTCTTTGCAAATTCTCCCTTCCCCCTTATGCTTCTTCTATGGGCTAAGATGCTTACATGATGCTAAGATCAACAGAGTGATCTGAAGTCATGGTGTGTCATGACTTGGAAACTCTGCTGTGGAAACTAGTGGTATATATATCTTATAAGAGAGAAGAAGACTCAACCCCTTTACCTTCTTTTAGCTACTATTATTTAGTAGTAGTAGCCAAACCTATTTCTAACTAATATGTCTCTTGAGTTAAATAGGGAAAAAACTGAAGCTGAGATTATTGAAAATGCTGATAACAGTGGATATAGATTTTTACATACTGGAAGATAAAATTATATCCAGAAGGTATTCTTTTAGTGAGTTTCTATTAATTCAGAAAAAATTGAAAATAACATTCATCAAAGAGTCAGAAAATAAGGGAAGAAATAAAAAAGAATTAAATATAAAAGCAGAATCTACTAATGCAAATAAAACAGATATGTCAAATAAAATTACTCATGTAAAAACAAAATACAATGTTATGAATTAAAATGAGATATTTCTGTAAATAACAGAGTTTTAAAACATTGATAAGAGAATATGTTCTGTAATCCTAACAAGTATCAAAACTGGAGGAAAATATTTATTGCTCAAGTTGAGTTGTAAACTTTATAGAACAACCTTCAGATGTAAACAACTGAAAAATTATCTTCAAATATAGGCAAAACGGAGAATATAAATTGGTGCGGCTACTATGGACTTTGATGCCGTGGTGTTGGGTTTAGTATGGTAACTTACACCTGAAAGTTGTGACCATGTACCTCTGAACCATATACAATGCTGTAAACCATTGTTACCTCAATCAAAGTATTCAGAATAAAAATACCATGTGATCCAGTTATTTCACTGCTACATAATTATCCAAAGAATATAAAGACACTAATTTAGAAAGACACATGCTTTATATTCATTGCAGCATTATTTTCATTAGCCAAGATTTGGAAACAACATATGTGACCACTGATAGATGAATGAATAAAGATGTATATGTTTGTATGCACAATGGAATACTACTCATCCATAAGGAGATGAAATCTTGCAGTGGCTAGATCATGAAGGTATTATACAAAGTGAAATGTCAGACAGAGAAAGACAGACATGACACTGTGATTTCACTCAAAATTTAAAGAAACAAAGAAATGGACAAAGCAAGACAAAACTAAGCTTTTAGATTATGAGAACAAAATCTTGGTTACCAGATACTGAAAGGTTTTAAGTTTTTTTCTTCCTTGGTTTTACTCCTCTAGGGTGTTCTTTCTTTACATTAATTCAGTTTTCTTGGCTTTCCTGAGTTGGGTTTAGAGCTATGGTCCTTAAGCTAACCTATGGATATGTGGAAATTATTAAAGAGAAATATTATATCCCTTTCATTCTTCCCTTTACAAAGAAAGCTTATTTTTCTGTTTTAATATATGTTTCTATTCATGTCTTTAAGTTCACTAATTCTTTCTTCTGCTTTATCTAGTCTGCTATTAAACCATTCAAAACATTCCTGATGTAAAATATTTTAGAATGACCGTTTTAGTGCTTCCATTTCTATGTTGAAATTATCTTTCCTTTCATCAGGTCTAGTTTTGTTCCAATTTAAAAACATTTCTTAGTAATGATTTCATAATTCTTAATTTATCCCACTTTTGGGTCCTCTGTAGTTCTCTTTCCATTGATTATGTTTTTGAATCAAAGAAACCTTTTTTCTTTCCATGAATTTAACTTTTTATTGTGTTTAAAAACAATAGAGATTAGATCAGATATTACTTTCTTCCATAAGAAGATCATTTTCTTCTTTCTAGGAATCTAGAATGGGAGTGGGGAAGCTTTATACTATGGTGTTATTAGCAAATTAACAGGACAGAGACTGGTTTGCTGGTTTAGTTAGTTTCAGGTTACCTTTAAATTTTTTTTTTTTTTTTAATTTCTTGAGCATCAACTCTTGTCTCTGTATACAATAGGTTCTTTTCTGGACATGGGGATCTCCATTTGTTTTGCATCCTTGCCCCCATCTTTCCATCTGCTTTTGCCAGACATTAAGTAGAAATCCATTGTGGAAAATTGCTGACAAGAATAGTGAAGTCTTATTTGGGGTTCCTAAGATTCTATTCCATTATGCTAGGTCATATGACTATTAACTGGTTTATTCTTACTGCAGCAGATTCATTCTGCTTAATTCAGTAAGTGCGCTCAGAAAAAAAAGAGTCTAAAGTCTCTGCTCACTCTGGAAGTGTCTATCCCTCCTGGAAATCTTTGTTATTGGTTTTATTCAGAGGGCTCAATATATTAACACAAAATAGTTTTTAGTTTATTCATAATTTAAAATTTGTGCTCGTGAGAGCCCTGCAAACTTCTGCATCTTCAACTGAACTTAAGCTTAACATCTTAAGTTTGCAATAAAATTGTGGAAACAAAGAATGAAGAGGTGACATTTGCATTATGGAATTTTAGAACACAGTATAAATTCACATTGTGGTATTGGCACATGATAGACCAATGTAGTTTAGTAAAGCAGAACAGAAAGTCAAGAAACAGACAAAGTTTTAGTTTATTTCACTAGCTAATTAGTTCTCTGCACATTCTGTGGCACTAATTTTATTTATTTTTAAATATTTATTTTTATTTATATAAGAACTGGGGGACAGGCCAGAGGCATGGGAGGGTGAGAGGATTCACCAGAGACAGAGTGGGGAGCAGAATAGGCTGAGGGTAGCAGTGGGCGAGGCAGGAGAGGTCTGCCATGCCATGTGGGTATCTCCCTGGCTGGCCGGGAATCAAACCTGCACTGCAGAGACTGCGGACAGCTTTACAGTGCTGTGCTCAACCCGCTGTGTGTGGCACTAATTTTAATATGTTTCTTTGTATAAATTGATTTTCCCAGAACTCACCAGACCTAGGTCTGGATGGAGTAGTTTCAGAAATAAATATCACTGTTACTTGCTAACCCTTTCAGTTCTACTTGATTACTTCTCTGTTGTCTTACTTAAGCTCATGTTGTCCCACCCGGTGCACACCCTTTAGAGAGTCTGATATTCATGAAATGTCCTGAGAATTGTGACTCAGCATCATCATTGCTACTGGTGTCCACCATGACAAGATGGATGACATCACCAAAAAATGGTTTCTTAAATCCTCAGGCCCTTGGGTTGCCTGAGTGGCGTTGCAATTTCTTCAGCCTTGTAAACCAAAGCAGTGCTGTGTGTGGGTAAAAGAAAAGAGTCTGCACTCTTCCTGACTCTGTCACACTTCAATTTCTGGACAACACTTTGCTCCTTTTTCTTCCTTGGGGAAACAGTTCTTCCCTACAACCTAGTTATACCATTTTATTCCCAAGCAAAGTTCACTTGTACTTCCTAAACATAATGAATGCAGACAAATGGACACCTTGGCTACCTGGTACATTCCTTATTTGTCAATGTCCTGACAGATATGAATGAATTTCATTAGGATCATCTGCAGTGGTGAGAACATATACATAGGCTACATTAGAAATGAAAGATTTTCATTCCTTTATCTCTTTTTGAATTTTTCCTTTACAGATATCAGGAAGGGATGGTCAGTTTTTGAATTTTCCTTTACACACGGTAGACATGCTACTTTAACATGGACTTAGCTGAACTATTTTGCTTGGTGACCCTTGTTTTCTTTCTCCATTTGATAAGTTGGTATCTTTACCTATATTCCAGGGACATGTTGGAACACAACTGACTAATTCTAGTGAATCAAGTGGCAGAGAAACCCAATACAGCAGAGTGAAAATCTTAAGACTCTAAACCAATGAATCAACTAAAAAGGCAAAAACCAAGAAAGAAGACTGACCTTGCGAACCTTTGTCCCTCAGGGAATATTAGCTTTACCTTTGCAACTAAAGTGATGGCAAGCAGGCTGGGAACTTTGGATAGATTATTTATTCAATGTGACAGCCCCTCCTCCTCTTTCTCTCTCTCTCAACCCTTTACCCATGACCTTTCCAGATTCTTCAAGATTTTTTTAAAACAAACTTCATCAAATAATCAGAATTAGGTGAACAGGCACTGATTACCTGAGTTATCTTTGCTTCTCTTAAAAATTTTTTCAACATTTTCCAGAGGATCTTAACCTATGGAAATTAATAGCAGTAAGAACAGCCTGAAAAAATGTGTTAAATTGTCTCACTGATGTGTGGAAAAAACAAAAGTTCTGTAGTTCCAACTGCTTGTGTGGTACCAGAAAAAATGTATTCTTGAGAAAGGCCTGTTGCTTATAGCTTTCTCTTGTTAAAAGAACGATTGCTTAATGGGAAATGAAGGATCACAAATCTTCCACCTTTGGAACCAAAAGATAGAGTTATAATACACTAACAAAAATGAAACCTCCTCTCTCAGTGAGCTACCCAAACACTGCACTGCTTGAATAACGTGCTAAGTTAAGTGGGGAGGCCTGGGATGCAGTAATTACTCCAAGGAGGCTGCAGGGAAAGGAAAGTACATTCCAGACACCTAATCATTTACAATTGAGTTTAATGAGGTAGTAATTTACAACTTTGGGGGTGGAAGTACGGAAAGGTCCCTGCCAGGAACTGGGCAGACTCTTTAAAATCCTGGGGTTTAATGAAGGCATTGGAGGGTGGAATCATACAGCCCAACTTGTGTAATTCCATCTGCTCAGAGTTTGGACAGGAAGTAAATGACAGGGCACTTGGGACCTACATCTGGAAACAACATGTTTCAAAGGATTTTATAAATCCTGCAGTAAAGAAGAAGAAAGAAGGAAAAAATGGCGGTGAAAGGGTATAATTATGGGGGTGGAGATGTGTGTGAAGCACAACAGAGACTAGCCATGGCAGGTTCCTTTTAGTTTGAAGAAATAACATTTTCTAATGTCAGGGTCAGTCATTGATAATTATTGACAAAGCATGTGTGTTGAGCCCAATATGAAAGGGACAGAAGTTTCCTTTCTGGATAGGTATTGGGTGAAGATTATGAAGTAGTTCAGGATCCACAGAACTTATCTGAACACCTTTTTAGTTTTCTGGTAATCTTGCTGGCACTATTGCCTTCATTTCTTAGTTCATAATATACTGGGGTGGTTTCACATTTTGTTCACTGATATTTTTAAAATATAGCTGGCATATGAAGGGTGTTTGTCTTTATCCAGGAGATAAGAAAAGGCTCAAGACCTGTTTGTGGAGTGTGGGGGGCAAGAGTGGTTGTTAGACCGGCCTTCATTATGTCATACTCATGAATGACATTTACATACATCAGAATTTGTTTTCTTCTCATTTAAAATGCTGCATGTCCTTCATATTTCATTTTATGTTGGCTCATATTAACTCTCCCAAGAGAGTTAGTACTTATTTACCCAGTTTCCAAATCCCAAGTTTCTTCTCTCTTTCCTTCTCTAGTTGTTTCTAAAAGTTGGGGAGAAAGTTGAAGAAACAATGAGGGGAGATCAGATGGAATAAGGAGAAGCCATTATAATTTTTGATTTTCAAGAGCAGGGATCCAGATTAACACTCATTCACCCATGAGGCTAATACAAAATATTTAAGATGGATATATGTGACTATATAGGGGCCAGGTAGAGAAGTGGTGTGAGGAAGGGAAATCAGACTTGTTGACAGCAAACTATGACGTTTATCGTGATCACAACCTCATTTGCAGTTATAGTCATTGATAGCGGTCTTTGGGCATTTTCTCTGTGCTAAGTGATTGATAGGTCTATTTCACTTTTATCCCATTTTGCAGATGAAAAACTTGAAGGACATGGAAGTTAATATCTCAAGGTCAATAGGATAGTAGGTAGAAGGGAGGATTCAGGCTGAACGCTGTATGATTCAGGAGGCTGTAGTCTTAACTTCTGTACTATCTTGTACTATCTTGGGTGTTAGATTGAAAGACTTTTAAAAATATTTGGTTGGAGTGCTAGTCCTAATATCTAGGGAATCATCCCTGAAAAGCAAAAAATACTATCTTTACGGTATCTTTTGTGATAGTTATAGTTGGACTACTGTCTATGGCAAAGAAGAAATATTTTTTCTCATATAGTATCTGTTTACTATAGATCTTAGACTCTGACTCAAAGAAAGGGGGAAATTGGTTTTCATTTGTTTTATATTCCTATTTTTCAGAGAATAAGATATTTTCCACATTTTTATTTTGAACACATTCTTTGGCTGATTAAAAATCATAAACAAGTTTTTTAGTTTCTCAAGATCTAGTCACCTTTTGAAAGTCTGTGCAAAATCTGCATGCTGGAATAATAATTGTTCTTTGGAAAGCTATGTATGCCTATTCTTAATAAGAAACATATGACAAGGTATTTAGTTCTGGTTTCAATCCACATGAATTGGGAAGGAGTTTCAAGTTAAATAAACCTTCATATGTGTGACAAAACATGCTCTCATATATTATCGGTAATGCCAACAGTGAAATCTGACACTGTAAGTGCTAATGAGGGTGGAAAAAAATTAAAAATTTTAATAGTAAGTTCTTATTTCTTTCTTTCTGGCCTACAGAATAGACCATTAATAGCCTGATTAATGGTTTTGCTTTGGTATTGCTAATTTATTTTTAGTTTTGATAATATTACACTAGTAATTTTAGAAAAACCAGTCTCTTACTAACAAATAACTATTTCATAGCTTTAGATGATCACAAAATACTGAAATAAGCAATCTTTCACTCTTTGAATGAGTGAATACCAGCTTGTGTTAGATTGTGCACGTGCACACTCACACACACATCACACGTATGTTCTTTCAAATATCTTTGACATGGGTCAAACACATTAAAATAAAATCCACTAAATAATTCTCTTTTGTTATCCTTTGAAGTACACCCATGTCTCATTTTTCCAGCATCATTTAAGATTGAGCTCTCACATTAAATAGGCTTTTTTTCCTCAGAAATTTTACCTCTTCAAATGATGGTTTAAAAAAACTTGCAACCAGTCTGTAAATATCTTTCTAAATTGAAGGAGCTCTCTGGCTGTCTCTTTAAAAAAAAGAAGATACTGAATACAACTTTGTCTTACCCTGAGGACCTCAGATCACTGATCTAAGCTACTTTGCATTTGACTGTATTGTAGGGGAATCACTGCTAATGAGTAAGGGCTGTGCTAAAGCTAACGAAGCCAGAGGAGGTCATTTAAATTCTTGCAAAAACTTTTAGAGATTGTGCATGTACCTGGGTAGGGGTGTGCTCCCCCTAGTACCATTCCCATAGTTGGATGCTTTGAAACTTCTGTGTCTGGAATACATAGCCCTAAACTATGGCTTTGAGAGAATGCGCCAAGTTCCTCTTTTGTAAGCCTGGGCTTATGACATCTGCTTAGGTCGTTTGGAGGCCGTGGTTATTCCATTTCTCATTCTGGATTGGGTAGTAGATATTCAAGGCTGCCAGATTACTCACCTCTGAGTAAGGCAGTTTCTCTAGTGCTGTGCTTATTTTGCAGACTATTAAATGAAATCCAATTCTACATCCCAAATCTTTTTTCCGTTATAGACACTGCTTCACTATTGGTATTGCCATCATTTCCAATCACCCCTGCCAGAGGTCCAGTTTGTACCATGAAGCTTTGGGGTACCTATTTTAAAGACAGTACATCTGGGTTTGAATCTCTGCCCTTTGACTTGATAATTGCATGATCTTAAGCCTGCCCACTTAACAACTATTTGTTGAGTACCTATTATGTGCCAGGCAATGTTCTGGGCCCTTGGGATAGAGTATTTGGAGAATGTAGTGTAGTTGAGGGATATTGGCAACAAACAAGAAAGTAAACAACTGATGTGTCAATGGCGGTTGTGCAAGGGATGTGGAGGACAGAATGTAATGATAGAGATAAGATGGCATGGTTTGTGAAAGTTTCAGTGGAGTGGTTGGGAGAAAGCCTAATAGGAATGCTTTCGAGAGAGAATGGGAAGAATGCTATGGGAGACACCAAGAGAGGCAACTTCTTATAGTTTTGCAGTACAGGAAAGCAGAGATGTGTTATGGTAGAGAGACAATGTGGGGTCAAGTGACCTTTTATTTTAAGATCTGGTGTTTATGTATGCTGATGTGAATGACTCAGCTGAGGGAGGAAGTGAAGATGCAGGGGAGAGAGGAAACAATTGTTCACTAGTGTTATTGAGTTGGCAAGGTGGGTGAGATCTACTGCACAAGTGGAAGACTTGGCCTTAGCTTGGTGGTTATAGCCACAGGAGGAATGGACAAGAACACACATACCAATGTCAGTAGTTGTGGTGGTGGAACCATGTCAAAGCTTTATTCGTTTCTGTTTTCTCAGTGAGAAAGAAAGTAGGCCCACCATTCTGAGAAGAGGAGGAAAAGTTGGAGGCTTCAAAAGAGAAAAAAGTGTCCAGACTACCTTAAAGAATAGGCAAGTGATTTGAGCTACAGAAAGATAATTAAATTTCCAGGAGTATCTAAGCACCTACCTGAGGTTGTGATGGTTATTGCAAAACAATATACTCCCCTTAGCTTTCTACTCCCCCACTTTTTAAAAAGTTGTTGTACTGTCATCGCCTCTGAAGCACTGGGTGATTCTGCCTCCATCCTCCCTTCCATACCGGCCTTTTGCAATTTCCTTTTCTTCTTCTGTGTTCATGGTTTTCTCTTTGGAATTTCCAGAAGAGCTTAAACATGCCTGTACTATAGCACTCTTCACTAAGCTACAGTATTTTTATTTTTACTTTTACATTTCTTCTTTCATCCTCACCTCTAAAGAGCATGGATTTCTATTTATGGTCTCTAGTACAGTATGATCTATTGTAGATTTTTATAAATGCTTACTGAATGGAAGAAGGAAGGGAAGAAAAACTTCTATCTTTTATTTCCTTATTTACAGGCCTTATAGATGTCCTGTTTCTGGTACTAAAAGATTAAAAAGCATATCACCCTTCAATTTGTGTCTTCAGAGATGATTTAGTGGTGATTCTTCTTCAATTTATTTTGGAGTTTCCTTTTATTTACTGAATAGTTATTTTTTTTTTTCCCGGTATGTCTAAATGATGAAGAATAATATTTCTTGGCACCCTTTTAACAAGACAAAGTAAAAAAGATTTATTTTCTAACAACTGTTTCCCTTCCAGATAATGGTAAATTACATTAAACATTTCTAGGTCAACCAAGGCAACTGAGAAATTTTGACTTTGACCACGGTTCAGGCAATTTGCTGTGGTGATGGCTGGAGACACACAGAGGTTCCTGAAGACAGTTGGGGGGCTGTAATTGATTTCAGATGTGCTCTGAATAACACTGAAGATAAATGTCCCAGAGGTAGCTTATTGGAGAGTTCTTTAGCTGTTTCTAATAAAATTTTCTTAAAAATTCCAAGATAATTTTTTCTACAGATGCATATAATAATTCTGGCATGAACAAGTGGTCCTCAGTGAAAACTACATGTTTGCTAATAATTTTCCATTTCCCCCTAGTTACAAAAGGAATTCATTGTCTTAGTAGAAAAATTAAAAATTATAGGTAACTATGAAAAACAAAATAGAATCACTGAATGTTTACATATATCTAGTTGGGGTCAAATTTTATGTGCTAATTTTATGTGAAGTATCCTGAGCTTTGACTCATTATTATAATTTTTTCAAAGTATGAATTCAGTAGTCTTATAATGTAGAGTGGTAGTATTTTTTTCACAGTTTTCAGTGTAATCTTGGGGATTCTAGAGGAGAGTGTGTTGGGGGCTAACAAAGGAAGGGGAGGAAGCAGGAATTGGGTGTGAAGCCACTCAGTTGACCAGGCTCTGCACTTACACTTTTCAAACAAAGTAACTCTACATTTAATTAACTTATACATTGGGTTTTTGTACAAAATTATCCTTGAAGTAGGGTTCCCAAGCATATCTTATTGAAATCAGTTACTGATACACTTTAATCTATTTAACTGTTTCACATTTGTTGCATAGCCAGTCTTTATATTGCTCAAGTAATGTCAAACTATTTTGCACATATATATTATAAACATATTTAATTAATGAATACGTTATCATTTCTCTAAGCTCTGTAAGTAGCTACAGACCCAGATCTGGGTCTGGCATAGGTGCCATTACATTGTACTCGATAAATGTGGGGTGGAGAATGATTGTGCAAGTTTAACACTTGATTTGCCTTAGCACACAAATTACCTTTTCTTGGTGGTATTTTCCACTTGTGGTTTGAAAAATAACACATCACTGTTATTTTTTAATTTTTTTTTTTTTTTTTAAATAAATTTTATTGTTATATTCCCCATACAATTGCAGCCCCCCCATTCTGACCCCAATCCCTCCCCTCCCGCCCCCCTAAAAGTGTCGCTGGTTCATAGTTTTTTGTTGATTTTGATTTTCACTATCTTATAGTTATTCATTTTCCTGGTCCCTTATTTAAGTTTTCTAGATTCCTGCTATGAGTGAGACCATCCGGTATTTTTCTTTTTCTTTTTGGCTTATTTCGCTGAGCATGATCCCTTCCAGCGCCATCCATGTTGCTGCAAATTGCATGTGTTTATCTTTTTTGAATGCTGAGTAATATTCCATGGTATATATGTACCACATCTTCTTGATCCAGTCATCTATTTTTGGGCATTTGGGTTGTTTCCAAAGCTTAGCTATTGTAAACAGTGCTGCTATAAACATAGGGGTGCAGGTGTTCTTTGGAATTGATGTTTCTGTGTCCTTTGGGTAAATACCTAGGAGTGGAATTGCTGGATCATATGGAAGCTCTATGTTTAGTAGGTCCAGAAATCTCCACACAGCTTTCCACAGTGGTTGGACCAGTTTGCACTCCCACCAACAGTGCAGAAGAGTTCCTTTTTCTCCACACCCTCGCCAACATTTGTTGTTGCTAGTTTTTTTAATATGTGCCATTCTCACTGGTGTAAGATGGTATCTCATGGTAGTTTTGATTTGCATTTCCCTGATGACAAGTGATGTTGAACATTTTTTCATATGCCTGTTGGCCATTTGCATTTCCTCTTCAGAGAAGTTTCTTTTAAGCTCTTCTGCCCATTTTTTGACTGGATTATTTTCTTTGTTGTTGTTGAGTCTCATCAGCTCTTTGCAGATTTTTGTGATCAGTCCTTTATCATTAGTGTTGGGTGCAAAAATGTTCTCCCAGTTGGTGGGGTTTCTCTTTGTTTTTGTTATTGTCTCTTTTGCTGTGCAAAAGCTCTTTAATTTGATGTAGTCCCAGCTGTTTATCTTTGCCTTCACTATCACTGCTTTGGGTGATGTGTCTGTAAAGATGTCTTTGATGTGCAAATCACGTAGTGTTTCGCCTATATTTCCTTCTATATATTTTATGGTTTCAGGTCTTATGTCTAGTTCTTTAATCCATTTTGAGTTGATTTTTGTGTATGGTGTGAGGTGGTGGTCAAGCTTCATTCTTTTGCATGTAGCGACCCAGTTTTCCCAGCACCATTTATTGAACAAACTTTCTTTGCTCCAATGCATATTCTTTGCTCCTTTGTCAAAGATTAGTTGACCATAAATCTGTGGGTTTATTTCTGGATTTTCTATTCGATTCCATTGGTCTGTATGTCTGTTCTTGTTCCAATACCATGCAGTTTTGATGATTATGGCTTTGTAGTATAGTTTGAAGTCTGGGAGTCTGATGCCTCCATTCCCTTCTTTTTTTTTCAGGAGAGCTTTGGCTATTCGGGGTTTTTTGTGATTCCATATGAATTTCATCAATAATTGTTCTATTTCTTTGAAGAATGACATTGAAATTTTGATTGGAATAGCATTGAATCTGTATATTGCTTTTGGAAGGATGGCCATTTTAATAATGTTTATTCTTCCAATCCATGAGCAGGGGATGTCTCTCCATTTCTTTGTGTCTTCTTCTATTTCTTTTAACAGTGTTTTATAGTTTTCTTTGTATAGGTCCTTTACCTCTTTTGTTAGATTTATTCCCAAATATTTGATTTTTTTTGTTTCAATAACAAAAGGGATGGTCTTTTTGATTTCTTCTTCTTCAGATTTATTGTTTGTGTATAGGAAGGCTACTGACTTTTGCGTGTTGATTTTGTATCCTGCCACTTTACTGAACTGATTGATGAGTTGAATTAGCTTTTCTGTGGAGTTTTTGGGGTTCTCTATGTATAATATCATATCGTCTGCAAATAGTGATAGTTTGACTTCTTCTTTTCCTATTTGGATTCCTTGGATGTCTTTCTCTTGTCTTATTGCCCTGGCTAGGACTTCCAGTATTATATTGAAAAGCAATGGTGAGAGTGGACATCCTTGTCTTGTTCCAGATCTTAATGGAATTGCTTTCAGCTTTTCACCATTGAGAATGATACTGGCTGTTGGCTTGTCATAGATGGCCTTTATGATGTTGAGGTATGTTCCTTGTATCCCAAGAATTTCAAGGGCTTTTATCATGAATGGGTGTTGCACTTTGTCGAAAGCTTTCTCAGCATCTATTGATATTATCATATGGTTTTTATATTTCTTTTTGTTGATGTGTTGGATAACGTTGATTGATTTTCGGATGTTAAACCATCCTTGTGCCCCTGGAATGAATCCAACTTGGTCATGGTGAATTATCTTATGGATACATTGTTGGATTCTGATAGCTAAAATTTTATTGAGGATTTTTGCATCAGTGTTCATTAGGGAGATTGGCCTGTAGTTTTCCTTTTTTGTGTTGTCCTTGTTCGGTTTTGGTATTAGTGTAATGTTGGCTTCATAAAACGTGTTTGGTATTGTCCCTTCCTTCTCAATTTTTTGGAAGAGTTTGTGAAGGATAGGCACTAATTCGTCTCTGAATGTTTGGTAGAATTCATTTGTAAATCCATCAGGTCCTGGGCTTTTGTTTTTGGGGAGGTTTTTTATTACCATTTCAATTTCGCTAATTGTAATTGGTCTGTTTAGGTGTTCTATTTCTTCTTTATCTAGCTTTGGGTGATTGTAGAGTTGTAGGAATTTGTCCATCTCCTCTAGATTGTTGAACTTGTTTCCATATAACTGTTCATAGTAGTTACTGATTATTCTTTTGATTTCTGCTGTGTCCGTTGTGATTTCTCCTCTTTCATTGATGATCCTGTTTATTTGTGCTTTCTCCCTTTTTTCCTTTGTGAGCCTGGCTAGGGGTTTGTCTATTTTATTGATTTTTTCAAAGAACCAGCTCTTGGTTTCATTGATCTTTTGGATTGTTTTTTTAGTTTCAATTTCATTTATTTCTGCTTTGGTTTTTATTATTTCTTTTCTTCTACTGGTTTTGGGGTTTTTTTGTTGTTCTTTTTCTAGATCTTTGAGCTTCGAGATTAG
The DNA here is from genome assembly GCF_964194135.1 of Talpa europaea. NCBI lineage: Eukaryota > Metazoa > Chordata > Mammalia > Eulipotyphla > Talpidae > Talpa > Talpa europaea. The sequence goes on along the minus strand of NC_140074.1, from coordinate 62,198,823 downwards.
GTTGTTTCTTTGCGTTCTTTCTTGTTTCTTGATGTGAGCTTCTATTGCTATATATTTTCCTCTTATTACTGCTTTTGCTGCATCCCATACATTTAGGATATTGGTGTCCTCCTTGTCGTTCAATTCAAAAAATTTTTTAATTTCTTCTTTGATCTCCTCATTAGTCCAATGGTCTTCCAGTAGTGTGGTTTTTAATCTCCATGAGGTAGGAAAGTTCCTTGCCTTCTTTTTATGGTTTATTTCTAGTTTGATGCCTTCATGGTCAGAAAAGATGGTTGATATGATTTCAATCTTGGTGTATCTGTTGATGTTTGTCTTGTGCCCCAGTATGTGATCGATCCTGGAGAATGATCCGTGTGCGCTTGAGAAAAATGTGTACTCCGTTTTTTTGGGGTTTAGTGTTCTATAGATGTCTGTTAAGCCCAATTGCTCTAGGTCCTTATTTAGAGCTTTAGTTTCTTTACTTATTTTTTGTCTTGTTGATCTATCCATTGTTGATAGTGGTGTGTTGAAGTCTCCCACTACGTATGTGTTTTCTCTGATGTCTGTTTTCAGAGAGGACAACAGTTGTCTGATATATTTTGGTGCTCCTTCGTTTGGTGAGTATATGTTAATGAGTGTTATTTCTTCTTGAAGTATTGTCCCCTTGATCATAATGTAGTGACCCTTGGGGTCTCTTTTTATCTTTTTGAGTTTGAAATCTGTTTTATCTGATATAAGTATAGCTGTTCCTGCTTTCTTTTTTGGTCCATTTGCTTGTAGGATTGTTTTCCATCCTTTAACTTTGAGCCTATTTTTATCTTTTGTAGCTAAATGTGTTTCCTGGAGACAGCAAAAGGTTGGGTTTTGTTTCTTAATCCAGGCTGCAACTCTGTGTCTTTTTATTGAAGAGTTTAGTCCATTTACATTCAGAGTTATTATTGATATGTTAACATCTGTATTTGCCATTGTGTTTGTCTTTCCTTTGATTTTATTTATTTATTCTTTTAATAACTTTTTTTTTTTTTGGCCTTCTTTCATTGTTATTCGTCCCTCTGAGGTTCTGGCTTTAGGACTCCTTGTAGTATTTTTTGGAGTGGGGGTTTAGTTGCAATGAAATTCCGGAGTTTCTGTTTGTCTGGAAAGGTCCATATTCTTTCTTCAAAGAGGAAGGAGAGCTTTGCGGGATAGAGTATTCTTGGTTGGCATCTGTTTTCTTGGAGTCTGTTGACTATGTCCCTCCACTCTCTCCTTGCCCGTAGTGTTTCTTCGGAGAAGTCTGATGTCAGCCTGATTGGTTTTCCTTTGAATGTTATCTGTTTCTTCCCTCTTGCCAGCTTCATTATTTTTTCCTTGTCCTGGATTCTTGGGAGCTTTACTATTATGTGTCTTGCTGTATTTTTCCTTTCGTCGTGGAAGTTTGGTGTTCTTCTTGCTTCTTGTATATCAATTTTCAGCTCCTTCTTTACATTTGGGAAGTTCTCTTCAATTATCTCTTTGAATATTTTCTCTGTTCCTACATCTCTCTCCTCTCCTTCTGGTATTCCTATAACTCTTATATTTCCTTTCCTCATGGAGTCAGATAGTTCCCGAAGTCTTTCTTCGTTCTTTTTCCTTCGTACTTCTCTTTCCTTTTCTGTTTTGGTTCTTTTTATTTCTATGTCTGCAAGATTACTTATTCGTTCTTCCATTTCATCTATTCTGCTTTCATTGCTTTTCCCAGAATTCTTTAGTTCTTCCATTAATTCTTTGATCTCCTGCATTTCTTTTACTTCCCTCTTTAGGGACTCAATTTCTTTCTTCTGACCATTGTTTTCCCTCTCTAGGGACTCAATTGCATTCTTCTGATCGTTGATTATTTTTCCCTTATCATTGTTTTCCTTTATGACTTCTGTTAGTTTTTTAATCACGGCAATTTTAAATTCTCTTTCTGGAAGGCTCAGAAATTCTTCCAAGTTATTGTCTTTGCAATCTGGGGGCTGGCTTTCTTTTTGTGGTGTGCTTTTTCTCTGGAGAGTTGCTAGGTTGCGTGTGGTTCTTCTCTTCCCTACTGTCTGTTTTCTAATTTGCCGTATGCGTTGGGACAGTGTGTTGTTGGGACTGGCCGGCATCTTGGGTGGGCTTCTCTGTTCCCCTCTGGTTCTTCCAGGAGTCATCTGTCAGTTTCAAGCAGTCTTTACTGGAGAAAGGTCCCTGTTCTAAAATGCCGATGTAGGGACACACTCCCCTGTGCGCCTGGTCTGCCCCGGCGGTGGGTTCCTGCTCCCCTCTGGGCTTGGACTGCAGGCCAGAGGGGGTCTGGCGTGGGCGAACTTCCCCCGCTCACCTCTGGCTCCTGAGGAAGCCTTCTGCAGGTAGTCTTTACTGAAGAAATGTCCCTGTTCTAAAATGGTGATGTGGGACACACTCCCTGCGTGTCTGGTCTCAGGCACACTCTTCTGTGCACCTGGTCTGCCCCGGCTGTGGGTGCTCGCTCTCCCTGTGGGCTCAGACTACTTGTTCGGAAGGGGCCCGGTGTGGGCAAACTCCCCAGCTGGCCACTAGCTCCTTCAGGAGCCTCTGCTGGCTTCAAGTCGCTAGGTGGTGCCAGAGATCTCTCCTAGAGCCCTTGGGGAGCTGATTTTCCACCCCGTGGGACAGGGAGCAGAGCGGGGATGGTAGGGTACACCTCAACGGCTTTGGGGTGCTGTGTCTGCCTTGTGCCCCACCGTCGTGGGGAACCCACGCCCCTAATTTCGTGCCCCGGGTCTCTGTTCCAAAGCCCTCAGTTCCAGGATGCGGGCTGTAGCCCAGATCAGTGGGGCGGGAATGGCGCCTTTTGAATCCTGCTCCCCTGCCTGGGCGCCTTGTTCCTGCTCACTCAGGATGGGCCTCCGCCGTCTCCCCCTAATTTCGTGCCCGGGTCTCAGTTCCAAAGCCCTCAGTTCCAGGATGCGGGCTGTAGCCCAGATCAGTGGCGCGGGAATGGCGCCTTTTGAGTCCAGCTCCCTTGCCTGGGCGCCTTGTTCCTGCTCACTCAGGGAGGGCCTCCGCAGTTTTCCCCTAATTTCGTGCCCCGGGTCTCAGTTCCAAAGCCCTCAGTTCCAGGACGCAGGCTGTAGCCCAGATCAGTGGCGCGGGAATGGCGCCTTTTGAATACAGCTCCCTTGCCTGGGCGCCTTGTTCCTGCTCACTCAGGGAGGGCCTCCACAGTCTCCCCCTAATTTCGTGCCCCGGGTCTCAGTTCCAAAGCCCTCATTTCCAGGACGCGGGCTGTAGCCCAGATCAGTGGCGCGGGAATGGCGCCTTTTGAATCCCGCTCCCCTGCCTGGGCGCCTTGTTCCTGCTCCCTCAGGGAGGGCCTCCGCCGTCTCCCCCTAATTTCGTGCCCCGGGTCTCAGTTCCAAAGCCCTCAGTTCCAGGACGCGGGCTGTAGCCCAGATCAGTGGGGCGGGAATGGCGCCTTTTGAATCCAGCTCCCTTGCCTGGGCGCCTTGTTCCTGTTCACTCAGGGAGGGCCTCCGCAGTCTCCCCCTAATTTCGTGCCCCGGGTCTCAGTTCCAAAGCCCTCAGTTCCAGGACGCAGGCTGTAGCCCAGATCAGTGGCGCGGGAATGGCGCCTTTTGAATCCTGCTCCCCTGCCTGGGCGCCTTGTTCCTGCTCACTCAGGGAGGGCCTCCGCCGTCTCCCCGCAAGCCTAGGTCGCAGGCGCGGGGACCTGGGCAGCTGCGATCCGGTCCGGATCCGCGCCGCTTTCCGCACGCAACCTTACCGGGCGGCCGGGGCTGTGTGCTGGTGCTGGTCTCCTCCTGGGGGTTATTTTTTAATTTTTAAAGATTTATTTATTTATTTATACAAGCACTGGATACAGTCAGAAGCGTGGGAGGGTGAGAGAATTCACCAGAGCCAGAGTGGGGACCAGAACAGGCAAACTGATGAAGTACACTGCGGAGGGGAGCAGTAGGCATGGCAGGAGGGGTATGTCGCACCATGTGGGATCCTTGCCGGTGGCCAGGGATCGAACCAGCACTGCAGAGGCTGTGGGCAGCTTCACAGCCCAGCGCTCAACTGCTGCACCACCAGGGGAGGCCCCACTAATATTTTTATAGAAATTATTTTACCGTGGTGAGCTGAGACAAAACTTTTATTCTCATGATTATAAGTGATATTTTCTTGCATGGATTTTCTTTGCTAATATTTTTATTGGCGCATTAGCATTTTTCCCATGGATTTTAAGATTTATAAGTATGCTTTATGTATTGAAGGTGTTAAGCTTTTAAAAAACTTATGGCTGTCAAATGGCCAACAGGCATGTGAAAAAATGTTCAACATTACTTGTAATCATGGAAATGCAAATCAAAACTACAATGAGATACCATCTTACACCAGTGAGAAAGGCACATATTAAAAAAACTAGCAACAACAAATGTTGGCGAGGATGTGGAGAAAAAAGAACTCTCCTGCACTGCTGGTGGGAGTGCAAACTGGTCCAACCATTATGGAAAGCTGTTTGGAGATTCCTCAACCTGCTAAAGATGGAGCTTCCATATGATCCAGCAAATCCACTCCTAGGTATTTACCCAAAGGACACAGAAACATTAATTCCAAAGGGCACCTGCACCCCTGTGTTTATAGCAGCACTATTTACAATAACTAATCTTTGGAAACAACCCAAATGCCCAAAAATAGATGACTGGATCAAGAAGATGTGGTACATATACACAATGGAATATTACTTGGCAATCAAAAAAGATAAACTCATGCAATTGCAGCAACATGGATGGAGCTGGAAGGGATCATGCTCAGAGAAATAATCTAGAAAGAAAAAGAAAAATACTGGATGGTCTCACTCATAGCGGGAAACTAGAAAACCTAAATAAGGGACCAGGAAAAAGAATAACTGTAAGAAACAAAAATCAAAATCAACAAACAACTATAAACCAGAGACTCACTATGGGGGGGGATGGGGAAAGGAGGGATTGGGGTCAAAATAAAGGGGGTGCAATTGTATGGGGAATATAAAAATAAAAAAATTAATAAAAAGCTTATGGCTGTATTTCCAGTTCATCACTTAAGTTATGATTTTTTAATATAATTTAACATGCTTTATAGAGTCTCATTTATTGATGTTTGACTTTATGACTCTCTGTGATTTTTACATTTAGAAACTTCCCATTTACAAAAATATTCACCTATAACTTCTGGTAGTCCAATAGGTTTGTCAAAAAAAGTTAACATTAATCATAAGAGCTTATTTGGAATTGAGGTAAGTTTTCTTTTAAATTTATAAAACAACTAATTTTCTATTATTTTCAAATAATTCATACCAACCCTACTGGATTATTAATATATAAGAATAAAATTGATTTTATATATTGATCTTTTATATTACTTTCCTAAACTATATTCTATTGCTCTAGTAGTTAATTTGAAGTGATTCTAAGTGGAAAAAAATATCGTTGGGAAATACCAATTGTTTTGTTTTTTCATCTTCAACAAGTTTGTCACTTATCTCTTCTTTTTTCCTTACCCTTCTGGCTAGGGCTTCTGGCACAGTGTTGAATAGAAGTATTTACTGTGGGTACCCTTATCAAGTCTGTCTTCAAAAGGAATGCTCCAACTTCTCACCATTTGGGGTGATGTAGGTTTTCAGTGGATTCTGTTTAGCAGGTTAAGGGAGTTCATTTTTATTTTTATTTTCTAAGAGTTCTTTAAAATTGTGAAATATTTTTATGACTCAAGCTATAATGCACATATAATATTTTACTCATTATTTATGAATTATTTTTGAGTGATTAAAACTAAAAGTATTTTCAAATAATACAAAATTATTTCCCTCATCCTTGAACTATTCATTTCTTTCCTCTTTTATTTTGTTGAAGTGATTGAATTCCACTAACTAGATTTTCAGGTGTGCACCCATCTGCAATTGAACATGTGTTATTTATTTTATACATTGATGGATTCATTTTGATAATATTTTATTTAGGTACTTTTTGATTTATGTTTGAAATAACGAGCTTATTCTCCTTACATTTACTTTCTATGTATTTGTATTACCTTTCTATGCATTTGGAATCAAGATTATATAACTATTACAAAATGAGTTGGGATGCATTTGTTTTTTATGTTTTCTGGAAGAATTCTACTTGGTAGCATTAGTCTGCAAAATCTACCTGGCCTGGCAGTGCATGTACACTGTAGTATAAAAATAACAAATGCTATTACTGGTTTTAAACTGGTTTTTATTACTGGTTTTAAGCCCTAGCCAGAAGGGTAAGGAAAAAAGAAGAGATAAGTCACCATACATTTTGAAGATGAAACAACTGATGAAGTTTTAAACAATCGGTTTAAAACTGGTAAGTTGTCTACAGAAGTGAAAATGACCAATGTAGCAAGATCATTCTGACTGTCGTTTTTTGAGTTAATGGGTTTGGAGTGCAGGCTCCTTGGGTTCACTCTGGGAAAGGTTTCACCAGAGCTAGATACATGACATTTTTTTCAATCAAGAGGTAGAGTTTATGTGCCTTTTTTTGAACCTAGGCTTGCATGTTGTGCTTTGGTCAGTAGAATGCAGCTGTGCCAGTTGTGAGACTTAAAGGGCTCTCTAGCTCTGTTTGGTTCTCGAAATCAGTCACAATGTAAAGAAATTCAGGCTAGATTACTGAAGGAGAGAGGAGAGAGACTGGAATTCAGCTAGTCATCATTCAATCCAGCCACCCAGATAAAGTATCATTTACATGACCAAAGCCCACTTAGAATCTCCAGCCCCTGCTGAATTGCTGTAGTTAACACAATGTGAAGTAGGAATAAGCTGTTTATTCTGAGCCTTACTAAAATTTCAGAATCATAAAAAGCAATAAAAATGATTTTTTTTTGCACTAAATTCTAACAGTATGTTTGTGTATGCTTCTGCCTCTTACATTTAGTATGAGTGATACTGTTACAGGGCCATCCCAATCTAAAACGGGTTGCCTGACTGTGGGTCCTCACCCTTGCACTTAAAAGGGACTTACACTGCAGGCACACACAAAAGGTTAACAAAAGATTTATTTACAAGGGAAGGGGAATGAGGAAATGTACAACTCAGGGAGAAAAGAGGGAGATAAATTCTTAAATATGTCCTACCCATTCCGCAGACCTGGAATCCCAAATGACCTGCAGAGACCAAGCCTGCCTGGCCAAGAGCAGGAGCCAAGTGCCCGAGACCCCACTAACATGGCTGGTTTTATTTACAAACAGAGAAAATGGCTACCTAGCTCCACCCTTAAGTCCTCACAACTACCCTTTGGGGATCATGGGATTTGTAGTTCCCAGTGTCTTGACAGAGTGGGGGTGGCATCCACAAAGCCTGTATGGCGTTTGCTCAGGACATCCTTTCCCCCTAACAATGCCATCTTTTTTTCCTCCTTCCCATTTCATCACATATTTTAATCTTGTTTTTCAGAAGGAATTCCTGCCTGATTTTATCACTTCCCTAAAACCTGTGGGCTTTTGATTAGAATAGCTTTAAAATTTTAAATTAGTTTGGGAAGAATATTTGGAAGATTACCTTTATAATCTAAATCATGATTTCTCTTTTCACATCTTCAAATAGCTTTACATTTTCTATTAATTTTTATAGTCTTTACATTTTCCATCATTCTCTCACTCATTCATTCATCACTAATTCAGAGGGCACATTTCTTATTAAGCTCAAATTTGTAGCCACTGCTAACAAGTGCACAGGATTTTACAGAAGTTGCTTTTCATATTAATCCTATCAACTGGTATTATTTTATTCTGTATTTCATACTCTTTTTCTATTTATTTTATTGTGGTTCTGATGCACAAGGGCTGCTGGAATCATATCGGATACATACGGGACCTACCTTCATGTTGCCAGTTTGCTCGGTCACTGATGCAGGCTTCTGAGAAGGGTGTGAGCAGGGGCAAAGCTGCTCTAAGCAGAAGAAGCCCACCTTGAAGGAGCTGTCAGCTAGAGGCTCGGTGCTGACTACGTTGCTTTTAGCTTAGCAACTAGTCCTTGAAGGGGGACCTGAGCAGTTTCTTTTATTCTCTATCACCTGATTCTTAGAAATTTGGGAAAGTCGCATCTTGAGCCCTGCCTAGTGTGGGGAGACCGGCGAGGTGGCAGTCTACGATACCCACTGCTTCTTGCTGTTCTGAATTTTCTGTGTTCTCTCGCTCACAGTTTTTCCTCTTTTCCTTGATGGGTGTTTATTTAACTTGCTTTAAAGTCACTGGAGAAGTTTGACTTACAGCTTTGATGTAAAGAGTGACTGCAAGACCCTCAGCATGTAGCTGTTCACACATAAGCCACAGCAAAGCACAGCCTGACTGAGCAAGAGGCCTCATCGCTGACTCTGGAAGGGGAGACCAATTAAATTGCATTCATAGTTTTAAATGTAAATGAAACCTCTCGGTTTTCGAGAGGCAGTCTCAGTATGCAACTGCCATTATTTCTTCTTTCTACAGTGTTTTTGTGGCTTGCAAACTTGCAAGCGGTTCTAACTCTAGGCTATCTCTAAGTAGCAGACCTAAGATTTCATCCTTGCACCATTGACTGTCATTTCTATTTCTCTACATCCTGAAGTTGATGTCTCTGATATTTTCAGTGGATACTTTTGTCCACGTAATAAATTAATCAAGTGCAGCAGATACCATCAGTTAAAGGAGTCCACAAGTGAAAACAAAGTCATTTCTCTTTTTTTAATACTACCTATTTTCCCAATCATTCTATTTGCTTTCCTTGGAACCATTATATATTGAAAGGAAGACGGACTTAGAAATGGAGAGTAAGAGATCCCCAATATGGTTTTATTAAAAGAAATGATGCAATTAAAGTTATATACATTGACTTTCCAAAGAAATATAAAATCTGTTCACAACTAGGTACTCTGAACACTTAATTTAAAACAGTAATCTGTGGTCAAGATATTTGAAACACTCCTAGGTAATGGCATTTATTTATTTTAACAATGCCTACTTAGGCTTGGTGCTATTTGCTTTAAAATTTGCTTTTGGCATTTAAATTTGCTTTTAAAACTCAGTGGATTATATGTCCTCTCCCAGTATTCCATTAGGGTATTAATTGTATGTTAAGCTAAATAAATAAAGACCCTAAAACTACTCTCTGGCCTTCACTCTGAGAAGAGCCACTGGCCAGAAAAAGGTCAGCCCCTCCCCCACCTTAAGTATATGTACTTTTGTCTAAGTGTGCCAAATATATTTCCCTTGTTCTCAAATGCTTAGCCCCCATGTGGTAACCTATTTTTTTTTTTTTTTTGTTTTTTACTCATGGCAGCAACCTGTCAGCTGCATGGAATGCAGAAGAAGAGGAGTACAGGGATATATTCTTTTCTAAGATGTGTATTTGCTTCAACTAAGACATATGTCAAGGAAGAAATGCAAAGAATGTGCAAGGTGCAGGAGGGCTTTCAAGGTGTATATCTGAACAAAATAAAACCTCAGGCTGCATCCAATTTCCTATTATAGTCAAAGACTCTAATGTAATTAAAAAGTTTTTGGTAGGAGGGAATTCTTGAACTGGAATTATTAGTAAATATTAATTTTTAAAATATCTTACTACATACCATCTAGTTACTTTCTAAAATCCTGTAAGATTTTTGCTACCACCAGCAATTTGCAGGAATGCTTATTTTAGTGAACAGTTACCATCCAGGGGTTTCTTCTGTTTGTCCTTAATTAATGGGAAAGGTAAATATTTACAATGATTAAAAGTAATGATTGGAGTGTCATATTTTTTGCAAAATCTCTGATCAGGTATTTCCATTTATTCTGCAGTGAGATGGTATTAGGAAAGATTTTAGTGACATAATTTTCTGTCAAGGTAAAGGCAGAAGACAGTTTTGTGGCAGTTGAATGACAGACCATATCCTTAAATTAAACCATGAAAGCCATAGCATCCTCAATATTTTTGTTTATTTATTCTTTTTTTATAATAAATTTTATTTTTATATTCCCCATACAATTGCAAACCCCCATTCTGATCCCAATCCCTCCCCTCCCGCCGCCCACCTCTCAAAAGTGTCTCTGTTTCATAGTTTTTTGTTGATTGTGATTTTCACTTTCTTATAGTTATTCATTTTCCTGGTCCCTTATGTAAGTTTTCTAGATTCCTGCTATGAGAGACCATCTGGTATTTTTCTTTTTCTTTCTGGCTTATTTCGCTGAGCATGATCCCTTCCAGCGCCATCCATGTTGCTGCAAATTGCATGTGTTTATCTTTTTTGAATGCTGAGTAATATTCCATGGTGTATATGTACCACATCTTCTTGATCCAGTCATCTAATTTTGGGCATTTGGGCTGTTTCCAAAGCTTAGCTATTGTAAACAGTGCTGCTATAAACATAGGGGTGCAGGTGTTCTTTGGAATTGATGTTTCTGTGTCGTTTGGGTAAATACCTAGGAGTGGAATTGCTGGATCATATGGAAGCTCTATGTTTAGTAGGTCCAGAAATCTCCACACAGCTCTCCATAGTGGTTGGACCAGTTTGCACTCCCACCAACAGTGCAGAAGAGTTCCTTTTTCTCCACACCCTTGCCAACATTTGTTGTTGCTAGTTTTTTTAATATGTGCCATTCTCACTGGTGTAAGATGGTATCTCATGGTAGTTTTGATTTGCATTTCCCTGATGACAAGTGATGTTGAACATTTTTTCATATGCCTGTTGGCCATTTGCATTTCCTCTTCAGAGAAGTTTCTTTTTAGCTCTTCTGCCCATTTTTTGACGGGATTATTTTCTTTGTTGTTGAGTCTCATCAGCTCTTTGCAGATTTTTGTGATCAGTCCTTTATCATTAGTGTTGTGTGCAAAAATGTTCTCCCAGTTGGTCGGGTTTCTCTTTGTTTTGGTTACTGTCTCTTTTGCTGTGCAGAAGCTCTTTAATTTGATGTAGTCCCAGCTGTTTATCTTTGCCTTCACTATCACTGCTTTGGTGATGTGTCTGTAAAGATGTCTTTGATGTGAATATCATGTAGTGTTTCGCCTATATTTCCTTCTATATATTTTATGGTTTCAGGTCTTATGTCTAGTTCTTTAATCCATTTTGAGTTGATTTTTGTGTATGGTGTGAGGTAGTGGTCAAGCTTCATTCTTTTGCATATAGCGACCCAGTTTTCCCAGCACCATTTATTGAACAATCTTTCTTTGCTCCTTTGTCAAAGATTAGTTGACCATAAATCTGTGGGTTTATTTCTGGATTTTCTATTCGATTCCATTGGTCTGTATGTCTGTTCTTGTTCCAATACCATGCAGTTTTGATGATTATGGCTTTGTAGTATAGTTTGAAGTCTGGGAGTGTGATGCCTCCATTCCCTTCTTTTTTTTTTTTGGAGAGCTTTGGCTATTCGGGGTTTTTTGTGATTCCATATGAATTTTATCAATAATTGTTCTATTTCTTTGAAGAATGACATTGAAATTTTGATTGGAATAGCATTGAATCTGTATATTGCTTTTGGTAGGATGGCCATTTTAATAATGTTTATTCTCCCAATCCATGAGCAGGGGATGTTTTTCCATTTCTTTGTGTCTTCTGTGTTTTATAGTTTTCTTTGTATAGGTCCTTTACCTCTTTTGTTAGACTTATTCCCAAATATTTGATTTTTTTGTTTCAATAATAAAAGGGATGGTTTTTTTATTTCTTCTTCTTCAGATTTATTGTTTGTGTATAGGAAGGCTACTGACTTTTGCGTGTTGATTTTGTATCCTGCCACTTTACTGAACTGATCGATGAGTTGAATTAGTTTTTCTGTGGAGTTTTTGGGGTTCTCTATGTATATTATCATATCATCTGCAAAGAGTGATAGTTTGACTTCTTCTTTTCCTATTTGGATTCCTTGGATGTCTTTCTCTTGTCTTATTGCTCTGGCTAGGACTTCCAGTATTATATTGAAAAGCAGTGGTGAGAGTGGACATCCTTGTCTTGTTCCAGATCTTAATGGAATTGCTTTCAGCTTTTCAGCATTGAGAATGATACTGGCTGTTGGCTTGTCATAGATGGCCTTTATGATGGTGAGGTATGTTCCTTGTATCCCAAGAATTTCAAGGGCTTTTATCATGAATGGGTGTTGCACTTTGTCAAAAGCTTTCTCAGCATCTATTGATATTATCATATGGTTTTTATATTTCTTTTTGTTGATGTGTTGGATAACGTTGATCGATTTTCGGATGTTAAACCATCCTTGTGTCCCTGGAATGAATCCTACTTGGTCGTGGTGAATTATCTTATGGATACATTGTTGGATTCTGATAGTTAAAATTTTATTGAGGATTTTTGCATCAGTGTTCATTAGGGAGATTGGCCTGTAGTTTTCCTTTTTTGTGTTGTCCTTGTTCAGTTTTGGTATTAGTGTAATGTTGGCTTCATAGAACGTGTTTGGTATTGTCCCTTCCTTCTCAATTTTTTGGAAGAGTTTGTGAAGGATAGGCACTAATTCGTCTCTGAATGTTTGGTAGAATTCATTTGTAAATCCATCAGGTCCTGGGCTTTTGTTTTTGGGGAGGTTTTTGATTACAATTTCAATTTCGCTGCTTGTAATTGGTCTGTTTAGGTGTTCTATTTCTTCTTTATCTAGCTTTGGGTGATTTCAGAGTTGTAGGAATTTGTCCATCTCCTCTAGATTGTTGAACTTGTTTCCATATAACTGTTCATAGTAGTTACTGATTATTCTTTTGATTTCTGCTGTGCCCGTTGTGATTTCTCCTCTTTCATTTATGATCCTGTTTATTTGTGCTTTCTCCCTTTTTTCCTTTGTGAGCCTGGCTAGAGGTTTGTCTATTTTATTGATTTTTTCAAAGAACCAGCTGTTGGTTTCATTGATCTTTTGGATTGTTTTTTTAGTTTCAATTTCGTTTATTTCTGCTTTGGTTTTTATTATTTCTTTTCTTCTACTGGTTTTGGGGTTTTTTTTTTGTTCTTTTTCTAGATCTCTGAGCTTCGAGATTAGGTTGTTTCTTTGAGTTCTTTCTTGTTTTTTGATGTGAGCTTCTATTGCTATATATTTTCCTCTTATTACTGCTTTTGCTGCATCCCGTACATTTAGTATATTGGTGTCCTCCTTGTCATTCATTTCAAAGATTTTTTTTATTTCTTCTTTGATCTACTCGTTAGTCCAGTGGTCTTCCAGTAGTGTGGTTTTTAATCTCCCTGAGGTAGGATAGTTCCTTGCCTTCTTTTTATGGTTTATTTCTAGTTTGATGCCTTCATGGTCAGAAAAGATGGTTGGTATATTTCAGTCTTGGTGTATCTGTTGATGTTTTTCTTGTGCCCCAGTATGTGATCTATCCTGGAGAATGATCCGTGTGCGCCTGAGAAAAATGTGTATTCCGTTTTTTTGGGTTTAGTGTTCTATAGATGTCTGTTAAGCCCAAATGCTCTAGGTCCTTGTTTAGAGCTTTAGTTTCTTTACTTATTTTTTGTCTTGTTGATCTATCCATTGTTGATAGTGGTGTGTTGAAGTCTCCCACTACGTATGTGTTTTCTCTGATGTCTGTTTTCAGAGATGACCACAGTTGTCTGATATATTTTGGTGCTCCTTCGTATATGTTAATGAGTGTTATTTCTTCTTGAAGTACTGTCCCCTTGATCATAATGTAGTGACCATTGGGTCTCTTTTTATTTTTTTGAGTTTGAAGTCTGTTTTATCTGATATAAGTATAGCTGTTCCTGCTTTCTTTTTTGGACCATTTGCTTGTAGGATTGTTTTCCATCCTTTGACTTTGAGCCTATTTTTATCTTTTGTAGCTAAATGTGTTTCCTGGAGACAGCAAAAGTTTGGGTTTTGTTTCTTAATCCAGGCTCAACTCTGTGTTTTTATTGAAGAGTTTAGTTCATTTACATTTAGAGTTAATATTGATATGTTAGCATTTGTATTTGCCATTGTGTTTGTCTTTCCTTTGATTTTATTTATTTATTCTTTTAATAACTTTTTTTTTTTTTGGTCTTCTTTCGTTGTTATTCATCCCTCTGAGGTTCTGGCTTTAGGATTCCTTGTAGTAGTTTTTGGAGTGGGGGTTTAGTCGTAATGAAATTCCAGAGTTTCTGTTTGTCTGGGAAGGTCCTTATTCTTTCTTCATTGGTGAAGGAGAGCTTTGCGGGATAGAGTATTCTTGGTTGGGATCTGTTTTCTTGGAGTCTGTTGACTATGTTCCTCCACTCTCTCCTTGCCCGTAGTGTTTCTTCAGAGAAGTCTGATGTCAGCCTGATTGGTTTCCCTTTGAATGTTATCTGTTTCTTCCCTCTTGTCAGCTTCATTATTTTTTCCTTGTCCTGGATTCTTGGGAGCTTTACTATTATGTGTCTTGCTGTATTTTTCCTTTTGTCGTGGAAGTTTGGTGTTCTTCTTGCTTCTTGTATATCAATTTTCAGCTCCTTCTTTGCATTTGGGAAGTTCTCTTCAATTATCTCCTGGAATATTTTCTCTGTTCCTACATCTCTCTCCTCTCCTTCTGGAATTCCTATAACTCTTATATTTCCTTCCCTCATGGAGTCAGATAGTTCCGGAAGTCTTTCTTTGTTCTTTTTCCTTCGTACTTCTGTTTCCTTTTCTGTTTTGGTTCTTTTTATTTCTGTGTCTTCAAGAGTACTTATTCGTTCTTCCATTTCATCTATTCTGCTTTCTTTGCTTTTCCCAGAGTTCTTTAGTTCCTCCATTAATTCTTTGATCTCCTGCATTTCTTTTACTTCCCTCTTTAGGGACTCAATTTCATTCTTCTGACCATTGTTTTCCCTCTTTAGGGACTCAATTTCCTTCTTCTGATCATTGTTTTCCTTTATGACTTCTGTCACTTTTTTAATCATGGCAATTTTAAATTCTCTTTCTGGAAGGCTCAGAAGTTCTTCCAAGTTACTGTTGTTGCAATCTGGGGGGTGGTTTTCTTTTTGTGGTGTGCTTCTTTCCTGAGGAATTGTTAGGTTGCATGTGGTTCTTCTATTCCCTACTGTCTGTTTTCTAATTTTTCGTATACATTGGGACACTGTGTTTCTCGGACTGGCTGGCATCTTGGGTGAACTTCTCCGCTCCCCTCTGGCTCCTCCAGGAGCCTTCTTCTCTGGCTTCTGGGGGAATTTTCTGCTGGTGTTAGGAAGTCTTTACTGAAGAAATATCCCTGTTCTAAAATGGCGAAGCGGGACGCAGTCCCTGCGCACCCGGTCTCAGGCACACTCTTCTGCGTGCCCGTTCTGCCCCGGACGTGGGTGCCTGCTCCCTCTGTGGGCTCAGACTGCTGGTCGGATGGGGCCTGGCGTGGGCTAATTTCCCAGCTGGCCACTGGGTCCTCCAGAAGCCTTCTGCCCTATTCAAGACGTCTTTTCTTAAGAAATTTCCCTGTTCTATGGGGTGTTAGTGACTTTTTTTTCTGGTCGCTAGGTGGCGCCAGAAATCTCTCCTATTGTCCTTGGGGGGCTGTTTTTCAACCCTCCCCACCCCCATGGGCCAAGGAACAGAGCGAGAATGGTAGGGTAAACCTCAATGGCTTTGGGGTGCTGTGTCTGCCTTGTGCCCCACCGTTATGGAGAACCCATGCCCCGAATTTCGTGCCCTGGGTCTCAGTTCCAAAGCCCTCAGGTCCAGGACGCGGGCTGTAGCTCAGTTCAGTGGCGCGGGAATGGCGCCTTTTGCACCCCGCTCCCGTGCCTGGGCGCCTGGTTACTGCTTACTCAGTGAGGGACTTTCACCTCAGTGAGGGCCTCCGCACGTCTCCCCGCAAGCCTAGGTCACAGGCGCGGGGACCTGGGCAGCGGCGATCCCGATCCGTGTTTGCTTTTCAAGCGCGCCAAGCATGCTGCTTTTCCGCGCAAGCTTAGTGGCCGGCCCAGGGCTTGTGCGGGTCTCCAAAGTCTTTCTTATTCTCTAATGGCGCCTGGAGCCGTTTGCTCACCGCTGTGGCGAATCCTGCAGGGTTCTCCACAGCTCCCGTTCACGGGCTGTGGTGGCTGCAATAGTTCCTTTCCACTCACAGTCCCGCTTGCTGCGTAGTTTGTTCTTGTTGGTCGTTTTAGTTTTGTTTTCCTCCTCTCTGCTGGTCGGAGAGTGCCGACTCTGTGGGTGGGGGAGGGGAGCAGGGTTCTGCGCTTTCCTCCCTTCTGGTCCTCTTTTATGGTCACTTTCTTCTTCGGGTAGTTTGCTGGAGTTGTCCGTTTATCTTCCGTGTCTCAGTTCTCACTGGGACCTGCTGCTTTTCCTCCCTATTAACTTTTTTTAATGGGAGATCTTACTCGCAGTGTCTCCTTGCCGCCATGTTGCTCCGCCCTCTATTTTTGAAGTCTTGTTTTACTATGGTTGACTGTGTATCAATAATAATGTCATTAATCATCCTATTAACCATTACTTATATCATTAATAATCAATACCACGTTATTTTTTCACTCTATGTAAATTTTTAAATTCAGTTATTTTAGGATAAGAATTATGTTTTATTTTATTAATAGACTGAGAATTGAAGAGGTGGAGGTAGAATTCAAATCCAACATATATGGCTCCCAAACCTAGGCTCCCATTTTTTGGACACTCATATCTGCAAGTTCTTTGCAGAGACATCATTACAATTGTTTAGCTTTCAGCATTCTGGATTTCTTCTAAAAATAATTCTTTCAATGAAGGGAAATATAATCTTAGAATTAAGTGCTATTCCAGTTAAACTAATAATTTTTGCTAAGTTAGAGTAAAAATAATTATTACAATGACAGTAATAGGGAATGTTTGCAAGATATTTCATATTTTATAAACTTTTGACATTTTCATAATTACCACTTACTGTGCAATGAAAATGGAGTTTATAAAATAGCCTGTATCTCTGACCTTAATTTTGTTATAAATATGTATATTTTCACAAAATATGCAAATATATGTATTCTGAAAGGCACATTGATGATGTTATAGGTAATTTAGAGGTTTTTTGGAGTATATTTAGAAAGCACAATATTCATATATTCTTTTAATAATTATTACACTTAATCTTTTGTTATTGTTTGTAAAGTAACCTAAAGAAAATTAAAGGCAAGCAACAGACCTACAATTTTTTAATAGTTAATATATCAAGAAAATATTTTTAATCAGAAACATGTAAAATAACTATAATGAAATGATAAAATTATGACATTTGATCCTCATTATAATCTAAAGTAGATAGGACAAATTTATTTTTTGCAGAGGAAACTACAATTTAGCGGAAGCCAGAGCAAGAATTAAAGTTTTCTAAATATGATAAGCAGCTATAGATGCAATCCAATTACTATTCCATTTGTTAAGGACAAACAGCCAAATAAAGCAGCTGCAGTCCCTTGTAACCAGAAAAATGAGGAGAAAATGTCCTGGAGAAATGAAGTCAGAATTTGGAAGCCCAAGTGGTTATGGGAACCCCCCAGGTTGCTATCAGCTGATGGGCGTGCTCTTGTACAACAGAGCCAGTAGTATGAGGACACCCTGAAAATCTAGGGGTGTGGTACTCTGGGCAAGAACAATTCCAACTGTCCTCCGTCCTCCCACGCTGGAGGGCCAATCCTTGCTGGACGTGCTCCAGGTTACCCAAGAGGCAACAGCCACAACCGTGCTAGTACGTCAGTTCCAAGCCAGGCTTTCTCCTGATTCACATAAACACGACCCAAACTTGCAGCCTCGGAGCCAAGTCTCCACTCCCTACACGCAAATCTCTTGAAATTGTTAGTTGCCTCAAATCCAGTTGCTTAAATTGCTTGCTCTGCTTTACAGACTTTCATTACCCTCCATGTCTCCCAGGAAGCTGTCCTCCCAGAGTCCCCTGTTCTGGAGACACAGGCACTGTGAGGATCAGGTGTTCCTTGCGCTTCTCAAGTGTATATGTTGGTCCACAATTGGGACTTTGGTCCAGTCTTCAGTTATTTAGTGAACTTGGTTTTTTAAAGATTTATTTATTCGTGCATATAAGAACTGGAGTACAGGCCATATGTTCAGGAGAGTGAGAGGATTCATCAGAGACAGAGTGGGGAACAGAACAGGCAGACTGACTGGAATACACTGCTGAGGGGAGCAGTGGGTGAGACAGGAGAGGTCTGCCGTGCCATATGGGTATCTCCCAGAACCTGTGCTTCAGAGGCTGCGGACAGCTTCACAGTGCTGTGCTCAACTGCCTGTGTCACCAGGGAGGCCCTCGTGAAGAACTTTCCAATCGTGAAATAGACCCAAATACATGCACTTCATTTACACTGTGTGCAAATAAAAATAATAGAAACACAGAAGTTTAGATACACTTGTGTGGGAGCAGGAGGTGAGCCAGCGAGACCTTAAAACCTTAGCCAGCATTGGTAGTGAGTATAAGCAGATTAACTTCTTTAAGAAATTTTGGGTTTTGGACTGAGAAGGAGAGCAAAAATACAACCTAGGAAATTTCTGTGGCACTTTTAAGATGGTCACAATGAGAGTTGGAATGACAAATTAGGAGAGTTGGAGGAAAGTAAAAAAACAGCAGTGTTCAAGCCAATCATACAGTATCTAGGGTCTCTCCTTAAGGGTGACTGAAAAATTAGAGTTTGCTGTGGTGCTTGTTTGTTTTGCTTTTGGACTGTTCAATGTCCATTCCAGTTTCTTTAGGTAGTTGCAGCTGAACTTCCATTTGGAAATGATATTTGTCCCATGAAATGTAGTTTAATGGTCAAAGAAATTGTCTGCCTGAGATTTCATTTATGAACAAAATGATGAGAAGCTGTTAATGGCTGGAGTTGATTCATTTCTACTTGGTTCCCATGGCAACACTCTACGTCCTGCTGCCCAAGCTTTCCTTTAATGTTACCGGCTACCCCTGTGTCCTTTCCATCAATTGCCTGTTTGCTTAAGTTTGTTGATAAATGGAGATCATGACCAAAGAACCCAATTATATTCTAATACTACAGATCAGGCAAAATAACTGATGCTGCACCTTGGGATGTTCACAGCACTAGCAGCATGCTGAAACAATACAGAGATACTGAAGGCAGTTCCGTTTTTTGAGAAGCGAATGAAGCTATGACTTCAAAATACTAAAATGGTCAGGAGTGGAGGAGATCATGGGAGGCAGATATAGGAAAATGATCTATTTACTTCAGACTTTATGTTGAGATGGGCCTGAAACTGTGAGTTGATTTCTTTTTCCCTCCAGCATTATTGTGGAAAAAAAAAAATCTCAGATATATGGCAAAGTTGAACAAACTTCACATCAAGCATCCCTATTCCATATCTCCATTCTATTATGAATAATTTACTGCAATTGCTTTGTCACATATCTGTGCACCCCTCTATCTACTAATTCACTTTCTTTTTAAAGATTTTATTTATGCATGCATGCAAGAGCTGGGGTATAGGCCAGAGGTGCAGGGGTCTTGAGAAGATTCACAAGAGACAGAATGGGGAGCAGAACAGCTGGAATGACTGAAATACATTGCTGAGGGGAGCAGTGGGCGAGTCAGGAGAGGTCTCCTGTACCATGTGGGTCAGCTCCCCTGCCCGGGGATCGAACTTATGCTGCAGTGGCTGAGGATAGCTTCATAGTGCTGAGACCTAAACCTTTGTGCCATCAGGGAGGCCCCAATTCATCTTATTTTTGATGGTATAATTCAAAGTGAATTACAGATCTCAATATACTGATAATAGTATTATATATCATGTATATCGTTAACAAGAGTTGAATATTATCATGGTTTTTTATTTTAATGTAAAACTTACATACAATGAAATGTACATTTTAAGTGTCAATTTCCCAAGTTTTATTAAGTGCATACACTTTATAGCCCAATCTCCTATTAAGACATAGACCATTACCTTCACTTCAGAAAGTTTCCTTATGCTTCTTTGTAGACAATCCTTGCCCCTCCCCCCACAAAGTCAACCACACTGATTTTTTTTTAAAGATTTATTTATTTATACAAGAACTGGGGTACAGAGCAGATGTGCAGGAGGGTGAGAAGATTCACTAGAGACAGAGCAGGGAACAGAACAGACAGACTGAATGAAATACACTGCTGAGGGTAACAGCAGACAAGACAGGAGAGGTCTGCCGTGCCATGTGGGTATCTCCCTGGCCGGCTGGAGTGGCACCCACACTGCAGAGGCTATGGACAGCTTCCCAGCACTGTACTCAACAGCCTGCACCTCCAGGAAGGCCCACACTCTGATTTTTCACCATGGAGCTAACTTCTATAATTGGGAAACAGGTATGTCAACAAGACAGTGTCTGGGTTTCTAGCAGTAAAGGTTCTGAAATATTACAGGAAATGTACTATGACAAATTGGAGAAAATTGTAGTTAGTTCAACTGCTCTCAAGGAGAGTTCTGTAGGTGGTTGAAGTGTTTTACCTAAAAGCACTTGGGGTGGGAGGAACTGACTTTGAGAAAGCAGGCCCTAGTCACAGTCTATGGATCTCTGGTTTCAGAACAGTGCAGGAGAGAATGAAGTCCTTCTCATCCAGCTAAAGGTTGAACACATATTAGATAATGTCTGTTGGCATGTATACAACATGATTAATTGCCTGTAATGTCAAATTGTCTGAAAAAGTTCTCAGATTCTTTGGGCTTGAAATAAAGGGGAAATGTGTGCTGAATACATGTAGGCAGGTCTGTTTTTATCACTTTAATTACTAACAGGGAGACACACAGTACGTCTTAATCTTGCCCATTTGTTACAAACCCCTTGACTGAGAAGATTGGAATGGGAGAGGAAAAGAGGGTAGAGTTTTAAATTCCTAGATAATAGACTCTAGACCATGGGAAGGGATGAGCTATAGTGTGTCTGGTGAAGATAGAAATATCATCCCTTTTCTCTATTTCTTTTACCTGGAGAAGATGCTGTGATGGTCTGTGATTGTCACGAATTGATAAATCTCAAGATTATGTTTTCCAGCTACTTCTCTACTACTACTTACTGTCATTAACAGATGGGTGATCTGCCCATCTAGCATAATTCAATGTCAAGTTTTCCTCCAATAGGAAAGGAAGCTCCTTCGTTCTTCTAGAGGGTTAACTTCACTTGAAACTAAAAATGTATGCTATTCAATGAGATATCACCTCGCACCAGCTAGAAAGACTGTTATCAAAAAGATAAGAGGTGAGGGGAGCGCGTCCCCGGCACCGGCACTGGCATTTTGCAGCAGGGACCTTTCTTGCTGGAGACTGTGTGAACCCA
The DNA here is from genome assembly GCF_964194135.1 of Talpa europaea. NCBI lineage: Eukaryota > Metazoa > Chordata > Mammalia > Eulipotyphla > Talpidae > Talpa > Talpa europaea. The sequence continues at coordinate 62,177,711 of NC_140074.1, read as the reverse complement.
GCAGAAGGCTCACCTAGGAGACAGAGGTAAGCTGGGAGGCTTGCCCACGCCGGGCACCTTCTAGCCTGCAATTCCAGCCCAGAGGAGAGCAGCACCCACCGCTGGGGCAGACCAGGCGTGCAGGGGAGCGCGTCCCCTGCACTGGCATTTTGCAGCAGGGACCTTTCTTTGCTGGAGACTGTGTGAACCCAGCAGAAGGCTCACCGAGGAGACAGAGCAGGGACCTTTCTTTGCTGGAGACTTGTGAACCCAGCAGAAGTTCCCCAGAGGAGCCAGTGGTGAGCTGGGAAGGTCGCCCAAGATGCCGGCCAGTACCAGCAACACAGTGTCACAAGGAATACGACAAATTAGAAAACAGGCAGTAGGGAGTAGAAAAACCACATGCAACCCAGCAACTCCTCAGCAAAAAAGCACACCGCAAAAAGAAAACCATCTACCAGATTGCAATGAGAGTAACTTGGAAGAACTTCTGAGCCTTCCAGATAGAGAATTTAAAATTGCTGTGATTAAAAAACTGACAGAAGTCATAAAGGAAAACAATGATAAGGGGAAAATAATTAATGACCAGAAGAATGAAACTGAGTCCCTAAAGAGGGAAGTAAAAGAAATGCAGGTGATCAAAGAATTAATGGAGACGCTAAAGAACTCTGGGAAAAGCAATGAAAGCAGAATAGATGAAATGGAAGAACGAATAAGTACTCTTGAAGACACAGAAATAAAAAGAACTAAAACAGAAAAGGAAGGAGAAGTACGAAGGAAAAAGACGGAAGAAAGACTTCGGGAACTATATGACTCCATGAGGAAAGGAAATATAAGAGTTATAGGAATCCCAGAAGGAGAGGAGAGAGATGTAGGAACAGAGAAAATATTCATGGATATAATTGAAGAGAACTTCCCAAACGCGAAGAAGGATCTGAAAATTGATATACAAGAAGCAAGAAGAACACCAAACTTCCATGACGAAAGGAAAAATACAGCAAGACACATAATAGTAAAGCTCCCAAGAATCCAAGACAAGGAAAAAATAATGAAACTAACAAGAGGGAAGAAACAGATAACATTCAAAGGGAAACCAATCAGACTGACATCAGACTTCTCTGAAGAAACACTACGGGCAAGGAGAGAGTGGAGGGACATAGTCAACAGACTCCAAGAAAACAGATGCCAACCAAGAATACTCTATCCCGCAAAGCTCTCCTTCCTCTTTGAAGAAAGAATATGGACCTTCCCAGACAAACAGAAACTCCGGAATTTCATTAAAACTAAACCCCCACTCCAAAAACTACTACAAGGAGTCCTAAAGCCAGAACCTCAGAGGGACGAATAACAACAAAAGAAGGCCAAAGAAAGTTATTAAAAGAATAAATAAATAAAATCAAAGGAAGGACAAACACAATGGCAAATACAGATGCTAACATATCAATACTAACTCTAAATGTAAATGGACTAAACTCTCCAATAAAAAGACACAGAGTTGCAGGCTGGATTAAAAAACAAAACCCAACCTTTTGCTGTCTCCAGGAAACACATTTAGCTGCAAAAGATAAAAATAGACTCAAAGTTAAAGGATGGAAAACAATTCTACAAGCAAATGGACCAAAAAAGAAGGCAGGAACAGCTATACTCATATCAGATAAAACAGATTTCAAACTTAAAAAGATAAAAAGAGACCCCAGTAGTCATTACATTATGATCAAGGGGACAATACTTCAAGAAGAAATAACACTCATTAACATATATTCACCAAATGAAGGAGCACCAAAATATATCAGACAACTATTGGCATCTCTGAAAACAGACATCAGAGAAAACACATACGTAGTGGGAGACTTCAACACACCACTATCAACAATGGATAGATCAACAAGACAAAAAAATAAGTAAAGACACTAAAGCTCTAAATAAGGATCTAGAGTGCTTGGGCTTAACAGACATATATAGAACACTAAACCCAAAGAAATCTGAGTATAAATTTTTCTCAAGCGCACACGGATCATTTTCTAGGATCGATCATATACTGGGGCACAAGACAAACATCAACAGATACACCAAGATTGAAATCATATCAACCATCTTTTCTGACCATGAAGGCATCAAACTAGAAAAAAACCATAAAAAGAAGGCAAGGTACTTTCCTACCTCGTGGAGATTGAAACCCACAGTACTGGAAGTCCACTGGACTAACAAGGAGATAAAAGAAGAAATTAAAAAATTCTTTGAATTGAATGACAAGGAGGACACCAATTTCCTAAATGTATGGGATGCAGCAAAAGCAGTAATAAGAGGAAAATATATAGCAATAGAAGCTCACATCAAAAAACAAGAAAAAACTCAAAGAAACAACCTAATCTCGAAGCTCAAAGATCTAGAAAAAGAACAACAAAAAAACCCCAAAACCAGTAGAAGAAAAGAAATAATAAAAACCAAAGTAGAAATAAATGAAATCGAAAATAAAAAAACAATCCAAAAGATCAATGAAACCAAGAGCTGGTTCTTCGAAAAAATAAATAAAATAGATAAACCCCTAGCCAGGCTCACAAGGGCAAAAAGGGAGAAAGCACAAATAAATAGGATAATAAATGAAAGAGGAGAAATCACAACGGACACAGCAGAAATCAAAAGAATAATCAGTAACTACTATGAACAGTTATATGGAAACAAGTTCAACAATCTAGAGGAGATGGACAAATTCCTACAACTCTACAATCACCCAAAGCTAGATAAAGAAGAAATAGAACACCTAAACAGACCAATTACAAGCAGCGAAATTGAAATGGTAATCAAAAACCTCCCCAAAAACAAAAGCCCAGGACCTGATGGATTTACAAATGAATTCTACCAAACATTCAGAGACGAATTGGTGCCTATCCTTCACAAACTCTTCCAAAAAATTGAGAAGGAAGGTATAATACCTAACACGTTCTATGAAGCCAACATTACACTAATACCAAAACCGAACAAGGACAACACAAAAAAAGAAAACTATAGGCCAATCTCCCTAATGAACACGGATGCAAAAATCCTCAATAAAATTTTAGCTATCAGAATCCAACAGTGTATCCATAAGGTAATTCACCACGACCAAGTAGGATTCATTCCAGCTACACAAGGATGGTTTAACATCCGAAAATCAATCAATGTTATCCAACACATCAACAAAAAGAAATATAAAAACCATATGATAATATCAATAGATGCTGAGAAAGCTTTCGACAAAGTGCAACACCCATTCATGATAAAAGCCCTTGAGATTCTTGGGATACAAGGAACGTACCTCAACATCATAAAGGCCATATATGACAAGCCAACAGCCAGTATCATTCTCAATGGTGAAAAGCTGAAAGCAATTCCATTAAGATCTGGAACAAGACAAGGATGTCCACTTTCACCACTGCTTTTCAATATAATACTGGAAGTCCTAGCCAGAGCAATAAGACAAGAGAAAGACATCCAAGGAATCCAAATAGGAAAAGAAGAAGTCAAACTATCACTCTTTGCAGATGATATGATAATATACATAGAGAACCCCAAAAACTCCACAGAAAAACTAATTCAACTCATCAATCAGTTCAGTAAAGTGGCAGGATACAAAATCAACACGCAAAAGTCAGTAGCCTTCCTATATACAAACAATAAATCTGAAGAAGAAGAAATCAAAAAAAAATCCCTTTTATTATTGAAACCAAAAAATCAAATATTTGGGAATAAATCTAACAAAAGAGGTAAAGGACCTATACAAAGAAAACTATAAAACACTGTTAAAAGAAATAGAAGAAGACACAGAGAAATGGAAAAACATCCCCTGCTCATGGATTGGGAGAATAAACATTATTAAAATGGCCATCCTACCAAAAGCAATATACAGATTCAATGCTATTCCAATCAAAATTTCAATGTCATTCTTCAAAGAAATAGAACAATTATTGATGAAATTCATATGGAATCACAAAAAACCCCGAATAGCCAAAGCTCTCCTGAAAAAAAAAGAAGGGAATGGAGGCATCAAACTCCCAGACTTCAAACTATACTACAAAGCCATAATCATCAAAACTGCATGGTATTGGAACAAGAACAGACATACAGACCAATGGAATCGAATAGAAAATCCAGAAATAAACCCACAGATTTATGGTCAACTAATATTTGACAAAGGAGCAAAGACTATGCATTGGAGCAAAGAAAGTTTGTTCAATAAATGGTGCTGGGAAAACTGGGTCGCTACATGTAAAAGAATGAAGCTTGACCACTACCTCACACCATATACAAAAATCAACTCAAAATGGATTAAAGAACTAGACATGAGACCTGAAACCATAAAATACATAGAAGGAAATATAGGCGAAACACTACGTGATTTGCATATCAAAGACATCTTTACAGACACATCACCCAAAGCAGTGAGAGTGAAGGCAAAGATAAACAGCTGGGACTACATCAAATTAAAAAGCTTCTGCACAGCAAAAGAGACAATAACAAAAACAAAGAGAAACCCCACCAACTGGGAGAACATTTTTGCACCCAACACTAATGATAAAGGACTGATCACAAAAATCTGCAAAGAGCTGATGAGACTCAACAACAACAAAGAAAATAATCCAGTCAAAAAATGGACAGAGGAGCTAAAAAGAAACTTCTCTGAAGAGGAAATGCGAATGGCCAACAGGCATATGAAAAAATGTTCAACATCACTTGCAATCAGGGAAATGCAAATCAAAACTACCATGAGATACCATCTTACACCAGTGAGAATGGCACATATTAAAAAAACTAGCAAGAACAAATGTTGGCGAGGTTGTGGAGAAAAAGGAACTCTTCTGCACTGTTGGTGGGAGTGCAAACTGGTCCAACCACTATGGAGAGCTGTGTGGAGATTTCTGGACCTACTAAACATAGAGCTTCCACAGGATCCAGCAATTCCACTCCTAGGTATTTACCCAAAGAACACAGAAACATCAATTCCAAAGAACACCTGCACCCCTATGTTTATAGCAGCACTATTTACAATAGCTAAGCTTTGGAAACAGCCCAAATGCCCAAAAATAGATGACTGGATCAAGAAGATGTGGTACATATACACCATGGAATATTACTCAGCATTCAAAAAAGATAAACACATGCAATTTGAAGCAACATGGATGGTGCTGGAAGGGATCATGCTCAGTGAAATAAGCCAAAAAGAAAAAGAAAAATACCGGATGGTCTCACTCATAGCAGGAATCTAGAATACTTAAATAAGGGACCAGGAAAATGAATAACTATAAGAAAGTGAAAATCAAAATCAACAAAAACTATGAACCAGAGACACTTTTTGGGGGGTGAGGTGCGGGAGGGGAGGGATTGGGGTAAGAATGGGGGGATTGCAATTGTAAAAAAAAAAAAAAAAAAGAAAGAAAGTTGGTATGAAAAAAAAAAGAAAAAAAAAAGATAAGAGGTAATAAATGTTGGTGAGGCTGAGAAGAAAAGGGAACCTTTATATACTGTTGGTGGGGCTGTAAAGTGGTAAAAGCCATTATGGAAAAACAGTATGGAACTTCTTTAAAAAGAAACAATTAGAATAATCATATGATCTAGCTATCTGATTCCTGGGTATATGTCTGAAAGAAAGCAAATCTGTATCTAGAGAGTTATCTGCACTCACTATTTGTTAAAACCTTTTCCACAATAGCCAATTTATGAAGGCTAGATATCCTTCAGCAGATGAATGAATAAAGAAAATATTGATACATACAATAGACTATTATTCAGCATTAAAAAAGAGGAAAAGGCTATCATTTGTGACATGAATGAAACTGGAGAGTCTTATGCTCACTGAAATAAGTCAAATGGAGAAAACCAAATATTGTATGGAATCACTTATATATGGAATATTTTAAAAAACCAACTTAATAGAAACAGAATAGAACAGGGGTAGGGGAGTTAGGGAGTAGGAAAGTGTAGGTCAAGGGGCACAAACTTTCAGCTATAAGTTCTGAGAGCAATGTCAAATATGTTGACCAATCTAATAATAATAGAAATATATTTGAAATTGAGAGTAGAATTTTGTGTAACTTTGTCACCACATACACACACAAAAGATTTAATTACATAGGATGATAGAGGAGTTAATTACTTTGACCTTGGTAATCATTTCACGATGTCAAATCATCACATTCTACCCTTGAATGTATACATATGTGTGTATATATATGTATGTCAATTATTCCTCAGTAAATTTGGGATTTTAATAAGTGAAGATAATAGGTTAGAAATATATGTGGTTGATTAATATCAGAGACATACTCTTCTTCTGGAGGTTTATCATTTGTCTTTACTGCAAGAACATTCTCTTTCTGGTGACTTTCCTTGCAAACTTCTGATGTGGCTGAAGCAAGATGGTGTGCAGATCTAGGGATTCTGAAACCTTTGGGAGCACCTACCTACAGTGGCTGGCACCTTAATAATTACTGTTAATATTTTGTTGTGTGAGCACTCAATATGTTTTATAAATATAACACAGGCTCCTTACATTTGCATATTTTAAGTTACATTTATTATTCAATTGTAAGAAATTTCCCAGTTTACATCTTTTGATTAAATAAAAATTAAATGGAAAATTATTTTCTAAAGATTCAAAAGTTCATTGCTGATGTCACTTTTGATGAGATGTTTAGTTATATTTTCACACCTAGTCATTTTAGGCTGTCTCCAGATTTTACTGGTATGAAAAACACTGTGATGGACACTTTTTTTGCACATAATATTTTTTTCCAGTAAGAAAGGAAGTACTACAAAGGGCTATTACTGTTTGCTAAGGAAGATATATGCCCTACTTTGACATATCTAAGAACAGATAGTGAAGAGTAAACAAAGAACAGATAGTGAAGATAGTAAAGCTCTCCCCTCTGCTTGGGTCATGGTTGGCTGTTCTCCATTTTATCATTAACTCTAAACCATGAAACCTTTTTTTTATTTTTTTTTTTGTAGCAAATATACTGCTGTCCCTTTGAACTTAATATTCTAAATACTTAAATACTTTTAATTGCTTAAAATATTACTTGTCATTTTGCATGCGTGCTAATGCCTCTTTGACTTGCCTCTCTAATTTTGCATGTGATTCTAAAATTTTTATACTACGTTAATGGTATAAACAAAATCATGTCCCCTTATCATTATTCATTAATGTTAATGAGTCAATACATTTTGCTTTTTTCCCCAGAGTTTTAAGGAATTTTTATTATCCGGAATTAATTTTGTTTACATCCCTCTGGTGCTTTCCCTTATATTTTTGAATTATTATTTTAAGATTTTTGAATTATTATTTTAAGGTGTTGTCAGTAAGTACAATTTCTCTATTTAATTACAGATTTTGACTCCTTATTTCTGTTACTACATATTAAGATGACACATTTATTACACCTTTATCTACCTATATTCAGTGTTTTTTAAAAACAAAGTTATTAATATGTGGCTTGAAATAGAGCTGTAGAACAGTAATCATAGCACTATGTAGCAAGAAGACACAAAAACATCTGGAAAACTAGTTTCTGTCTCATTCACTGCCTATTAAAAGAATTTATTGGTTTGAAATCCAGAGGTTGCTGACCTCTATAGTTTTAAGAAGTAGCACTTCCCTTTACTTCTAAATGAAAGGATCTGAGGCCTCATTATGTCTGACCACTGGAAATTTAGACTTTTCCCATTTTCTCCTCCCCAAGGTCTCTGGGAGTCCCTGTAGAATACTCAAAATGTTCCCTAGGCCAGTCCTAGATTCCATGCTTGCCAGAAGCCTCCCTCTGACCTGTGTCTCTGATCATTGAATAATAACATTATTATTTCTTAACTGGCTTCCTCAGGTCACAGCTGTATTGGTCCTCTTCCTATATAGCCCACATGTGGACATAGTCCCGTCAGCTATACCTAGAGCTCAGAAAAGATCAGGCTGTAATAATCACCCAAGCTCTACTAATAATACTGGATAACAAATGGAAATTCATCATAAAACATAATTATTTCCAGGATTCATAAACTAAAACCTATTACACATTCACAGCACCCTCCAGGACATCTATTACTGCCACTCTTGTAACTAGTTTCAAGAACTAGTTTCTATCCCCCAAATGGGGTGCTTTTGACCTTGTGCCCTAGGTTTCTTAATTCCTCCACCACCTAGCAAAGAAAAGAATCCTTCCCTGCCTTCCTCACTCAGTTTTTTTAAAAAGATTTATTTATTTATGCATATAAGAACTGCGGTACAGGCCAGGGTTGTGAGGGATAAGAGGATTCACCAGAGACAGAACGGGGAGCAGAACAGATGGATCTACAGAAACACACTGCTGAGAGGAGCAGCGGGTGAGACAGGAGAGGTCTGCTGTGCCATGTGGGTTAGCTTACTGGCTGGGGATCGAACTCAACCTGCAGTGGTGATAGCACTGAGACTTAACCCCTCAGCCGACAGGGAGGCCCAGTCATCACAAACATTCTTTAAAAAAATTGCATGCTCAAATAATTATATGCTAATTAGAATTATAATAATTGTAATAAATAAAACTTTATATTTCCCATGAATTGGGAGACAGTTGCGCTTTTGAAGAATTCAAAGAAGGCCCTGCCAATAGAGTATAGAGAAGGAATGTGAAGGAGTGAACTTAGAGTTCTAGAGGAGAGATGCCCTTGACCATGTGGGGCCCTGTAGACTGTATTTAAGATTTTAACCTTCAGTCTATTCTAAGAATAATAGAAACCATTGAAAGGTTTTATGAGGGGTTAAAAAATATTAATGACAGGATATAATCTATATATTTAACAGGAGGAAGAGTTTAAAAATTACTTCAAAATCCAGAAATAAAGTACTTTTCACTATTTAAAATGTTTACTCAGAATTTTTAGTGACATGGGAAATGAAGCTAACTAACTAAAATCGAATATTGAGTATGGTACCAGCTATATTAATACATGTACATGAATAGAAAAAATTAGCAATAGCAGTCTATGATTGAGTGTTTCAGGGAATCTTATTTTTTAAATATTTTTCTGGGTTTTCTACATTTTCTGTAACAAATGTGCCTTAGTTTTACAAATCTAGGGAAAAATGCAAATATTTTTATTTCTGATCCTTTTGGAATTGATAGCTTATCAAATAATTTATTTGTGGACCCAACAAAAGTCAACTTTGGGGTCAGATTTTACCCATTTACTTTTTCTTTAACTTTGAGTATGGGTGAGTCACCTCTGGTAACGTGGTCACTTGTGCCTTTAGTGTCAACATGTGTATGCAGAGAAGAGTTAACATGGCAGCTCCCAGAAGGCCATTATTGGAAATGTCTGTTTATAAGGTAGCCCTTGACTGCTGCCTGGGACCTCGGATTTCTGAAAGGTCCCCAACTTTCCCAGAACTAAGTGGCTTGCTCTGTCTAGAGAATTTGTGCAAACAGTGTGGGTTTTGCTCAACACCTGCTTTCCATCTGGGAATCTGGAATCTTGGAACATACTGGACAGAGGGTGCCTATGCAACTCTGGGCACTGAGTGTCTAAACATCTTCCCCAATAGACAACATTTCACATATGTTGTGACAATTTGGAGAACTAAGTTCATCCTATGTGACTCTATAGGGAACACTCTTGGAAGCTTGACATAATTTCCACTGGCTTTTGATTTGATTTTCCACGAATCATTGACAACCTCTGATGAGGCCTTACTGTCATGTAGCACAGCCTTTATCCAGTGACCCCTGGGAAATCCATGCAGGCGTGAGGAGCTCTCCTCTGTACAGTTGCTTCTTCTCTTGAGCCATGATGCACTGTTCCAGTTGCTCCAGTGGTTCAAAACTCTGTGCCTGCCCCATTACTCAGATATACTGCTGTTACCAAAAACTTCTCTAAGGTAGCCATCTGGGGAAAATTGATGGTTATCTCATATATTGTCCTCATGAGGATTACAATTTTGCATCGTTTGCGATCTAGAACCTGGAAGCAACTGCCCTATATATTTTGTCTAATTTTAGTGTTGATTATCATGGTTACTCTGTTATGTCCCAAAATGAAACCTATCATTTCTTAAATACTTTAGAGTATGCAAAATATGGAATCAGACACATCTAGATTAAATAATATTAGCAAATTTAGGTGCCACAGGAGTAATCCAATAGCATTAAAAACAGGTAAGGTGGTACATAGGTGTAACTCCTCTAGCTGCTGAGTTATATGTATTTCCATTGAAAACATGTGGACCAAGCAAAACATTCCAAGTATGACCTCTCACTGTGTCTCTTTCATGCAACATTTTTATTTGCAATATTTTGTAGTATTTATATTCATTTGGAATGAGAGGGAATGATCTAGAAATCTAAACTTCTCTTTTGTAGCAGATGTATTTCTTTTTGGTAGTAGATATAATTTTCTATTTGTGTGATTATTTGATTAATATCTATGTCTGCCACTAGACTCAAAGCATGATTTGGACAGAGACCATGTCTAACTTTACTTACTCTGTCTCCCAGAACACGGCATAATTTTAGTATTTTATATGCACTCAATAGTTGATTAAATGAATAATTTATTTTTATTATTATATGCAACAATATTTTTTAGCATCCTAGATCTTCGCTGTTCCCCCATCATTCTTCTTGTCTCATTAGTCTGAAACTTCCCTTCCTGAAGCTCCTGCTACTTGGATTGGGCCATTGTCAACTCCAGATTTCACTCTGGGTTAGTCACTTAAAATTGTAAAAATTTGCTATTATCTTCTGAAACCACCATTAAATCATTTAGGATCCCTTTGGCTACAAGGAACAGAAAGTCCCAGTTTGATTTGATTTTAAGAGGAGTTTATAACTAATGTAATAAATATGAAGACATAATGCAGCTTCAGGCATACCTATTGGGCTGGTTTTGGTTTTCTGTAATTCCCTAGGGCTCTGCCCTCCTCTCTTTACTGGCTTCATCCTTAGGCTGGTAACAAGACACCATGACATGATAGCATTCAAAGGAAGAAGGGCTGGTTTTTCTTCCTCTTTTCTATAGTATGAAAAATGTTCCAGAAGCTCTCCAGCAGACTTTTCCTCATAATATAAGACTATCTGGGATTATCATATTCAGTTAATATTTTTGAATGAATTGGAAGTTAATGATTTTGACTTCTTTAACTCTACACTTAAAATATAATTTGGAATTCCAATTCTGATGGTGTTTCAGGGTAACCCTGATATAAAATGGGTTGCCTGACTGTGGGTCCTCACCCGTGCACTTAAAAGGGACTTAGTAATGCTCAACTGCAGGCACACAAGAAAGGTTAATAAAGGGTTTATTCACAAAAGAAGGGGAAATGAAGAAATGAATAACTCAGGGAGAAAAAGAGGGAGATAAATTCGTGAACGCGTCCTACCACTTCCGCTGACCTGGAATCCCAGTGGCACGCTGAGAGCTGGTGAAAAGCCAAGAGCCATGAGGCCAAGAGAGAGAGCCACCCTTCCCCAGGCCCATATGTCTGGTTTTATACCAAACCTGGCTGCTTAACTCCACCCTTAGGTGCCAGCATCCCTCCCTTTGGTGATGATGGGATTTGTAATTCCCAGTGTCTTGATGGCTTTGGTATGCAGTGGGGGTGGAGTCCACAAAACCTGTATGGAGTTTGCTCAAGACATCCTTTCCCCCTAACAATGGCATTGCTATTCTTTCATCTTTCTCACTTCTTGACCTCCATTCAGGCTCTTTGTCTTTATGGGATCTGTGGTCTATCAACGTAACTCAGTTTTTCATATAAATCTGTCTCTCCTTTGTGATCTAATATTTATTTCCCTACCACTTTTCAGCACATTAAATTCCTTCAGCATGACTAGCTTTAGCCAAAATAGCCAGATCAGTCCTTAATCAATCCTGGATGACTTCAATGATTGGCTTTCTGTATTCTTTTTCTTGAGTTGTCAAGCCTTGTTGGGAAAAAAAAAAAAAATGGCCTAGTTCTCTAAGTTGGTGTAACTATAAATACATAGATGTTAAACTGCATGTGGACCTTACTGCCATGCAAATTATTTGCTTCTTTCTAGTCAATCCCTTTTACAGATAGCAAATTGTAACTTGATGCTACAATTCACTTAGCTATAGACTTTGGGAAAGCCATTAACCTCTCTGATCCTGTTACTTAATCTCTAAACTGAGAACAATAATACCTATGTCAGAAAATTGATTTAAAAATTGAAAAGGCAATGTATGTAAGCAGTTTGTCCACTGCCTGACATGCAGTATTCAATGCTAGCCCTTGTTTTTTATTTTAAAACAATTTTTTTAAAAAGATTTATTTATACAAGAACTGGGGTACAGTCAGAGGCACAGGAGGGTGAGAGAATTCACCAGAGACAGATTGGGGAACAGAACAGGCAGATGGACCGAAGACACTGCAGAGGGGAGCAGCAGGTGAGACAGGAGAGGTCTGCTTCGCCATGTAGGTTGCTCCCTGACCGGCTGGGGATCGAACCCAACCTGCTGTGCCACAGGGGAGGCCCCCTGCTAGCTCCTATTTTAATGGCAGGTCCTAAACTCTGCTCCCCTCCTCATGTTCTCTGCCTTGAATTTGCGTTTTTGCCCCATTACCTTTTACTCTTTACAACTGTCTTGACTATGGAAAATAGAGGCCGACATTGTCTTTCTTTCTTCTCTAACTTCCAGGAACTGTATTCATTTTTTTGCATCCTATATGGCTAGCTCAGGCCTGACAAATACTCAGTGTTTGTTACATTGCATTTCAAATGTCCTTATTTTTTAATGTTGATTCTATGAGATTAGGAAAAGATAAGATGAAATAGTTTGGAAATTAGACTAAGTATACTTGCTTGTGATGGTTGTTGAAAAATAAATACTCTAGTATTCAAAATGTGCCTGAAGGAGACTTGGAAATCAGAAGACATCTAAATGAAAAGACTCATTTAACTTTGCTAATTAGCAACATAAACAAAAAAAAGATGAATAAGCTGACTATGTCCAAATAATTTCCCCTCTGTGACAGACTTCCCTGCTCAATATTGCAACATCTCTCGAATACAAATAGTAAAACCAAATGACTAGAGACAGTGACCAATGTGTTTTATGATAGCAATACAGAGGGAGAACAAACATTCCCCTACTAACTAAACACAACCATTCGAGTAAATTCATTTTGACCTTTTTTGGAGGCCAGATCCGAATATTGTAGATCTATTTCTCAAGATATACCCCAGTTGAATTTGTGTGGCCGATTCTGACATTAAATTAGATTTGTTTTTCTGAATTTAGCTTGGATTTATCAGAGAAAATTAGGATGTTGTTATTTTCTGGAAAATATTTATTCTACTAGATAAGTCTTGTAAGCTAAGTCTTGATAGAGAAATCTAAGGTTCAGATTTATACTAAAGGAAGTTTGTGGATTCAAACTCTTTTGAAAAGTCATTTCTCAACAACTCTTTGTTTTTCCTTAAGAATAACTATTTCATTTTATTTTCTGCAATAATGAGTATAGAGATTTTTTCATAAGCCACTGGTCTTCATGGGGTTTTGAAAAGGTAGAGGCCTCTGTTAATTTCTGAAATGTATGTACATTGGTAAAGCGAAACCAAACTGATTGTGGGTCAGACATCCTACCATTTGAAATATTTACAAGGCATTATCCACCGTCCACACAAAATTCACTTAGATATTGCAGCAACCCATTCCTGGGGGCTGTCTGTACAGATTTAATGAGATTTTCTGCTTTTGTAATAGGAAACTATAACCTACCAATTTCTTTTCTTTGACTTTTCCCTATTCATATAGGTAATGTTTGATTTGCTTTCCATTAATATTTTATATTTTACAAAAATAATCATCAAAAAAATCACCCATGCTATATCAACAAATGAAGTTGTGTTTATGCTATGTTTTCATAATGATGGTCTGTTTGTAAGGATCCTAAGTAATAGAAACCAAACTCTAATTGAAATTGAGCATAATAGAAGGATTTGTTTGAAGCACTCTAGAGAACCTCATGATAGTCAAGGGCACTTGTCAGATGTCATGTATTGGAAATAGACTCCATTTTCTTGCCTTGTCCTCACTACACTTCTGTTTTATTCTTTACTTGTATTGACTTACTCAGCTCCTCAGAACAGTAAATGAACTGATAAAGGACTATGAAATACCTAGAAAAGTTACTGGGGTTTGTTAACCAAACAGTAGTTATCAAGAATTACTATGAAAATAATTTGTAGAAATATCTTCATAAAATCAATGCTATAGATCAATATTTTAGCTGCATCATCTAGTTTTCTCTTTGTTTTCTGGAAACAGAGTCACAAGCTATTTTTCTTTGTATATTTCTGTGGTGATTACTCTCTGTTCTCACCCTCATATCCATTATCTACCCCATCTCTGTTTTCTTGCGTATCCCAGGAGCCTCACCTTACCAACTGACTTTCAGGTATGTAGATAATATAGGATTCTAAATATGAAAAATACAGTCATTTCCTCTGTGTGTTTTCATGTTTAAGATTTAAAAGAATCAGATATCATTTCAAGATGAACCAATAAGCCGATATATCACTTAACAAAAATGTGGGAGGAAAATCTACCAAACATTATATTTAAAGCAGATGCTTCATTATCTCTGAAATGATTCAATGAAAATAAAAATTTAAATCACAGTGAAAAAGGAAAGTTGGTCCCCTTTTAAAAGCATTCGTGTTACTTTATATTCAGAAGGGAGATATGCTAAAATATTTATTTTGTTTAAAACTAATCAAGTATGGACAAATTGATATTAAAGGAGGAAGTGGAATAAAAATAAACCCCACGAGACTTTCATACAATTTGCATCCTGAGGACTATAAGGTTTCCTGGCATATTAAAGATTCTCTTCTTGGAGAAATTGCTGCTGAGACGAATTCATACAGGGCATTTCTGCTTTGTCTAATGAAACTTCCTGAATCGTGGAATTTAAATTATAGTTGGAGGTGCTCTGTCAAAACAGAGGCTCCTGCTTCTCAAGTAATTGAAAGCAACTGGATGTTTGCCCCTGGCCCAAAGCATTCAAGAAACTTCTTTTTTCCCCCCGCTATATGTATATGCATACATAAAAAATAAATATCTCTAGGAAACATGGTCACCTTTAAAAAACATTCGTGTTACTTTATATTCAGAAGGGAGATATGTTAAAATATTTATTCCCTATGTGTATGTGCACACATAAAAGTAAATATCTCTAGTTTCCCAGGCAGATTTCAAATTTGCCCTCATTCAATATTTGGTTCAATTTTAATTTGTTGCTAAGATCTGGTCATAGAAGTAGCAAAGTGGAATTCAGGTGAAATGTAAGTTTGGCTCCAAGTATTGTATGTTTACCTGAGCTGCGTGCTTGCTATGGCCTCGGGTCAATGCTCAGTGCTTGGAATTTCAGGGCTATTTCACTGGAGTTTAGGATTCTGTTGTGGAATGTAGCCTCTGGATGATAGCCCCTGGGAGTCAGGACAGACAAGGAAGGGACCCAGGTCAGACAAGGAAGGGACCCAGGTCAGCTCTGCTTGGAAGTTGAGACATCTTAGGCTATCAGCCTTCTGAAGGGGACCCTCCCCAAACCCTTGGAATGGTATTTTTTTTCCCAAGATGAGTCTCAGCTCTGACTTCCTCTCCTCTTTACCTTATCAGTCCCTTCTTTTGAAGTGAGGAGGAAACTAGTACTGCAACCGTAGGATATATGGGATCTTAAAATTTATAAGACTGCAAATATTTTGATTTTTCAAATATAAATATCCATAGAATTTGTGCTAGAAGTAACCAATTCTCTATACCCAAGCCACAAAGCTCTGAATTTCAAGTTTCTCATAGTGTTTGGAATAATTTAGAATCCTCTTGTAGCTATTTTAGAATGCTTAGGGAAGAAGGGAAAGTAAATCAATAACCGGGTTGTTAATTAATCAGTAATTACATTTGGCTGTGTTTTAAATTGCTGTCAATAAAATATTATTTTAGGAGTTATTTGTAAAAAGGCTACCTTTGAAAAATGGTGTTGAACAAAAACAGAGTAGAAAAAAATTTCCCCTGCACAACTGATAGGTTTTTGACAATATAAAAGAGAACCCAAAATTAGAAAACAAACATGAAAACTTAAATTGTAAAAAAGCTGCTGGATTTTTGAGCTCTATCATGAAAGTGAAACAAAGAATTCCTGAGAGGGATAAACTTTAGACTCAATTTAAAGAGCTCAAATTTTACAAATATTTTTCATTTTATTCTGAATATTATGTCCTAGAGGACTAATATTAGAGATTGGTGTCACCTACAAAGATAGAATTTCCAAGTCACTCTGCAAAAATCACCTCCTACATTTGTCTGTCATTGTCCTAACTACCCTCCCAGCTCTCTTAAACTTTGTGCCTGAAATTATTGTCATTTGTTTTTTTTTTTTTTTTTTTTGTTTATACATGCACTGGGTACAGTCAGAAGCGCGGGAGGGTGAGAGAATTCACCAGAGCCAGAGCAGGGAGCAGAGCAGGCAGAAGGACCAAAGTACACTGCTGAGGGGAGCAGCGGGAGGCAGGAGAGGTCTGCGCACCATGCGGGACCCTCCTCTGGTGGCCGGGGAGCAGCCGGGGATCGAACCGGCGCTGCAGAGGCCGTGGGCAGCTTCACAACCCAGCGCTCAACCGCTGCGCCACCGGGGAGGCCCCTGAAATTATTGTCATTTGAAACCTCTTTTGGTGAATAAGACAATTGGTGAGAAAAAAGACTCAGAATACCTCATGTAGTCTGAACCGCCTTAATGCAAATTTCATTTACTGTTATCTGGTGATGAATTCTTCCCTTCTTATTCTTAAAATCCAATTTGAATACCCTCTCCTCTATGAAGTCTCTAATAATATTCCTTGCATCTCTCTCCCTGCCAGATTGATGGCTTCTTTTGTGTTACCTTTACACCTTGTGCAAACCTTAATTATATATTTTATGACCATTACATCACACTTGATCACTGACACACTTGTAAAATATATTTGAAGATCTTTGAGAATATTTTTTTAAACTCCAAAACATTGCAAATCCCCTGTCTTTTGGGACACTCAAAATAACCTGTTTCATGAGTAAATAGAGGGGGGACTACTGGAATCTCACATGTGTTCCTTCACTCATATTTTGTTTTGATTGAAGTATATATAAGGAAAATTCAGCCTCAAGCAGTTAAGTAACTAGAAAAAGGAGGAGTACTTCAGAAAATTTTATGTTCCTTTGATACAGTGATTGACAAATGATAAGAGTTTCTTGAAGGTGAATTGCAATGTGAAATCTGAAACTATACAAAAGAACTTTCATACAGTTACATAAAAAAAAATTATTGGTCTATTTTATACTTTGAATGGATATCTACTCATTTAATGAAATACTGGTTCACTGAAACTATGATGATCTTTGAAATCTTGACACATTTTATTATCTAACATGATAGCATCACAGCTACTTATAGCGACACCCATCTCAGAAAAAGAGTTCAGGTAACTTGAAGGTAGAAATGTCTTTGAGTACTGGGAAATAGTCAAGTTTATGTATGAGTTTTATACAGGTATGAGTTTTCCAAGATTGTAACATGTGCTTGAAAACTCAGCTTTTACAATTGGCAATAAACACTCATGGTGGTTTTTGTTGAAATGACAGACTCACTTAAATTTTCAAAAAGATGCTTGTCAAACATACAAATATAAATAAGAATATTTATCTTTCGGCTTCTTTTAAGTAAAAATCACGTTCCACGAAATGCAGGAGTAGCTAGTTCAGCTTGAAACTTAAAATGGCATGAGTACTTTTCTTCATGATAAGCATGCTCGGTTGGTTTGCATTAAGCTTGATGCATGCTGCCAAATTCCTCATGCAGATTATTAAGAAGGATCAAGATTTAGTGAAATTAATATTTTTACTACTTTATCAAAGACATTTGAAAGTAAAACCAGCTTTCTTGTGAAAGTGTCATAGTAAAGAATACAATGACTACTAGCGCATTTTGGTGTTTTGGGGGACAGGAAACGGAAGGGATTGTGTGTTTTATTTTTCTTTTTGTAACAAACCTTATATACGTTTAAGTTAGCTACAGGAGTAATTTTGGAAAATATAAAAACTAAATCTAAATACATGAAGATAAACGATTTTTAGAGATTATATGAAAATGATGGAAAGACTTTTGACTTTATGTTTTAAGAAAAAGCAGGAGACAAACTGTATATCCAGTATAATCCAGTATAATCTTACCCATTTTTAAAAAAACACACTGAAAACTAAAAGGGGAGGCGGGGAGAGGAAGATGTGAGAACGATGGGATATGTGATTTTATCTTCTTAAAAATGTCATGCCTTATGGGCCTCCCCGGTGGCTCAGTGGTTGAGCGCTGGGTTGCGAAGCTGCCTGCAGCCTCTGCAGCGCCGGTTCGATCCCCGGCCACAGGCGAGCATCCCACATGGCGTGACAGACCTCTCCTGCTGCCTGCTGCTCCCCTCAGCAGTGTATTTCGTCAGTCTGCCTGTTCTGTTCCCTGCTCTGGCTCTGGTGAATTCTCTCACCCTCCTGCGCTTCTGACTGTACCCAGTGCTTGTATCAATCAATCAATCAATCAATCAATCAATCAATCTTTAAAAAAAAGTCATGCCTTATTAATAAATACTCTCTATAGGATGAAAACAAAAACAATACAACAATTAACAAGTGGATCTGAAACAAGGACTGGGCAGGAAGCACTGTTCCCTTAAGTCCCCAGGCTGACTTCAGGCTTTTCCCAGCTGGCATACTCAGTACCAATGGCCTTCATCTCTGACCTGCAAACGAAATCACATTTCCTTCCTGAGTATGGCCAGATCTCTTTGTGTTCTAGTCACTGCTCAATCCATGACCTCCCTCACCCTTGAGAGTGGGAGCAGGTTATATTGTGTCCCCCTAAAAGAGATGTCTAAGTCTTAGACTCAGATGCTTGTGAATATGAAGTTTTTCAGAAGCAGAGATTTGGTAGATATTATTAAATTAAGGATCTCAAGATGAAGTCATCCTGATCTTAGGGTGGGCCTAGACCCAATGACTGGTGGAAGAGAAAAGAGAGGGGAATTTGAGACTCACAAATAGAGAAGAGACAGAGAGGGGAAGGCCATGTGAAAACAGAGGCAGAGACTGGAGGGATGCGGCCATAAGCCAAGGAACGCCAGGAGCTACCAGAAACTGGAAGAGACAAGGAAGAATTCTCCCCTTGAATTTTTAGGGGAAGCACTGCCTTGGTAACACTTAGATCTCAGACGTCTGCCCTTCAGTTGCATGAGATGGTAATTTGTTGTTTTAGGCCTCAAAATTTGTGGTCATGTTATAGCAGTCCTAGAAAGCTAATTTACCAGGCTAATGATGATGGGGAGAAGCAAGCCTTTGTGCCTGTGTGTGTTTTTCAGGCACCCCTCCCATTAAACAGACCTTTGCTGGCCACCTCTTATCTGTTGGGTCTGTGCTGGGCCTCATGGCTGAGGTGAGAATGTGGTGGTAGAGGCACATGCTAAGGGCACTGCGGACCATGTGAAAGTGGTTGAGCTTCATCTCATGAACCAGAATAGGCTACTGAAGGACTGTAAAGAGGATTTCTGTGCTTTAAAATAGAACTCGGGACAAATGGATCATAATGACAACTTGAGAAATGTCATCTGGGACCAGAATTTCAAGCTGGTGGAATTGACCCCTTCACCGAGGAGTCTTGGGCAAAAGAAACCTGTGATGTTTGGGAAAAAAAAATCCAACTTGTCTGTTGTTTTCATAATATAAATTACAAGAAAGTGAAGCATGAGAAAATCTTGGTTGATGGCATTACGCGGAAAAGAGTATGATGTTTGGTTTTGAATTTTAACAGGTATGAATAGTATACCTAATATTTTCATAGTATTTTATTATGTACTGTGTCAATTTTTTTTTTTAAATTTGGTATTTCACTTAGTTCTCCAACAGCCCTAGAGAAAAATACTGTTACTACCTCTCTTTCAATTATGTAAGCCTGAGGCTTAGATTTCAGTGAGGGCACAGAGTTAGTAAGTGGCAGGACTCTAACTCAAGTGGTTGTGCTCCTTAACCATCACACAACATTGCATTCCCTCTAAAATGTTTCCCTGGGTGGATAAAAGGCTGGGCCAGAAATTATAAAAGTTTGAATGAAGACAGTGGCCATCAGTGTGGATAGAGAGAACAGATGCGGGGACTATTTCAAAAGACTGGGTGGCAAATTTAATGAGGAGAATGTTTTTTTTGGGGGGGTTAACTTGGAACCCATCAGAGACATTATCCACATTTTTTGCTTTCTGCTTTTGAAATGTCACATATTGTGTTTCAAATATGAAGAATTTTGCAGAATCCACTTGACAAAATCTGCCTTGAGCAGTTTGCTATGTCTTGAGATGCAACGTAAAGAGACAGTCCCATCTGAGCCATGGAATGGATGTAATTCCTGAAACCCTACTCATCAGTGAATTCTGTAGCAAAGATGGTATAAAACTCAAGTAACCACGCACAAGATTCCATCCAAGATGGTTAGACTTCTACACCATTTGTATCATGCTAACACATTTTCCATAATACAGTTACGCATCATCCATACCCTTAATTGAAAAACAAGCCTGATTGGAAAGGGGCGGAGCAACATGGCGGCGAGGAGACGCTGCGAGTAAGATCTCCCATTAAAAAAAGTTAATAGGGAGGAAAAGCGGCAGGTCCCAGTGAGAACTGGGACACGGAAGATAAACGGGTGACTCCAGCAAACTACCCGAAGAAGAAAGTGGCCATAAAAGAGGACTAGAAGGGAGGGAAGCGCAGAACCCTGCTCCCCTCCACTGCCCACAGAGGCGGCACTCTCCGACCGGCAGAGAGGAGGAAAACAACAAACCAAAACGGCCACCAAGAACAAACGACTCAGCAAGCGGGACTGTGAGTGGAAAGGAGCTATTGCAGCCACCACACCCCTTGAACGGGAGCTGAGGCGAACCCTGCAGGATTCACCGCGGCGGTGAGCGAACAGCTCCGGGCGCCATTAGAGAAGAACAAAGACCCCGGGAGACGCGCACACAGCCCGGGCTGCCAGTAAGCTTGCGCGGATAGCGGCGCGCTCAGCGCGCTTGAAAAGCAAGTGCAGACCAGGATCGCGGCTGCCCAGGTCCCCGCGCCTGCGACCTAGGCTTGGGAGACGACCTAGGCTTGCGGGGAGACGCGTGGAGGTCCTCACTGAGGTGAAGGTCCCTCCCTGAGTAAGCAGGAACCAGGCGCCCAGGCACGGGAGCGGTGCAAAAGGCGCCATTCCCGCGCCACTGAACTGGGCTACAGCCCGCGTCCTGGAACTGAGGGCTTTGGAACTGAGACCCGGGGCACGAAATTAGGGGCGTGGGTTCCCCACGACGGTGGGGCACAAGGCAGACACAGCACCCCAAAGCCGTTGAGGTGTACCCTACCATCCCCGCTTTGCTCCCTGTCCCATGGGGTGGAAAATCAGCTCCCCAAGGGCTCTAGGAGAGATCTTTGGCGCCACCTAGCGACTTGTAGCCAGCACAGGCTCCTGAAGGAGCTAGTGGCCAGCTGGGGAGTTAGCCCACACCCAGCCCCTTCTGAACAAGTAGTCTGAGCCCACAGGGAGAGCAAGCACCCACAGCCAGGGCAGACCAGGCACGCAGAAGAGTGTGCCTGACACCGGACGCGCAGGGAGTGTGTCCCACATCACCATTTTAGAACAGGGACATTTCTTCAGTAAAGACTACCTGCAGAAGGCTTCCTCAGGAGCCAGAGGTGAGCGGGGGAAGTTCGCCCACGCCAGACCCCCTCTGGCCTGCAGTCCAAGCCCAGAGGGGGAGCAGGAACCCACCGCCGGGGCAGACCAGGTGCACAGGGGAGTGTGTCCCCACATCGACATTTTAGGACAGGGACCTTTCTCCAATAAAGACTGCTTGAAACTGACAGATGACTCCTGGAGGAACCAGAGGGGAGAAGAGAAGCCCACCCAAGATGCCGGCCAGTCCCAACAACACAGTGTCCCAACGCATATGGCAAATTAGAAAACAGACAGTAGGGAGGAGAAGAACCACACGCAACCTAGCAACTCTCCAGAGAAAAAGCACACCACAAAAAGAAAACCAGCCCCCAGATTGCAACGACAGTAACTTGGAAGAACTTCTGAGCCTTCCAGAAAGAGAATTTAAAATTGCCGTGATTAAAAAACTGACAGAAGTCATAAAGGAAAACAATGATAAGGGAAAAATAATCAACGATCAGAAGAATGAAATTGAGTCCCTAAAGAGGGAAGTAAAAGAAATGCAGGAGATCAAAGAATTAGTGGAAAAACTAAAGAATTCTGGGAAAAGCAATGAAAGCAGAATTGATGAAATGGAAGAATGAATAAGTGCTCTTGAAGACACAGAAATAAAAAGAACCAAAACAGAAAAGGAAAGAGAAGTACGAAGGAAAAAGAATGAAGAAAGACTTCGGGAACTATCTGACTCCATGAGGAAAGGAAATATAAGAGATATAGGAATACCAGAAGGAGAGGAAAGAGAAGTAGGAACAGAGAAAATATTCAAAGAGATAATTGAAGAGAACTTCCCAAATGTGAAGAAGGAGCTGAAAATTGATATACAAGAAGCAAGAAGAACACCAAACTTCCACGACGAAAGAAAAAATACAGCAAGACACATAATAGTAAAGCTCCCAAGAATCCAGGACAAGGAAAAAATAATGAAGCTGACAAGAGGTAAGAAACAGATAACATTCAAAGGAAAGCCAATCAGGCTGACATCAGACTTCTCCGAAGAAACACTACGGGCAAGGAGAGAGTGGAGGGACATAGTCAACAGACTCCAAGAAAACAGATGCCAACCAAGAATACTCTATCCCGCAAAGCTCTCCTTCCTCTTTGAAGAAAGAATATGGACCTTCCCAGACAAACAGAAACTCCGGAATTTCATTGCAACTAAACCCCCACTCCAAAAAATACTACAAGGAGTCCTAAAGCCAGAACCTCAGAGGGACGAATAACAATGAAAGAAGGCCAAAAAAAAAAAGTTATTAAAAGAATAAATAAATAAAATCAAAGGAAAGACAAACACAATGGCAAATACAGATGTTAACATATCATTATTAACTCTAAATGTAAATGGACTAAACTCTTCAATAAAAAGACACAGAGTTGCAGCCTGGATTAAGAAACAAAACCCAACCTTTTGCTGTCTCCAGGAAACACATTTAGCTACAAAAGATAAAAATAGGCTCAAAGTTAAAGGATGGAAAACAATCCTACAAGCAAATGGACCAAAAAAGAAAGCAGGAACAGCTATACTTATATCAGATAAAACATTTCAAACTCAAAAAGATAAAAAGAGACCCCAATGGTCACTACATTATGATCAAGGGGACAATACTTCAAGAAGAAATAACACTCATTAACATATACTCACCAAACGAAGGAGCACCAAAATATATCAGACAACTGTTGTCCTCTCTGAAAACAGACATCAGAGAAAACACATACGTAGTGGGAGACTTCAACACACCACTATCAACAATGGATAGATCAACAAGACAAAAAATAAGTAAAGAAACCAAAGCTCTAAATAAGGACCTAGAGCAATTGGGCTTAACAGACATCTATAGAACACTAAACCCCAAAAAAACGGAGTACACATTTTTCTCAAGCGCACATGGATCATTCTCCAGGATCGATCACATACTGGGGCACAAGACAAACATCAACAGATACACCAAGATTGAAATCATATCAACCATCTTTTCTGACCATGAAGGCATCAAACTAGAAATAAACCATAAAAAGAAGGCAAGGAACTTTCCTACCTCATGGAGATTAAAAACCACACTACTGGAAGAGCACTGGAATAATGAGGAGATCAAAGAAGAAATTAAAAAATTTTTTGAATTGAACGACAAGGAGGACACCAATATCCTAAATGTATGGGATGCAGCAAAAGCAGTAATAAGAGGAAAATATATAGCAATAGAAGCTCACATCAAGAAACAAGAAAGAACTCAAAGAAACAACCTAATCTCGAAGCTCAAAGATCTAGAAAAAGAACAACAAAAAAACCCCAAAACCAGTAGAAGAAAAGAAATAATAAAAACCAAAGCAGAAATAAATGAAATTGAAACTAAAAAAACAATCCAAAAGATCAATGAAACCAAGAGCTGGTTCTTTGAAAAAATCAATAAAATAGACAAACCCCTAGCCAGGCTCACAAAGGAAAAAAGGGAGAAAGCACAAATAAACAGGATCATCAATGAAAGAGGAGAAATCACAACGGACACAGCAGAAATCAAAAGAATAATCAGTAACTACTATGAACAGTTATATGGAAACAAGTTCAACAATCTAGAGGAGATGGACAAATTCCTACAACTCTACAATCACCCAAAGCTAGATAAAGAAGAAATAGAACACCTAAACAGACCAATTACAATTAGCGAAATTGAAATGGTAATCAAAAACCTCCCCAAAAACAAAAGCCCAGGACCTGATGGATTTACAAATGAATTCTACCACACATTCAGAGACGAATTAGTGCCTATCCTTCACAAACTCTTCCAAAAAATTGAGAAGGAAGGTATAATACCTAACACGTTCTATGAAGCCAACATTACACTAATACCAAAACCGAACAAGGACAACACAAAAAAGGAAAACTACAGGCCAATCTCCCTAATGAACACTGATGCAAAAATCCTCAATAAAATTTTAGCCATCAGAATCCAACAATGTATCCATAAGATAATTCACCACGACCAAGTAGGATTCATTCCAGGGGCACAAGGATGGTTTAACATCCGAAAATCAATCAACGTTATCCAACACATCAACAAAAAGAAATATAAAAACCATATGATAATATCAATAGATGCTGAGAAAGCTTTTGACAAAGTGCAACACCCATTCATGATAAAAGCCCTTGAAATTCTTGGGATACAAGGAACATACCTCAACATCATAAAGGCCATCTATGACAAGCCAACAGCCAGTATCATTCTCAATGGTGAAAAGCTGAAAGCAATTCCATTAAGATCTGGAACAAGACAAGGATGTCCACTCTCACCACTGCTTTTCAATATAATACTGGAAGTCCTAGCCAGGGCAATAAGACAAGAGAAAGACATCCAAGGAATCCAAATAGGAAAAGAAGAAGTCAAACTATCACTATTTGAAGACGATATGATATTATACATAGAGAACCCCAAAAACTCCACAGAAAAGCTAATTCAACTCATCAATCAGTTCAGTAAAGTGGCAGGATACAAAATCAACATGCAAAAGTCAGTAGCCTTCCTATACACAAACAATAAATCTGAAGAAGAAGAAATCAAAAAAACCATCCCTTTTGTTATTGAAACAAAAAAAATCAAATATTTGGGAATAAATCTAACAAAAGAGGTAAAGGACCTATACAAAGAAAACTATAAAACACTGTTAAAAGAAATAGAAGAAGACACAAAGAAATGGAGAGACATCCCCTGCTCATGGATTGGAAGAATAAACATTATTAAAATGGCCATCCTTCCAAAAGCAATATACAGATTCAATGCTATTCCAATCAAAATTTCAATGTCATTCTTCAAAGAAATAGAACAATTATTGATGAAATTCATATGGAATCACAAAAAACCCCGAATAGCCAAAGTTCTCCTGAAAAAAAAAGAAGGGAATGGAGGCATCACACTCCCAGACTTCAAACTATACTACAAAGCCATAATCATCAAAACTGCATGGTATTGGAACAAGAACAGACATACAGACCAATGGAATCGAATAGAAAATCCAGAAGTAAACCCACAGATTTATGGTCAACTAATCTTTGACAAAGGAGCAAAGACTATGCATTGGAGCAAAGAAAGTTTGTTCAATAAATGGTGCTGGGAAAACTGGGTCGCTACATGCAAAAGAATGAAGCTTGACCACTACCTCACACCATACACAAAAATCAACTCAAAATGGATTAAAGAACTAGACATAAGACCTGAAACCATAAAATATATAGAAGGAAATATAGGCGAAACACTACGTGATCTGCACATCAAAGACATCTTTATAGACACATCACCCAAAGCAGTGAGAGTGAAGGCAAAGATAAACAGCTGGGACTACATCAAATTAAAGAGCTTCTGCACAGCAAAAGAGACAATAACAAAAACAAAGAGAAACCCCACCAACTGGGAGAACATTTTTGCACCCAACACTAATGATAAAGGACTGATCACAAAAATCTGCAAAGAGCTGATGAGACTCAACAACAACAAAGAAAATAATCCAGTCAAAAAATGGGCAGAAGAGCTAAAAAGAAACTTCTCTGAAGAGGAAATGCAAATGGCCAACAGACATATGAAAAAATGTTCAACATCACTTGCCATCAGGGAAATGCAAATCAAAACTACCATGAGATACCATCTTACACCAGTGAGAATGGCACATATTAAAAAAACTAGCAACAACAAATGCTGGCGAGGGTGTGGAGAAAAAGGAACTCTTCTGCACTGTTGGTGGGAGTGCAAACTGGTCCAACCACTGTGGAGAGCTGTGTGGAGATTTCTGGACCTACTAAACATAGAGCTTCCATATGATCCAGCAATTCCACTCCTAGGTATTTACCCAAAGGACACAGAAACATCAATTCCAAAGAACACCTGCACCCCTATGTTTATAGCAGCACTGTTTACAATAGCTAAGCTTTGGAAACAACCCAAATGCCCAAAAATAGATGACTGGATCAAGAAGATGTGGTACATATATATCATGGAATATTACTCAGCATTCAAAAAAGATAAACACATGCAATTTGCAGCAACATGGATGGCGCTGGAAGGGATCATGCTCAGTGAAATAAGCCAAAAAGAAAAAGAAAAATACCGGATGGTCTCACTCATAGCAGGAATCTAGAAAACTTAAATAAGGGACCAGGAAAATGAATAACTATAAGAAAGTGAAAATCAAAATCAACAAAAAACTATGAACCATAGACACTTTTAGGGGGGCGGGAGGGGAGGGATTGGGGTCAGAATGGGGGGGCTGCAATTGTATGGGGAATATAACAATAAAATTTATAAAAAAAAATAAATGCTTACAATGGAAGTTTTTTTTAAAAAAGAAAAACAAGCCTGATTTCTTTTTCCATTTAATTTCATCTTGGGAAATTACTGCCCATATTTTATGCATTTACATTTAATAATTGCCTGTATTGGTTTGCTATGTCCGCATAACAAATTACCACAGACTGGGTGGCTTAAGTTGCTGAGGTTTATTTTTCTCCCATTTCTGAAAGCTGGAAGTTCAAGATCAAGATGACAGC
This sequence comes from Talpa europaea, assembly GCF_964194135.1. Classification (NCBI taxonomy): domain Eukaryota; kingdom Metazoa; phylum Chordata; class Mammalia; order Eulipotyphla; family Talpidae; genus Talpa; species Talpa europaea. The sequence goes on along the minus strand of NC_140074.1, from coordinate 62,150,415 downwards.
AGGTTTGATTTATTCTCTCTTGTTGGCTTGCAGATTGCTGCCCTCCTGCTGTATCCTCACATGGTCTTTCCTCCGTGTGTATCTGTATCCAAGTCTCCTCTTTTTATGAGGACACCAATCATACTGAGTTACCCACCCTAAAGATCTCATTTTAACTTAATTGCCTCTTTAAAGACCTGATCTTCAAATGCATTTACAGTCAGTGGTACTAGAGGTCAGAACTTGGTGGTGGGGACGATTCAGCCCATGACATGACTAAGGTCACCGAGGTCAGAATCATATTCACACTGTAGTAAGCTGTTTGTTAAGATGATGGGATCCAGTCTCAGGCCATTTTACAATCAGAATGGAGCCAAAAGTGACTTCATTGCAGTCTGCTTAGGAAAGTTACCTCCCTCTTCCTTATAATATGGCCTGTTTCCCAGGGCTAAATAGAGATTTCAGTCATTCTTTGGCTTTATTGCTGGCCGTGGGGACATCTCCATCTGATGCTCAAAAGGATAAGAACATGGGTGGGTGGAAGTTGAAACTATTTGTTTAGACACAAATACATGGGGAGGCTGAATGAAATGGTGTGATCTCAGAGGGTGTGTTAGAGCTAGCAGGAAACTTCGAGGTCAGTCCTATGGAGCTTCTAGAAAGATGTCCCTTTCCCCCTAGCACTGCACTCCCTATGAGAGAGCAGCACACATCCATCAACTTGACATCATGGGAGAAAGATTTCCTCCAATTTTATGATTCTTTATATGTGATTCGAAGCCCATTTATTAGGGGAAAATATTGTGGAGGTACCCGTATATTTCCTAATAAAACAAAGTGAGGGAGAAGAAAATTTGGCTGCATTTTGTTTAAAACATATTTCCAACTAATTAACTTTCTAATAAAATGAAACACTATAATTAACCTTTTGTTTAAAAATCCTTACCCTTTTCTACATGGAGGGATCCTCTATTCCCTTCTTCAGCAAATGGCTTTCTACTTCCCCTGACCAATGGCTTCACACTAAAGATTCCCAAATCTGAATGAACTACCTAGAATTTTCTCTGGAGCCCCAGGAGTTAATTCCAGTTCTCTCTAGGTCTTGCCATTTGATTGTTCTATAGGACTCTCTATTCAACATGTATAAAATATGCATAAAACTGTATCTTTTGGTGTTACTCAGAAATCTGCTCATATACCTACATACCCTGTCTTGGCTTGTGAAACTTAATCACCAAAGAAGTTAAAATACCACTTGGTCTCTTTAGCCCTCCCACCTCCAACCCCAAATCCTGCTAACTTTATCTTAAATATATTTCCTGCCTGTATTTTCCTCTTAAATGCATATCCTGGCTATGTTTTTTCTCTCCACCCTCTTAAATTTCGGTCCCCACTCTCTTTCCCCAAGCCCAGTGCATTTGCTTCCCCTGGAGTGTTTGTGTCCTTGCTCATCTCCTTCTTTCGTTGACACCTGAAACCTATAGGGAACACTTCAACCTCCTTGGCCCACCATTCCAGGCTCTCATTCTGGGTCTGGCCACTTATCCAGCATCGCATCCTTTGCTACAACTATTGACAAACAACTTGTTTTTTGTTGCTTTAACATGACTTGATAGTCCCTGACTCAAAGTCATGAGCTCATGTGCATTTTGTCCTTGTGACAAACTCTTGTTTCTCTTTTAAACATCATATCCTTGGGATGCCTCTTTTGGTTTCCAGAACCTGAACTTGGTGTTCTTTTCTGTGACTCATGACCTATTTGGACTGGTTTCTTTGTGTTATACATTTGATTTCTGGTTGACGTGAATAAAACCTATGGGTACTTTTACTCATTTTTGTGAATCCAGCATCTACTTAGTCCATGTCACTTAAAACTCCCATTAAGTATGTGGGATATAATGGCGAAATTCTTTGAAAAGTTTAAAACTAGAGCTATAAGGGAATATTGTTTAGAAATCACTGTTCTGTAGACATCTATAGTGGGCTATTATTTTATTGCATTATAGGTCGAAGATTCAAGTGTCAGTGCATGCCTGTCTGATGTAGTTATTTTTCTCAACTGTAAAATGGGGATAGTGATACTGTGTGAGCTGGTTGTTATGAGAATCAACAGTGGTAATGTGGGCAAAATTATATATAAGCTGTAAATATTTTTTCTTATATCATGAGTTCACATCAATTACGTTCAAGTCCTTCTAAAACTGAATATATATGCATATGTAACTGATTTTTTTGTATTAGGTCTTGCTTGACTATTTCAAATAGATTCCCACCATTTGTGTAATGTTCCTCTGAGGGGTGAGACAGTCATTTCTTCATTTTCTTCAAAGGAGAGTATATAATTTTGGTCAGATTAGGGCTAAATGACCTACTCATCATACATCAATGCAATTAAATATGGAGTAATCTATCAAAATTCAACCTGTTCTTAAAAGATATAGGGTATGAAACTGGATCCTATTTGGGTAGAGAAAATTTTGTTCTATGCCAGGAAAACCAGTGGTTGAATGAACTGAGCACATACTTTTTATTTTACCTGAAAAAATCAATAGGTTTTACCAAATCCTCTTGGTATTTTGAGAGCAGGTAGAAGTTAGCATCGGTTTTGGAAGTAGGTAGCTCCTCTCCCTACCCCTCCCAGACATCTTCTGTTTTTATGTAAGGAAGCAGAATGTGCTCAGTGATAATAATGAGGGTGGCCTTATCGCCCATCTTTCTCAGACAGTCTTGGTATTAATGTTTTGTCTTGATGGAATTAATGAAACACCCCTTTCATGCTCCAAACTGTCTCTTTGGATAATAACTCATATGTTCATCCCACCGCCAGTACATATTGCATAAATGAATGAATTCTTTGCTTTACTCAACAAGAGAACAAAGATAAACCTTTCAACTGTCTATTCTGTATTACATTATCCCATAATGCTTTACCTGGAAGCATACTTCAATACTTGCTAATATAGAAGTAAAAGACTCCTTTCTCCAATTCTCTTCTCTCACTGAGATTTCTTCTTTAAGGGTCATGATGCCTGGCTTAGCAGCGGAGCCATGGAGCTTCAGGAGTAGGGGCTGTGGTGATAGAAACTGAGACCTGCAGGGTCACCAGACTTCAGTGTTGTTTTCTTAGTATGTGTGGTTTTAATTTTAGTTTGCTGATGAGGTTTATAACATTACCTGTAGACTTGGCTTGTTTCCATTTGATCAGTGATTTGGGCTGTCTTAGTCTGGGTTTCAAAAATGGGATCAATTTTATTATAGTTATGAGTTTATTGTGTTTGTCCTTTTACCTCTCCATTTCAGAACACCTAGAGATCACGGAGAAACAAGTCCTTTAACGTGTATAAAATAAACACCTGCTGACCTCAGGAGACTCACTAGGAATAAATGCACATTTACAGACATTCTTTGAACAGTAGCTCTAGGACTCCTTTGCCAGGAGGTCTAGCAGGCTCAGCCCTGCTGTCTCAATCTCTCCTTGAGACAGAAAGTGTGACACCAGCGTCCAATTAGCATCAGCAGAAGCTGTCAGTCCAGGCAGCTTGTTCAGGACCACAAAAAGCCCTCCAAAGCCATGGGCAATTGCTCCCAGGCATTTACTTAACACCCTGAGTCAGGACAAAGGAAAGTTTATTGGGTAGGATCCTACTAAGGCAACACATGCCTAAGGGAAAGGAGGAAGCTAATTAAGGAGGAAAATCAGAATCCTGCTGGGATTTCATTTCCTTAAGTGCCCCAGACAACTATAGGCTGGTTTACCTGGCTCTGCTAATGTCTGTGTTCCCCACCAACTGTCAGCTCCCCAGCATTTGAGAACACTGGGACAGTGAGTGTGATGGGGCCTCCAACCTGAAACGAGGAAATGCAGAAAGTACAGTTCGAGTGCCATGACTAAGAAGGAAAGGAGGAACTCTGATACGTGGAACCTAATAAATTGGAACTCACGGAAGCAGGGAGTAGAGTGGGGTTGCCAGGGCATAAGGGGTAAGGGAAATGGGAAATAATGGTCAGAAGGCACGAGCTTTCAGTGGCAAGATGGGTAAGTTCTGGGAACCTACCATATGTGGTGATTGTAATGAACAATACTGTATCGTATCCTTGAAATCTGCTAGGAGGGTAGATCTTAGATATTATCAACACACACACAAAGGTAAACAACATGAGGTGATAGGTACATTATATGCTTCGTTCTGATGATCATTTCACTATGTCTATATTGTCATTGCAATGTACTTCATAAATGTATATAGTTTTTATTTGGCAGCTTATCCCTCAATGAAGCTGGGAGAAATGGAAGTAGAAAATCTTGTCCCATGATTGCCCTCTAGACCAGAGGTGACCTGCACAGACATGAACAGAGGCTCGTGCACAGAGAGGTATTCCAGGGTGTCAGGATCAGACAACCAAATGCAGAGCCAAGAAGTGCTATTAAATAGGATCTGAATGTTGCCATCTAAAAGCCTGGGGGCCAGGGGAGGTAGAAGTGAAACTTGCCCGCTGCTCCCCTCACCAGTGTATTTCAGTAAATCTGCCTGTTCTGCTCCCCGCTCTGGTGAATCCTCTCATCTCCTGCACCTCTGGCCTCTACCCAGTTCTTCTACACAAAAATAAATAAATAATATCTGAATAAAATAAAATAAAATGTAAAAGCCATGCCTGGGCCACACTCTATCAGAATCTCTGTAAGGAAGACCCAGGCATCAGGATTTTTAAAGGTTCTCTGGATAATTGTAATGTACAGCCAGGAGGTATACTGCTGCTCTGTGGAATGGACTGGGGTTGCCGAATATGCCTGTGAGTCACCTGGAGTTTTAGTAAAGGGCAGATTCTGATTCCATGGACCTGGATGTTGCCTGACACTTGCATTTATATCAAGCACCCCTCCTCAGGCCATACTTAAAGTTACAGAGCTGTAGAGAGATCTTATTCTTAAACTGTGCTGCTCCTTAGAGTCAGCACGGGACTTTACAGCAAGTCAGTGCTCAGGCTGCACTCTAGACCAGTTCAATCAGAATTTCTAGGAATGGAACCCAAGCATCAGTAGTTCTGTAAGTGTCCTAGGTGGTTCCTGTGTACAGCAAGGGCTGAACCAGAGCTGGAGAGTCTTAGCAAATTCATTTAAATCCCAACGTGAGACGTCTCAGCCACATGGGTACTGCAAAATGCAGAAGAAGGTGAACACTTAATTGATGTCAAAATTTAACATCACTGAATTTTTTAAATTTAATGTTTTACTTGGTTTTTGGAAAAATTGTTCTCCCTTAAGATTCCCATGCCCCCTCACACATACACAAGCACGCGCACCTCCTCTGTTACACCCTCATGGTGAGCATTGTGTGCCTCTCTAATTTCCTGGTTGCCAGCGTGAATGGGCTGAACTTCACACCGTTTTTCTGTCACATCACGTTACTTGCTCAGATATGGGATGTGCTGACTTTCTAAATAAGACATGAAATCCAGACACTTTAAAACACGCGAGGTCACAGCAAATCTTTTGAAACAAATAATATGGTGCTCATGGAAACAAGAAGCTTAATGACACTGTCTAAGAAAGTTGTCTGGAAGAACTTTCTCTAGCTCTCAAATGGCTCTTGGTTATCAGTTACTGGGAGCACCCCTGCTGGCTGGAAGTACACCAGTGTGATGACATGAAAGGATTTTAAAATTTTGCTCCCTGTTTAACTCCCGAGGGGCAGATATTTCATATTTTTTCTGGGATCTAATCGTGAATTTTGATTTGCAAACAATAAATCCTAAACATAAGTTGCCATGCCAGTGCTGTTTGGTATGACCTTCATTTTTACCCCAGGATGTGCTAAGACAAGTCTCATCTAGGTTTTTTTGACATGAACCCAATTGTTTTTCTCCTGAGCTTATTCCAGCATTTGACCCTCCAGGTCAGCCTTATCTAGAGATAGCTGTGTGCCCTCTGGGATGGAACACACACGCATTTTGTCTTCCTCACCCATCTGAGTCCTCTGGGTTCTCTTTTGCAATCAAAGCCTCAGTGTTACCCTCCTCTTTTTTCATGCTTTCCTTCTCACAAAAACACACTGACAAGGGTAGTCTGCTTTTGGGAGAGTCCTCTTAAGAGAAGATACATGCAGGGTAGGACATAAAATAGTAACATGCAAAGAACTTTGACATACGAAGAACTTAGTCAAAGAAACTAACTTTGCTTATCTAAGAAAAAATTACTGTGTTCCTTCCGACAGGAAACCTGAAATAAGGGTTCCCCTTTCTGAGTCCCATGACTGCCTGTCTTTTTCTAGTTACAGCAGCCCAGTGTCTATCAGGCAAAGCCACTGAGGTGGTTTGGGGGCATGTCAGAACCCTTTGTGTAGCCTCTCCTGGCTCCTCCTTGATTCACTGACCTTTTCCTTTTCCTTATTCCCATCTTCTGAAAACTATGCTGTCTGACTTCTGATTTCTAGGATCCAAAGTCTTCCCTCCCTCCTAGAGAAACCAGACAGGAATATCTCTCTGAGCTAACACTCAACGCTGACCCAGAATTTTTCCCAGAAGTTTTTCTCTGTTAAAGGCTCACCATGGAAACGGAGGTAGAGTAAGGTTAGTGAAAGTATTTGAACTCCATTGGGGAAGAGTGGATTCCTGAAAAATTATTATGGATAATGTTAGGATGACAGAGAGGGGATTGGATTCTGCGGTAGGGAAATAACAAATATTCACTACATCTGTTTTATAAATAATAAATGGAAAGACAGAGAGGTTAGATGACCTGACCAACATCTTAGATAGAATGAGTAACTGAATTAGGACATAAACCCTGACCTATTTGACTCCAAAGGTAATGATGGTGAAAGAGCAATATATTTAAATAGTTTTTGTAAATTATAATACACTTGAATGTAACATCTCTCGTTTAATTCTTCCAACAATTCGGTGGATTAAGCAATTGTAGCGATGAGAAAACTGTACCTTAGGGAAATAAAACGATTGGCTTGGGCGGAACTGCGACTGGAATCCTAACTGTCATGTTCTTTCTTTAGAACAACATCATTCCAAAAAACTAATTATTGAGCCCAATTTTTGTTTTTTCCCTTTCTCTTACCTGTTAAAGAGAAAAGATTCCAGAACTTCATTGTGAGCCATTTGGTTTTCGTTTCTTAATTTTACAGCTGAGTTCCTTTCACTGGGAGTCGCAAACCACATAACGAAAGATAAAGTAATGTGTTTGTTTTATTCCTTTTTGTTGGTGAAAGGTCTTGGCTCTTGGGATAAGTTAGCTTTGTTTGGCAACTTGAGATAATCAGAAATTGATTACTTGAATCATTTTAATCTCTTTATCATTTTAATCTTTTCATGCAGAATTAAAGATGGTCATAGGTCAGAGACTATAGGGGAGAAGATTGCACTACTTGATTTTTCTAAAAGAAAATAAAGCAATTAGAAGGCATCTTGGAAAAAACAGGATTTGTAGCCTGGGAGACCTGAATTAAATGCCCCTAAAGACTAAGTCACTTAACTTTTTTTAAAACTTCATTTTCTCAGTTGTAAAATGGATGTAATAGTATGTACTTAGAAGGGTCATTTGAAGAATAAAGTAAATAAGGAAGATTCCTAGTGCAGCATAATCACATAGTTGAGACTCAATATTACTTTGCTCCTACAGATAATCCTTATCAGGTTCTTTCTCCTAGGATCATTAAAATGCATCTGGAAGAGAGTCAGGGTCCAGAGTCCTAGAAAAAACTAATTAGTCTTAGTTGGTTACTTTCTCTTAGTCTGAAAGCCATAATAGCCTTGAACCCTTGAGTACAGAGCAATGTTTTAGAAAACAGGCACTAGAGCCAGGATATCTCTGTTACTCCTTGACTGTATGACTGTCTTTCTTTCTTTTTTTTAAAGGTTTATTTTTATTTATTTATGCATACAAGAACTGGGGTGTGGGCAGAGGTGTGGGATGAGAGGATTCACCAGAGTGGGGAGCAGAACAGGCAGACTGACTGAAATACACTGCTGAGGGGAGCAGTGGGTGAGACAGGAGAGGTCTGCTGCACCATGTGGGTAGCTCCCTGGCTAGGGATTGAACTTGTGTCACAGTGGCTGGTGATAGCTTGATAGCACTGAGACTTTAACCCCTGTACCACCAGGGAGGCCCTCTTAAATGCCTTTCTGAGATTCAGTTTCAAAATCCATAAAATGAGTATGATGATAATGAACATGTCTACCTACAGAATGAGTTTAAAATGAAATGAGATTATATAAAATAAAAACTAACACCAGTTCAAATGTTTTATAGTGCTCAAATTGAAGAAGAACCTGAAATGAAGTGGAGAATGGAGACAATGTGGTTTTTCATGAACTCTGCATTTAATCTCCACATTGAGTTATTTATTAACTTCCTTTGAGTACCTACCATCTTTTCTCTTTCTTAATTATTTTAAACTCTCTTAACTGGGTTCTCTCTCTCTCTGTAAGTTGGCTATAGAGAAGGTCACTGAAATTGAAATAGCCAAATTCTATGCAAGGTAGACTGATTCTGGAGAAAGGCTTGGAACCCCCTTAAAAGAGAACGAGAAAAGTTACCAAGTTAGAAAATGTTGCCAGCAGAGGAAGCTGAGGGGCGTGGGATGGAGGCTGAAGGAAACTTGTGTTCATTGCAATGGTGGGAAGCAAATGTTTCTATGCTATGGGGTAACCGTGGGTTTTAGGAGAGAGATAACAGCATGTATCTAGGTCTAAGATTGAAGACATGGGTAAGGGCGCATGGGGAGTTCAGAGAATACATCTAGCTGGTGTCAGCTCAACAGAATGCCAGGTGAGAAACACAAGAGTCACAGAGGGGCCCACCACCCAGGGATCTCAGAAGGAAATTCCATTCATTGTGCTGCTCTTATAGGTCCGTTAGTGTCACATACATTTCCCCTCACTTAATCCTCACAGCAACTTGTGAGGCAGGTACCATTATTAAATCCATGTTGAAGAGACACCCAATAACTTTCCTAAGCTCACATGACTACTCAGTGTTAGAACTAGTAAACTAGTCATCTTTTTTTTTTTTTTTTTTTTAAGAAGTAGGATACAGGCCAGAATCGCAGGGAGCGGGGTGAGAAGATTCACCAGAGAGATCGGGGAGCAGAACAGGCAGATGTACCAAAACACACTGCTGAGGGGAGCAGTGGGTGAGACAGGAGAGGCCTGCTGTACCATGTGGGTTGCTACCTGCCAATCTGGGATCAAACTCGTGCCGCAAAGGGCGCTCACAGCCTCACAGCGCTGTGCTCAACCCCCTGCGCCACCAGGGATGCCCCTAGAACTAGTCGTCTTTTATCATCTTTGCCTTCTGAAAAACCTGTGGAATAATTTTACTAGAGCTGGAAAATAATTTATATAAGCAAACATTAGGAGAATGCATTATTACTAAATACAGATCACCAAGATAAAAAATGTAACTGGTAAAGAACAATGGACACTGAGTATTTGGTATAATGACAGCAAATATTGAAAAGCTAGGAATCAGTCTAGTTTATGCAATTTGATTGCATAATTTGATTATTCGAATGAAGACTGCATGCATTAAAATAATTTTGAGTATAAATTAATCCTTTTCTATTCCCACACCACCCCCAATGTGAGTTTTCTCTACTATATCTGCATTCTGAGGAATTCTGGGCTTAAGGAGTTCTTCCTGGAAATATTGAGGAAAACATATGGCGCCAGGAGCACTTTACAGAATTTCCCACCAAACCCTAAGTATTCTGGCTGATGACATATGGTAGCTTCTATGAGCTCAGTTTCTCCCCTCCATTTTAATCAAGAGCTGGAAGGGTATTTACCAATTTTAAAAATCCATTCAGTTATTTGGTTTTCCTTGGAATCAGCTTCTGACTCAACAGCTCCAGCCCAATAAGAGAGATCGGTGCCAAGATATTCAGGTTCCCTGCCTTCATATGTTCTTGGAATTAGGGGCGATCCCCCCCAGCTTAAGATTTTCCTTTCAACTGGCTCCTTCTCCAAATAACTACTGGTCTGACAAAGTGACCTTTGAAGTGGCCCAAAGCCAGCAAATATCCTCCCAAGAACAATCTTCTAAGTCATCATTCTCTGTCATCACCCTCTGTAAAAAGGCCACATAGAACCTTCTGAGAATCTTGGAAGACCCTTGGGATAGGCATTTCCCCCTTGATATCACAAAATTCTTGTCAATGGGTCAATTTTGACTCTTTACTTTCCTGGATGACATGGTAATGTGTTATCATTTCTCTTTTAAAAGCTACTCTGCCCCAGTCACCAAGTTCATTTTTTCTGTTTATCTATCATTTGCTCTTTGCTGTGATCAGTTTCTCCAACTACCTTCTAATTAAAATAGATGTTTCTTACTTTTTTATCTCTCTCTATGAATGCTTAAACAAATGTAACTAGCTGCTGTCTTAGAGTTGAGGTTGTCTGAGATGGGTTCCATGACCATTATTTTAGGATGGATAGTACTTTTCTCAGTTCTCTCTTTCTACAGCCATCCCCAAATAAGGTTTTTCTGTTATTGATAGCTCTGGGGATTTTTTGTAGTTCTCACTTCTATCTTTCTTGGACAAAGTTACCAGTAATCACAAGATCTCACCCTCTGTTGTGGTGTTAGTATGAGGTGCTATGTAGGAGAGGAAGAGATGGGATATTACTGGTCAGATTCTTTAATCACTGTCCCCCTGCTCTCTAACCCTCCTGAAATTGGAAAATATCCAGAGAAATAGTTGCACCACTGAAGTCTCCTACTGTAATTGCACAACTGAAGGGTACCCAGGAACCCCAAACTGTTAAGGACTACATGCTCTAGAATAGGGCCCAGGGGGCCTCCCTGGTGGTACAGGGGGTTAAGTATCAGCTCTATGAAACTATCGGCAGCCACTGCAGCATGAGTTCCATCCCTGGCAAGAGAGCTAACCCACATGGCTCAGCAGGCCTCTCCTGTCTTGCCCGCTGCTCCCCTCAACAGTAGATCTATTTCAGTAGATCTGCCTGTTCTGCTCCCCACTCTGTATCTGGTGAATCCTCCCCCTCACCCCACACCTCCGGCCTGTACCCCAGTTCTTTTTGCATAAATAAATAAATCTTTAAAAAAAATAAAAGCAGTTCTAGCCATGTTGAACAAAGGCAAAGAGAGCAGACTCTTAATAGAATTGAGAGTGAAAGGTCTTTAATAGAATTGGTGTGCAGGGGAAGAGGAAAGAAAGAAGGGATTTCAAATAATAGATTCCCAATAGAACTCCAAAAATTACCCATTCTCTGGTGGGCAAACACTTAACCAAACAGGCACAGCTGGAAGCAACATGGCCGAGGCCCAAAAAACTTGTCACCAGTCTAAGGCACCTTACAGTGGGGTGCCATAAGAAAGGAGTTAGGGAGATCCCAGAGAGCTTGGTCAGGAATGACCCCAAATCAAAATGTGCCATATAGTCCCTAAGAGGTAAAGATAACTATTGCCATTGTCTCTGCCAAGGACAAGAAGCAGCCTCCTCACCTGTCTCTTATCAGGAGTCTCTCCCCCCTTCTTTATTCCACCTCCAGTGTATAATTCACCTCTCTCCTTCCCACAGCTTCCTATTCAGGAAGTCTCATTAATGGTCTGCTGAGAGTTGTAGTCCAGGTAGGTTGTATGTAAGCAAGGGTTGGGAAAATGGCAGCTGTCCACTCTGCTGGGCCTAACTCTTTCACTGAGCTGCATTCTGTAACAGTACCCATAGAAGTTTGAAGTGTCCTGATTTTCCACTTTGGAGCAAAGAACTGTCTTTACTATTTCCCCAGGGTCTGCCTCTGAGAGAATAGAGTTGGGGATAAGATTGGGATCTTATTACTTGCAGCAAAAGAGCTTTGTTGAGGACACATTTGGGACTAAATTCATTCTCATGTGTAATTCATTTTTTTTTCCCCGCAGAAAATATGGCGCCCTTACACTAAGAAGAATGTTTGGCTCATATAACTCACTGAAAAGTGAGTGAGATTCTAGCATTCAGATTTTAAGTGTGAACAGTGCCGAGGTAGTTTCTTTTAGTCGATGACCAGTCCCCGAGGCAGGGTTTAGTGGTGATCCCTAGTGAACCAGAAAAGGAAGTGAGTAAGAGACAAAACTGATGAGGAGAGAGAACTAGTGACAGGTTCCAGATTTCCTATGTTTTTCTTTCCTTTCCTTTCTTCAGGGTGAGAGGGAAATAATAACAATGATTTAAAAGGCCTACAAGTATTATTACCTTAGGGCAACAGAGATGGAATCTTTAAAAATAAGTGAAACTGTCCTAAAGTAGACTTTTGGGCGGGGAATTTCAATTCATGGAGTGTATAGAGATAGTGTGAGATTTCTTTTCCCTCCTCACTAAAGCATTCTTTCATTGTTCTCTCACCAATTCTTTTGCCTACATTCTAATAACTGACCAATTTTGAAGTGAAATTGTTCAGATACAGAAAATAAAAATAATATAGCAGCATAACTAAGGGCAAATTTGAGAACATTATACTTTTCTTACATGTTCTATGGGCTTGGGGGAAAAATAGGAATATGAAGTTGGGGGAAATAATAAATGTAATGGGGAAAAGGTCACAGCCCATGGAGGGGGGCATCATCTGCTGGCTTCATTTCGGGATCTGGCCCCCCTTTCTAGGCCAAGTTAAAAGTTATTTCTCCCCGAAGGCTATTGAGGGAAGGGAATCACTGTTTTGGAACTTGACTCCTGACTGAAACATTGTCAGTTCAGAGCTTCCAGCATCTCTTTGTTTTTTTGTGTGTGTGTTGGGGTGGGGAGTGGGGTGGCAAGCATTCCTTTGTTATGGGGAGACCACCACAAATACCTTATTTTGGATTGGAGAGAGGGGAGACCATGTGGTTTCCAGAACCAAAATCCTCTACTATTCCTATAAAAGGTTGACTTCATTGTGGGCAGAATTGGATCTTTGCAGATTTTGTTTCCTTTAGGAAAATGCTGGTCTTCTAAACATGATTCAGACTGCACTGAAATTTTTCCATTGTTCTTACAAAATGCGTATATATGTGCGTACATCTTCATAGCTATCCATAGGCTATATATGTATGTGTCATGTAGCATATTTTCTATTTTTATATATTACTCTCTATATAGTGTGTATTATATATATTATTATAAGTGTTTGATAGTATATATTGTATAAAATATAGTATATAGCATATATCATTATGTTTATATTTTCACTTGAAATGTTTATTTTCAAATGTTGCATATATCATTATATTTTGTTGTATATTTTCACTTGAATTTACTTCATTTAATGAAAACCAATTGTCAGCTAGGTCAAAGAGGTGTAAGGGAATTACTGTGCTTATTTTAACTCTTTCTGAAAATACTTATAATGAAGGCTGAAATTTAAAGAGCTCTTAGCATACAAAAAAGGCTGACAGCTTAGCAAGTAGCATTGGAGGGATGGACCTAACCTAATAGATGGGATGTGGGAACATTGGAACACTGGAATAAAAAGGTAACAAAAAGTTTAGCCTGAAAGAAATGAGGAGCATGAAAGAGTAGCCTTGCGATAATTAAATGTGGGTAATTCAGCAGCTGTGCCAGATTACCATACATAGACTGTCCTATATACCCATGAGCTATGTGATTTGCACAAATGAGTAGATCTGAAACCTAGAATTTAAAATGGAATCTATAATGTAAAACTAAAAGGACTTTGCAAGGGGGAAGAATGTCTACGAAGCACTAGTAATACTTTCTTGTCTGTCTTTTCAGGGGAAGCAATAGCTCTGAGGTCAACTAGACATAGATCCGAATCTTGCCTTTGCCACTTCTTTGCCATGTGACCATGGGCAGTTAATTAACCTTGCTAAGCTCCAGTTTCCTCCTCTTTAACATGGGGAAAGTCTTCCTTTGCAAAAGTTCTGAGTAAATAAAAATTAAACAGTTCTCAAGTGCATAGGACACTGTAGTTATTCTGTGAATGTAATTTTCTGCTATCCTTGTAATAGTATCGACTAATGAGGTTTAGCGATTAGGTGCCTTCTTTGATAAAGAGATTTGGCCAAATTTAAATTTCCTTTTCCTGGTCTGATATCCCCCCTCACTATACTTTGTCACCACCTGAATTTGAATGACCTTTACTGGGCAACCCGGACACAGCTGGTGAGGATGGCAGGTCACTAGCAGTTTCTAGGAAGACAGCTACACCTTTTTGTTTCCTTGAAAAACACACAAAAGTAACACTCTCATGGAGACAGCAAGGCAGATGGCCAATAAACTGTCCCTGAAGGTACATTATTTAACCTAGTGCTTGAGTTAGAAAGGAACTGTGAGATATTATGCAGTAGTAAGTGGCAGGCACTCCCCAGATGTGAGTGGAACAGTGAAAGCTTTTATTAAGGAAAAAGTGTCTCTTGAGGAACCACCAGGATGGTGAAGCTGAACTTTTAGATTATTGCAGATAGGAGATGAAAGCTATGTTTCAACTTTGAGATACTATTTCCTCTGTCATTTACTGGCGTAATTATCTGGACATTAACAAAACACAAGATTGAACTTTGAACTGATTCGGAATCACAGGGCACAGAAACTCCAGAAGGTGTGCGAGGTCATTGTATGTTCTTGCCTAACCACTCTGCTGCTCTGTGTTGTCTGAGTCACTCTGGGTAGACTTAAAAGTGCACTGGCCTAAGTTCCTACTCTCCCCAATTGTTTTCTATGGAAAATATACAAGGATGAACATGTCTGTGTATTGTAAAACCAAGAGCCATGTGACTTGTGGTTTCATGAACTTAACTGGTAGCTCTTTTGAATGTGTCATATCCCCGTGCCCCTTAGGGATATACCCTAGTGGCTGAGATAGAGATTTGCTGATGTGCAGACACGAGGCCCTGTACCCTCTATGAGGACTGTGGTCCTGGTGGGCAGACGGGAAACAGACACACTGAGTGGTGTGTTCGCAGACAGTAACTGGAAGGATTGATGTCATTTTATAGTCCATATTTCACAATAAGGCACTAAGCCTAGCTCCCTATCCTCTGAGAACTGAACCATGTGCTCAAGCTTAAAAAGGGAAAACTAAAAGCAGAACATGAAGAATATGTTCCATTATAAGCTCAGGAGGGAGGTGAAAAGTTTAAGCAAATGAAAAACAGAATCATTGTCAATGGTTGGCTATCAGGATTCTACACACAAATGCACCCACTGTTGATGGGGCATAAGAAAATACTATGTGATGTAAGGTACATAGTTAGCAATTTTTGCTTCATGTGATAAAATGCAAGCTTTCCGTCTTTTATCAAATCTTATGTGCAATGGAGAAAGAGTTTTACTTGAGAGTGAAAGAACAGACCTTTGCCATGGGGACACGAAGCTGGGATAATCAGAGGAGGGAAAAGACCATATTATTTAGGATAAACAAGAAGGGAGAACAATTTAATTGGTTCCTGATGTTCCACATAACACAGGCCAGTGCTCTTAAAACCTAGTGGCTTATTTTTATTTGTGAATAGATTTGATTTTTTGAAAAAATGAGTTTTCCATCTGTTGGTGGAATTCCAGTCAAGGAACTTCGATCCTGGCTGCTTTGATCTGGTGCTCACCTTTCAAAGCCATAAAAAGGTCTTCTTTTTCCTTTATGTAAAAGTACTTCCAGCCAATATTTAATATGAAAGAGATGTTTATCAGGCCTGTGATGGGCATATTGAAGCTATTCAGGGGCTGGTGCTTTTTCTTGTCTCTTCTTTTTGTCAGAACATACACTTCTTTTTTTTTTTCCTTACCAGCTTCAGCTCCTTAATGCTTTTCCTGTTGTGAGTTTATACAGCTGAGGAAGGTAGAGGTGGCAATTAATAACATTATTATAAAAGTAAATGAGAAGAATAATCATTAGAGGGAAATTGCTGTGTGAGGGAGAAATGTACATGAATTCAATTGCAAAAGTTCTCACAGTGCCTGCGATTATTTCAGAGCTGACAATTTCAGTGCTGTTTGTTTGCCAGATCTTGATGTGAAGTCCAGACTCAGAGGCAGTATTTGGAAGATAATTCTCAGTGGGTGCTGCTGTTACTCCCCACTGCCCCCCCTTTTTATCTCTAGAAGAGCTAGCTCTCTACAAATTATTTAAATTCAGAAATCAAGTTGGTCTCTTTGTGAACTCTTACAAATAAATTGGAATTTGTTATTTTAAAAACCTACCAATGATGATAAAATGGATTTTTTTCCCTCAAATGAAAGAAGTATCTAGTTCCTGGACACAGAGCCTTGTCATCTGAGACAACTCTAGAGTAAATTAACATTTTTCAGTCCACTTTCCACATACTTTTTTTTTTAAAGCCGTGATACCAGTTAACTTACTTGTAATTAGCACTGTTTCTTCTGCAAAGTAAGCCTGGTTATAGAGTGTGTTTCTCCCAACAGTTAAAATATAATACTCAGCAAAGCTGAAACGCCTCCACTTGAAGGATTTTTGATTGAACCTTAATTTGCCAAATAAAGCAGTCAGATGGATATTTGCACATCAAAATGAATTCATTATTTGATTAAAAAATGACTGCTGAAAAATTCCTTTAAATTATAGACTCTAGGGGGCCTCCCCGGTGGCGCAGCAGTTGAGCGCTGGGTTGCGAAGCTGCCCGCAGCCTCCGAGGCGCCGGTTCATTCCCCAGCTGCTCCCCGGCCACCAGAGGAGGGTCCCACATGGCGCGCAGACCTCTCCTGCCGCCCGCTGCTCCCCTCAGCAGTGTCCTTCGGTCCTTCTGCCTGTTCTGCTCCCCGCTCTGGCTCTGGTGAATTCTCTCACCCTCCCGCGCTTCTGACTGTACCCAGTGCTTGTATAAATAAATAAATAAATCTTTAAAATAAATAAATAAATAAATTATAGACTCTGGGAATATAGTTTAAATATACATTTATTAACCATTATTTAATATGCATCTTTTCAATAACTTAGAGTGGATTACAAAACAGTACATTTCTAAAGTTATCTTTTAGCATTTTGTTTTTAATAAAAAAACCCTGCAGACTTGCCTGTTTTACCCACTTCTGTAGCCATCAGGTTTGGAAGAAATCTCTTCATATCCTAATAAAACAGAACTCTAAAATCACATGGTGTAATTAAGCCTTTTCACATAAGGGCCACAGAATGGAAGCTTCTCAAAAAATAATCAGTTAGTGAAATTTGGTGAAGGATTAAGGAGGCAGGGCAATATCAGCTTTTAAATATCCATTTATCACACATTCCAGATGATGGAAAAGAAATGCTGGAGCAATAGGTCAGCTGTTTTAATGTTTCCCCCTGAATCAAAGAGGGAGGGGACTTTATGGATCCCAGCTGTGCTTACTTTTGGGTTTCCTGGCCCTTTACCATTCTGTAGTTTGTAGTCTATGTGTCCAAAGCCCGAGGGAGGCTTTGGTCCGGCAGCCCAAGTTAGTTTTCTTTTCTTTCATTTCTTTCTTTTCTTTCTTTTCTTCCCCTTCCTTCCTTCCTCCCTCCCTCTCTGAACTCATCTGGAGAGCACGTGCAATGAATAATGCGAAGACTTGCTAATGGTTTTCGATTTGTGTGGGCCCCAGCAAACCTGTACCTTCACCAAATAAGTAAATAAATAAATAAATAAAGAGATAAAAACCTTAATAGTCATAAAATGTTGAAGGGCCCTTCTTCCCAGGTACTGGAGCTTAAGAGAGGCTGCCTGAAGGTGGGCTATATGCCCATAATCAAGTCATCTATGGAATAAGAAGAATAAACATTTCAGAAGGAACTAAGGGAACAAGGTAAGAACAGTGTCTAATGAACAAAACAAAAAGTGACACTAATAAGATGCCCGAGAGGGTGTAAGAAAAGGAAGTAGTAGCTACAGAGATCACTTTTTAGTTTATAATATTCAGATTTCCTGTTGAGAGTAAATAAAAGTCAAGAAAAGGAGAAGAAATAGATGACTCAGTTGCTGCTAGCACATTAATTAAATTAACCAAAATTTTACCTAGATTCCTTGATCATTTGGTCAGTTATATGTCCCAATATTTCTCTTTGAGATAATTATTGTCTAATAGGAAAATCCCAAGAAAGGACTATCAGAAATAAATGACCAGTTGAATTCATTGCCCTTACTTCCAGAACTTTGCAAGATGGAATTTCATCATAGCCGAAAGAATATCTGATTCAGAAGAGACAGAATCTAAAATCACCAGCAGAAAAATGGAAACTGGTCATTTCTGCCTCAGAAAAGAAGCTTCAAAACTTCAGAGTTCAAGTGCCCTTTGCGAGAGAGAGTTCAAAGTGGTATGTGATTAGTCACTGATGATTACAAAATTTCTCTGTATGAGGGACTTGGAGGCAGCAATAGGGTTGGAAGGAAGCCTGAGGGTGATATGCATAGCCATGTTACATACATCTGAGAAAGCCAGCTGGTCATCTGAACAGATAATAAGGGGTGATGGAGAAAGTTGTTGGTGGAGTCGGGGTGGCTAACTCCACCTCAGTCTCTTTTTTGGCCTCTCAATAATGAGACTGTTGCTACCTGAAGGAGACTTATACCATGTCTCACTGTGAAACCACATGAGAAAAAAGGAAATATTCAAGGACAGGTGAACAGTTGCCTCCTTCTGGAGGGGACTCTGCTGACTAGAACAACCTTGAAGGCCTCCCTGGTGGCCTAGGGGTTAAGTCTTAGCACTACAGAGTTTGATCCTGGCCATGGAGCTAACCCAATATGGCACAACAGACCTCTCCTGTCTCGCCTGCTGCTCCCCTCAGCAGTGTTTTTCAGTAGATCCGCTGGTTCTGCTCCCCACTCTGTCTCTTGTAAATCCTCTCACCTGTGCACACCTTGCCACTTGAACTGAAACAAGGTGGGTAGTCCCCATCATTGCAGCCTCTTGGTTTCAACAGAAAACACTCAACGGACTACCATCCACTCAGTACCCTCAGGTCAACCACAGGAAGGTACACTGAGAACATCTGGTTCCCCACCCCTTTAAGGGACAAACACAAGGAGTGGTAAGTCAGCTCTTCAGCCACCTTTCTCTGCCAACTGCATTTGCGCTCTCACACATTGTTGACCGTTGTATTGAGCAAGTATAGCTATGGCTTTCCTAGACTCACAGCTACTAGCTACTAGCTAGCTCCTGTGTCCTCAGTTTCCCTGATACCTTTTCTAGATGTTTTACTTTATTCTGAGAGGAGGAAAGTGAGACCACTGGAATTGAATTTCATCCTCTCTTCTTTTTCCTCCACACTCCACTAGAGAACAAGTCAGTTGCTCAGGAAGATGTGATCTATACACAAGGGAACAGCAGACAGTGATCAAATAAGATAAACTCATGTTGTTTGCCACAACATGGATGGAGCTGGAAGGGATAGTGCATAAAGTGAAATAAGCCAGAAGGAGAAAGACAAATACCGAATGCTGTCACTTACGTGTGAAATATAGAGCAAGCAAACAAAGGGTCAACACACAGACTTTAAAATCAATGCTTGAGAGCTGACCATGGAGCTGAGACACGCAGAGGGGAGGAAGAGGGGTGAGAATCAGGTGGGGAGAGAGCACAATGGACTGTGGTGAGGGACTGTGGATGCTTTGACGGTGGGTGTGGTGTGGTGACTACACTTGGCGGGGCAGAACCGATGCTTCCAAAATACTAACAATATGTAAACCAGTGATACTTCAATTAAAAAAGAAAGAAAGAAAATGAGAGGGGAGGCTTTCATTCCTCCTTATGTGGCAGGGCCTTTGCTTTCTGAGATCTCGATATATGTAGCAGATCTCTGTGATCATCGGTGATTATGTGAGAGCTCAAAGAATTTAGAAAGTCCTTTTCTCTTTGGGCAAAGTCATTTGACAGTCAGGAGCTGAACATAGACTTTCTCTTTCGTTCCTGCTGTTAATAGGCCTAATTACCGCACCCATCATCCAAGTTAGATAGATACTCAAAAAGGGAAAACAACATGAAAATATTGAAAGATATTATTCATATTAACAACCTACCCTCCAAGCCCTTATCATTTTTAAAACACTGCTTGTTTTCATTTTATGGGGACTTAAGATTGTTATGTAATCCTCTCATTGACTAAGGAAAGCAAGCTGCCATTACAGGACAGAACTTTCTTCTGCCTGGAATGCTCCTTTTGCTCCCACCTCCTTTTGACCCCCATGTCTATTTACTCCAAGTCTCTGTTCAAATGCCACCTTTACAAGAGGTCTTTCCTGATATTCTATCCAAAAATAAATGCTCCAATAATAACTCTGTATTTGTCTTTCTCTTATCTTCATAACACTTATTGTTTCTAAATTTGGGGAATGATTTATGAATGAATTACAAGTGATTTTTTAAACTCATAGAAATCACTTAATGTAGTTATTTTGAAATCTCATAGTATTCCTACCTGTTCTATAATGTTTTTAGGATATTTTCACAAGACAAATTGAGTTGTACTTGCTTTCACTGATTAGTATCTTGTGTTTCTAATAATTTTTCTTGAGATAACTAATGCAATATCATTTGATGGACAGAGTTTCATTGCTATATCTTCTTGATAAATTGTACTGTCTACTCATATGAACTGTCCATCTTTATCTCACTTAATTTTTTTCCTTGAATGTTACTCATTTTAATAATCCCACTTGAGGATTTTTAAGATAGGATTTGCTTGGTATTTTTCCATTCTGTTTATTTTCAAACTCTTTTTTTTGTTTAAGTCTGCTTCTTTTAGTAGTAGGTAATTGTTTCTTTATTCACTCAACCTTTAAACAATTTTTTAAAAACTGTTTTCCATTGATGTCTGTACCCACATGTGTTCTCTGATTACTGAGAAAAAATTCTCAAACATCATCTTATAGTTAAATATTTCATTGTGTATCTCAAAAAGAAATCTTTTAAAATATAACCACTGTTACTACACCCAAAACCAATATTTCAGGGACATTGTTTCCTCCATCTTATTGTTTTTCCAACCCCTCGCATGTTATCTTCACTAATTGTTTGAAATCGCATCAGACAAGAAAGTATAGGTATAGAGGCAGAGAGCAAACCATTTCCTTTTAAACTATGATATAAAAATTACACATATCTCTTCCACTCACCCTTTCTTACTTCACTGGCAAAAACTAAATTGTGGCAAAGTTGGCGTGGGGAGTGGAGGCTCTAGCTAAACACTAACGCACCCTGCTACAATTCCACTATTAGGAAAGAAGAGAAAGGATTTCTGGTGACCATTAGTAGTCTGTCACATCAAGCTAAACCCAAATAAGAAACAAATATCTTGAAAAGTATGCAAACCCATTTCAACTATCTTTTCCTAAGAACCCAAACTATTTTTATGGATTACTGGCCAAAAGGCATGTTTCTGAAGTTTGGGAAAATAACACAAATTGAGCCTCTTAATTATCACCATAAAACTTCCACTCTTGTTGAAAGTGTCTTCTTTTCTGTTCACCCCCAAGGATTGTAAAAGTAGAGTATTTTCTCTACCTTTCTAAAGGGCCAATCTAGACTCTCTTTTAATGCCTTGAAAGATTCACTGGGCTCAGGGATAGCCTCAAATCCCAAACCTCCCCCCCCTCCCCAGAACCTTTTTCAATTGATCCATTTTTTTCCCCTTACGAGGGAACGCAGGGCAAACTCTTTTCAGTTTCAGTGGGTGGTCAGGGACTCAGTTCTCTCTTTTTGTCAGAGCTGCTTGGGTAGCAAGGTAAATTTTTTAAAAAGCTTAAAGATTTGAGTTTATTGCCTTATGTAATTTAAAAGTTCAAGGGGCACAATATAGGTACATGTAATACAAGGTTCAATTTATGTCATCAGGATATCTCACCTCCTTAGTGTCTCTCAATGCTACTCTTCTGAGTACTTGCTTACACCTTTGGCAAGTCCTCATTTATGGTGGCCTCGAATTTTTCAGATTTTCAGTTCCACATCTCCAATCGTAACAAAGAGAATATACCCCTTTGTCATCAGCTCAAGCTAAACCAACGTACATGTATCATTGGCTCTGATAGGCTCACTGGCTCATCTTAGTATTCATCGATGTGATGGTGGAATTGAATGTTTAAATGGCCAGGAACACATCACAGGAAGAAGGTAAGTCAACACAAAATGGTCAAAAGGAAATGTCAGGGTGCTCTAGACAGAAGGGGGCACGGATGCTGGGTAACAAAATGCTAACAGATGTTCACTACCTGTCCATTTGCCTATGGAGTTGACAAATCTGAATTAGTTTTAGGATGATTCTTTAAATACTTGCCTTTTAAACTGCATGAAGTCCTCACCTTACCATCATTGACAGGTTCTTGGAAGCAGCAGCTTAAGCAAAGTGTCATATGATGAAAGCAGGTTCTCAAAGTTGTTTATCATCAGCTTTCAGTTGGGATTTTTTTCTCATCCACCCTATATGGAAACCAGGTTGAACTTAACTACCTGCTTCTTTAAGGAGGTAGTTAACTATCGCCTGTAGTTAGTTTCCAGAGTCTTCTTCTTGCAGTGTCATAACCAAATGTCTGTCATTATGTCCCCATGTCCTTTCACTTCAAGGGCAGGCATATGCCTTCCTACTAGGACACACGGATTATGGGTTATATCAAAGTAACCATCATTTTGCAGTTGTAACTCCTGTAGTTTTGATTTTATAGTCCACTTCCATTTTCTGTAACTTCATGCCACCATTCAAATAGATTACTTATTTTTTTTTTTTCACAAGCCATGTTAAAGTAATGGAGGACAGCAAGATGAGAGCATCCATAGCCAGGGAAATTTATAAAGAATTTCAGGGAAGAAAACCTTCTTTACTTCTTAAACAGAAAAATAGATCTCTCCAAGATTCGTTGTAGTCTTATGGATAGTTGTAACATACCCTGGCATTTTCTCTAATACTTGGAACAGATTAGTTGTTTGCCACAATAACTGTAAGACCCTGTTTAGACTGATGATGGCTAAGAAGGGCATGGGGAATCTAGTTTTATCCTTGTTATCCTAGAACAAGCTAGATTAGTTGGGACTTGAGCAATGTTGTGTGGGGTATGGTGGTTAAAAACAGACAAAATGTATTTGGTATTTTTTTCTCTTGAGTTGAAATCCTATTTCTATCACTCACTGCCTATTAGATTTTATGTAAGTTACTTGACTTTACTACTCCTTAATTTCTTCATTTATAAAGTGGAAATAATAATAGTATTGGCCTTACAGGGTTGATATGATGCTTATACAAGTTAATATGTATAAAGTACCCAGAATAGTGTATGAGGTAATATAAGGGTCATATAAGTGCATAGTAAGAATTTTTTTCTATTATTTAATTTTTAAACAAATATTCATATATAAATACTCAATGAACAAAATGAGAAAAGTATTTTGAGTAGCAAGTTCCTTGAAGAAACAACCAAAGCACAAAACCCACATTTTATTTTTATGAATCTTGTCTAAATTATCCACATCTGAATAAGAAAGTGGGAATGACATACTAATGGAAAAACAGGCTAATAAGCTTACCCTAGTTTTACATTCAAGGGGTGGAATAATTTATGGGAAAGCTCTCAAGGCTTCTAAATACTGCAATCAAATCACTATATGGAGAAAGCAACAAAATCAAATTCCAAACAATGAAACCATCAGTTTCTTAATGGAATAGTTCCAACCATCTGGCATTCATATGTTGTTTGCAGGGGTGGTTATTGTACAGACATAATGACCCAATCCCACCTCTAGGCAAGAAGTTTTCATGAAGGAAGTTTACTCTGGCCATTTGTGGCTGGTTAATATTACCAGAAAGGCTTTTTGTTTTTTTCACCGTTCCACTGTTAATGTTTCAAATTTGGATTTTTTTCCCCAAGAGAACACAAAAGGAAGTAGCTTCAAATATATTTGTAGAGTGCTAGAGATTTGAACATCTCACAAATAAATTTTGTTTTCTTTAGGCAGTTTTTTAAAGAGAGGTGCCCTATTACATAGGCTCGATACAGTGCTAATGATAACCAGTTATCTCTTCCAAACAGATTTAAATTAAATCTTGGATTTTTCTGAATAAAACTGAAACACATGGAGATGAAACAACATGCATCTCAATTATCATTGGATCACTGAGGAAATTAAGGCAGAAATTAAAAAAATACCTGGTGACCTGAAAATGAAGACACAAATTATTAGAATCTATGGGATGCACTAAAAGTTATATGAGGGGGTGGCTTCCCCTGTGGCACAGGGGTTGAGCGCTGGGCTACAAAGCTGCCTGCAACCTCTGCAGCGCCGGTTTGATCTCCGGCTGCCCGGTGAGGGTCCTACATGGCGCGCAGAACTCTCCTGCTGCCCGCTGCTCCCCTCAGCAGTGTATTTCAGTCAGTCTGCCTGTTCTGTTCCCTGCTCTGGCTCTGGTGAATTCTCTCACCTTCCCATGCTTCTGACTGTACCCAGTGCTTGCATAAATAATAATAAAAAAAAAAAGTTGTATGAGGCGGGCAGTTAGTTGCAATACAGGCCTACATTAAAAAACCATAACAATCTCAAATAATCAAACTTTATACTTAAGGAAAGTTGAAAAAAGCCAAAAGTTATAGAAGGAAGGAAATAATAAAAATAAAAATGGAAATAAATAGAAACCAAAAAGACAACACAAAAGATCAATGAAACCAAGAATTGGTTCTTTGAAAAGATAAACAAAATAATCAAACTTTTAGTTAGGCTCACAGAGAAGAAAATTTTAATAAATAGAATCAGAAATGAAAGAGGAGAAATTCCAACAGATAACATAGCAATACAGAGTACCATATATAGAAAGCTCTAAGGATGCCAACATAAAACTATTAGAAATAATTACTGAGTACAGTAAAGTGGCAGGCTACAAAATTAATACACAAATATCTGTTGCATCCCTATATGCAAATAATGAGCAAGAAGAAAAAGAAATTAAGAAAAAAAAATCTCAATTATAATCACATCAAAAATAATTACATACCCAGAAATTAACAAAGAAAGTGAAAGATCTATACAATGGAACTATATGACACTGACACAGTAAAAACAACACAAGAAACAAAGAAATGGGAAAATACCACAATATAGTCAAAATAAATATCCTATGAAAAAGCAATGAACAAGACCAGTGCAATCCTTACTAAAATTCTGAAGATATTCTTCAGGGAAATAGAATAAAAATTACTAAAATTTATATGGGACTACAAAAGACCCTGAATAAAGAATTTTGAGGGAAAAAAATGGAAGCATCAAAATGATTTTGAACTATATTGTAAAGCAAAAGCAACTAAAACACTATTGGGATAAAAACAGACACAAGGATCAGTGGAACAGAATCAAGAGCCCAGATGTAAATCCACACATATATTGACACTTAATTTACAAAAGAACCACAACCATACAATTTAGAAAGGATAATCTCTTCAACAAATGGCACTGGGAAACCAGAATGCCACATGTCAAAGAATGAAGCTGGATCACTCTCTAACTGCATACACAAGAATAAACTTGAAATGGAGTAAAGATTTCAATGTAAGACCTGAAACCATATAAACCATAGAAGAAAACAGGTGATATGTTCTATGACATCAGTGATAGAGATGTCTTTGGGGACTTGATCCCACAGCAATGGAAATGAAAGCAAATGTAAATAGCTGGGACTACATAAAATTAAAATATTTCTGCAGAGCCAATGAAAATATCAGCAGATTAAAAATCCTACTGAATAAGAAGAGCTATTTGCATATCACACATCCAATGTGGGTTAATTGTCCAAGGCTTATAAAGAATTCATCCAATTTAGCGACAGGAGAACAAACAATTCAATTAAAAAATGGACAGGTAATATGAATAGACATTTTCCAAAAGAGGATATACAAACAGCCAACAGAAATATAAAAAAAATGTTCATCATATTAGGAAAATGCAAATCAAAAACACAAGGAAATATCATTTCACCCCTATGAGAATGGCTTACATCAAAAAGACCACTAACAACAAGTGTTAGCAAGGAGATGGAGAAAAAGGAACTCCTTGTATACCTTTGGTGGATTGTAGATTGGTGAAGTCATTTTGAAAGGTGCTATGGACCTTTTTTAAAAAACTGAAAATAGAATTACCATATGATCCAGCAAGCTCTCTTGAGGGTATTTATCTGGAGAGTATGAAATCATCAACTTGAAGAGTTATATGCACCACGGTGTTGGTGGCAACATTATTTACAATAGCCCAGATATGGAAGCAACCTAAATGCCCATTAATAGGTGAGTGGATGAAGACATGGGATACACACACACACACACACACACACACACTCACCACAGAATACTACTCAGGTAAAAATAAAGATGAAATTTTGCCATTTGTAGTAAAATGGAAAGAAACTCTGAGGGGACTCCTATGTTTATAGCAGCACTGTTTACAATAGCTAAGCTTTGGAAACAACCCAAATGCCCAAAAATAGATGACTGGATCAAGAAGATGTGGTACATATACACCATGGAATATTACTCAGCATTCAAAAAAGATAAACACATGCAATTTGCAGCAACATGGATGGCACTGGAAGGGATCATGCTCGGTGAAATAAGCCAGAAAGAAAAAGAAAAATACCGGATGGTCTCACTCATAGCAGGAATCTAGAAAACCTAAATAAGGGACCAGGAAAAAGAATAACTATAAGAAAGTAAAAATCAGAATCAACAAACAACTATGAACCAAAGACATTCTGTGAGGGGTGGGGGGTGGGGAGGGGAGGGATCGGGGTCAAAATAAAGGGGTTGCAATTGTATGGGGAATATAAAAATTAAAAAAAAATTAAAAAAAAAAGAAACTCTGAGGGGACTGCGTGAAGTAAAATTAGAAAGATAAGGACAAATATTGGATGATTTCACCTACATATGCAATACATAGAAATAAAGCAGATAAGAATGGATAAAACAAAGTCTAAATAAACTAGTGGACATTGATAATGAAACTGGGGTCACCTGAGATGGGGTATAATTGATGGTGCTGGCTGTTTTTGCTTTCTCTTTAAAATAAAAAAATTAAAAGACTTTAAGCTAAGTAATTATTAAAAAATAAAAGATTAATCTACAGTGCTGGGATAAACAAAGGGGTAAATACCATAGCAACTCTAGTTCAAATAATTTGAAAATCTTGACAAAAACCTATTATATGACAATTATTTAAAGATAGATAGTAAGATAATTTAAAAAGGACAGTAACTAGCAGATTGGATTTTCTGGGAAGGAGATGCTGAGATTGAGTTAGGAGTGCAATAAGTTTACTGGGGGATGACATCTAGGAAAGGAAAAGGAGGAGAGGAAGGATAGGAGGGGGAACCATCAAACTATGATATAGAATGAACAAAATCTTTGCTAGCCCAATATGAATCTTGGGAGTAAGAAAGGTCCATTAGAAATGTTCCTTATTGGGGCCTCCCCTGGTGGCACAGGAGGTTGAGCGCAGCCTCTGCAGTGCCGGTTTGATCCCCCCTGGCCGGTGAGAATCCCACATGGCGCAGCAGACCTCTCCTGTCTCAGCCGCTGCTCCCCTCAGCAGTGTATTTCTTCAGTCTGCCTGTTCTGTTCCCCACTCTGTCTCTGGTGAATCCTCTCACTCTCCTGTGCATCTGGCCTGTACCCCGGTTCTTGTATAAATAAATAAATCTGAAAAAAAAAAAGAAAAGTTCCTTATTGGATAGAATGTGTAGTCACCACTACCCTTGCTAAGTCATTGGCTGAAGGGCTGCCCTGAGAAGACTGTGACATCACCTCAAAAGTTAGAGACCCCTGAAAAGTGCTAATGCCACAGCCTATTGGCCTGACACTCTCTGCAACTGGTCAGTGAATTCTTCCTTGAAAGGGCTCCTTCCTGAGTCTGCCATGGTCCACTCCTAGCTCCATGTGGATCCACTTCTTTTAACTTGTTGAGGTAACAGCACCTGCACGTATCTATTGAGCCTCCCTTCCTGAGGGAAAACTTAGAAGAGAAAGCTTAGTGGGATGAACTACAGTCTTCTTCACTGCAGTTAGTCTTAGGCCACAACTGGTACTTACTCTTGTCCCCCAATATACACTCTAAAGCTCCGTCACCCCCAAGTTAACATCTAGTTGGTCTGCATGCTTATGTTCATATTTATGGCTTTGAATTCGTCTCTCTTGCTGGTGTCCAAAGCAGCATCAGAGGAATCAGCTTTGGTAAGTGGGGTCTATGCTGTTGGGTCGGCCCATCGCGTCCCTCTCTCCCATAGTGACCACTTCATTCATGCGTCTATCGTGCTGCCGACAAAGGCAGGCTCAGCATTACTGCTTGTGGGGTTGAGCAGGAATTCAACCTCTTCCCTCTCCTTTATCAGTCAGAAGAATGACAGAATGAAGATCACCTTCATTCAACTTCATCTTGGAATAGATTATGAAACACCATTTGATTTACACTTGCCAAAACCTAGACCTAGGGGGTCAGGGCCATGTTTTCTAAGTATAGTTTTCTACATGTCTGGGTGAATCTCTCTGGGAAGAAGTCATCATTGTTAATCTTTCAGAACCTTATACTTCCAGAAATAAATTTTAAATATAACTTTTCATAGCTATTTTCTTGGAACTTTAAGATACCACATCAGTAAGTTCTATAGATGCTTAATTGCTCTTAGTTCCTCCCTTATGGTTTTACTGCCCTTTTTCAGGGGTTTTAAAGTGTCCTATGTTATTGTTCCAAACTTCTTACTGTCCATCTGTGTTCTGCAGATTGGCAGTGACATCTGTACTGTACAGGAAAAAGATTTGCTAGCTCTTTCAGACATTACCCGGATTATTCATGCACGTATATGGGATCAAAAGGTGAGCACAGAGTATTTTTTTAGGGTTTTCATTTCATTGTAGTCATACAGGACTGCTGTATACACAATCCCAAAGTCTACCCCCCATTCCCGGAGCCTCCTTATGCCACTTTTATCCTGCAGAGTGTTATTTTTTGCTAAATTAGGCTGCCTCACCCAACTCTGCCACGGCCTTTTAAAATAGAAAGGTTTCCTAAGGCGAATGATTTCTTTCTAGTCAAGGGGAAAAACATTGCAGAGGTATCAATGCCCAGTTTTAAGAAGGAAGAAACCTATGCCCCAGGGCATCTGAAAAACTTTCCCAAGCAGACTGAATTCTCCCAGGGTGTTTTTTCACCGAAACACAGTATTTGAATCAGTCTCTACGTTAATAGACAAGAGGGAAATTTTCCAACAGATCTTTTGGCAGATAGTTTTGATTACTTTCTAGTAGAAAATTTCAAAGGTTTTTTTTTGCCAGACAGAACATGGGGAAGAAATGAGAACTGGCATGACCAGCAAACCCTCTGAACAAATAATAAAGCCAAAGGCAGTGACAGCCAATTTTTCAACCTGAAATGCTCACAAATTGAATTCCCTGGGTCACTAGATAATATTAATATGCTGACAAGCTTTATCGTATCCTTTAAGACATTAATGTAAACTCTACTCAAAATATCTTGCATTAAAATTCTCTTCATTTGACTGAAAATATTTTTTCTCATCTTTGACAGCACCAACTGTCCTTGGGCCTGTGGTTCTGTGAAGTCATTTAAAGAAACAAATCTAGGGAAACATTGCTGGAGGAGGATAAGAGACAAAGGTGAGGACAGAAAGCACTAGGATGACTGTCCAAGAAAGGGACTCAGACTAAATGGCAAGGTGAAGACATTAAAGAAGCACATCATGGTATCCATATTTTCAGAGTGGTGGCATTCACTTTGGTGATAGATGTTAAATGTACTACTACTGGCTGGGGCAGATAGGTTTTCCAAAGGCAGTAGTAGCAGAATGTGATCCATGCCACATGCTATTGTTATAATACTCCTCCATAGAAATGGGCTATAAGCCCCCTCCCTTTGAATCAATCTTTCTCTCTCATGTTTCTCTCTCTGTTTCAGACATGATGGCATGAAGAAGTGAGGCTCTCAGCTGGTTGGGGCCTGGCATCAACTACTGCACAACTAGAAATATGAGTGAATGATCAAGCCTTCAGATAATTGCAACCTGAAGACTTCCAGTCTACTAGCCAAGATAAGGTGTCCCTGGCGTTTCTGAATTTCTCACCCATAGAAACCGTAGGAAATAATGATTATTGTTTTTTCAGGCCACTAAGTTTTGGGGTAATTTCTTAATGTAATAACAGGTAACGAATACACTGACTTTCAGTATCATATGAATACAGGGCGTAGCTTGCTGACTAACTTATCTTGACAAAGTGCCTAGCTAAGTATACACCTATTAATGTACAGTGATATTGATCACACCTTCCAATTTTCACTCCTTTTTTTTTTTTTTTTTGTGGGACCCTCACGGGCGGCCGGGGAACAAACCAGCGCAGCAGAGGCTTCAAGCAGCCTCGCAGCCCAGCGATCAACCGCTGCGCCACCAGGGGAGGCCCTTTACTCTTTTTTTTTAAAAGAAAGATTTATTTATTTATGCATAAAAGAACTGGGGTGTACAGGCCAGAGGTGCAGGGGTGGGGTGAGAAGATTTGCCAGAGAGAGAGAGAGAGTGAGGAACAGAACAGGCAGACTGACAAAATACACTGCTGAGGGGAGCAGCAGGCCAGACAGGAGAGGTCTGCTGCGCCATGTGGTGGCTGGCTGGGTATGGAACTCCTGTTGCAGAAGCTGCAGATATCTTCACAGCGCTGTGCTTAAACCCTTATGCTTTTCACTCTTATGAGCAAGATAATGTACAACAATTGGGAACTGCTTAAATACATTGTAATACATACCTATAATGGAATACTGTCCAACCATTCAATATAGATAAAAATATATATTAACATAGGAGTTTTTATTTTGTATTATTAGTTAAAAAATCAGATTTAAAATATCTTATACATAGAATCTGATTCCTTTGGGATTTTTTCTCTCTCTGGGCATCAAAGAGATGATCAGCCTATGCATCAAAGTTATAATGGTAGATAATCTCATAATAAAGTAAAACAAGATGTTTCTGTTTTGGAAATTATAAAGAGAAAATTCAAAGCATTTAGGACTACTAGTTTTGATGGGTTAATCTCTGCACCACACTGGATTTATCATTGATTTCATTTTCTATCTTCCTTTATGCTGGGCATACAACTTACATTTTATTTTGAAGTTATTGACCTAAGAATGGCTGCAGAGCAGGTTCATTCAGACACGCGCATACTTGTTAGGAAGAAAGGTGTGTCCAGGTTGACCATGCATTTGTTCTCCATTTCAATTTAGGCCACAGTATACCAAATAGAGGGACTGAAGTGTATCAAAGCAAATAGTGCAGAGCTCTTGAATATATGTGACTTGTGTGGACAGAACTCCCCATTTGACCTTAGAAAGGACCACAGAGTAGTTAAGGCAGTAATAGATAATAAAACAGAAGCAGCTCTATTCCTTGAGAAGGTAAGAGAGAAAATCTACACATTGGAAAATATTCAAGTTGGGTAGTAAGCAAGAAACTCATTTGTACTTAACATTGAAATAATTTTAAATAAAAATATTGAACAACAATTGTTAGTATAATTAATAATATGATCTTGATTTAGCCACTTAAAATTTTTAAATATTTCCCCTTATTTATAGAAGTATTGGTATTGAGAAAGCCAACAGTTAATAAAAAGTACGTAGGAGTACAGTTGGAAAGCGACAGGAAATTTAGATAAGTAATTTTTCTGTGTTGGGAAGAGTTATGATTGGAATGAAATCCTCTTCAGTAGCCTTCTTGCTGTTATATCACTACTTGGATTTTATAGAGAGCATTTCCCTTTTTGTCTTGATAGAACATTTATAAATCCCTCTCCTTATCTCAGCACGACAGAGTGTACATATATGCATTCCTGCTCTCTGCATGAACATATTACTATTTTATGGGGGTAATTGTAAAATAAATCATAAATTGGTAGGATAGAAAACAGTGGTTTAAAGTTTTTTTTTTTTTTTTTTTTTTAAAGGGGGATTTGATAGATTGTTTTAGAAAGGAAACAGCTTAGATAGTCATTGACTAGCAGCCTTTGCCTGAACATCCTGTGGAAACCACAAGACAAATTCAGCCAAACTTCTAGGCCGGGCCCTTGCACCGCAGTTTATGGTGACCTCTCGCTTCTAACAAGCCCAAGATTACCGAGTGACCACCATTACTCCAGCCCTCCCTCGCTGTTCTGCATTTTTTTCTTAGGTGTGGTTGTATCAGAGCTGCAGAGCCTCCTCTGCTTTACTACTGAGGTTGCAGGCGAGGGTTCACTACACGTCTCAGCAGCTACTTCTTTGATGTGCGGAGGGCCTGGCGGTGGAGCGCGAGGTAAGGAATTCCCAGCACTCCGGAAATCCTGGGAAGCCCAGCGAGGGAGGTTGGAAGCGTAGACGCGCCTGGAGAGCTCCCCACTGACTGGGCGCTGCTACCCGACCTGGGCTAATCTATTGTCGCCGCCGCTCCCCTGAGAACCATCCCGGGGCCTTCCAGCGCCGCGCCCGCCCACACCTCCAGGTGTGCATTCCCCGCCCTTAATTACTCTTCTAAAATTGATTGTTTGTGCTTTGCAAAGTTACTCGGTGAAAGCGGAAGCGAAATTTCTAATCGTGGATACGGAAAACGCGAGGTCCTCAGTCGCACACGCTTAGGTCTGCAGACCACTTCATCCTAAAGTTAGAAGTGGAAAGGAATGCACCTTTCTAGAAAGCAGCAAACTCGGCTCTTCCTTCTTTGCAGCCTGCAGTTAAAGGCTGAGCTGGGAGAAACTTTGTGCCTACTGGAAAGTTCAGGAATTGATGCACTAAAGAGAGGCAGTCCATACTTAATGGGTTTTGCTCGCCCCGCGATCTTTTCCAGAGCTTTTCAAGTGGAAAGAGAAGGGCGACAAAATGACAACGCAACGTGTGGGGTAGCCCACCGGGGTCCCGAAAATTATAGGGCGCCGAGGTGAACCCTGGATGAGTTGGGTGGGAATCCCGAGTGCGCGGCGGGGGTCTGCCGCTGAGCGCCTGCAGTTGGGGGTGCAGTTAGTGGGAGAGGCTAGAGTTACCCCTCCGCCCCCGCCCTACAATGGGGGCGGGAAGTTCAGCAAATGAATGGCGGGGGGGCGGAGCGCGCCCGGTCGGGGCCGGGGGGCCACGCACCAGGTAAGGCTACCAGCTAGGGGGAGGGAGTCCTGCGGCGCGGGAGTTGCTGACTTGGCTACGTGGAGCGAGCAGAAAAGAAGAAGGCGGAGGAAGAAAGGAGGCCGGCGTCGGTCGGCGCAGCTTCTTCGGCCCTCCCTCGGGGTCCCCTCCCCCGCCGCTCCGGCCCGCGCGCTCTAGTCGGAGCCTTGGGGGCCGAGCCGGGCAGACGCTCCCGGAGTTGCGACGCCTCCGTCCCTTGGGGCGCGCAGTCCCGATCTGGGGCATTCTGGGGCCCGGCTCCGCGGAGCCCTCCCTGCCTCCCAGCCGTGTGCGGGACCCCGGCGGGGTGGGCGCAGGGGGCGGCCCCGCTCCGGGCTACGGCCGAGGGGCGGGCGGAGGGCCGGGCTCGGCGGGCCGCGGGGCGGGGGCCGCGGGGGCTGACAGCGCAGCCGGAGGCCAGTCCCGGGTCGGCTGGAGCCGGACGCGCGGCGGCTGCACGCAGGTAAAGGGACTGGCGCGACGCGGGGCTGGGGCCCGGCGCCCATGGGTCGCGAGCCTGTAGTCCAGGCGTCGCCTTCGCCGCCAAACGGCGCGCTCAGATCGCACTGTCGGGGGGCCGGCCGCCTTTGAGGGTGTGCGTGTGCTGTGTGTGTGCCCGCGCAGGCGCGCGCGCACTCGCCTGTGTCGGGTGTGGGTGGGCGTGCGTGTGCGAGCCGGCCTGCAGGAGGCGAGACTCCCCTGGCCTTTCTTACCACGCAGTGGAGCGAACCCCGGGAGGGAAGTTGCCGCTGCTGCCTGGCCACCGGCCCTCCAGTCCCCAACCAGGTCAGTGCGCCCCGGGGCCCGCGCTGGGCGCAGTGTCTACGGCCGAGTCCCGCCCAAGTGACACGTAGGTGGCCTCCAGTTACCTGGGTCGGGGTGGAGGCATTGGGAGGCGTGCCGGGGTCATCGAAATTCACGCGAAGCCACGTCTCGTGGCCGTGGACCACCCCTGCGCCCCTGCCCGCGCCAGCGCCGCCCGCACTGCTTGCTACTCACCGACGACTCTGTAGTCTCTCCCGGGATGAGGACTTTAAACTTAAGTTTCTGTCCAGCAGCCGAACAAACACGCTTAGTGAGTAAGTGGGAAAACCAAGGCAAGAGGGACCTGGCTTTGAGTTGCTGTTGAAATCCACCGGTTCCTTTGGGTTTGTGTAGGTCTACTTTGTTGTGAATGCATTTAAACTTTATTCTTGTTTCTCTTTGCTGCCATTTGGCCTTTGATGTGTAAGAATGATGGCAAGCAGGACTTGTTGCTGCCTTTAGTCTGGGGCCTGAGTTTGTTGCTTTTTGCTGCTCCTTTTTCTTTCCTTTTTGTTGAAATGTATGATTTTTTCATAATTGTGGTTTTCCAGTGAGTGCTCGTTAAAGTTTCGCTATGAACGCGTGTTTCCTATTGTAATGGATACATCTTTGCAAACATGAATGTTTGGAAACATGGCAACTGCAGTTATTAGAGCAAAATCCTCTATTCCTTCAGGCTTTACCAGTCTGTGTTTTTTCCGTCTATCTGCATAAGTGTAGTTTGTCAATCTAAAAGCATAACTGAAGCTAGATGTCTGTGATACAGCAATTCTGGCAAAAGGGAAACTGCTGGGAAAACTAAGTTCTTATAAGAAACTATTTCCTTGTCAAATAGTACAGTAGAAGGGGAAAAAGGAAAAAAATAGTACAGTAGAAGGAAAAAGGAAAAAAAAAAGCTCCATACTGGAGTTATGGCTATTTGAACTGAACTAAGTGGCATTAAAACACACAGAATGCCATCTAGTTATTTCTGCCCTTGTTTCTCCAATTCCAGGTAGAAATGAGCATATTTGCCCCCACACCGAAATTGTGAATGTAAGTATGTTAAGGCTGCATTTTCTTGATACCATTTAATTTGAGGGCAAAGAAGCCAAGTAGCAAGAGAAAGAGGTAGTATATAGCTGGAAGGCATGGTGAGGAGCCAGACAGGAGAGCTTGGCTGTCACAATCCAGAGCCCTCTGGCACACTCATCCCCTAGTGGTGTGACCTTAGCCTGTCGGGTCAGCTGGTCCTCCTTCCTCTTCTTCTCCTGTTCTCCTCTGGAGAAGGGAGGGGTTAAAGATCTTTGCTGATCCTTCCAGCTCCCAAAATAACTAGAACTGGTGGGTGGATGGTTATCCCATGTTGGAACTGTAAGACGGGAATAAAGGGAAGTGTGAAGGTTATAACCGAGGGGAGTGAGAGGCCTAGAGGGCTGGAAGGAAACTAGCAGTGGGAGATGCCTGAAGGGGGAAGAGCCTTGAACTGGGAGTTAACTTTCCTCCATTTTCCCCTCTGTTTTTTATTGATGCCCTGTGGCATCAATAATACTTAGTGGCTTCACGCCCCTTCACGCCCCTCTTCCACATTGCCAAGGCCCACTCAGTCTTCCATTACCCTTATTATTTAAAGTGGATGAGTGAGCCTGCTTAGCCTTAAAGTTGAGATGAAGTCAAGGCGATTCCTCTACCGACCTGACAACTTCCCATTTGCATCCTGTCCCTGGGGAGCGGCTCCTGCTCAGTGCTGTGGGCACTCAGCCCATCTGTGTTCCTGTGAAGGATGGGAAACAGCAGAGGTGAGAATGTAAGTGGCTGCCCTTTCAACAACTTGCGTTTCGAAATTTCCATTTTTATTTGAAGCTAATATTTCCCCATAAGTTAGTTGATTAAAAAGTGACAGCATAGACTTTTTGAGGTTTTACTGACTGTTCTGTTAGACCTATTGGAAGTGCAGAGAAAGCAGAATTCTTACTTGCTAAGTCTTTTTGATACATCATGGCATTCAATCTGAAATTAGTGATTCTTAGAGCCAAGAATCTTTTTCAAATTCTTAGTAAGGAATGTTGTACTCTGGATAGATATGCTGTATCATTTTCAAGTGCTCAGCAAGTAAGGAAAGCCGAAATGTAGTTTGAGGTCAAGATATAGTCTGTGCTTGATGGGGGACCTGTCTTTGCATGAATTTTTCTTTTTGATATCAGTGTGCATATACACCTGAGGGAGGGACATGACTTATTTTAAAAGTGAATTGTGATGTAATAAAAACATGAACCTAATTATGCTCTTGGTTTAAAATCTGAAAGTCAGTTTTGGCCTTGATAACACAGCATCCTGCTATTTGGTTTCTTATTTTTTCATATCATGTTACCCCAAAAGACCCTTTGGTGTTATTGCTTAACTGTCTTATTGGGAACTATTAATAGATGTTTTAGAAAGTTGGAAGAAAAGGAGGAATATTAGTTCAATAAGCAGTGACTGAATTCCTTCGATAGTAGCAGGTAGAGGATGTTAAGACGGAGCACCTAGAAAGAGCTGTAATGCAGAGGGAAAAGATGCAGCCAACTTCAATGTGTAACTGCCAGATTGCATACCTCCCTGCAGCTGAAGAGTCTGAGGACCTGGATATGCCTGGGAATGGAAAATTAAATTCTGACTCTGGGGAAGACTTCACACACTATACTTGGAGGATGAATATGATGTTTTTCTTAAAAGATGGAGATGTAGTTGGAGTTCTGGGTAGCAAAGTCTGGAGACAGATAAGGCAATAGATTCTGGGGCACCCTAGATGTTATTTTAAGGAAATTCTGCTATGGGGGATGGGGGAGGGAGAAGTATTATTTAGCCCTCAAATGTAGGAAGAAGACACTGAGTAACACATAGTGAGGGATGAAGTGATTGAGAGATGACTGGGCTTTTATCCTTATTCCATGGTAACTCTTAGCTAGTGAGTTTTAGGGCTCTGCTGCCAGCTGATCCAGATTATTGAAAAGCTACAGAATAAAATAACATACAGTTTCTTCTCTCATATCACATTGATAGTACTCTTTGTATTTTTATAAAATGTAATTTAGTAAAAAATTAGTGCTATTGTGCTATATCTGGACCTTGTGAGCCTTTTTGAGCATTTGAGTTCAAATCATTCTCCAGACACAGAACTGACCAAAAAAGCATTTTGTTCTGCTTTGTTTAGGAAAAGTCTTGCTAGCTAATGCTAATTTAAACATAGCTCTTCTGGCAACTGGCATTCTTGACCCTGTTTATGTTACACATGGTATTTACCCATAGCGGTTGAATATTTCTAGCACAGAAATGAATTAGTTTAGAAATGGGGTTCATGCCCCTGTAAAGGATGGGGAAGGAGGTGATATTGGGGAGGGGATAGCGCCCTGGGTACTATAGCAATGACTAACACATCCCTGAAAATTCTTCATTAAGTTTATTCTCCAATAGAAGTGGTTTGCTTAGTACTATATAGACTAATATTTCTTTAAGAACCTTCTTGCTGGTCACTACTTTTTTTAATGGCTAAAGTTAGGGTATCTGGCTCATTTTATCTAAGATATAGTCACTGTTGTATCCATCTGGGAGAGGCTTTCATCAGCTCTATAGGTTTGGGCTCACGCCCCAATACCTGGCACAGGTGAGGATGGTTGGCTTTTCAGTTACATGCGAAAGGTGGAGCTGGTTTGGCTAAGTCTTCCAATTGCTTGGATCTGGAGATGCTGGGCTACCAAGGAGACGGATAATTAAAGGAGGTTAGCTTGGCTTTTTACTGTCTTTTGTAAACAATTTGAATGAGTGATCCTCCCAGCAGTTGTCCTTTGTACTGGGGTTGGCATCTTTAATCAGTAAGTTAAATAGAAGGAATCCAAGGTTAGTATACTTTTTCTTTTTTTTTTTTTAAAGATTTATTTATGCATACAAGAACTGGGGTACAGGCCAGAGGTGCCAGGGGTGAGAAGATTCACCAGAGACAGAATGGGGAACAGAACAGGTGGATTGACTGAAACATACTGCTGAGGGGAGCAGCAGGCAAGACAGGAGAGGTCTGCTGTGCCATGTGGGTTAGCTCCATGGCCAGGGATTGAACTCATGCTGCACTGGCTGCGGACAGCCTCATAGTGCTGCGTCTTAACTCCTTGCACCACCAGGGAGGCCCAGTATACTTTATTTCTTAGAGGGATACATGTTTTTTAGGGAGAGGAGTGTTGATGTGATTTTATTTAAATTCCCTTTCCATCTGGTTAAAATGATTTCAAAGTAATATTGTTGTTTGTAGCGGCAGGAAGGGCCACAGTGTAGGCTTTCTATGATTCTATGCAGATGGGGTAAAGGAGGAGAGAGTCCTGGAGCCCTCGGTGGCTTTTGCAGGCTTTTATTAGGATTTACCAGGTACACAGCAGGCAGAGGTACTGGGGGGGCGGGAGGCTAGCAGGCCTCCCTGTCCCCAGCAAGTCTTCATTCTATGCTTCTCGTGGTTCTCTTTCTCTCTCTTCTCTGCTTCTCTCGTGGTTCTTCTTTCGTTCTGCTTCTGCTGGCATCCCTGTGATGCCGCCCTTAAAGCCCAGTCTTAGACCAGGGCATATGAATCCTGTCCACATATGCCCACACCCTATTCCAGGTGCCTCGCCATCAGGCATGCATTCAGGACCGCAGGGTTCTGTCATCTAACCTAATGGCGGGAGGGCAGAAAAGCCTGATACTTTTTACCTTACCCTACATGTTATATTGACTTACGGGGATGTGGTAAAGAAAATTGCCTTAATGCTTTGATGTTAGCTTCTATCATCCAATCAGTGCTCTAGAAACTTTAAGCTTGAAGTTCATGTAAAATTCCAATTACTTTCAGAAATGAAAGGATTATTTTGCTGCATGCATGGATTTAGGTTATAATTTAATTCATTGTTGTGGTGCTGTTTTTTAAAGTAATATAATGATAGGGCAGACTCTTTAGTACAGTGCTAGAACAAACATGTATCAGCCTTCGTAAGGTAGATCAGGTGGTGTTTGTTATAGTTAAATGGAGATAAGGAAAAATGATTGCAAAACTAACCTCTTCCTCTAAGTTTCACTAGTAGCACCAGGTTGTGGGCTGCTCTTCAGGGTGGATTTCCAAGATTGTAACTCTTAAAGGAAATTTTGTTCCTGCTGATCATCCTGGTGCATGCCCATGATTGTTAAGGATTAGGAGTCACTATACAGGGACTGCGACTTTGAACCATTAATTTTCAGCAAGTTTCTCTTTATTCATTTCCTTTTTTAAGATTTATTTATTTATACACACAAGAACTGGGGTACAGGACAGGTGCAGGGGGTGAGAGGATCACCAGAGACAGAGTGGGAAACAGAACAGGCGGATTGACTGAGACACACTGCTGAGGGGAGCAGAGGGCGAGACAGGAGAGGTCTGCAGAACCGTGGGTCAGCTCCCTGGCCGGGGATTATCTTGTGCTGCAGTGACTGTGGATAGCTTCACAGTGCTGCGCCTTAACCCCTGCGCCACCAGGGAGGCCCTATTTATTCATTTCTTAAACGTCAAAACAATGAAATAGATTTGATTTCATGTCAATCTGGTATCCTCATCTTTATTTCTCTGTATTTAAGTGATTTTCCTTGAAGTTTTCTTTCTGAAATTCTGCCTTACCAGAAGAATATTCCTGGCACATTGGAAGGAGAAATTATTCAAGGGCAGAGAAAACAAATTCTGTTCAACCCCATTAGCATTTAATTGCCTGCCTGCTATGTACCAACATTCTGCTAGGTTCTAGGAGTAGGGAGGAGGGCAAATAGTCCTTACCCTCCAGGAAGAGCTTACAGAAATATTAAGAGATGATTGCAACTCAGTGTAACTGGTGTGATGAGAGAGATAAGCACGTGGTATCACCTGAGCACCGAGAAGGGGAAGCTGTCCCTCAAGGGGAAAAGGGAGGGTAGGGTAGAGGAGGACTCCTGGAAGATTAGGATCTCAAGAGCCCAAGGAGATAAATCAAGCCTCGATGAGACGAAGGGCATCAGGATAGAGAGAATGAAAAGGCTTTGTGTTTCCAGTTTTGCTGTTCTAGGTAACTCAAAGTGCTTCTCTTTTCACATTGCAAAGTAGAAATCATGAACTGACATTATCTGGTTGTTTATTTACTTGTGTTTTAATTTAATAATCTTTTGTCCATTTATTCATTCCATATTCAGTAGATATTTGTTCATACCTACCATGTATATGGCACAGTAGAATATAAAACTTACAACGTCCCTCTTTCCGGGCAGTTTGCAGTATATCAGGTGCTAAAAATGGAAGTTCTTTGAAATGCTTTCAAATATGTTTGTTGAGTTGTTCTACAGCTTTAGGAATATTTTCTTCAAACTCATCTCAGTGTTTTTAAGTCAGCTAGGTTTACCCTTTTAGGAAAGGAGAGAGACTCTTCTAGTTTCTTTCTTTTTTTTCTTAATTTTCATCTTCGTTTATATTCTTGAAATGTTTTATCCAGGTTTACTCCTTGGGTGTTAAGTCTAGAGCTTGCCATTGCTGTGCCTTATCCAGAACGCTGTAATCCATCTCATCTTGGATAGTCTTACTTTTGCTTCAACTTTTGTATGAGTTCTTATATGCAGTTTATGACTTATTTCCTAGAATCTAAGCCTCGTATTTGTAAGAAGGCAAACCTATTTTAAGGTTCCAGTATCAGAATAGTTTACTTTTCACTTAGGATCTTGTTCAAGAACTCAGAGTTGAACACAGTGGAAAGTGTCACAATCAGAAGATGATAGCTGTGTTTATTTATAAAAATATATGCTTTTTGTTATGATTTAAACAATACAGAAGTGTCTAAGTAAATGTAATAATCTCCCTCAGCCCCTGCCTTCTCCAATGTAATCCTTTTCTCAGGGCTTTGTGACTTAACCTTCCATATTTATCCCCTGGTTTATGCAATCCTACAAGTGTGTTTATTTGTGTGTATTTATTTATACGTGTGTGGGATGTGCGTATGTTTGTCTGCACCCATGTATGTTTATATATGCATGTGTGTCTGTGTTGCTCTGCGCACGCACATGTGCCTGGCTCCATTCTCTTTGGTTTTCCAGAGACTAATATTGAGGCTGCCACAAGGGTCAGAAGTTCAAAGTCCAGTAGAGTCAGCATGGCTCTTCTTGAATCAGGGAAACATGATATTACTCAATTACCAGTTCTTGTCACAGAGATATGAATGTCTGGCAGTTATGAAGGGGAACAAGAAAACTATTTCCAGCTGCGTGACAACCAAGACATCAACTACCCTGCTTCGTCCAGGCTCTTCATGAGAGGAGGCGGGGCACTGCGGAGGATGGGTCTGTTGTCTGCAAACTTTTCGTTAGGTGGAAGAGGAAGCCTGGGTAGAAGGCCTGTCGACAGCTTCTGGAGCAGAGAAGCTAGATGGGGTTGTTCATTAGAGGCAGGTTTCATTGTGGACGTCACTAATCGGAGTTGATAAGGATGCAGTGGGGTGAGTAGCACAGCAGAAACAGAATTGCTTTTTGTTAACAGGCCTTTGCCATCTTGGACTATGCTTTGTTGGGAGAGGGATTATTCCACGTCAAGAAAATGGGGCATTTATTCTGCACCAGTATTCATTGTAGTTCCACAGAGAACTGCTCCCTTTGCTTTCTGAGACAGAAAGCCAGAGGTTCAAAGGCTAGGGCAGGAGGACTGACTTCTCCAAATTCTGAGGAATCTGTTCTCTGGTCTGTATCTGAGACCTCGTCAATTCTGTTTCATGCAGCTGAATCTATGAACTCTTCTTAAATCCCTGTTTGGTTGAGGACACTAAAGTAAGAAATAAAAAAAGAAAAACGAGCACCAACAAAGTGTGGTCCCTGCTCTCCAGTAGCTGGCGAGAGCTGTGGATACAATTGCCTAAGACCAGGCAGTGATAAATATGTAAAGCAAGGTTTAAACAAAGTATCTGAGGATGGAGGGAGTAACTCTGCCTTTGAGTATAAGAAACATTTGTAGCAGGATGCTGGCCTCAGTGGACACGTGGGCTGGGCAGCTCATTCCACACACAAGAGTAATAAGGGGGCTTGGAGACACGCTCTGGAAGCTACGGTTTGTGGCTCAGTGGTGGTGTGCTTTGGATCTGGCTTTTTTTTGAAGTCTTGTTTTTCTTTTTTCTTTTTTTTTTTTTTTGCTTGTGGTTTTTTTGTTGTTGTTCTTTTTTTGGTTGTATGTTTTAGTGAGAAATGGTATTTCAGGACCAAGATATGTGTGCTGGAGATGCTCATTGCATTTGGGTTAGACATTGTAGGTCTTTACAGGAGAAACATAATTAATATCCTGAGTCATTTTGAAGGGTATGTCTTCAAGGACATCCAGAAGGGTGCTGAGAGTTGTTAGGGACCAAAAAGAAAAGAAAACAACCCCCCTCCAACAACCAACAACTAAAAAAAAAAAACCCACAAAAAACAAAACCTAGAAGGAATATGAGAATATGAAGTGTGGATTGTTCCAATGAGATTTGTTGGTTGTAGATGGATCTAAAAGCAAATAGAGATTTTTCAGTTGGAAGCTGAAAATTTGAGTTTGAAGCTTAGCTGAAAAGTGAAAAGAGTGATAGAGTTGGTTCTGTTTCTTCCTCCCAGCTTTATTGACAAACACAATTGTAAGATGTTTAAAGTGTACAATGGCTGATTTGATATATTGTGTGTGTATAATTGTATACATTGTGAAGAGTCTGCCCTCCCTCCTCCCTCCCCCAATACTGTGTTTTCAGAAGGAAAACAAAATGTATTTTGATTCCTTAGGTTATTTTACTTTCTAGCAAATGGTTTATAAAATCTTGTCAAGTAACTTTAGCTTCAGATTGCCCCACTTAAGGTAAAAGTTGGATACAGTGTAACTGCTCTTGAAGTGGTTCAAAACATTTTTTCTAATTGAAATTATATTTTCATTTCAGTAATTATAATGACATGCTTTCTTGCATGTAAGATAGAACAAAGATAGCTCTGTTCTTAGTGTTTTTCTTTCTAGACCATTATGATTCTTTAAAATTAGGAGGAGGGCCTCCCCTGGTGGCGCAGCAATTGACCGCTAGATTGCGAAGCTGCCTGCAGTCTCTGCAGCGCTGGTTCCATCCCCGGCCACCAGGCGAGGGTCCCACATGGCGCGCAAACCTCTCCTGCTGCCCGCTGCTCCCCTCAGCAGTGTACTTCGTCTCTCTGCCTGTTCTGCTCTCTGCTCTGGTGAATTCTTTCACCCTCCCGTGCTTCTGACTGTACCCAGTGCTTGTATAAATAAATAAATAAATAAATCTTTAAAAAAATAATAAAATTAGGAGGAGACTCAACCACAGTTCCATCATTTAAGAATGTCTTTTTTTTTCCATTTTGGGATAATTTCTTTTAATTTTAAAATAGTTGACTTTCTATGTAGTAGTCACAGTATTTAATAGATATCACTATTAAATCATCATTCCCTATGTCTGCTTGCTTCTTTCCTGTCTCTTTTAAGGGTTTCCTCCTCCACATCTTTAGGTGCTAATATTCTCAGCTTTTTACCCTATTATTGTTGTTATTATTATTATTATTTTTGCATAGAAGAACTGGGGTATAGGTCAGAGATGAGGGGAATGAGAGGATTCACCATAGACAAAGTGGAGAGCAGAACAGGTGGATTTACTGAAATACACTGCTGAGGGGAGCAGCGGGTGAAACAGGAGAGGTCTGTCACGCCATATTGGGTCAGCTCCCTGGCCAGGGATCCAACTCAAGCCAGGCCATGGCGGTGACAGTGCTGAAACTTAACCCCTAGGCCACCAGGGAGGCCCTACCCTTATTCTTGAAAAGCTCCCTCTATGAGTTTATGTACACAGTAGACTGTGGTTCCCTGGACTTTCCTCTTATTGCTTCCTCTGCCTAGAAGACTGTTTCTGGGAATCCCCTTGTTTGGGTTCTCACCATTTTTATGTCTTAACTGTTGCTTTCTTAGTAAGGCCTTCTCTAATTACTACATTTAAAATTATATGAGCATTTCCATTTTTTAGGCTTGCCTGACATTCTCCTTTTATACTCATTTTTTTGGACTGCTATGGTGATGACAATATTGATTTTCAAAAATTCCTGT
This sequence comes from Talpa europaea, assembly GCF_964194135.1. Taxonomy (NCBI): domain Eukaryota; kingdom Metazoa; phylum Chordata; class Mammalia; order Eulipotyphla; family Talpidae; genus Talpa; species Talpa europaea. Next base: position 62,106,495 of record NC_140074.1, on the reverse strand, counting down.
TTTATTTACTGCTGTTTACCCAATGTTTACTACAATATATCTTGACCTAGTAGAACGCAATTCTTTTAAATAAAAAAATTGTTTCATTTTCTAATTAAAAATTTTAAGTTCTATATACTTACTGTCTACTGAGCATGTTATTATGAATAAGGCACAATCTTGACTGCATGAAATTTATGATCTGTTGAAGGACACAGCTTCTGAACAAGTAACTCCAAATGTGATTGAAATGAGGGTGTCTTGGAAGAGCTCAAGAGGGAGACTAACCTTGTCTGAGAGGATGAGGAAACTTTCTCTGAGAAAGTGAAATTTATATTGAGACTTGAAAGCTGAGTTTGTTAAGTGAAACTGGGAGTTGAGGCTCATAGTGGTAAATAAAGGGCTGGTTTTGTAGGGAAAATATGTAGACAAAACTTTGGTTCTCAGTTACTGAATTGAAATTAAGTCATTTGTTTCAAATGATGAAATTAATCTGGGTAAAATTTGTCAATGTTGTTGGCATTTTTCATGTGCAGTACTTCATTTTCAGTAATATTAAAACTGTCAGGAGTATTTTTCTTTACTTAATTTTTTATTGACATAACGTTGGTTCACAACACTGTGAAGAGTCTCAAGGATACAGCTTCACACCTGGCAAATGTATACACAACACCACATCCACCATCATCCAGTATCCTCCTGCACCCCTAATCCTCTCATTCCCTACACTAGTATTTTTGTTTTTAATTTTGGGTCATTCATTTTGAGGGAAGGGGAATTTTCAGTCTGAGAGTAGCTGTTTTTTTTTTTTTTTTTTTTTTTTAAGGAACTAGCTTAATGTTATGTGCTAATACAAATCACTGTAAAAATTTAATAGTGCAGGGTCACTAAACATTCTTGTTAAGGCTTGATTTCACTGGAAATGCTAGTAGTGCTTTAATAGAACTTGGCTCAATATTTTGGATGATACATGGAGATGTTCACAAAAATTGTTATTTATCATAACTATCATAATTTTACTTCTTGTTAATCAGGGATTTCTGTGTCCTGATGTTTAAAATGAGCATGATTTTCTATACGTGACAAGTACAGATATGTTTTCTAATTGATCCTCTATAATAATATTATTCATATCTCCTGTGTGCTGATTTTATGCTTGAACTGTCATAGACTGATAATGGTCCTTTAGTCACTCTTTATACAAATGGGTTTTATCAGTTCTCTATAGCAAATTTTATGTGTTGACATAATATTAAGTACATAACCATTCCTGTTAGACCTTTTCCATGTGCCTAGCAATATAAAATAATGCTTTCTGTATTTGAAATTACATCCTGCCTTTTTCCTGATATTAATTTTGCCCATCCTGTTTTCTTTGTCTGAAATGCTCATCCTTCTGATTTTAAACTTTTGGTGCCATCTTGTTTCATATATTTTTGCTTTGAAGCAACATTTAATTAGATTTTGTTTTAACATGTCTCCTAAAGGGAGACTTAGTATTTTAGCATATGTGGTCAGGACCAATATGTTTGATCTTAATTCTTACTCTTAAGGTTTGTTTGGTATAAAAGATTCTGTGGCCTTGTGTCAAAGTGCTGACTTGCCACTTTCCACCAGCATATAGCTTCATGACCCAGCTAAATTATCTAATGTCTCTAAGCCAACCATTCCTTATTTGTAAAGAAACTAGCACATCTATACACAAATTTTCAATTAATGCTCTTACTATGCCTGGCACACTGAATGTATTAGCTGATATTATTATCCTTATTGAGGTTGAGGCATGAAATTGTTGGTGCTTGACTGCATTTGAGCTATAGAAATGGCAATTTCATATGGTTAAATCTAATATTATGCTTCCTGGTCTTTTATTTATGTCATGTGCTGAGTATCATTTGTTTCATAAAGTCATAGTATTTTGAAATGGCCAAGTCTAATTCCAGTTTTGTTAGTGGTTGTCTATGTTTTCCAAATATATTCATAAACCTCTGTTTCTCTGACTAAATGACTGCTTCTACTCCTGCATAACAATGAATTTAGTATGCCTTTGTTTTCTTGTCTTCTTGTTCCTTCTCAATTTTCTTAAATATATATAACCTTGCAACTTAAAGTGAAGGCTTTAGATTTTTGTATTTTATTTTGTAATAGAATCTTCAGCAACATTTCATAATGTGTCTATGATTAGTTTTGATCCTCATTTGTCTGTGGGCCAATTAGGGCCTGCCTTGAAAGCTGTCTCCCATGTAGTTGGGGGATGTTCTCATAATTTCTGGTAACTGCTCTTTCTGTATTCTTGACTGAGACTCAGGATTTTTCTTACATTTTATAGAGCATCTGTCATGTTACAGTTAAAAAATTTCAATATGTGACTTTCAGACTTATGTGGTCTAGGAATGCTCTTCTTATGGTCCTTACTGATCCTTCACAGAGTTTACTTAATGGAAATGTTGCCGATTTTGACCTTCTCCCCCACTTCTCCTTTCTAGTATTGTTGCCATTTTTTGCCATTTTTATTGAGTATTTTAATGGAAAGTTGGGAGGAGTTGTTTTGGCAGATCTAATCTAGTTCAGTGACTCAAACTTTTTTGACCAGCACCCATAGCTACAAATGACTATATATATATATATATATATATATATATATATATACACACACACATATATACACATATGTGTAAATAAATATGCATGATTAAAATACAAGTTTTGTGCAGTTTACTATAAATAGTAAATTCTGATAGTTTCCTGTGCATTTTCTATTATGGTTTTTTCATTTTAAAACACCGATCAAAATTCTGGAGTTTTGAAAGTGGTGATCTGGTCATCAGCTGCAGTTGAAAGAACACTGATGTGGTCAATTACTATTCCGTGTGGAGTTAGGGTCATCCATTATCAGACATGTCTTGTATATCTACTGTGCCTCTGTCTGGGAATAGAGACGTGAATAAATGAGTCCTATCATTGGAGGTATGTAGCATTATCTAGAAGGAAGGAGGATATTGACCAAATGATTACCCAAATATATGCATACAGAGTGTGATAAATGTTATGAGGGAAAAGATCAGGGAGCTCTAAAAGAGATTAAATAAGGAAACACATCTGGAAAGATTCAGGATTTCCCTAGGGAAGTGACATTTGATTAAATCTGCAGAATGAGGAGGGGTTCACGCAAAAGGCCAAGGTGGGGTAAGTATGTGGGATTGTGGAATCATGGAAGAATTGTGTCATGGTAGCAAAACAGAGTACTGGATGACAGATGGAAAGGCTGTTTTTCTGTTTGATGAGTAGGCATTTTTTGGTGATACTTAGTGGATCTTCCTGTTTGTGGCTTTTTTTTTCACATGACAAAAATCAAATAGGACTAGAAGAGATATTTTGGAGGACCTGGGTGTAGGTGTGTGTTGAAGCTTTTTTTTTTTTAAGATTTATTTATTTATACAAGCACTGGGGTACAGGCCAGAGGCGCGGGAGGGTGAGAGAATCCATCAGAGAGGGAGCAGGGAGTAGAACAGGCAGAAGGACCAAAATACACTGCTGAGAGGAGCAGCGGGTGAGACAGAAGAGGTCTGTCACGCCACGTGGGACTCTCCCTGGCCGGGCTGGAATGAACCGGCGCTGCGGAGGCTGTGGACAGCTTCACAGCGCTGTGCTCAACCCGCTGTGCCACCGGGAAGGCCCTGAAGCATTTTTTTTAATACAAGATTTTATTTATTTTTGTGTAGAAGAACTGGGGTGTAGGCCAGAGGTGTGGGGGGTAAGAGGATTTACCAAAGACAGAGTGGGGAGCAGAACAGATGGATCTACTGAAATACACTGCTAAGGGGAACAGGGTGAGAGAGGAGAGGTCTACTCCACCACATGTGGGTTGGCTCTCAGGTGAGAGGATCAAACTCTGGCTGTGGCAGTGATAGTGATGACACTTAACCCCTAGGTCACCAAGGAGGCCTGAAACAGTTTTGTATTGTAGGAATTTTGTATATCACTAAATATTAATAGCTAGCATTTTTTGAAGGCTTGTTCTGAACTAGGAACTGTACAGAACTTTAAATGGATATAGAAGTAGTTTTGGTTGAATTAAAAAAAAATCTTATGTAGTGTAGTTGTCAATTTAGCACAATTTTTAAGAAAGTAGAGCACTGCAGTTAAGTTTTTGGGAAGTTAACATTTGATGATTGGATGAGGTCTGTGATTTTTTTCAAGAATGGTTTGCAATTATTGCTGTGTTAAGACTTCCATTTTTTTTATTTACTTATTTTGCCATGATAGGACTTTTGGGTTCATGCTCCCTTCCTCCTTAAAGCTGTGCAAAAAATTTTAAAACATAATTTAAATTGGGATTCCATAAAGTAAAGTTCAAGAGTCAATGAGACAGGACACCATGATTAAAGGGCCAGTTCTCTGCTGCCATCCACGGGGTCTTTGTCAGTACCAGCCTTTCTAGGCCTTCAGGTATTTGTCTTAAAATAGGGGATTCGGAATCAACTTGCACAAATTGTTCTCCCCATTGTGTTATTCACTGTCTCCATGCTCATTATTTCAGCTTGACTCTGGCTATTTAAACTTCAAGAATTTGCTGATCCCACGCCTTTATGGTAATTTATTCTGATAAGCTCAAGCTAAACATGTGTGTTTGCGTCCTTATGTGCCTTGTGAGGTCAGGCTTAGGTGGTGCAAACATCTTCAGGGTGGGGGATACCACTAATGCTGCTGGAAACATGAAAGAGTGGATAAAGACTAGGACTCTGCTGAGCAAATCCTTATGACCTAGTTTGTCTATACTTGAAATTAAATATTTTATCCTTTCAGAATCAGTGAAGATAAAAAATACCATTATCTTAGGTTTATATGCTAGATGCTTGCTTTGGGGGGAAGTGTGCAATATCTAAGTTACATATAATTCACCTTTAATAAAACCCATCAAATAGTGAGTAATGTTATTTCAGAGATTTAAAGGGCTAAGAAATCACATGGAGGACAGATTGTTTTAATGATTATTCCAGATCTAAGAAATAGTCACTAAGGAATAAGTCTTATGTGGAAGGGAGTGGAAAGTACTTAGTAACATTGTATTAAATCAGGTGATTCAAGAATATTTTTTTTATAATTTCAAAATAATTTTCAGTCTTGAAGTTCACTTATTATAATGTGAAAAACTCTATTCCACTTTTTTTTAAGGAAAATATATTTGATGGTATAAAAGATAAGATGTACGCATTTTTCTGTTTGAGCTCTACCTTATTCCTCATTCACAATTAACATATTCAGGAAGTCCAGGTAGCTATGAGTATTTTACATAGTGTGTTTTGGAGCTGATTCATCAGCATACATTCTTTTATTTGCTGTTGAAATACCTTCCTTAGGCTGATACTGTCTGGAAAACTAACCAGGACCCTAGGCTCCTGATATGGCCAAGGTAGGGGCAGGTTGCACAGGTTGGGCAAAGATCCAGGTAGGTAATCGGAATGGGTGTTGCTCAAAGCTAGTACCAGAAGTAGGTAGAAGGGGCTGGAATCATGGGGTTAGGTTAGGTTCAAGGCAGACAGAACCAGGAAGAGGCAGAGTGTTCTTATGTACTGCTCAGAGTTTCGAGCAAAACATTCTGGATAAGACTTAAGAGAAAAGTTGTGTGGACAAGTCTAAAACTCCCTGGAGGAATTTTCTTTTCAGAGGTGGGAGTTTCTGTTGAACTTCTCTGCTTGTTCAAGGGAACTTCATCACTCAAGCTGGGCTTTGTTACCATGATCTTGGAAAACAAGGTCCCAAAAACCCTTCCGCATTTGGCCCTGTCAAAGTGGAGGACTGTGAGTCACTTCTTATCTGATTCAGGGTTTAGGGATCTTGTTAAATACCTGAGTTAGCTCAGGTTTCATGTCTAAATGTGTTATTTCTGTAAGAGATTGACTGTAAAACATACTTAACATTCCATTTATTTCAGAAAAAAAGAGCATTAAATCTGGCCAGTAGTTGTTATTGACAGAGTTAGTGGACTCTTTGGGGTTTATTATAATACAGGGAAAAATCAAAGAATCATTTGCCTACCTAAACCCCTTTCTTTTTCTATTTTGATGGTAAAAGTTTTTCAGTAAACACAGCTTAAGGTTTTTTAAACTGTTCAACTCATTTAAGAATGTTTTTATTAAAACACTGCATAGAATATCTTAAAATGTTTTAAAAATTTTAAACCACATGTGGCAATTTTAAATGAATAAACCCACTCATATTTGCAGTTCCCTAATGTAATATATTTTTCATTTAATCATGTTAGTTTTATGGCCTATTTCCATTATGGTTTATTTTATGACCTACTTAAAAATATTTTAATTGGAAATGCTTTTGTTTCTACTGACCATTTTCTACCTACTATTATATATGGCAATATAGTCTGAATTATTATATTTTTAATAGCCTAGTATTCTATTAAGTTGTTAAATTGTTCATGCATTCTTTGTCCTATTTTGGACATTTAATTCTATTTCTCAGTTTTTAGCTGTCAGGTACAATGCTTTCAAAAACAGCGTTCTGTACGATTTTCTGAGAATAATAGTGGGATTGCTGAATCACTAATTTGAGAATATTATCTTTTTGTTTCCAAGTGGATTATAAAAGGAAACTTTAAATTGCAAAAGTAATATGTGTTCGTTTTATAAGGCAAAAAAAAAAGAAAAAAAGTAGCCATAATCCCCACCATAGAGATAGCCATACCAGCTTTATGAGATATTTCCTTCAAATATTTCATTTTATACATTGAACTTCTACTGGATACAGTGAATGAATATCCTTCCCTTTGTCTTAACAGCATATCATAATTAGAGCCGACCTTAATTCCATTCAGTAGCTCCATCTCTCTTCAGTGAATGCCTTTGTTGTAAGGCTTTTTCTGCATTTTAGATGATTTCTTTAGGGTAGATTTCCAGTAACAGAATTTACATCTCAAAAAGTAGAGGTCATTTTTAATTATATTCCAGAGTTACTAGAGAATAGATGTTAATCATCACGAGAAAAAAATTGTACCTGTCATGAAATGCTAACTAGACTTACTGTGGTGATCATCTCATAGTATATACATATATTGAATCATTTACTGTATACCTGAAACTAATGTTATATGTCAACTATTTCAGTAAAAAAAGTCAGTTTGAAAAAAGACTAGTGATGATAAATGACAAAATTGATTTCCAAAACAATGATAATACTTTATGCTCCTACCAGTAGGTTTGAGGAAACTTTGAAGATGGAAATTGACGTGAATGGAATGTGGAATTGTAGAACTTGGACAGTGATTAGAACACTGGGAAGCTGTAATAATCAGTCCTGACTGACAGTGAGTGGAACTACCTTGACCTCACTCGGGGATGAGGCCATGCCTTTCACCCCTCCAGTTTTCTATTGTAATCACAGAGAATATTCTCGAGGCTGCCCTCAGTTCTGTGACTTTTGAATGCACTCTCTTCAATGTGTCATGAGAAGTTTGGTTTTAACTGCATTCACTACATCATGTGATGGTGGAATATTCCTGGTCATTATGTATGTTTCTGTGAAACTACCAGTTTATCTGAAAGAAAATGGAACAAGTACTCTAAGGTGGATAGCAAAGAATTAACAACTATCAATAAATATTATTTATGCCTGTACTTGATTGGTATGTATTCTTCATATTGGTCCCTGGACACTTAATTTATCTCCAGATGCCATTGGTATTGTGGGGAGATAGATTTTCCTCAAAAGATTCCTCAAAAGTTAACTTACCATTTCATCCATTATTTGAAGTAATCACATGGAATACAATTCATTTTGACATGCAATTAATGATCACTTACTAGACTCGAGATATAAAGATGAGTAAGATGGAGGTTTTGTTTTCAAAAACCTCAAACAGGAGGACTACATGAAAATTCTGTGTGATAAATGAAACGCTGGAAGTTAACTACTCATGTATTTCCCTACTGAAGGTAAAAAAATTATACAAAACCATAAAATTCCAAGAAAATATAGACTAAAAATCCTTGACTTGGGCCGTGGGAAGAATTTTTGGGTATGATAGCTAAAGCACAAGCAATGAAATTTAAAAATAAGTAGAACTATGTAAAATTACAAAAGCTTCTGCACAGCACAACAAACTCAACAAAATGAAATCGTAGCCTGTTGAAGGGAAGAAAAATGTTGGCCAATCATATGTATAAGGGATTAACATACAAGATATATAAAAAACTCATGCAACTCAATAGCAAAAAACAAAACAAAACAAAACCCAAAAAACAAAAACAACAACAACAAAAAAAACCAAACAAGTAATCCAATTTTAAAACTAGGGACAGGACTTGGATAAACATTTTCTAAAGAAGATAAACAAATGGCCAACAGGTACAAGAAAAGATGCTCATCAGAGAAATTCAACTCAAAACGACAGTAAGATACACCTTATGCTTGTTAGAATAGCCAACGTAATATGGACAAGAGATACCAGACACTGGTGAGGGTGTTCAGAAAAGGGTGCACTATCGCCAGGAATGTAAATTGGTGCAGCCACTCTGGAAACAGTATGGAGATGCCTCAAAAAACTACTAAAGAAAATGAAATCATTTTGTCGAAGAGATATCTGTACCCCTGTGTTCATTACAGCATTATTTACAGTTGCTAAGGCATGGAAATAGCTTCCATCCATCAGCTGGTTAATGGAGAAAGAAATGTGGACAAAATATTCACATATATACACATTTATATGTATATATATATTCTAAATATATGTATTTTCTTTATATATATAAAATTGAATACTATTCAGCCATAAAAGGAAGGAAATCCTGCCATTTGTGTCAACATGGGGATTTTGAAGGCTTTGTGTCAAGTAAAATAGAGACAACAGATACTATATGATCTCACTTACATGTGGAAATCTAAAAGCACCCAGACACACAGAAAAGAAACAGATTTGTCGTTACCAGAGGCAGTGGGTGGGGAATTTGGATGATGGTGGTGTAAAGGTGCAAACTTTCAGAGAAATGATGAATAAGTACAAGGAATGTAATATACAATGTGATAATTATAGTCAACATACTATGGTGTATGGTGTATTTCAAAGTTGCTTAGAGAATAGGTCTAAAAATTCTCATCACAGAGAAAAAGCTTGTGTTTTTCTTTTTGAAGTTATATGAGATGATGGCTATTAACTTACTGTGGTACTGTCACCGCATAGTAAGTCATTATGCTGTGTACCATAAACTTAGCACCATGTGTTCATTATATCTCAATAAAACTAAATGAAAAGAGGTTAAGTACAGGAAAGAGGTGGGAAAAGAAAGTGAGAATGGGACTTTCGGCAGAGACTATGACTTAGATTAACATCAGGGTCCATCTGGTTTTAGGAAAGGACCACACATTTTGCTGTCCTTCCTGGTGGTTCACATAAAGAGGGGACACAGTCAGTGGGGGAGAGATTATGGGGATAGGTACCAAACTTGGGGTACAACTCTCCATGGTGCTGGAAGGAAAGTGGATTTTACTCATGACTCTTTACATGAGATTTTTTAAATTCTTTTTAAGAATTGGGGTACAGGCCAGAGATGCAGGGGGCGAGAGGATTCACCAGAGACAGAGTGGGGAAGAGAACAGGCAGACTGACTGAAATACACTGTTGAGGGGAGCAGCGGACAAGACAGGGGAGGTCCACTGTGCCATGTGGGCAGCTCCCTGGCTGGCCCGGGGTTCGAACTAGTGCTGCAGAGACTGCGGATAGCTTCACAATGCTGCTTACATGAGATATTTTAACGTCACCAGCAATGTCTCTGAACACATCCTTTACAGCGTATGTGATAGTGGGGTTTAAAAATAAAGTTGCTCAGTATAGGAGAATGGCATCATGCCAAAGCTTATCTCAGAAAGCAATTCAGCGTGAGCCAAAAAGACTGTTCAAAAGTACTGCTGGGCTGACTCTGTCCAGGCATAGGCATTCCTCGTGCTGTGGAATTATGGGCTGGACACACCTTTCAGAATATTGTCTGTGAATGCTATTTCTCCCAGAAGAGTATTTTCGATAAGTACTGAGTATCAGTGAGTTCAAGGTCATACAGCTCGGCAATGTATCCTTCCCCGTATTTGATTAGGTGAGGATCTGTGTGCTCAGTGTTAGCTCCACTGAGGTAGTATGAACATGAATTAGCTTATGACCACAGGTACGTGCGCTGTGGGGAGACCACAGGTAAAATCTGTAGTCTTTTAAAGGAGCAGAAGAAAGAGAAATGAAGTTCCCGATACATTATTCTTATGGCTAGAGTTTGCAAAACCGGCAGTCCATGCTATGAGTTGGACGCCATGTGTGTTTTATTTGTTCAGTACAAGGTTTTCAAAGGTTATATAGCAGGAAGCATTATGATTGACCTTAGTTCAAGTTTCGTTTCTATATCATGCAAGTTTAAGATTTGTTTTCATTCAGTACTTTATGTGTTTGTGATACCTGATTGGTCCTTGTGGGTATTTGCTTTTAGTCACACCTGCCAAAGTGCAATCACAGTATCATGTGAAGTATGTGTAAGTTTCAGACGTAGCAAAGGAGAGGTCGTGATTCATCTGGGTTGAGTGGAAAGTCCTAAAATGGCCAGTTAGACCTGATTCTGGGGCTGGGATGAGAAGGATGAGTATGTGTTACCAAATAGAGTTTGAAGAAAGAAGAGTCAGGTGTATTGCAGAGACCACTGTGTGGATCAGCATTGTGTTTGGGAGCTCTGGGTAGACATGGAATATGCTGGATCTTCCTGACAAGGTGGGAAGTAGCTGGGGGATTCAGTGTGTTGTGGTTGAGGAGGTTGGACTGGAGGCAGTGGAGCGCCATAGGAGGGTGAAAAGCAATATTGGCATGCAGGTTTCTGTTTTAGGATTATTTTCCATACAGCTAGGAGAAATGGAGGTAGTCGGAAGGGACTGGAACATCATATGGGTGATAATTAGGGCCTGAATTAAAGCAGTGAGAGTGGGTTGGTTAGAAGAAGGCCAGTGTGAAAGATATTTGGAGAAAGAAGTGACGCAACTTGTGGTAGGTGAGGGGGAGAGGGGAGTGATGGTGAGTGGATGGTGGTAGCATTGACTAAGGGCAAGTGGGAGAGAGTGAGGAGTATGGAAAGTGTATGGGTGTGTGCAGACTGTCATAACAGAGTGCCACGGCTGGGTGGCTTAAACCACAGAAATTAAGTTTCTCATAATGTGGAGACCAGAAGCCAGATCAAGCTGTCAGTAGGGTTGGTTTCCTCTGAGGTCTGTGTCATTGGCTGGAAATTCTGCTGTGCCTTCAAATTTGAAAGGGCTGGTCTGATGTGAGCCCGAGGAGGTATGTGAAAAATGAAAAAAAACATTGATGTGGTTGGTAAGGAGAGGCAGGGCCAACCGTTTCCTGATGTGACTGATTTCTCCACGATGGATGTGAAAGTCATGGAGTTCATTTGAGAGGATTAAAGGTTTAGAAGAGATAGTTTATGGAAAGGAACAGAGAAAAATGACAGCATTAATGACAATTACATTTTCTACATGGGACCTCTCGAGTCCATGAGTGTGTGCAAAATAGGCAGTTTGGTGTATAATCTGTGTTGGGGTGTTAAGGATAGATGAGCAGAAAGGAGTGTGGGTGGTAGCAAACTGGCGAGGGGAGTTGGAGGGGTACAGCGTGGCATTTAGGCTGTACATTAAGAGAACTGAGGCTGAACAGGACTGGTGAGTAGGGCCAGTGGAGGCGCTCTGGAGAATCTGGCATCTAACGGCAGTTAGTATACATGCATGCCAACAGCTGTACTGATGTACAGTTCTAACCAGAAGGGAGATTTTGCAATGGCACAGGGCAATTATGGGAAATGAGAGATTAAGCAGAGCAGTGAGTAGTCAGTTGAAGAAATGACTGGGAGGTCAGACTTTCAGGTATGTTGAAATTGTCCTTGACAAGAAATCACTTAAGAGGTGAGTTATGTGAAAGAGAGAATGTCAGGTAGGGGGAATTTACTTGCTCTTACCTTTAAGGTCCTTTTCAAGCTCATGATTTAACAAGATGTCTTTCTGAGTCACTGTTACGTGAATAGAGCAATCTGGGAAGTTACCAGTTAGCAATTCCATTTTTATTGATCCCCTTGTAATTGTAAATGTTTGACAGATTATGGCCTCTTTAAATACCTTTGGAATCCACTAATGCATGTTTAATGGAGATCACACAGGGCCTAATAGTGCTTGGTTTGAAGTTCTTTTTTAGTATAACCAATCTGTCTTCACTAAACAGCTGGCTTCTGAGGCCCACAATGGGAAATTATGACAGGAAGAAGAGGAAGTACTCAAATTCTTTTTAAGGTAACGTTAATTGGATTCATCTTTTTCCATGTGGTAAGGGTCATCATTATCACATTTACCATTCAACTTGGAGTTTCACCTCTTTATTGTGGATTTGTCGGTGTTGGGCATTTTTCAGATTTAATTTTGTGGTAGGATGTTTTGTCTGCAGTTTGATTCTGTATTTGGAACTAGAATGAGGTGTAGGTTTTAAAACTGGGATCCAAGACAATGGAAAGAAATGTATGGTTTAGTTTCAGGATTCCGGCTTGATATTTGATGATGTTCTTGTTGCAGCAAATGCAGACATCAATTACTTTGATTTCGAGTTGCTTATTCAGAGAAGAATGTTTTCTTAATCCCATAAAGTTTAGTGTTCACACAAGAGAACTTGAAGATTAAAGTTGCAAAGTGCAACTCCAGGACTTTCACAAAACAACAGGCTGAATCCAACTGGTCCTTCCTGTGCCTTCACAGGAATTCCCCGACTATTGTTTGGGGTTTTCTTTCTTTTGCTCCTCTCCTTTCTTACCTCCCTTTTCATATCCTGTCTTTTGGCAGTTTCCTTCAAATTGAACTCTTTCTCAGCTTTTTACCACCTACCTCTAAGGATCTAGTGTGAGGTATAACTGCTTTAGGCTGTTTATTTCCCAAGTTCAACCCCATCTGATAACCTGCCGTTCTCATCCTCATCCCATATTCCAGATACTGTTCTCTTCTTTAGGGAACAAACTTGGACTGGCACTCTGAAAAGATATTACAAATACCTGGTTTTAATCCAGTTTAATTCTCATTTGAAATCAACCTAGATTTCATTAGTTATTATTTTTTCTTTTTTGCACTGCAGGAAGGGTGAGAGGTACAAGAAGAGGGGTTATGAATTTGTGTGTATTAAAGCATACCAATTTGGCAATTATGGGTTTAGGCATTAGTTCTCACCCTTTGCTTTCCATCAGAATCACCAGAGGTGTGAATCTTAATTTTTTTTTTGTTTTATTGAGGTAATGTGGGTTTGCGACACTGTGATTAGAGGCATAGATGTGTGTCCTCACACCACACCCACCGCCAAGGCACACATAGTACAGAGGCATGTGTTTACAGAGTCCGGGGCCCTTCCAGAAAAATCCTGATTCAGGCAATCTTGGAAGAATCCAGGACCCTGTATTTTTAAAAAATCTTTATTTTTGAGTGGAGTACCTTTTTTCTTATATTCTTGTTAATTTTTGACAGTATAGAATTACTCCTCCCAGGTGTGGCCACCATAGTTCTTCCACCACTAAAGCACCTATAGTCTCTATCACCACAGTCCCTTATGCTCTTCCCGCCACCCTCGCTTTTACCCCTCCCCCACCCCTCCCTGATGTCTCAGATCTACAGTCAGCTTTCAGATTTTCTTTGGTTTCTCTGTATTCCACATACAAGTGAAACTGTCTAGTATTCATCTTTTTCCTCTGACTTATTTCACTTAGCATAATCCCATCCATCTCCATCCATGTTGCCTCAAATGGCATGAGTTTATCTTTTTCTATCACTGAGTACTGTTCATAGTGTACATACCACATCTTCTTGATCCATTCATCTGTTCTGGGGCATTTAGGTTGTTTCCATATCTTGGCTATTGTAAATAGTGCTGCAGTAAATGTGGAAGTGCAGGTTTCCATTGGAATTAGTATTCTTGTGTCCTTTGGGTAGATTCCTAGGGATGAAATTGCTGACCAATTTTAGTACTTTGAGGAACATTCACATAGCTTTCCATAGTGACTGAACAAGTCTACATTCCCACTGACAGTGTAAGAGGGTTCCTTTTTCTCCACATCCTCACTAGCACTAATTGGTCATTATTATTTTTTTAATATAGGACATTATCACAGGTGTGAGTGGTAACTCATTATGGTTTTGATTTGCATTTCCCTGAAATAAGTGATGTTGATCATTTCATGATCTTGTCGGTCCTTTGCATATCTTCTTTGTAGAACTGCTTATTTAGCCCTTCTGCCCATTTATTGATGGGGTGGTTTTGTTTTTATTGAATTGTATGAGCTCTTAGTTGATCTTCAATATCAGTCCCTTGTCAGATATATGGTGTGCAAATATTTTCTCCCATTCAATAGGGTGTCTCTTCATTTTGGTTAGTCTTTTTCACTGCACAGAGCTTTTTAGTTTGATGTAAGCCCAGTTGTTTATATTCTTCTTTGTTTTCCTTGCTGCTGGAGAAGAGTCCTCAAAGGTGTTTCTGAAGTTTATGTCATGGAGTGTTTTTCCTATTTATTTTATGGTTTTAGGCCTTACGTCCAACTCCTTTATACATTTTGAGTAATTTTCATGTATGATGTGCTATAGTGGTCTAGTTTCATTCTTTTGCATGTGGCTGGCTGTTCAATATCCCCAAAACCATTTATTGAAGAGACTTCCTTGTTCCAGTGTAAATTCTTGGCTTCTTTGTTATAGATTAGTTTTCCATATATGTGTGGTTTTATTTCTAGGCTGTCCATTCTGTTCCATTGGTTTATGTGTCTGTTTTTGTTCCCTCCCATGCTGCTTTAATTATTATGGCTTTATAGTATATTTTGAAGTCTGGAAGTATAATACCCCCATTCTCTTCCTTTTTGCTCAGGAGAGCTTTGCTATTTGAGTTATTTTGTAGCTCCCTATGAATTTCAGCAATATTTGTTCCATTTCTCTGAAGAATGCCATTGTTTTCTCTTGGAATTGCATTATATGTGTGAATTGCTTGTTGATTCTTCTATTCCATTTCTCTGTGTCTTCTATTTCTTTTTTTTTTTTAAGGTTTATTTATTTATGCATGCAAGAACTAGGGTACAGGCCAGAGGTGTGGGGGTGGTGGGGGCAGTGAGAGGATTCATCAGAGACAGAGTGGGAAACAGAACAGGCAGACTGACTGATATACACTGCTGAGGGGAGCAGAGGGGTCTGTTTTGCCATGTGAGTAGCTCCCTGGCCAGCCTGGGATAGAACTTGTGCTGCAGAGGCTGCAGATAGCTTCACAGTGCTGTGTTTAACCCCTTGCGCCACCAGGGAGGCCCTTCTGTTTCTTTTACCATTGCTGTGTAATTTGCCTTGTATAGGTTAATTGTTAAGTTTATCCCCTGGTATTTAATTTTTCTTGGTACAGTTGTAAATGGGGTGATTATGATTTTCTTAATTCTTCCTCTTTTGGCTGATTGTTTGCATACAGGAAGGTATCTGATATTTGATTTTTTATTATTTGATATTTGATTTTTATTTTACTGATTTTATTACCTACCATTTTACTGAACTGGCTTATTGTTTTAATAATTTTTTTTCTGTGGACTTTTTTTAGTCCTATTCTCTTTATATATTCTCATCTGCAAATAAAGATAGCTTTACTTCTTACCCAATTTGGATTCCTTTTATATTTTTCTCTTGTTTAATTGCTCTAGCAAGGACTTCCAACACTTTGTTGAATTGTAGTAGTAAGAGTTGACACCTTTGCTTGTGTTGGATCTTAGTGGACAAGCTTTCAGTTTTTCACTATTAAGAATGATACAAGCTGGGGCTCCCCGGTGGCGCAGTGGTTGAGTGCTGGGTTGCGAAGCTACCTGCAGCCTCTGCAGCGCCGGTTCAATCCCCAGCCACCGGGCGAGGGTCCCACATGGCGCGCAGACCTCTCCTGCTGCCCACTGCTCCCCTCAGCAGTGTATTTCGTCAGTTTGCCTGTTCTGCTCTCCACTCTCCGCTCTGGCGCTGGTGAATTCTCTTACCCTCCCGCGCTTCTGACTGTACCCCAGTGCTTGTATAAATAAATAAATAAATCTTTTTTAAAGAAAAGAATGATACAAGCTGTAGGTTTGTCATATGTGGTTTTTATTATGTTAAGATATATTCCTTTTATCCCCAGTTTTTTGGGGGGCTTTTATCAGAACAGAATGTTGAACTATGTCAAGTGCTTTCTCTACATCTATTGATATGATCATATGGTTTTTATCTTTTTGTTGATGTGGTGATTTACATTGATTGATTTTTGGTTGTTGAACTATCATTATGTCCCTGGAATAAGTCCCACTGGTCATGGTGTATAAACCATTTAATGCATTGTTTGATTCGGTTTGATAAGATTTTATTGAGGGTTTTAGCATCTGTTCATTAGGGAGATTGGCCTGTAGTTTTCTTGTGTTGCCTTTGTTTGGTTTTGGTATTAATGTGATGTGGGCCTCATAAAATGTATTTGGAAGTATTCATTCTCTCTGAAAGTTTGAAAGTGTTTGAGCAGGTGATGTATTAGTTCATCTTGGAAAGTTTGGTGGAACTCGCTTATGAAACTATCTGGTCCTAGGTTTTTATTTTTTTGGAAGAGTTTTGATTACTGTTTTCAATTTAGTAACCTGCATTTTAAAAAACAATATTGAGAAACCACATTTTCTTTGAGAAACAGTGACTTTGGGAATTTTTTTTTCATAATTCTCCATTTCATAGTAATAGCATGTTTGAAAGCTGGCTCCCTTTGGAATGACTATCATTTCAAACTATAAACTTAATTTCATTAATTTCTCTCCAAAGCTTATACCTGACAATTAAAATGAGATCAAGTGAGATACCAGTTCTACCATATTCTGGTCTGGTCAGAACAACTCAGTAAGGGTGCTGTATTGTTTTAGGTACATCTTTAAGAATAGCAGTGTTCTCAATGGAGAGTGGAAAGGAGTTGAAATGTATCTGTAAGAGTTATGAGAAAAAGTAAAATAATAAATGGGTAAACCTCTCTTTTCCTGATAAATCTTCCATGTACTTGAAGGATAAGACTCATTTTGGTCACAGAAGAGCTACTGGGTCATATGAATTAGCAGTCAGGATTATTTGAGCTGCATTAAAGAGAGAATTTCTAGGGAGCAGCCTGCCCAAGGACTTCATGGCTGGCTTTAGAAAGTAGTGAGTTTCATATATTTGGAAATGTTCCAGCAGATAGTGGAGAATGTAGATTAAAGCATTGGGTCTGAGTTAGAATTAGATGACCTCAGAAGCTTTCAATTGTGAGATACTATTAAAATTTATGATAGCACACTTAAAACAATTTTAGGATGTTCTCTAAGAATCCAAGGCTAAAATAAGACAAAACTATGGTTAGTCAATTGATTTCACAAAAACTTATGCAAACAAATGGTAAATGCTAGAGTAGTTTTGTGTTGCCTTTGAAGTTTATTATTCACAGGTTTAGAAATTCTTAGTTTTAGCTTGTAATGTTTCTAGAAGCAAAGTGCTCTCTTGAACTACCTTTGATTTGATGTTTATCAGGTCTGCTGTGAATTTTGAAAACCCTGCAAAATCAAAGGAATGCTAGATAGAGTAAATTAAGTTTTGTTTTGAAAATCTGACATGCTTATTCTCTGGCTCAGGCTATGCCTTCTGCTTATGGAAAGAGAGGGAAAGTGAGAGATTTCGTGAACTCAGCTAGGCAATGTGAGGTTTCCTATCGTTAGCTAATAATAGGTGTTTAAAATCATGTGAAAGTATGTTGTCTGTTATCTAAGTTTTTATTCCTGAATAGAGATTAAAATTTGTGGTTTCTAGTTCAAGGACATTGTACACACACACACACACACACACACAAATCATATGTCTGATGTGGGTTTTGATGTCATTAAGAAGAGAAGTGGCGGCAGCCAACCATTATTAGCTTTGTCCTCTTTTTCTTGGTTTCATTGATCTTTTTCTCTTGTTGAAAGTCCATAGTAAATGTTGACTTTTCCCCCTCTAAATGCCAATCATTGTAAAGTTTAACATATTTTAAGATAGGTAGTTTTAGCCTCTAATTTTCCTTGTCTTTTTGCTTCTACTGCTCTGGTTTCTAAAAATCAAAATTAAGGCCAGATGTGTGTCAACATGGAGAGACCCTGACTGGCTCTCTTGTTCTCTTCTTCCCCAGTATTAATGCAAGAAGGAAACTATAACCCCAGGGACAGCCGCTGTAAGCATTCTCTGTGATTTCCCCCTATGTTCCCCCTGCAGGTTCTTTATAGATCTTTACATAGTTTTGTTCTGTGCTTTTAATTTTTAATATTTACAGAAAAGGCTTTCCCATAACATTTTAAGTCTCTGAAAACACTACAGGTAATTATATGAAGTACAATGAGTATTTAATTTACTCATTGAGTTTCTAATTTGAGATGCTATGTCTTTTATTCCTAGAAATTCTGTTTGGATCTTTTTCAAAAGTGGTCATTTTTTAATATCATACTTTTAATAAACCCTCTTTTATTAAATATACTAAATATTGTTACGGTCTGTGTCTGATAGTTCAGTTATCTGTCATCTTATAGGTCTAATTCTGCTTTTAGTTTTTTGTTTGTGTTTTATACTTTTTTTAAAATGTAAACTCATGTTTTTAGGAACTTATCTCTGGGAATTCTTTGAGAATGTAGGTGAATCAGTTCAGAAAGACCATATATTTGCTTCTACTGGATGCCTCAGGGCACTACCAACTCATGTCTCCATCTGTTTAAATATTTAGCTTGAGATTTATTTTTTGGGTGGCCACCAAAAACTTAATTCAGGTCCTTCATCTAATAGGGCCAAATATCTGGAAATGTGATCTCAGGGGAGACTTCTGAGACAGTCACAGAGACAATGGCCCCTTGCTGTGGTCAGTGTTCTTTCCCCTCGGATACTTCTAGAAGGTGAGATATCCCAGTTTTTCAGACAACTTTGATCTGATTTTCTCTTTCTATTTGATTTCTACCTATGTAAGTCAAAACTAAGTGTCACCTAGAATTGGGATATAATTGGTTGTTAGGTTCATTGTTCTCTCACCTTGATTGGTTCTTTGTCAAATTTTGACTTCTTGGGAGGTTCATTACATTTTGGCCAACTTGGCTAAACATTTACAAAAGTAGATGTGTTTCAATGTGTGCATGTGTGTGTTTTTGTGCATGCATGTGTGTATACAACCAGTAGTTTTAAAGTGAACTTAATATCTATTTTTATTATGAAAAAAGGAAATATAGTGCATTGCTTCATTTACTTTTAAAGAATCTGCTGTCCAATTTGAATCTGTTTGCACCCAGTAGTTTTAGATGTTTTTGTACTGGGAGGGTTTTCAGGTATTTGCCCTCAGTCTATTTGGAAAGGAATTTTTTTTTTTTTTTTTAAAGATTTATTTATTTATTTATGCAAGCACTGGGTACAGTCAGAAGCGTGGGAGGGTGAGAGAATTCACCAGAGCCAGAGTGGGGAACAGAGCAGGCAGACCGACGAAATACACTGCTGAGGGGAGCAGCGGGCGAGACAGGAGAGGTCTGTCGCACCATGTGGGACCCTCACCAGCGGCCAGGGATCGAACCGCTGCTGCAGAGGCTGTGGGCAGCTTTGCAGCCCAGCGCTCAACTGCTGCGCCACCAGGGGAGGCCCAGGAAAAGAAGTTTTAAGTATACTTTTTGATCGTAGAACACATTTCATGCTTTAAATAGGTTTTTATTAAATAATCCCCTTCCTTGAAAAATTTGTTAGTGTTGCACTGGATGACCTCAACTAGATTACTTTAGCTTAAGCTTCTGCTGCTGCTTATTCTCTAGAATAAATTTCTTGAAGCCCAGTTGCTAGATTATGCTTCTTTGATTTTTGATAGATATTGCCAGAGCCATCCTGAAGAATTAGAATGATTGTTTCTTACTGAAATTCCAAGTCATAATGGTAATTGAAAAAACCACACTTCATAAACATCAAGTAATAGGTCCTCAGTATATTGGAGGAATTGATATTTTATTTTTAAATTTTGATTTATTCCATCATTTGAGAGGCTAATCCGATATTTTCTTATGCTCATTGATCATCTGTATTTCTCTTCTTATTCATATTTAGCAATCATTTTTCATTTAAAAAAATTTTATTTACTTATTTTTTGTTCAGAAGAACTGTCGTGTAGGCCAGAAGAGCGGGGGGCTGAGAGGATTCATCAGAAGCGGAGTAGGGAGCAGAGCAGGCAGATTTACTGAAATATACCGCTAAGGGGAACAGTGGATGAGACAAGAGGGGTCTGCTTCACCACGTGGGTTAGCTCCCTGGCCTGGGATTGAATTCAGGCCGTCGCAGTGATAGCACTGAGACTTAACCCCTAGGCCATCAGGCAGGCCCCCTCATTTTTCTTTCAGATGCTCAATTTTAGGTTTATTATTTGCTCAAGCTATATGTATAATATATGTAATTTTTTTAAAAACTTGGGATATTAATGGCTTTTCATCGGATGTAAAGCATTTTTGCAGTGTGCACTTCCTTTTTTTTTTTCCTTAAAAATAACGAAGATTTAAGTGTTTAGTCACCTTTAACAATACTTCTTTTTGTGGTTTTTGCTCTGGTATTATGTTAATTAGCCTCTCTTCATTCCAGGGTAATATAAATATTCTATTATGTTTTCTTTTAGATCTCTCTTTTTTCCTATAGAAAAAGCATTTATGTGATGTAAACAGCTGTCTCTTATATCATTATGAATTTCTTATTCAAGTTGGTTTTCCTGCATACCTGTTTGGAGGTATGATTTGGATAAAAGCAAATGATTGGTATTTTTTTGTGTGTGTTGAGGGTGTAACTTTGGAAATTGGAATTGGCATGATAGGAAATTGGTAATGTAGATATTTCTATAGGCGATGGTGAACTCCAAATTCATGATGAAGAGAGCAGGCAAGCATGTTAAGAAAGCAGGAGTGAGTTCAGGAATACATTAAAGAAATGTTAACTATAATTGCTTCTTTGCGATAGGGTTATCTTCTACAAGTTTATGGATTTTTTTCATCTTCCTAATGGCCACTGGGAATAGATTGTTGGGATCAACCAGAAAGTCCCTTGCATTGTCAGTTTGTGGTGGTTTGAGAAATCTGAGAAGAATTTCTATCACCAGAACTTTGTTCTTGTGTGGTGTGGTCCGTTGTGTGCAGTGAGGGTGCAAATAGTTGTTGCTTGAATGAATGAATGAAGGGGATTCACTGCTAAGAAATAGGGTTATGTTAAACACATCGTATTTTTGGGTAAGCTAATTCTTCAGTTTAATTTTTATTTATACTGGTCATATGTCTACTTTCATTTCTCCTTTTGTCATTCAGTAAGACTTTATTGAAGATTGTATTATATATGCCAGGCATACTGAGCATTAGGATAAAAAGGTAATAATGGTGCTGACTTTGTCCTCCAGGAGCTCAAAGTCCAGTGATTGCCTCATAAAGGAATAGAGTTCAGTGTGATGCGTGTTCTCTCTTATGTGCAAAGTACAGAGATGATGGCATATAGACTGGCACGACCAATTCACTGCTGGTGGTAGTGGTGTGTGCATTAAGAAGGAAAATTCTGAGACTTGATTATGAAGACTGAAAGATAAAGAGTTGGCCTCATGAGTAGGCAGAAGAAGGGGGTATTTCAATCAGGGTCAATAGATACATGACAAAGCATGAAAAAAAGGTTGTTTTGTGGGAATTCTAAGTTTGGTAAATAACGGAGGATCTGCTCATGCATGAAGCAGAGACCAGATCATAAAGGTCTAGTAGAATATGTGAAGGAATCCAAAAATGCCTCTTCTTTCCCAATTCTTAACAGTTGAACAATTCCCACAAGTTTGTGAGTTAGATCATTATGGGTGGTTCAGTTGGAGAGGGAAAGAGAAGTGAAATGAGATTAGAGATAGATACCCCTGCAGTTGTTTGGGAGGAGATGACCTGAACTGAGTGCCAGTGGGGACTGGTGGAGAGACAATGGGTTTGAATATTGGAATGCATAGTCAACTGGCTTTACTGACACAATATTGGAAAATAGTAAGTCTGTTTTGTGATATTTTAAATTTTGAGGTTCTAAGTGATACACAGGTCAATTGGCATTTAAGAGAATGTTCTGGAATGGAGGTGTATATTTATGAATCATCAGCCTGCAAGTGTGTGTGGAATTCATTGGTGGATAAGATAACCTAGGAGGAGTGGGCAAAAGTATAGAGAAGGAATAAGCAAAGACCTCAGGGATGCAGTCAGTTTTTCCGGAGGACATGGATTCTGCAAAGATGACTGAGAAAGAGCTATCAGAAAGTTGAGAAATAATTGAGGGGGCATGGTGTCAAGAACAGGCCAAGTTTCAAAAGACAATGATTAACAATATAAAATGCCGTAAAAGGATCAGTGAAGTGAGATAAGGATGGAGTAATGTCCTTATTTAGAGGAAAGTGATCTTTTCTCAACATTTTGAATGGTGAGGGCAGAAGCCATGGTGTATCACATAAGACTGCAAAAGCAATGAGCACAAGCTGTTCCTTCAGTGTTCTTGGCCTTGAAAAAGGAGAGAGCAGATAGAGGGGGAACAGGAAGAAGTAGTAGACTGAAGGGACTGTTTCTTTTTCTAATAAGAATTAGAATTGTTTCTGTTCCGAGGGCAGGAATCCAGGACAGAACAAATCTGAGAATACAGAAGAGAGTATAACAGAATAAAGCAAACGTTCATTCAGACTAGACATGAGGAATGGGTGGGAGAAATATTTTGCAAAGTCATTGCTGACCGAAATTGGTGACTGATACTAACATTGAAAGGTACCGGTTTTCAAAGTGATCATTTCACAACTGTTTATGGGCAAAAAGAAGTAGGACAGCTGTCTCCTGGGTGTATAATAGAGCCATGGTTATATCCTCATGGAACATTTAGTTGCATGTTTCTCCCTAAATCTGAATTATTTATTGAAGTAATTAATTTTATATTACTGACACTATATTACTGACACTATATTACTTAATTTTATATTACTGACAACTTATCAGTTGGACAATAGTCAAAGGCATGCAAATAAATTTAATTACTTTTGTATTCTTACTGCTTAGCCTAATTCTGGTTTCTACTACATTCTTGTTTCTGTGAGCCATAGAAACTGAAGTATAATCAAAGATTTCAGGGGACGAAGACTAAGGCATGTCTAGCATCTTGCCTGCACTCCTATAACAACTGGTTTAGCTCTTGTTTAGCTCCGAGATGGTGCTCTTGGGAAGGAAGGAATCTCTTGACCCAACACATTTCATTGACATCTGGGTGACTGTCCATTCTGTGATTGCTGCCACCATTTTTAGTTCCTGCACCCCAAATGATATTTCCCCTTATTCTATTGTTCCACCCCATAAACAGGAGGATGTTTCCTTTCCAAGTAGGAAAACTTTTTTAAGGAATACTCACAGGTTCTTGCATATTAACTCTTAGCACCAAAGATAGCTTTCCTTTTTCTTTCAATGTGGGATACCTTCTGTTGAGCAAATGACATTAGAACTCCCTGGAGAATGGGCTCTAGGATAACTCATGTGCCTGTTGGCCTCACTGTTCCCTGTCTTGATCTGAACAAGCACTTGAGATGCAACAGTACACCTGTTAACTCTCTCCATCCTTGGAGTGTTCTGGTTGGCCTCCAAAGTTCGGGGAATGGAGCAGCCATAGTCTGTTCTTCTTTGGAGGAAGAATTGCTGTGGTTTAAGTCCTTTCCTGTTGATTCCACAGGACTTAGGGAGTCATGTTCTAAAGGAGCTCCTCCTGACCTCCCAGATCCCCAGAGTTCTGATCTGGGTATGCAATTTAGGCTTCCTGTAACCAGAACTTTTAAAAAGAGAAGTCACATACCCTAGTGCTTTACACTTGGATGGACCCCCTTCTAGAAGCCTGGTTCTTGTATTCATCTTTTACTAAGAGTTTTGTTTGTTTTCTTACCTGTAGCAGAAAAAAATCCTGCCTATATTAATGGTTCTAGATTCTCTGGTTTATCTAGCTTTAGGGACTTAGGGATAAGAGAATGCCCACTTTTCTAGCCTTCACAAGGTGGTAGATATTACTTCATATTTATCCTTCATATTATTACTTCAAATTTATCCTTCATATTTATTCCCCATTGTTAGTTTACATTGTATGACTCCTCCACTTTTAAAGAGAAGCTCTTTCTGAAATATGTTCCCATTTGCTTCTGTTTTGTGTGATTAACTCTGACATGCAATGAATATTATCTGGCAAAATTAAATTAGACCATTTAATTATATAGTTTATATAAATATATAAACTATTATATATATATGGTTATATTTATAACTACAATACATATACAAATTACTGTGATTGTAGATTTAGGTGGCTTAGAAGTTTGAGAATTGATTTCTGTAGCGAATTCTATAAAGACAGACAGTAGAAGACTATAGATGAATGAATAATTAGGACCCCATTCCTTTTTTTTTGAAGATTTATTTATACATACAAAAGCTGGGGTACAGGGCAGAGATGCAGGGGTGAGAGGATTCACCAAAGACAGAGTGGGGAACAGACCAGGCAGACTGACTGAAATACTCTGCTGAGGGGAGCAGCGGGCGAGACAGGAGAGGTCTGCCTCTCCATGTGGGTTGCTCCCTGGCCAGCTGGGGATTGAACTCATGCTGCAGAGGCTGCAGATTGCTTCATAGAGGCCCAGGACCCCACTCCTTTTTAAGGAATATTAGTATTACCAGTACACTTTGAAGTGTTCAATTTTAGCATATTGAAAATTAGAGAACACACAATAAACAAAAAGGTTTAATTATAAGTTTAGCAGTCTTAATGTATACATCATGCCCAAATACATTCAATTAGATTTCATTCTGACTCCAAAATGACAAAACTCCCTGGAAATTGCATTTTGTAGAAGACTTTAATTGAAAATTCACAAAGCTTTCTTGCAATTCACAATTTGTATACAGTATACCTGTGCTGTCCAGCAGAAAATCTTGCAGTACTATCCATGTGTGGTGATTGACTCTTAGACAGTACACACTTGGATTTTGGAGTCAAAACCACCACCCACTTACTAGCTGTATAGCCCCTAACTCGTTTCAGAAGGTTGTTATTTTGCGTAGACACAACTCCATACTCATGCACACAGCTGGCCAAATGGCCTGTGCCTATTGGGTGCCAGTCCTTCCTCTCCCACTTAGCCACATGCCCTTGTGCAGTGAGCACGGTCAACAGGACAAGCCCCCTGACTCCTCCCAGGCACTGTACCTCGACAGCTGAAACAGAAGAAAATCCTGGCTTTACTCTCCAAACACATCTCCCTAAATGAGGCCCATTCTTCCCTGACTTTTAAATCAACACAGACTTGGCTAGCCACAAGGAAGTTCTTCGTGTTAGAATTCTTCCTGTGTACCTAGATCTTTGAAAACGGGGCTTGTGTCTCTCGAGTTCAGGAGGTCATGAACCAGGCGGTAGATTATTTATGGTGCTTACTGATTTATGAAAAAATTTCCTTGCACAGGGGTTCTGAAAGTGATGGGAGGAGGGGGGATTAATGGATCACTTTCTGGTAGTTTCAGCAAGCAGAGCTGCATAGGACAGGGCTCCCACTCTTTGATTTGGAAAATGAGGTACAGTAGGGGAGGTCTGAGATTTCTGGATTCCAACTGTTCTTTCACAGGGAACAAAACACTCACTGGATACTGACTGCATTTAATGACAGCGCCATCTTTACTGTGCTTAGTAGGTATGGCACTGTATTTAATATCACTCCCACATTCTTACAAGAAACTGGCTGTTATTCTTGGGTTCAGTACCATTTTTGAGTTTTTGTCTCTTAGTCTTTATGTGTATTTTAACAGGAAGTTGGGTGGGGACATATCAAGGAATTGGGCTGATGTCATCTTTATTGGGACATCAGTTTATGACCACTTCAGGATTTATTGATGTGGCTAGTTTTTGATCCTAATGAAATGTCTCTGGACTGAACTGACCTCGAAGCTTTTAGACCTTGATGTTTCCTAAGAGGATTGATGCAACCACACTGAGCATCATGTAACATATCAGAATTATCTCTGACAGATCAAATTCCATCTCCATATGATATAAAACCTATCGGTGTTCACCTTTCTCTACCTTCTTTTAAATTTGTAATTTAATGACTTAAAGAAAACCAACCCTTGAAAGCTGACCATAGATCTAAGACAACTGGAGGGAGAGGGACAGGGGGAAGAACACAAAGGACTCTGGTGGAGGGCTTTGGTGAGGGGGGAAATCTTACACTGTTAAAACACTAACAAGGGTGTAAAGCAACGGCACTTCAATGAAAAAAGCAGTCTGTGTATGAATTCAATATTGCTTTTGTAGTAGAGCTGTGTTCTGATCTTATGTTCATGAACAGGAAATGAATTTGAGAAGTCTCAGACCTACTGGCTGGTCCATTTCTGAAAGGAGAGCTTGCTATTTGTCAAAACTGAAGCTGTTGCTGTTGGCAGACACCCGTCACCATTCAAATGGGCAGCATTAAATAGCTTCATTCCACATGTCAATTCATATAGTGGGTGCATTTTTCAGTCTCTTATTCTTGTGGACATACATGGGGACGGATTCTAACTGGAGTCCAGTCCTGTTCAAATATAACCTATTCTTAGCATTTTCATGAAGTGTGTTTTTTTCAGTGTCCCAGATTTTTAGATGAAAACACCTGCCCTCAGATCTTTTCTTCACCAGTTCCTAGAATTTCAGTGAAAGTCTTCATTGAATGATTTAAAAGCTCCTTCCTCAAATCATTTCTGGCTAGCTGCATAATTGAATAGGTTAATGTCCCTCAACTTGGATTAAAATCTGATTTATTTAAGTTTTCAAAGAGAATTCCAGATTTTCTTTACTTGCTTTTTATGCCTGTTGTTAAAAAAACATGGAACTTTTAAATGAACAGCCCCGAACACTTACACTTCAGACACTTATCAGAGACTTCAGTCTTGAATGATTTACTTTCCAGTTCTGTCATTTGTGGCATCTGATACATTGAACACCAACTGCACCAGCACCACTTGAGAACTTTCTAGTAAGTGCAAATTTGGGGGCTACCCCAGACCTAATCAAGCAGAAACTGAGCAGGGTCGTGGGGTAGGAGGATGTAATTGGGCAACAGTGTGTTTGAACAAGCCCTCCAGTGAATTCTAGATGCTGAATGTCAGTTTAAGAGCCTCTGGCCTGATGCCATGGTTAACCCATCTTGTTTTCAACCTAGGCTCACTTTGGACAATTGTTATAACAGGGATTCCTGGTTTGCAGTACTGGGCCCCAGGAGGCAGTGTTTGTATATGCTGTATCTAAACCTCCTTTGGGAGCCTCTGCTCTCACTTGCTTCATTAGCTTCCTCAGTAGCTAAGCCTGTGGTGATGGTGCACTGGTGCATTGGTGGTGGAAATTCTATGGGGACTATACCTGATAAAAGAAAGCAAACATTATTTAAAAATGAACAATGATGTAGATTATATATAAATAAATAAATTAAAAAATAGCTAAGCCTATAGAATATATTTGTTCTGATAAAATCTTTGTACAACTCTTGATTTAAGACAATGGCTTCTAGTCAGAGGTTTGCTTCAGAATTATGTAAGGAGGCCTTCAAAAGACAAGTGACATTTTATTCAAGAGCTCTAGTTAGGGGTGAGAAGTGCATGTTTTGTGAAGA
Source organism: Talpa europaea (assembly GCF_964194135.1). Lineage (NCBI taxonomy): Eukaryota > Metazoa > Chordata > Mammalia > Eulipotyphla > Talpidae > Talpa > Talpa europaea. Next base: position 62,078,795 of record NC_140074.1, on the reverse strand, counting down.
CAAGGGTGAAAGGCTTTCTGAGAACCATGATATTTTTGTCTTCAGCTTTCACTGATGGTTGATAGGAGGAGAAATGGCTGTATTAATATTTCTGTGTATTTTGTACCACATGATAACTCGTATTAGGATTTAGTAGAAGGAAATAATCTCTCTTCTCATAGCTAATGTACAGCTTCTCATTTTCTTTTTTGCTTTGGTTATCAGAAAGCGCAGCGTGAAATTTTGTGCTCAATTTTGAAATGCCTGTTTCATTTGCTTACTTCAATCCATGACTCTTTTTCTTTATCCCTGCTTTATTGAGATATCATTGACATATTACCATAAGGTGTCTATTGCAAAATCAGAAAGTGGGAGGTCTTAAGCTTGTTTTGTCTTTTTCAGCATTGCTCTGGCTATATAGGGTCTTTGTGGCACCATATGAATTTTAGGATTGTTTTTTCTATATCTGTGAAAACTGCCATTGGGATTTTGATTGGATTGCACTGAATCCATAGATCACTTTGGGTGGTATGGACATTTAAATGAGACTATATGGCATTGTTTTCTTTTTCAATAGTTCATTGTTCCTGATCTAAATGGGAAAGCTTTCACTCTTCCACTGTTGAGTATGAGCTTAACGGTGGGTTTGTTATCTATGACCTTTATTACATTGATGTATGTTCTGTTACACACACTTTGTTGAGAGATTTTGTCATGAACTGATGCTGATGATTTTGAAATGATTTTCCCACATTTATTGAAAGGATCATATGGCTTCTATCCTTTATTCTGTTAATGTGGTGAGTCACATTAATGGACTTATGTATGTTGAATCTACTTTTGCATCCCAGAGATAAATCCCACTTAATCATGGTGTATGACCCTTTTAATGTGCTGAGTTAGGTCTACTCGAGTTTTGTTGAGAATTTTTGCATTTATGTTGATCAGGGGTATTGGTCTGTGGTTTTCTTTTCTTATAGTATCCTAATTTGGTTTTGGTATCAGGGTGATGCTGGCCTTGTAAGGTGAATTTGGAGTTTCCCTACTCTTAAGTTTTTTGGGAGAGTATGAGAAAGACTGCTATTCATTCTTCAAAGGTTTGGTAGGATTCACCAGTGAAACCATATGGTCTGGTCTTTGCTTTGTTGGGAGATTTTTGAAAGCTGTTTCAGTTTCGTTACTTGTTATTAGTCTGTTCAGATCTATTTCTTCATGATTCCAGCCTGGTAGGTTGTATGTTTCTAGGAATTTATCCATTTCCTGTTGATTGTTCCACTTGTTGGCATATAATTATTCATAGTCATGACTCTTACTCTTTTATAACCTTCTGTAACCTTGCTTCCACTTGTTTGAGATAGATTGACTCTAGAAACAAATAATGGAATATCTTCCCTTTGCCTTGAAATGAACTTTCGGTTTGATTCCTGCCTCTAGGTCAGTGTCTCCTTTACCATTCATAGCCTGACTGTGAAAGAGTTAATGTTTCCCGGTACCAGGCACTGACATAGGCAGTAGGGAAAATCTGGTTCATTTTGTTTCAAAATACACCATACCTCAAATAAGTACAAACAGCTGCAATGTGGGATTGGGGCCAAAAGAAATCAGTGTGGTGCTATGAACTCCAGCTGAGTGGAGTTCATGTAACATGGATCTGAGATCAGGCTCCAAAATGAAACCATCAGGCCCCAGCAGGCGAAGGACCCCTTGCTTGTCACCCTGGTCCCCTCCACAGTCACCACCCAACACAACCCGGGTGGTTCTTCAGGGAGATCATCTTGTCTGTTTCCCTTTACTGCCAGTTCTCTGTCTTGAATTGAGCACACCACTGTTAGCTTTTTGGAGCCCAGAGCTATAGGAGAGTAAAATGGAGAAATCCTGAGTACAAGGGATTTATAGCTATGCTGCCTGCTCATTTCAGCTTCTTGGCCTTGACATAAAACAGTACTGTGCTAATAACCCCCAGTGCCACAGCACACGCCTTCCTTTTCCAGCCCCAGGAAATTGTTGGTCAGGGAAAAACTTACTTTCTGATTCCTTTTACACTAGAATTCCCTTTCTAATGTTATAATGCCTTATCTTTTCTTTGGAGTGGCCATATAATCCATTTTCACGCTAGCTAGAAGTTGCCTGTGTGACACTCTCCAGTCCCTACATATTTGGATTTCCCACTGGCTTTCTGGACATGTAGGGCAGCATCTTTTAGGCTGATGGTTAGATGGCTTGAAGTCTTTCAAGCTGTGCCTCACAGCTGTTTTTAGGTCATTCCTCAGGCACAGGGGCTTTGTGGCTACTTTGTGGTTTTATTATCTTTTCACAGTTTATCAGAAAGCTTTTTTTTCTTTCTATTTTCTGTAGTAGTGATAAACAGTTTCAACAATAATTTAAAAAGCTACCATTGGTACATTAAAATTACCCTTTCATAAAAGGAATACAGGAATTAGAACATCATTCCTGTAAGTTAGGGAAGGCACTTTTTTTGGCTTCATAGTTAGTTATCATTGCCAATACCGGAGTTATTTAATTCCTTTTGCTTCACATTCCTGATTTCTTCAAAAGAGTGATGATATTTAAAATGTTACTCAGATATGTTATATTAAGGAACAAGGCCAGTCTTCCCTTACTGACCTCTCGAGTTGGCACAGTCATATAGGTGAATTTTCAGGAAACTACGGTATTTACCTATCCTCATCCCAGCTGGGAACAATTTGTCCTCTAGCACAATACCAGTTTTCTTTAGATTTCCCTGTCTACTTACTGCTTCAGAGAAGTCTGTTTGAACAAGCGATTTCCAAAAGGGACTTCACTGAGGAAGAGCAGTGTATATTGGGAGCAGGGAAGAAAATGAAATTAAGTGCCTCATTATTTTTCCTATGGCAAAGTAGATAGGAGGATTGTATTCAACAGGTTTTTTTCTTCCCTGCCTCTCAAAACTTTGGGCAGGATGTATAAGTCTAGACTTTGGCTGTATATTGATTTTTTTTTTAAAGACTGACTTTTATCTTCAGTTTAATTAGAGGTTAGTGAAGGAAACTAGGTTTCTTATTTGGCGCTTGAACTTTGAAAATAAACAAGACTTTCATATTTTTTGAATAGCACATTGTGGGCCAAACAACATCTGGAAGAGATTATTCTCACTGGTAGGCAGAAGAAATTTCATAACCCACCATCTTCAAAGACCATGGTACCTTGTCACTTTTCTCCTGTATCTTGGAAACAGAAGTTCTTAGCACCACATAGCCAGGGCATCTGCCTTCTTCTTTGTTTAATTTTGAATGTCAACATATCTCTGTAATACTATAACATTTCTTTAGCTTTTGAAAATATAGCAAAACTTGCGATGCTGCCCGAACTGTTTATTGTGATCCAGACTTCTCCTTTTTCAAAAGACCGATTTGACTTTTGGCAACTTGCCTCTTAGACTCTGCTATTTGTCTGAGACATCTTTTCCTGTCTTTTCTAAAATCAGGCACATGTGTGTCTGGGATGGTCATGTAATTTGTAGCAGCAACTTCTAATCAGATTAAAAAATTGTTTTAAATTAAATTTATTATTGAGCACGTCTATTTTACGTCTGTTGACACAAGCACACTCTCTTCCAATTAAATACATTTTATTTTAGATGATGGGATTTCTGCCCTCCTCTCAGACTTACAGCAAAGTTCCAAGTACAGTACGGAAGTGTGAAGAAAACTTATCTCACCCCGTCAATTAAAAGTAAATTACTGACACGATGACCTTATAGCCTCAACTACTTACAATGTATTGACTACAAATAATTACATTTTTCCACATAATTATGGAACCACCATCAGAGTTGTGAAATTAAGCTCGTTATCTTACTATCTGTTAAATTTCAGATCCCACTCAGGTTGCCCCCAGTTGTCTCAACATCCTTTATAAGAAAGGATTCAGTTTGAGTTCACATGAGTCTATCTTGTTTCTTCTCAGTCTACTTTTACATGGAACGTGCTTTTTCTTTTATGACGTTGATCTTTCAAAGATTATAGGACAGTTATTTTGTAGATTATCCCTCCACTTGGGTGTGTGCCGTGTTTTCTTTTGATTAAATTCAGACTTTGAAACTTTGACAGGAATATTTGACAAAAGTGACGCCATACTCTTCTCATTGCGTCCAATCAGGTGGCACATTCTGTTGATTGTCCTGCTTTCTGGTGATATTTACTGGGACCCCTTGATTAAGGTAGTGTCTTTTGATTTTTTTATGGTAAAGTTACTGTTTTTTTCTTTGTCCTGAAGAAGAATTTTTTGAGAAAGTATTTGAGTCTGTGTAAATAAATTTCTTGCTGAACTTTTATTAGCTTATATATATTTTTTTTTAAAAGAGGCATTTATTTATTTGTTTGTTTTTGTTTATATAAGCACTGGGTACAGTCAGAAGCGCGGGAGGGTGAGAGAATTCACCAGAGCCAGAGCGGGGAGCAGAGCAGGCAGAAGGACCGAAGTACACTGCTGAGGGGAGCAGCGGGCGGCAGGAGAGGTCTGCACGCCATGTAGGACCCTCCTCCGGTGGCCGGGGAGCAGCCGGGGATCGAACCGGCGCTGCAGAGGCCACGGGCAGTTCGCAACCCAGCGCTCAACCACTGCGCCACCGGGGAGGCCCTTATTAGCTTATATTAAAATGAACTCATAGATTCTTGTTTATTCAAAGGTTTATTAATCTGTCACTGTCATTTATTTTGAAACTGAAACACTTCCATTTTAGCCCTTGTCATTCTAAGTCAACCGTTGATCTGCTATTGGTAACCACAGGTTAGTTTTCATTTTCTGTAGTTTGATATAAAATGGAATCTTACACTAAGTGCTTATGATATATCCTTTTCTTTGTATATTGTTTGTATATGTGCATTTTATGATTTTATCTCTTCCTTGGCATATTAACTATAATTGCTTGCTTTGTTTTTAGTGATGATTCAGCATTTATAGGAGGCTACTTCTAAGTGACATCATACATCTTTATTGTGTAAAGAACTTACAACAGTATATTGCATTTCTCCCTCCCTCTCTTTTTTTCTTTTGCTTTAACCTTTGTAATAAACCCTATCATTATTGTTTTGTTGGGATACACTTCACATATAATTCAACTATTTAAGGAACAAAATCTAATGGTTCTGATTGATTGAGTTATTCAACTGTCACCACAATCAACTTGAGAAAATTTTCGTCATTCCAAAAGGAAACCCAACAACTATTACATTCCTGGTAAACACTAATCTACTTTTTTGTCTCATAGATTGACCTTTCCTGGAAATTTCAAATAAATGGGAACATACAAAATTTTTTTGTTTTGTGACTAATTGCTTTCATTCAGCATGAGGTTTTCAGGGCTCATGTATGTTGTAGCATTTATCATTATTTCATTTCTTTAATCATCCAGAAATATTTCATTGTTTGGAAATGCCACATTTAATTTTTATCCATTCATTAGTTGATGGGCATTTGGATTTTCCCCACCTTTTAACTATTATAATTATGCTTCTGTGAACATTCCTATACAAGTTTTTGTGTGGACATATGTTCAGTTTTCCCAGGTACTTACCTAGAAGTAGAATGAATTTCTGGGTCATATGGAAACTTCATGTAATATTTGAGGCACTGCTGGGCTCTTTTTCACAGTTTCTAGCTCATTTTGTATTATCATAACCAGTGTTTGAGGGTTCCGATTTTTCTACATCCTCATCAACACTTGCTATTTGTCTTTTTTTTTTTAAATAAATTTTATTTTAATATTCCCCATACAATTGCAACCCCGTTATTTTGACCCCAATCCCTCCCCTCCCCGCACCCCTCCCCCCATAGAGTCTCTGGTTCACAGTTTTTTGTTGATTTTGATTTTCACTTTCTTATAGTTATTCATTTTCCTGGTCCCTTATTTAAGTTTTCTAGATTCCTGCTATGAGTGAGACCATCCGGTATTTTTCTTTTTCTTTCTGGCTTATTTCGCTGAGCATGATCCCTTCCAGCGCCATCCATGTTGCTGCAAATTGCATGTGTTTATCTTTTTTGAATGCTGAGTAATATTCCATGGTGTATATGTACCACATCTTCTTGATCCAGTCATCTATTTTTGGGCATTTGGGTTGTTTCCAAAGCTTAGCTATTGTAAACAGTGCTGCTATAAACATAGGCGTGCAGGTGTTCTTTGGAATTGATGTTTCTGTGTCCTTTGGGTAAATACCTAGGAGTGGAATTGCTGGATCATATGGAAGCTCTATGTTTAGTAGGTCCAGAAATCTCCACACAGCTCTCCATAGTGGTTGGACCAGTTTGCACTCCCACCAACAGTGCAGGAGAGTTCCTTTTTCTCTACATCCTCGCCAACATTTGTTGTTGCTAGTTTTTTTAATATGTGCCATTCTCACTGGTGTAAGATGGTATCTCATGATAGTTTTGATTTGCATTTCCCTGATTACAAGTGATGTTGAACATTTTTCAGATGCCTGTTGGCCATTTGCCTTTCCTCTTCAGAGAAGTTACTTTTTAGCTCTTCTGCCCATTTTTTGACAGGATTATTTTCTTTGTTGTTGTTGAGTCTCATCAGCTCTTTGCAGATTTTTGTGATCAGTCCTTTATCATTAGTGTTGTGTGCAAAAATGTTCTTCCAGTCGTTGGGGTTTCTCTTTGTTTTTGTTATTGTCTCGTTTGCTGTGCAGAAGCTCTTTGATTTGATGTAGTCCCAGCTGTTTATCTTTGCCTTCACTATCACTGCTTTGGGTGATGTGTCTGTAAAGATGTCTTTGATGTGCATATCACATAGTGTTTCGACTATATTTCCTTCTATGTATTTTATGGTTTCAGGTCTTATGTCAAGTTCTTTAATCCATTTTGAGTTGATTTTTGTGTATGGTGTGAGGTAGTGGTCAAGCTTCATTCTTTTGCACATAGCAACCCAGTTTTCCCAGCACTATTTATTGAACAAACTTTCTTTGCTCCAATGCATAGTCTTTGCTCCTTTGTCAAAGATTAGTTGACCATAAATTTGTGGGCTTATTTCTGGATTTTCTATTCGATTCCATTGGTCTGTGTGTCTGTTTTGGTTCCAGTACCATGCAGTTTTGATGATTATGGCTTTGTAGTATAGTTTGAAGTCTTGGAGTGTGATGCCTCCATTCCCTTCTTTTTTTTTCAGGAGAGCTTTGGCTATTCAGGGTTTTTGGTGATTCCATATGAATTTCATCAATAGTTGTTCTATTTCTTTGAAGAATGACATTGAAATTTTGATTGGAATAGCATTGAATCTGTATATTGCTTTTGGTAGGATGGCTATTTTAATAATGTTTGTTCTTCCAATCCATGAGCAGGAGATGTCTCTCCATTTCTTTGTGTCTTCTTCTATTTCTTTTAACAGTCTTTGTGTAGGTCCTTTACCTCTTTCGTTAGATTTGTTCCCAAGTATTTGATTTTTTTTTGTTTTGGTAATAAAAGGGATGGTTTTTTTGATTTCTTCTTCTTCAGATTTATTGTTTGTGTATAGGAAGGCTACTGACTTTTGCGTGTTGATTTTGTATCCTGCCACTTTACTGAACTGATTGATGAGTTAAATTAGTTTTTCTGTGGAGATTTTGGGGTTCTCTATGTATATTATCATATCATCTGCAAATAGTGATAGTTTGACTTCTTCTTTTCCTATTTTGATTCCTTGTATGTCTTTCTCTTGTCTTATTGCTCTGGCTAGGACTTCCAGTATTATATTGAAAAGCAGTGGTGAGAGTAGACATCCTTGTCTTGTTCCAGATCTTAATGGAAATACTTTCAGCTTTTCTCCATTGAGAATGATACTGGTTGTTGGCTTGTCATATACGGCCTTTATGATGTTGAGGTATGTTCCTTGTATCCCAAGAATTTCAAGGGCTTTTATCATGAATGCATGTTGCACTTTGTCGAAAGCTTTCTCAGCATCTGTTGATACTATCATATGGTTTTTATATTTCTTTTTGTTCATGTGTTGGATAACGTTGACTGATTTTCGATGTTGAACCATCCTTGTGTCCCTGGCATGAATCCTACTTGGTTGTGGTGAATTATCTTATGGATACATTGTTGGATTCTGATAGCTAAAATTTTATTGAGGATTTTTGCATCAGTGTTCATTAGGGCGATTGGCCTGTAGTTTTCCTTTTTTGTGTTGTCCTTGTTCGGTTTTGGTATTAGTGTAATGTTGGCTTCATAGAATGTGTATGGTATTGTCCCTTCCTTCTCAATTTTTTGGAAGAGTTTGTGAAGGATAGGCACTAATTCGTCTCTGAATGTTTGGTAGAATTCATTTGTAAATCCATCAGGTCCTGGGCTTTTATTTTGGGGCGGTTTTTGATTACCATTTCAATTTTGCTGCTTGTAATTGATCTGTTTAGGTGTTCTATTTCTTCTTTATCTAGCTTTGGGTGATTGTAGAGTTGTAGGAATTTGTCCATCTCCGCTAGATTGTTGAACTTGTTTCCATATAACTGTTCATAGTAGTTACTGATTATTCTTTTGATTTCTGCTGTGTCCTTTGTGATTTCTCCTCTTTCATTTATGATCCTGTTTATTTGTGCTTTGTCCCTTTTTTCCTTTGTGAGCCTGGCTAAAGGTTTGTCTATTTTATTGATTTTTTCGAAGAACCAGCTCTTGGTTTCATTGATCTTATGGATTGTTTTTTTAGTTTCAATTTCATTTATTTCTGTTTTGGTTTTTATTATTTCTTTTCTTCTACTGGTTTTGGGTTTTTTTTTGTTTTTCTTTTTCTAGATCTTTGAGCTTCGAGATTAGGTTGTTTCTTTTTCTTTCTTGTTTCTTGATGTGAGCCTCTATTGCTATATATTTTCCTCTTATTACTTCTTTTGCTGCATCCCATACGTTTAGGAAATTGGTGTCCTCATTGTCATTCAATTCAAAGAATTTTTTAATTTCTTCTTTGATCTCCTCATTAGTCCAATGGTCTTTCAGTAGTGTGGTTTTCAATCTCCATGAGGTAGGAGATTTCCTTGCCTTGTTTTTATGGTTTATTTTTAGTTTGATGCCTTCATGGTCAGAAAAGATGGTTGGTATGATTTCAATCTTGGTGTATCTGTTGATGTTTGTCTTGTGTCCCAGTATGTGATCGATTCTGGAGAATGATCTGTGTGCGCTTGAGAAAAATGTGTACTCCGTTTTTTTTTTTGGGTTTAGTGTTCTATGGATGTCCGTTAAGCCCAAGTGCTCTAGATCCTTATTTAGAGCTTTAGTGTCTTTACTTAGTTTTTGTCTTCTTGATCTATCCATTGTTGATAGTGGTGTGTTGAAGTCTCCCACTATGTATGTGTTTTCTCTGATGTCTGTTTTCAGAGATGCCAATAGTTGTCTGATATATTTTGGTGCTCCTTCGTTTGGTGAATATATGTTAATGAGTGTTATTTCTTCTTGAAGTATTGTCCCCTTGATCATAATGTAGTGACCGTTGGGGTCTCTTTTTATCTTTTTGAGTTTGAAATCTGTTTTATCTGATATAAGTATAGCTGTTCCTGCTTTCTTTTTTGGTCCATTTGCTTGTAGGATTGTTTTCCATCCTTTAACTTTGAGTCTATCTTTTGTAGCTAAATGTGTTTCCTGGAGACAGCAAAAGGTTGGGTTTTGTTTCTTAATCCAGGCTGCAACTCTGTGTCTTTTTATTGAAGAGTTTAGACCATTTACATTTAGAGTTAATATTGATATGTTAGCATCTGTATTTGCCATTGTGTTTGTCTTTCCTTTGATTTTATTTATTTATTCTTTCAATAACTTTTTTTTTTTTTGGCCTTCTTTCGTTGTTATTTGTCCCTCTGAGGTTCTGGCTTTAGGACTCCTTGTAGTATTTTTTGGAGTGGGGCTTTAGTTGTGATGAAATTCCAGAGTTTCTGTTTGTCTGGGAAGGTCCTTATTCTTTCTTCATAGAGGAAGGAGAGCTTTGCGGGATAGAGTATTCTTGGTTGGCACATGTTTTCTTGGAGTCTGTTGACTATGTCCCTCCACTCTCTCCTTGCCTGTAGTGTTTCTTCGGAGAAGTCTGATGTCAGTCTGATTGGTTTTCCTTTGAATGTTATCTGTTTCTTCCCTCTTGTCAGTTTCATTATTTTTTCCTTGTCCTGGATTCTTGGGAGCTTTACTATTATGTGTCTTGCTGTATTTTTCCTTTCGTCGTGGAAGTTTGGTGTTCTTCTTGCTTCTTGTATATCAATTTTCAGCTCCTTCTTCACATTTGGGAAGTTCTCTTCAATTATCTCCTTGAATATTTTCCCTCTTCCTTCATCTCTCTCTTCTCCTTCTGGTATTCCTATAACTCTTATATTTCCTTTCCTCATGGAGTCAGATAGTTCCTGAAGTCTTTCTTCGGTCTTTTTCCTTCTTACTTCTCTTTCCTTTTCTGTTTTGGTTCTTTTTATTTCTGTGTCTTCAAGAGTACTTATTTGTTCTTCCATTTCATCTATTCTGCTTTCATTGCTTTTCCCAGAGTTCTTTAGTGCCTCCATTAATTCTTTGATCTCCTGCATTTCTTTTACTTCCCTCTTTAGGGACTCAATTTTATTCTTCTCATCATTGATTATTTTCCCTTATCATTGTTTTCCTTTATGACTTCTGTCAGTTTTTTAATCATGGCAATTTTAAATTCTCTTTCTGGAAGGCTCAGAAGTTCTTCCAAGTTACTGTCGTCGCAATCTGGGGGTGGGTTTTCTTTTTGTGGTGTGCTTTTTTCCTGAGCAGTTGCTTGGTTGCGTGTGGGTCTTCTACTCCCTACTGTCTGTTTTCTAATTTGCAGTATGCATTGGGACAGTGTGTTGCTGGGACTGGCTGGCATCTTGGGTGAACTTCTCCACTCCTCTCTGCCTCCTCCTGGAGCCATCTGTCGGTTTCAAACAGTCTTTACTGAAGAAAGGTCCCTGTTCTAAAATGCCAACGCGGGGACACACTCCCCTGCACACCTGGTGTGTCCCGACGGTGGGTTCCTGCTCCCTCTCTGGGCTCGGACTGCAGGCCAGAAGGTGCCTGGTGTGGGCGAACTTCCCAGCTCACCTCTGGCTCCTCCAGGAGCCTTCTGCTGGTTTCAGGCAGTCTTTACTGAAGAAATGTCCGTGTTCTAAAATGGCGATGTGGGACGCACTCCCTGTGTGCCCAGTCTGCCCTGGTGGTGGGTTCCCGCTCCCCCTCTGGGCTTGGACTGTAGGCCAGAAGGGGCCTGGCATGGGCAAACTTCCCAGCTCACCCCTGGATCCTCAGGGAGCCTTCTGCTCGTTTCAAGCAGTCTTTGCTATTTGTCTTTTTGATTATAGTCCATTATAGTGGGTGTGAGGTGGCATCTCATTTTGAACTCAATTTTTGTTTCCTTAATGGTAAATAATATTGAATGTCTTTTCAGGTATTTATTGTGTATTTTCTGTATATTCTTTGGAGAATATTCAGGTCTTTTCTCATCATAAGATAGGCTTATTTGTGTCTTTGTGAGTTGAAAGCCTTCTTTGTACATTTTGTATGTAAGTTCCTGATTAGGTATTGATTTGCAGAATTTCCTGCTATTTTATGACTTGTAAATTATACTATAAAGAGATTTCTATAATAAATTTTTTAATATTTACTCATTTAATTGCTATTTTGATATTCTCCATTTATTTGTGAAGACTAAGATGTAATTCTGGTGTAATTTTCCTTCTATCTGGCTGATTTCATTTTTAAACATTTCTTACAGTCCAAGGTCTGTTTATGATGAATTCTTTTAACTTTTTAATTTTGAAATTATTTTTGTTTTACCTTTATTTTGGAGAAGCATTTTCAGGTGGTATGGAATTCTAGATTGATCAGGTAGTCCCACCCCCCATTAATTTAAAGATCTTGATCTCTGTCTTTTGTCTGCATTGTTTCTGATGAGCAGGAACAAATCATCTTGTGCCTGTGCCTCACTGTGTCACGTACCTTTATCTGATAACCTTAAAGTCTTTCTCTTTGTCATTATGTTTTGGCAAATTTGATTAATATATTCTTTTGTTCATTTGTTCCCCTTGAACTCCTGGTTTCATTGAGCTTGCTGAACCTGAGGTCTTGTAGTTTTTAAAAATTTGGATTTTTTTTTGCCTTTATATTTCAAATATTTTTTCTGCTTTCTTTGGGGTCTCTAGTTAATATATAGCTTATTAGTCCACCTGAAATTTCCTTATGGTTCACTAATGTTCTTTACATTCACCTTACCTCTTCTTTTTTTCTCTCAGAAAAAGGTAATTTTCAATAATTTCTATTTCTATCACTTCAATAATCCTTTCTTCTTCAGTGTCACATTTTCTGTTGATTTCGTTTAGTGTTTTCTGATTTCATGTATTTTTCATCTCTACAGAGTTGGTTTGGGTCTTTTAAAATACCTTTTATTTCTCTACTTTTTGAACATTTGGAATGTAATTGTAATAACTATTTTGAGGTACTTGTTCACAGTAGGAGGATTCCTCCAGCAGTTGTAGTTTGAAGAGCCTCTGTTGGCCTGAGATTGAAACCTACAGGCTGTAAGCACACCAGCTTGGCTCAGAGGGTCTGTCCTTAAGCATTCCTCAATAGAAATTTATCCACCTTATGCTTCTGGGTACTTACTCCCTTGGATGGAAATTTTGATTGCTGGTAGTCTTTGGGTCCCTGTACAAGTAGTTGAGGCATTAGTATTATAGCATACAGATGCTAAGAAGATCAGAGTTTAGACACTGTGGGCCCTGGGCTATGGAATCAGGGCAATATTAAATCTGTCTCTTACCCAATTGTCCTAACTGTCTTACCTTTCAAAAAGATAACCTCAGTCCTTTTTGTTGACTTCTCTTCCTTCGTTTCCCTTCTAAAATGTAGATCCCAGCCTGTTTCTTCTTGCTTTCTGTCTTTGTGATTGATCACACTCTCTTGAGTTAATTTTTCTCTAACTCAGGAATCTGTAATTCCAGCCCATTCCTGATCCATTATTCCTAAGCTACAGATGTTTCCCATTTTCTAAGCAACGTAACACAAACTAGCTTGAACTTGAGACTCTAAATGGTATGGTCAATACAATCTGTGCCCTAGTACTGTGGCAATTTGTGCCACAGTAATGGCAACTGTTCTGAGATTTTTCCACAAATTTGATTTTAAAATTCCTGGTTATTTTGACAGATTTTAGGATATCATCTCCCTGCAATGAGGGGAAGGAAGGTCTATGTCTATTCGAAAGTGAAAATCCTATGCTTGTCAGTAAGCTTTGAAATCAAGATAATAAATTTACTTAAATAATTTATGGCCAGTTTCTTCAAACTATAGACTACTGGACTCTGAACTGATAAAATACATGTAAAGTCGTGTGATTGTGATAGTTGTGTTTCTCTTTCTGGAGGCAGCGTGAGGAGGATGGACTGGCTGTATTTCTTCCTTTGAATGCATCAGCTGAGTGCCATTTGGAAAGAGTGATAGACTTTTAGGCCAAATGCATAATAAAAGGTCTGATTGAAAAGCTGGAGAAGTAAATGGAAAAACTGATTGTATATGTAGAAAAGGAAAGATTTAAGAACCTGAAATATATTGTCTTCTCTGAGTAGATAGGAGCAAGAGCTTAGGGCTGGTACTTGGAAGATGCGAGCAAAGTTTCTGCCACAATAGGTATAGATAGTATTTTAAAACAGAACATGAAGAAATTATTTGGTTTCTGAAGTGCCTTTCTCATTTCTTTGTTCTAACTCTGCATGTGGAGCAAATGGACTCTGAAAGTGATCACAGATGGACCATTCACCTCATTGATTATATGGGGAGCAGTGGTAACGATAGAAAATTCAGATGAAAAATGTGGCCTGGCTGCTCCTTTGTCACCCATATTTGCCCCTTTCTCTTTCTTTTTTGGTTCTTTAAGCCTCACATTCTCTTTGTATCAACTTTAGATATAAAACACATTTAAAATGTGAAGAATTTTTTCCTTTTCTTTGCAATTTCCTGCATTTTTTCTTAGTTCATTACAATTATATTTATTCAATCATATAGCTGTTGTTTGAATAGCTGTAATAATTGTATTTTTTGGTAACCATTGTTATCACAAGTATTCTGTATGTTAGATGGATTGACAGGCTGCTCATGCCAAAGGCTCTCCTAAGCACATTTTACACTATGTCATCAAGTGTGTTTTTCAGGGTCAAATATATCCTGATTATTTCATATTTAATATAAGTACCTTATTCTTGCTATTACAAGTAAATGACTGAATATGTAATTTTTGTGTCATTTCATATTTCTGACAAGATCATGAAGGTTGCCTCTTTGTATTGTCATCTGCTGTGACCAGTATGATGGTGTCTAGCCCAATTTTTTCACCCATGATTTGATATTTTTCCTAGTTGAATTTTTATGGGAATTCTTTTAACTCTTATTAACTTAACAAACCTGTGTTAACAGTGATATTTCACTGTACTTTCTACTTTTCCTGGAATGTGGTGGGCTCTTTCAATTTTTTTTTAAGTTGTGGTAACATGTAGATAATGTAACTTTACTATCTTAACTATTTTCAAGCTAAATAGTGTGTATATATTCACATTCTTATGATACAAATGTATGGTTTGCTTTGTCTTACAAAATGAATGCAATATTTCCATTCAATAACAATTCCATTATCTTCTTCTTCCAGCTCCTGGCAACACCATTCTACTTTGTGCTTCTGATTTTTGATTACTCTAGATAACTCATGTAAGTGAAGTCATACAGTGTTTGTTTTTTTGTCATGGACTAACTTCACTTAGCATAATATCCTCAAAGGCTGATCCATGTTGTAGCGTGAGTCAGATTTTCCTTTTTTAAGACTGAATAATAATCCAATGTGTGTATATGTGGTATTTTGTTTATCCCTTCATCTGTTGATAGACACTTGGGTTGCTTCTACATTTTGGCTGTTGTGAATAGTGTCACTGATAGTCTTTGAGATCTTGTTTTTAATTCTTTCTGGTCCATAACGAAGTGGAATTGTTGGGTCATATATTAATTCTATTTTTCTTTCTTTCTTTTTTATTTTTGAAGACTCACCATCCTGTTTTCTGTAGTAGCTGAACCACTTAAAATTCCACCAGCAGAACATAAAGGCTTCAATTTCTCCATATTTCACCAATATTTATTTTTTGGTTTTTTGATACCAACAGTTCTAATGGGTGGGAGGTGATGTCTTATGGTTTTTGATATGCATCCCTCATATTTAGTGATGTTGACTCTCTTGTCATGAGTTTTGACTGCTTGTATATCTTCCTTGGAGAAATGTATGTTTAAGTCTTCTATTCATTATTTAATTGTGTTGTTTGATTTTTATGTGAGTTGTAGGAATTCCTTATATATTCTGAATATTTAATATCTTTTCAGATTTATGATTTGCAATTATTTTTCCCATTCACTGTATTGCCTTTATACTTTTGATTGTGTCCTTTGCACAGATTTAAATTTTGATTTGGTGTATTTTATCTATTTTTTTTTTTGGTTGCCTGTGATATGGAGCTCTTTTTTAAAGCCTACAAATTTAGTATCTTTTAAAGAAGGTTTTCTTTTATTGACGGTAACTTCTGTTCATTTGTTCTCAAGTGGAGTAATTACATTTAGTTTGAATATTTCCTTTGCTCCACAAACATACTTTCTAATCAATTGGGTGATGTCTGTTAGGAGAATGTGTGTTTTTTTCCAAGCCTGTCTTCCATGACATCAACTTGGTTTTCTGCAGTGGCATGTCTGCCTGTTGTAGTTTCAATTTAATTTCAGCAGTGATATGATTTTCTTTTAGTTGAATCAAACATGTAAGTATTTGTGATTCAAAGTGTCAAATAACTCTTTAAGATTACTTAGGAAAACGGAGTTTGCTCCCTCCCAACTGTTGTACCTTTGTCATAGCTAACATTTTCAGTTGGTCAGCTGCTTCATTTGGTATTTGCAATGCATCTGTAAGAATTTTACTTCTACTCTTTGATATGTTTTAAGTATTTGTACACGTCCCATGTGGAAGATCTGCCATACACATATTGTCATCCAATACTTCTTCATCCTAGTATAATTAGGTCACTTAGTGCAAATGTCACTATGACCTCGTTAATGGCCTTGATAGTTGAGTCATCCAGAATCTTATGATTCCTTTTTATATTCTGCAAATGCTTTGTTCTCGTTTCTGTGAATCGTTCTCCTCATGTTTACTTAGTTTTCTATGTGCTTATCACTCATTCAGTCCCAAACTCTTTGTCAGGTTTAGAAGTCTCTCAAGAGTATAGATGGACAGTTATTCTGTCAAGGTTACTTTATGAGTATTCTTACTTGTTCTTCAGGGAACTCCTCTCGTAATTGTGCCAGGAGTTCCTTTTGTTTTTCTCCTGCATTGAATTCCTGTTCCTTTATCACATGCCTGCCTTTTTCTTAGTTTCCTCCCTGTTTTGTTGAAGAGCATCAGTTCTAGGATAGAAATCACTTTCCTCATTGATCCTTTGTTTTTTAGCTTTCAGACTTTCCCATACCTAATTCTTTGTTTGTACTCCTCCCTTCCTAGTCCCCCAAGCACTTTCTGATAGTTTATGGGATTAAAAAAAAAATCACCAGCGTCCAAAAATGCTCATGATGATGTGCTTAATATGGATATATTGAAATCAGCTGAGGTCCATAGGTTGGGCCTTGCAGTGAAAACATTTATGACTTTGATTTTAGGAAATGTTTTGAATTAGTTGTTTGATTCCTTTCTCCTCCATTTTCTTTATTCTTTCACTCTGGAGTTGTTTTTATTTGGTTGTTAGGTCTTCTGAACTAGTCCTCCAGCTTTCTCATTTTCACTGTTCTGTTTTCCTTCAGTTTGTTTTTTACTCTATGTTTTGGGCAATTTCTTTATATTTCTGTCCTACTACTTTTCGAATGAGCAGCTTTTGAACATCCTGTTTTTGTTTCATTGGGTACAATGTCTTCCTCCTGATGTGTGCAGACTGAGGGATACCCTGGGACTCCCAAACCTGCAGCTCTAAATGGGTTCTGCCATCTGCCACACAAAGGCAAAGCCGACTCTTAGTGTGAAAGAACTTTACTAGGAAGTGTGGATGGAAAGAGAAGAGAAGAGAAGAAAGGATAAAACACCTGAAGTTATCCACCCCCTTACTGATAAATGCCCAGTCAAACAAGGTTTGCCCCGAGCAGGGCCACTGAGGCCTGAGAGCCTACCTCAAGTCTTAGGCACCTTCTGGCAGGGAACTACAGAAAAGGGGCAGAAAGGACCAGGCAAGTCGGAGATGAAAGCAGTAAACTCAAAGTAAAAATCAAGGTAACAGTTGCCATTGTCAGCCTCCCTACAGGTCTCTCCCCCATGTCTTTTCCAAGTGTCTCTATGTTTTGACTCCACATGTCTCTTTCCATGTCACCCAAGTCCGCAGTGCAAGTTCAAAGCCAACAGGCAAACGGGCCTCTTCACATGTCTCTGTGCTCTACGTGCCCCCTCCTGTGTCTTCTCTAGCATCTCTCTTCTTCTTCCTGTTCAGCTCCACCCTTCATTAAGTGGAAATTAAATGATTTTTTTTGAAATTATACTCTAACATTATTGTAAAATCTTTTCATTTGCTCAAATTCTAGAAAGTCAGGACCCTCAATGATGGAAGACTAACTTCAGATGCTATTTAGCTCTGGTAGAGGGACTAGATGCTAAGAAAGGCAAGTTTTAGCTCTGACCTTCCTATAGCTCGTCTTTTTTACTCCTCCAGATTTGGGGTTCAGCAATTTCTCCACTTAGTTTCTGTCTTCTCTCTGCAGAAGGATTTCAAGTCTGAAATTTTGTCCTATTTTATCTAAATGGTTCTATTTGTGTGTAACAGGTTTTTAAAATTTTGAGGATAAATTTACCCTTTCCTGGTTTTAGCACTGGTAGCATTATTTTTCCACTGTTCTCACTTTTTGTTCGTTTGTTCTGCTTTAGGGGGTAGAATCTGTAAAATCTTTACCTATGTACCCCAAGTTCTGGTTTATCTTTTGCAATGCAGATTTCATTTCCTGCTTCTTTTTATTGTTTTTTATTATTTTTTTTCTGACTTATCCACTGTCTCCATTTAAGTTCATTATTCCTTTTTTTTTCTGATTCTTGTTTTTGGTTAATGTAGACTCCCCTGACCTCATTTTTCTAAAATTTCCCCCTTTTATATAGTACACCAATTTCTTAAGCAAATATTTGCTCAGTATTCTAGAGTTCTCCCTTCTCTTGAACCATCATATTTTTCATTTCCCTCCTGGATTTGGGTTTTTCTCTATTGCTTATCCTTAGTGACGATAGTCTATGCATATTTAACATTGGGTATTTCCCTGTGTTCTTTTAAAAGTCTAAAATGGGGCACTGAAGTCTATCTAGATAAAGGAAAAGGTTAGATTTATAGTAGATTAATTTGTTGATTAGAAATTCATCTTCCTTTGAGACCTAGGGAAGGAGGAAGCACCGGCTTCAGAAGTAAGGAAAGTTTGCCTCAGAACCAGAGCCTTTTTATAAGTATCTCTTGGGACTTAGTAATGAGAGGACCACTGTTACTTGGCATGGCTGCCCATATCAGAAGGCAGCTGGTAGTGTTGTATTTTTTACCCCCACATATTTTCTGGGTCAGTCATCATGGCCACATATAAATTACAAGTAAATATAGCTAGAGATTACTGGCTCATTTGGTCTCTGGAGCCAGGAACCCCTTTCCAGGAGTGTGTGTATTTTAAATGTACTCCAACTCTGCCTGGATTAGTTCCCTCCATCCCTCATTCCACTGAACTGGATTAGCATTATGAATCTGTTGAGTTCTCATTTGCTTATTTTCTGTTGTTGCAGTTACAGATACACATGAAGGAATGCCTTGCCTTAATCCTCTGTTAACCTCCCATATTGATTCTTTCCAGTATAAATTTCCAGAAACTTAAGCAATAACTAGGGTCCCTCTGTGTCTTCCAGACTGATTCAGGCTGTTTTCTATTTTCTATCCAATTGGTTATTTCTGTGGTAATCTGGCACATATGTGTCTATGTAGCCCTTCTTATCTGTAAATTGTAAATTGTATTTTATTTATCTGTTCTGGATTGTAGGAAGGATATTGAGGTGATTCATGCCTAGTGACTGTAGGGAATAGATGAAAGGACAAGTAAATAAATAACAAATTTCATCTTTTGCTGTTGAGAGATATTAGAGGTAGTTTTCTGGTTTTGAGAAGAATGATAGCAATTAAGAGAGATGCTTAGATGGAGATAAGTAAGGAAAGAAGAGAAAGGGCAATAGTATGATCCAAGGGTAGTTGGGGTCAGTGGGGCTAACCCACCCCACTCTGGTTTTCTGTAGCTGGGAGACAGTCTTGGAACTCAAGCAAAGGAAATAGTTGATGACAGGCTGGAAAAATAGCAGAACAGGTTCCCAATACTTGGAAAAGTTCAAAGAAGGAAGTGTTTCTTTAAAAGTTCTATGCAACTCTGAGGTTGACAGCCTGGACCTCTGGGAAAGCAGGAACCTAGGGTGTTACTTGGCTAGAGATTGGACAGCATTGTGCCTTCTTTAAAATTGGGTTTAGTCCCCTCAGGATTTATGCAGTTTTGACAATAAGTAGGGAAGTAAATTGTTTTCATAAATCTGATTTTATGATATCACTCCTGAGAGAGTTGATTATGCCTTTTAAGTTAGTGTTGCCCAGTCCTTGTATTTTCAGAGTTAAGTAAACTTATGCTATTTTATAAAGGGCTCTTCCATAAGAATAGGTATAACAAAAGCTCCAGAACTAGATGTATCTGGAATGTTTTAGAGGAAGGTGGTTAATTTTCTGCCTTTTCTTCATGAAAATATGAAGCTAGTGATCCGTCTTACCTATTACATATCTTGAGACTATGTAACATGAATCTCAGGACACATTACTAAAGGTTTATATAAATGAAGGAAGCACAAGGCTCTCTTTCAGAATTGGAGGAAACTGGATATTGGACAGGATATTTGACTTTCATCCTGATTTCTTCAGGACTGTCTGAGACTTTTGCTTGAAAAGATGCCAAACACTTTATGTCTTTTTAAGTTTCATTCACCTGGAGGCTTAGTGTTTGGAAAGAGGATGGACCCCAGCGTGGGCTCCTGGTTCAGGTATCATTTCCTGGCTGTGTGACTTTAGCTATGTTGCACAATCTTTCAGAGCCTCAGATTTCTCACCCTTGAAATCAGTTAATGCTATCTGCCCCAGACTATCAATATATGAAACTGTATAGTGCTCTGGTGCTCAGCATCTAGTAGGCTTTCATTAAGTCCCATTTCCCGCCTTGCCCCCTTGTGTTATCCTGGAGGCCATCTGGCGGATTGCCACAACCATATCTTGTCTCCCATACCGTACTACAGGCTCGGTGCCCAGTCTTTTACCTTTTGGGCAGCTCTGTGTACTCTGACTATTGGAAGCAGTTTAAGGTTATATTGCTTAATGTCTTTGCTTGGCAGAAAATATATTGGACCTGAGAACACAGCGTATGAGTCTTAGGCTTGCCTGCTTATTTTATTTTTGGGTTATCGTGCTATTTATATATTCATCTGTCCAGCCCACATGCGATAGAACAAGGTAATGTGAATTATAAGTACATGAAAAGCAAAGAGGAAGAATAAAAGTAGAAGTAGGCATAAAATGCCTCTAGGAATAAGTTGGGTTTAAAACAGTGAACTGTGGGTTCGCTCATTTCCTCAGGGAAGGCTGGTCACCCTATCAGCCATCAAGAAAGAGGAAGGGCACCCCTGTACACAGACACCTCACTTCTGGGCTCTTCATTTGAATTGACAGTGTGATAAACAGCAGCTCTCCTCTCCATCCAAAGTCCCTGCCACCCCCCACCCTGCCCAGGCCAAAAAAAATAAAAAGTGTGTGTGTGTGTGTGTACTGGGACTAAGAAGAATGTCAGTGTTGTCTCAGGGCAGCCATGGAATTTTGTGTTGAATGTCATACCAAAATAGTTTGACAACTTTTCTTCTTATTTGTTGATAAAAATAGACACTGAAGGAAGAACATAAGAAGGTGCTATGATTCTAAATAATCAGAACCTCAATGATCAATGGAAACTCGAAGATGAAGGATAAATATCAGAAGACAGAATAAAAATCAGAATTTGTAGTTTGTAGAAATTGTTGTCAAACATTGCCTGTTTCTTAGGAAGACAGCTTTTCTGAGAGTATGTGGCTCACCCAGCACCCTCAGTTAATTTTGAGCAGTGCGGTAAGATTTGGGATCAAAGGACTGGGACGGAACATCTAATTCCATTGTTGCTGCTGCTCAAGATTTGTATCTGGTGATCTCTGGTTCATCACATTCACTATTATGAAAAGTAGCATTTTCTAGTGGCTTAAAAGTGTTCAGGTACTGTCTTGCATACGTGAAAACTAGGTAGTATATCTACAGGAAGAAAGATGTATCTAAAGTGGCCAGGAGGCAGGCATTGGCTCAGTCACTGTAGATGCTCAGCTAATACATTTTGAATGAAAGAAAGGATAGTGAAAAATTTTCTTAACATGAAATTTCTAAAATGAAAAAAAATTCCCCTTTTAAACTAACTTGCAATGTGGAAACACTCACATCAGTCTTTTGATGAAACTTGGGACATGGTTTACGACAAGTAATTTCGTGTCTTTTTGGGTTTTCTTAATAAGCGATAATGGAAGATTTGGTTATACATTTGCTTATCTGGCACCTTCTCTTTAAGATATTTAGAAGGATTTTAGAAAAGCATTCTTTCTTACACATGTGGAAGTCTGACACTGTTATTTTTGGGGGGTATCTTGCCTTTCTTGAATCTTGAAAGTGCTAACTAGGTTCCCTGGGTAACTGTAAACATGGGCCATATTTATTTTCTTATGTTTCATACTGGTCTGGGAATTTGTTGTTGCTCTAGTCCTGGTTCTGATTAATGAAATGTGTGACTCTTCCCTTTTCTTCTTGCCTCAGATCCTTCATCTGCAAACGGGCAGACTTGAACTGGATGATTTGAAGATGGTATTTCTCTCTTGCCTTTTCCATAAAAACTGTCAGTTCTCAATTGTGGGCTGTTCAGTTCTTTTATTGTTTGATGACAGATGGCTTCTTCCCCTGGTACACACTCACCATTTTTACAGCTTCAAACTGCCTCCTCAGAACATATAGCAGCATTGAATTCAACTTTATGTATATATCCCACTTTATGAACTTCCTGTGATTTGGATACTGATACAGAAGTCCTGGCTTTGAGCTGTTAGATGCCTTATCTACCAAGTTCCTCTCTCATTAAGCTTGTGATTGGCATTTGGGATAGGGATGTGCTTCCATAGGCTGATCCTCCCAGGCTAAATGTGGTGTTCCTGTTCTCTTGCAGGTACGCCATTTCTCCTAGCATGACAGCCGTCTGATTAGCAACCACAAGAATTTGACTCCTGTGTCTGGAGCTGTGTCTGGAGCTGGGGTCTAGTCACTGCCCGCAACTGCCGAGCTGCCATGGCCTCCGCCTCTCCTTCCACCCCAGTAATTTCACAGCCCCAGGTAAGTGATTGAATCTGGCACAGGTTTCAGCTAATCACAGTTTTGTCGAATAATTAAATGGATTTTTAGGAAGTGCATTTGACCTTAAGGATCATGTGTATCTTTCTAATTATCATTTGGTGGGTTTTTGGATAGTAGTTCTTTGTAAGGGAGGCGCTATTTAGTTCAAAAGCAGCTTCCATGATGAACAAGTGATTTTAGTGAACTGGCGTCTGTTTGCAGAGTCTTGGTTTTCAGGGCTTAGGACGTCTGACTGCTCTGTTGACATCAAACTTCATATCTAAGCAGTCAGTAGAAAATCCTGCTGTTTCCCTCTCTTTGCTTTCTTGGATTTAGTGAAATATCTCAGAACAGATCTGAATGCTCCCTCATTGTCCTCCCTCTATAATGATTTTGTTACTTTGACCTATCTAAGAACTTTGAAAAGAAAATATAATTCTAGACATTGCTGAGCAACAGTAATACAAGTTACTTTTTCTATCCAATGAAGGACAGTAATATGACAGGAACATTGTATTTGTGCAAATCATTTTACGGTCTGATCTACTCGAGTATTAACAAAACTCTTTTGGTTTCAGCTGGCAGTGAGGTCCTATGGGAAATGGACTTTGGAGTCAGTAGGTCTGAATTCACATTCTCGACTGCTGGATAAGGAGGCTTAGTCATGTTAACCCTCTGAGCTTCAGTTTTTCTCACGTAATCACACCTCATAGATGGCTATATAGATTAAATGATAGAATACTTGGTAAGGTGTGTACCCCATGGGGTTCTCATTTGCTGCTTTTTCACCTCCTCTTCCTCTTAGTCTGTGACCTCCCATCTCATTCATGACTGTCATTTTGGGCCAAGGTTCAAGAAAAAGTCTACAAGAGAGAGCATGTGATTGAAATTTGAATATTGATGATAGAGAATGTTGTTCCACATTTTTCCCCTGGTAACATTGTGCCGGCTACTGAATTTTATAATTATTTCAAGTAAGAGTGTAAGTGTGTCAAGTGTGGAAAGGAAGAAGGAGGGGAGAGAGGAAGTTGGGGCATTTTTACGTCATTTACTATAAATGCTTTTTCCTCTGCTAAAAGACCTTGGAATTTTATCATATGGATAAAGTCCTCGCAGCTTCTTAAAATTTAAAAACTGTTTGCATCATTTTCCAGTATGTTTTGTATTCCCACCATGACATACATTTCTCTTGGTAAATGGATCATTTCATTTGCTTTAGGTGTTTGGTTTCGGTTCCCCCTCAGTCTGCTTTTTGATGCCTGAGAGATTTGGTGAGTGGGCAAGGTAATTTAGTGCTTGCTACCTGAGGTCAGCATTTCCAAGTCCACGATAGTTGCTGAGTTCGGCTCTAGTACTGGCTTTCTGGCTGGGGCATTTCAACATCCCAGTCTTGCTGCTGTCATTTGTCAGCATTTCTTACAATATCATCTTGCCTATACTTCTTCTCTTGACACATGCGACTATCACCTGGTGAGTAATATAAAAAATTCTTTTCTGTCATTACCATCAATTCTCATGTATAAATAAGAGAAGCAAGTCACCCCAGACATAGGAAAGCACTAAGGTCACTATTCATGGAGGTTGACCATAGGTGGGCATTTCTTTTATAACCCCCTGAACCCATTTCTCCCACCCCAACCCTTGCCTCTGTTAATTACCAATCTAGTCTCTGTGGCTGTGAGGTTGGTTTGTTTACTTAGTTTTAGATTCCACATATAAGGGAGATAATATAATAATTGTTTTTCTTACATTTATTTAAAATAATGCTATTGAGGCTCATCCATGTGGTTGCAAATTACAAAATTTTATTCTTTTATGATGAATTGTGTGTGTGTGTGTGTGTGTGTGTGTGTGTGTCTACCCACTCATTCATCAATGGACGGACACTTGTTTGTTTCCATATCTTGTCTATTGTAAATGATGCTTTAATGAACATAGGGGTGCACATATATTTTCAAGTTCATGGTCATTTTCTAGTTACGAATGCTCACAAGTGGAATTGCTGTATCATATAGTAGTTCAATTTTTAAGTTTTTGAGCAAACTCCATGCTATATTCTGTCAAAGCCATTTTACTTTCCTATCAGCAGTGCCTTTTCTCCACATCCTTGCCAACACTTGACAGTTCTTATCTTTTTGAGAATAGCTATTTTAACAGATGTGAGCTATTTTAATAGCACATAGAAGGGTTGATTTGCATTTCCCTGATGATTAGTGATGTTGGGCATTTTTGCATATACCTGTTGATGATCTTTCTGTCTTTCCTGGGAAAATGTCTAGTCAGATCTTTTGCCCATTTTTTAATTGGAGTGCTTGTATAAATATGTTTAAATGACTCATTTAATTAAAATGTTTAATACTGCCCAAGGTAGAAAGAGGTCATACTTAAACATAAACACTCAGGGAAATATGTACTCTTGTAAATTCTCTGTGGGTAAGTAAATTAGTGCAGTCACTCTGTGGGGCAATTGAACAGTATCTATTAAAGTTATATACCTTTGCATAAATCCTATTCCCATCTTAGTATCAAACCTTAGAAAAATACTTGCAATGAGCCCAAGGAGGCATACATAAAGATATTCATTGGACCATTAGTTGAAGACCAAGAAGTACAGCATTTTCTGACTATCTAATAGTGGAAGAACTTAGTCAAATCATTGATTTGACTTACATTCCATGCAGAAGTTAAAAAATTATGTACATAAAATATGTATTTCTGTACAACTGTATCTCCCCAAGATATTTTTATGAAGGGAAAAGAAAGCAAGATGCAGAATAATAGTTACAGGAAGGTACTATTAAAAATGTAAAACAAAACCATATACTTTTAGGGATCAACATATGTGCCATGAATGTAAACGTGTGGTAGAGGCCTACAACATACATTGTCAACAGGAATGACATTGCCCCCATGAGGGCAAATATTAGATCTTGTGAGATGAAAAATATCTCTCTAAAGTTTAACCCTACTTGACAAAATCTCATTGCTTAGTATTTGATTTCTCTCATTAGGCAGAATTTAAATTTAATTAAAATGTTGACCTAGAGAGTCACCTGAAAAGAAAGTCAAGAGACACTGGTCTCGACGGCAGCATGGGGCCTCTCTAGTCACACTTCCTGGGTTTAAGTCTTGGTTCCAACATTTACTAACAGCCTGTGGGAGTGGGGGAATATTCCCCACTTAGTACCTTCATTTCCTTATCTGTAAAATGAGTATAATAATAAAGCCAATGCTGTCGGGTTCTTTTGAGATGACATGAGATAACATGGGTAAAGCTGAGAACAATAACTGGCACATATTGCTCAGTACATCTCAGTATTATTGTCCAGCAAGCTCTCTGGCAGAACCTGGGGCAACAAGAAAAAAGAAGATAAACAAAGTTTAGAAATGGAATGCAAAGTATACGGGTAGGGAGATAAAACAAAATTACAGTGCTGTGCCACAAATTCCATGCTACTTAAGAGGAAAGTACAGCACCCAGAAAAGACTTGAAGCATCAGGGAGGGATTACTGGAGGAAGGTCATCAGGCTGGGAGTTCATCAGTGAGCGTAAGTTATTTCTGGAAAAGGAGAAGAAAGAGCATGCGTGACTGTCAAGTCCCAAGCTGAGAGACAGCAGTATGTTGATGTTGACTGAGGATAGTGCTGTGAGGTTTTAAGCAGTGCTATGCTAAAACTGGCTCCGCCAGCCCACAAAATCCAATTGTTAAATTTTCAGACAGTTTTAAGCTGATCGACTTATGCCTGTAACTTGAAATCAGCCGGGGTGGAGTATTAATACCACGGAAGTTGGCAAACACACTCCGTCACTCCTAAGAACCCATTGTTAAATATTTATTGGCATGCTTCTGGTTGAAGAGAAGATGCATGGATTAGGTTCTAATGTTGGAGAAGATTTTGTAGGGTCTTGTGTCCTTATTTAGGAATTTAACATAAATCTTGTAGAAACCTGTGTAACTTTTGAGTCTTAAACCTGGGTTCAAACCGAAAGTTATGACAATTTTGTTGAACAAGCTCATTAGTCTCAAGCAGGTTAATGAATCCTATTATATGTTGGGAATAGTAATAGCCACTGATAGGTGGGCACTCCCAAGCTCGCTTGGAAGGAGTTACTTATAAACTGGGGGGTTCGGTAATGGGAGGGGGCAGCTTACTCTTCTGGAGGGAGGCAGCCTTTCAGGTCGCATGGTTCCCAGGCTCCCCTGGTAAACGATGGGCCTCCTGATTATCTACATGTCAGTTCTTCACAAGTGATTTGCACAGTCAAATTTTAGTCCAAAGCTGACTTGCCCTTGTCCCCAAGGCTGTATTGACATCTTATCTCCTATTGTAACATTTTCCCAGGTTCAGAGAAGGTAAAAAACAATTTAAATACAGCATCTCCTTAGACAAGGCGTAATAAGGAGTTCACTCAATCAGCTTAGACTGGTATTGTCTGGCACATCAACTTGCATTCTTTCAGGGTGAATTCAGGGACCGTGTAAAGATAAATCCACATTCAAGTGTGAAAGGCCTGATAATCCTTTTTGAAGGCAAAAACAACAATTAAATTTTTTTTTTTTTACTTTTGTTTGTGACTCTATTCATTTGGTAACAAAGAGCATTTTTCTAATCAAGGCTGCCTAATACTAGATATAAACTAATTAATATGAACAAATAGCCCTTGATTGTTTGAAACAATAATAGGGAAGAAAGCTTTCATTGTCACTCCTGCTGGGATCGCCATTTAGTTAGTGAAAGATAGGCCTTGTGCTTTGAAGTAAGACAAGTTTGTCTTCTCTGCTTCACTCCTGACTAGACTGTAAGATGGATTTTTGTTTTCTTCTGCTGAGAGAGCACCTTGTTCTTAGAAGCTGGGTGAATACTGAGGCAAAACTGGACTAACAGCAGCAGGAAAACTGTGTTTGCAGCTGATTTATGGTTCTGCAGGCCAGACGCTGATAAAGTTTCCTTACCCGAAGAAAGCTCCAGACAGGAACACGTTCATCATTATGTTCAATTAATGTGTTCATACCCTGTGGATATGGTGGTGGTGGTGTGGGGGAAACTTACAGGGATGGGAGAGGGATCGGAAACCAAAAAATTTTGCCACTCTTAATGACCATTTTCTGTTTCTGTAACTCTGTTTCGCATTACTTTAATTATGGTTCTTCAAGTTACTGTGGGTAGAGTATGGATTAAAAGTTTTATTTTCCTTTTGAATGGAAGGGTCAATAGTTCAATACATGAATGAGGAATTTGGCCTCTCTCAAACCCAGGACTGACATTAGAGTCCAGAATAGGTATTTGGGAATTTCACAGGTATTCACGTCTCACAGATGTGATTCCAGTAAATATTTCCATCAGTGTTTTACAGGGTATTTCATTCTGTCCCTTATTTGCTAAGTGATTCTTTTGGTTGTGAGCCAAGGAAACAAAGATATTGCCATGTTGACAAAGTGATTTCATTAAAGACATGAATTTTCTTAACCAACAACTGTGCTCCACTTTTTTTTTAAAGATTTATTTTTATTTTTATACAAGAACTGGGGTACAGGCCAGATGCACGGGAGGGTGAGAGGATTCACCAGAGACAGAATGGGGAACAGAACAGGCAGATGGACTGAAGCACACTGCTGAGGGGAGCAGCGGGCAAGATAGGAGAGGTCTGCCGTGCCATGTGGGATTCTCCCTGGCCAGCCGGGAATTAAACCTGCACTGCAGAGGCTGTGGACAGCTTCACAGCGTGGCGCTCAACCTGCTGCGCCAACAGGGAGGCCCTGCTCCACATGTTCTTACCTAGTGTTCTGATAGAACCCAAGTAGGTCTCTCGTTTCCTACTGGAAGACCGTTGTTTTTGACTATTACCAATAGGTTATCCTAACAAAATCCACCATCTTTCCAAAATCCATTTTAGAGGTTTTATTTCTGATAGAGTGCAATCTTTGGGATTATAGCAATTGGTTTCCATATTAAATAGGTTGCTTTTTTTTGAGATTATAAAACTTCTGTTTTTTAGAACTTTCTATTATGGTACTTTTCAAACATTCACACAAATAAAAAGACTAGTATAATTTTGAATTCCAATGTTCCATCACTGAGATTCAATAATCATTAACATTTTGCCATGCTTCATTTTCTCACATTTTGGGGGAATGAAGTATTTTAAAGCAAATCCTTGGCATCACATCTTCGCATCTCAATCCTTGTGCATCAATATACACCTCTAAAATAAAATTCACTCATGCAATCCTAATACCATTGCTGTTACACTTAATATTGGAAACAATTCCTTAATATAATTCTATACTCATTCCTATCAGACCTCTTTAATTGCTTTTCTAAAAAGTGTTTTTGCAGTTGGTATGTTAAGTATTCTCTTTTAAAAACTTAAATTAGTTTGCTGTAATGCATAAAGCTATTCAAAGCCATTCTTAAGGCTTAAAAGGGTAATTTCATTACTCATTTCCCTCTCTCCCTTATTCTCTTAGTGAGAAAATAGATTGAAATATAAGCCAGAATATTTTACCACTGAAGAATAAAAAATGAGAGATATTGAAAGGGTCATCTGCCAAAGTAAGGAGATGGTTGTAGTTGTTAAATTATCAGTCTCCAGAATCCTTATTCTGGAGTGGATATTTTTGTAGTGCTGTCTTTTAGACTAAAATGTGAACAATTAATTGCAGTAGAACATGTGCTTTCAGTACCACACAATAGAAAGAGAATATAGTCTTAGATCCAGGTGAATTTTGGTTCAAATCTAGGTTCAAGTCCCATAGTTAGGGGATCTTTCAAATTAGGGGTATTTTGTAATTCTGAAACCTAGAATTAAATAATATACACTGTGTTTACAGGTTTAAGTGATGTAATGTCTATTAAGTGCTTTATACAGTATGAACTCCCTTAATAGATGCCTGATATATGTTAGCACCTTCTCTTTTCTCTATAATAATTCTGGGAGTTCTTTAGAGAAAGAGTGATTTTCTCTATGCGTGGTCTCTGCATATGATATGCTTATGTAGCATGCCAGGAGATCCATCAAA
This sequence comes from Talpa europaea, assembly GCF_964194135.1. Classification (NCBI taxonomy): domain Eukaryota; kingdom Metazoa; phylum Chordata; class Mammalia; order Eulipotyphla; family Talpidae; genus Talpa; species Talpa europaea. The sequence goes on along the minus strand of NC_140074.1, from coordinate 62,049,328 downwards.
GGAAAGCCAAGTTAGATAAACACACTATGGAAAGCTCCAACATATTGCCAGGAATAAATGCATGTGGAGGTAAACATTGAGATTTTTTGACTTACTCCATTTTGGACCATGTTTCTATTAGAAGTTAAATTTGTTCTCATATTGCATTTTAAATTCATCTATGCCCCCTTTTGTGTTTATAAACTTAGATAAAGCTTGGGAGGATATCTTGTTTCCAACTCCAAGGGCACAGTTTGAGTTTTTTAAGACAGGGGTGTCTAGATTAAACTGCAAATGAGACCTGACACGTTTGTTTCTTTTTCTTCCTAATGCATCCTTTCTAATTGGTTTAGTTTTTATGATTAATGAGGCTATCGTCTATCCTTAAAGGGGTGTGGTTTTCTCCCTCTCACTGCCTATCACAATGGTGTTTGCCTATTTTCCTTCTCACACTCATAGCTTCTCCAACTATTTTTCTTTGAGCTTTTATTGCACCTTCTCCATGAATAAACACTAAGGTGGGACAACACCCTGCTGTTTTTACCTGTTGGAGAGATCATAATCATAGAATTCAGGGGATTTCTGTGTTTTGAGTACTGTATTGATGTAATAAGAATGTCATTTTAATTTTTACTTTCTTATAATTAGTCTTTTTCCTGGTCCCTTATTTAGGTTTTCTAAATTCCTGCTATGAGTGAGACTATCTGGTATTTTTCTGTTTCTTTCTGGCTTATTTCACTGAGCATGATCCCTTCTAGCTCCATCCATGCTGCTGCAAATTGCATGAGTTTTATCTTTTTTGATTGCTGAGTAATATTCCATTGTGTATATGTTCCACATCTTCTTGATCCAGTCATCTATTTCTGTGCATTTGGGTTGTTTCCATAGCTTAGCTATTGTGAATAGTGCTGCTATAAACATAGGGATGCAGGTCACACTTTGGGGTTGGGGGAGGAGGGATTAGGGTCAAAATAAGGGGGGTGGGAATTGTATGGGAACTATAAGATGAAAATGCATACATTGTGCAAAAATGAAAAATTATGTGTGTATGTATATATATATATACATATATATGTATATATAAATAAATAAAACAAAACAAACGAACAGACAAATACAAACTTTGAACTCTGACGACAGAACTGAGACTAGCGGGGACGGGGGCGGAGGAGGGTAGATGAGAACAAAGGGGTCCCCATGGACTATGGTGAAAGATTTTCAGTGCTTTGGTGATGGGCATGGTATAATAACACAATTCCAGATGTATGAAACTTCACCCCTAAAACATATAGAGTGTTGTAAACTCCTTACCTCAATAAACACAATAAACTTTAAAAAAAAAATGTCATTTTAAAAAATCAACCTTCAGGGCCTCCCCAGTGGCGCAGTGGGTTGAGCGCAGTGCTGTGAAGCTGTCCGCAGCCTCTGCAGCGCAGATTCGATTCCCATCCGGCCCGGGAGACACTCACATGGCGCAGCACACCTCTCCTGCCATGACCACTGTTCCCCTCAGCGGTGTAATTTGGTCGTCTGCCTGTTCTGCTCCCCACTCTGTCTCTGATGAATCCTCTCACCCTCTCGTGCCTCTGACCTGTACCTCAGTGCTTGTGTAAATAAATAAATCTTTAAAAAATAATTTCTTTAAAAAAATAAAAAATAATAAAAAATCAACCTTCATTTGCTGTGTGATGATACCGCCATTTGATCATTGCATAGCACCTCTTAAGAACTGCCCTTAAGTTACATTTGACCCATTTCATAAATGATTACTCTAGGTAGACTCAGGCTGGGAGAGAAGTGATAACAGTTGTTACCTGCCCCTTCGCATCAGACAAAATGTTGATGAAGGGACCTTGGAGCAGATTGGAGGAAAGCAGTGTTCAAAGATTCAGATAAGCTTTGGGAGCAAGAACTCCAGTCCTCTGGGGAGAGGGTAGGAGCTGGTTGTTAGTGAACTGGGTAACCATCTGCTTTCAATATTTTCACAGGGAGGAGCCTTTACTGGGCACCATAGGGAAATTTGGAAGCCTTAGTTCAGGCCTGGAATGAAGGGCCATTCAAATGGATTAAAGTTTGCACCCCAACTCTTTTAAGGACCTTGCATACACTAGAAGTGTTTAATATTCAACAGTTAATTGTGGCTGACCTCTAGCATGCTGGATTACGTGTGGGGAGTGGGTGGGAACTCAGGACTCAACACCACTGTCACGCGTAGAACCCACTGCTGTGAGAAATGACAGGAGAAACTCAGTTGCTCATCATCCCATTCTCTCTAGTTCCCTTTTCAAGGTTAACTTGAAGAAATAGTGCTGACCCCACTGATAGGATTCTACTCCCCAAGAGTGGGGAACACAGAAGACACAGGGTTCTGTGATGATTGTTGTCCTAGTTACACCATGAGGCTTAACTTTCAAATGGCTTATCAGGAATATATAGAACAATATACTCCTTTCTTCCTTTCCCCATTTTATTAACAACAAAAACCTTTTTGCTGTGATTCATACTGAATTAGATGTTATGTATACATATATATGTATATGCCAAGTATACAGAAAAAATGTAGAGAGAATTATAATATATGGTATGTCTATTACCCAGCTTTGTAAAATTTTGCATTTTGATGTAATTGCTTCAGAATCATTTGGACATAAATACATAAATAAATGAATAAAATAATGAATAAAATAAATAAGACAAGTGAATCATTATAGATAATGCTAGAGCCCCTTATACTCCCCAATTCTATTCCTGCCCTCTTGGCTCAGACCATAAATTGATATTTATCATGTCCTTACATTTATGTTAATAAATGTCTACATAGGAACATATGGACATGCATAGTGCATACTGCAGGTTTTTAATATTCATAAGAATTGTGTACTACATGTATACTTGTGAAAATTGCTTTAGTCATCAGCATTCATGGGCTCCACTTTGTTCATTTTGATTGCTTTGTAGTGTACCTCCCTGATCAGATTGGATTTATCCATTCTACACTTGACGAATAGTTGTTGCTTCTGGTGCTTTGATGCTATAAAAGAATGGCAATGAAAATTATTATGCATGTCTCCTTAGGCCCATTGTGAGTTTTCCTAGGGTTAGAATCTTCAATCATATTTATAAATTTTAGTAGTTTTTGTTTTTCAAAGCAGCTGTACTAAAATTTAATACCTCCAGTGATGTATATAACAGTTCTCACCAACTCCTGATTATTTCACACAGTTCATTTTTGTCAACCCAATGAAATGATCTATTGGATCTCTCTGCAGTTTGTATTTAACTTTCTGTGATTCCCTATAAGGGTAATTATCTTGTCGTGTCATCAGTGGTCATTAAGTTTCCGCTTGTGAATTGCTGGTCCCTGTCTTTGCTTACTGGATTGTTTAGCTTTTCCTTTTGGTTTGTAGGAAGTCCTAACATTTCACTGTAAACTAAGCCTTTCCTGGCTACATTGCCAAACTTCCTACTAGTCTTTAGCTTTTCTTTTCACTAATTATAAAATCCTTTATAGCACAGAATTCTTAAATTTTTAATCAGTCGTATTTTATCGATGGTTTGCTTTTGTTTAGAAAAATTCTCCCATTTATGGTAATAAGTATGCATATGGATTTTTATTCTAAGAAGATTTGTTTAACAAGTGTATTTATATTACCTGATGTTGACTTCAGGCATAGATCCTCTGTTTCTTTTTTTGATACACTTGAGCAGTTCTGCCGTTTTCTCCATTCATGGGTAAAGCCACACTTCTCAAAACAAGGTACCATATTAAAGTATGTGCTCTAGCTCTCAAATCTATTCTATTAGGCTATTTGTATATTTTTGTATCAATATCATATGTTTTAAGGCTTGCACTTTAAAATGTGGTATAATGGAAGACATCTATCAAAGTTCTGTTTTCCAGATTACCTTGAATATTCTGGTTTTTTTTTTTTTTTTTTTTTGTGCTTCCATAACTATGTTCAGAAAGCCTTCAAGTTCCATGAAAAACCCTCAGATTTTCCTTTTGTTACACTAAACTTAGATGTCAATATAAACATTTTATTATTTGGTTTTCTTACAAGCCTTTGAGTATTTCAACTTATTCCTAGAAATATTAGAACTTTTGTTGTTATCCATGTTTTCTTGAAATAATTGTTTTCCTGCTGTTTCTATTCTAAGAATACCATTGGGCCTCCTCTGGTGGCGCAGTGGTTGGAGTGCTGGGTTGCGAGGCTGCCTGTAGCCTCTGCAGTGTCAGTTTGGTTTACATAGCTGTTTTTTAGAAGTATAGGCTCTCTCCCTTCCGGTGTTGTTACCACACCACACCTACCACCAAACATCTGTATTCCACCACCCACCATTCTCTGTGTGCCTCCCCACATTGTCTTCACACCACCCCCTCCTGCTCCCTCTCTGGTAGCCTCAGTTCTAGTCCATTTCAAGGGTTAGTTTTTCAGTTTGGTTTTATCTGACCTTTAGTTTGTTTTCTCTGTATTCTACATATAAGTGATACCATCTGGTATTTGTCTTTCTCCTTTTGACTTATTTCACTCAGCATAATCTCCTCCACTTCCACCCATGTTGCCACAAAATGGCAAGTGTTTAGTTTTTTTTGATAGCTTTGTGTATTGTGCACAGATACATCCCATTTTCCTAATCCACTCATCTGGATTTGGGCACTTAGGTTGTTTCCATAGCTTGACTAGCATAAGTAGTATTATAGTGAACACAGAAGTACATGTTTCCCTTCAAATTAGTGCTTTTGTAGTCTTTAGGTAGATACCTAAGGAGTGAACTTGGTGGGTTAAATGGTAGATTGATTTTCAATCTTTAGCGAAAACTCCATACTGTTTTCCATTGGGGCTAGACCCATCTACATTCCCACCAACATGGTAAGAGGGTTCCTTTTTCTCCGTATCAGGGTAAGAGGGTGCCTTTTTCTCCATATCCTTGCCAGTACTTCTTGTTTCTGGTTCTTTTGAGATGGGCTGTCCTCACAAGTGTGAACTGGTATCTCATTGTGTTGTTGATTTGCATTTTCTTGATGGTCACCTGATACTTAATCTAGCAAATTCGCTAAACTCGCAATACAGTTTGTGCAATACAGTTTGTTTATAATTATCTTGCATTTTCTATGGAGCTGTATATATAATTTGTGAAAAATAACTAGTTTTTTCCTCTTTTCCTTTTTTTTTGGAATTCAGTCTTGATCCTTTCATTAGTTTTTATACTCATCTTACTATTTTGGCTGTGAACACAGCACATGGTTAAACATAGCACATGCTTAAAGCAATGGTAATTAAGCTTTGTTTTACAAGGGAATACTTTCATAAAATACTATAATTGCCAAACACTTTTTATCAAGTTAAGGAAGTTCTCTTCTAATTCTAGATTGCTAAATTATCTTGAAAGGGTGTTAGATTTACCAAACAATTTTGCCATGTTTATTGTTTCGATCATTTGCCTTTTTTCTTCCCTTCAGTTTTTTCATGTAATGAATTATATTACCAGATTTTGAAATGTTAAATGGTCTTTGCATCTTAAAAAAACCCCTATTTCATCTTGATCTTATATGTGTGTACATTTCAAAACAAATGGCAGTAAAATGCTGGACCATGCTAACATGTAAGATAGTAGCAGAAGCATTGGAGTGAATGCTTATCAAAGGGACTGGGTTACCTTTAGACTTATGAATATGTATGTTAAAATACCGAGAATGAGCATTAAATAATAGAAAGTATAGCTCTTGAGCCAGATGGTAGGGAAAGGGGGCAGGAATATAATAACATCATCAGTTCCTTTCTCTTCAATCTGATATTTGTGGACTTAATCCTGCTGCAGACTATTCTCCTGATTCTACATGGTAACCCTTCTGTCCTTTCACTTGTTTGGATAATGAGTTCATCCTTAGTGGGGCTGATTTAGGAGAATCATGTGTAACTGCATTGATATCTGGCCTTCCAGAGAGGTTTGATGCTTGCTAGTGCCAGGCACGTGGAATGGGAGGGGCTGGGGATATCACCCGCTCAGGATACAATTAATGTTATTTTCTCCCCTGTGGGTTCTTGGGTTTGATAGTCTAACTTGTATGATCTATAGAGTTTGGGTCATGATTTCTTAAGAGAGTCTTTTAATTTATTTGTTCAGTGGCCTAAACTAACACAGTCAAACTTCTTTATTTTCCCCAGTGCAACTGGGTAGATTATTATTATTATTATTGTAATTTTTTCCTCTATTTTACTGATACTAGAGATCTTCAAGACTCCTAACACTGGGTCTCACATCTCAGGGTTTTTTTTATTTTAATTTTTATCCTTCAGCTAAGATAGCAGAAGAGATGAATTATTGTACACACATTACATTCAGCCAACTGAGAACAGAACTAGTCAGGGATGTCATAGGTCCAGAGCAAAGGATCAAAAGGTTTTGGTATGAGAAAGGTGGTCTCAAAGGTGGTCACAGAAATCAGATGGTAATGGATGTTCTAGATTCCTTGAGACAAAACTCTAGACAGTAGCATGCAACCCAACAATCATGCCAGCATTCCTGGCTTCTGGCTTATTTCTGCTCCTGTGGCTTCCATGGGTGCTATAAGTTTACTTTCCCTCTGCCTCATCTTTCTTTTTCGCATGTCAGCCTGCACATTTGCTTCTTCCTCCTTTTGGCTCTTACGGTACAATCCAGGGATATTCAGAACACTATTTGATCAAACTAGTGGTCATATTTGCTAAGAATTTTTTAAACTAAGTGCAAGATATAAAGAAAAAGGCGGGATGTGAGCTGTCTTCAAGAATTCTAATTCTCGGCATCCCAGACAAACAAGGCTCAGGAAGAGTGATTTATTTTACTTGATATGAACTTTTTTTCAGTTTCTCCTTCGTAACTTTTTATTTTCTAATGTCATTTTCATAGTATGATTAACTGTATTATTATAAGCATCCTCAATCCTTTTTGGATTGAAGTGAGAATATAAATAATCAAGTATACTCTAATTGATGATGTTAAAATTTAGGAAAACACATAATGAAACAATATGACTCCACATTTTAAAATATATATATTTTGCTTTTTGTAGAGCAGTGTCAAAGTGACAACTTCTCTGTGGAGGTTACATTAGGTAGCATATTTCTCTTGTCTTCCAAAAAGAAAAAGTTCTCAAACGTTATAGATTGGTTGATGAATGCTATTCTGGGGATAAGGAGTCATGGGGGTAGACAGAGCTGACCACAGGAATGTCGAACAGTACATGCTGGCTTTGGTCAAAGAACGTTTGATGCATAGTGACCTCTTTAAAATGTTAGGACTGGTGTTCCTTGTGGGGACTTACATTACAAAGTGTCTGTGAGAAATCAAACATACTATGTGAGAACAGAGATGTAGAATAATAGGGCAATACTATCCTATTTATTTTTTTTTTTTTTTTTTTTTTTTTTTTTTTTAATTTTCTAGAGGCATGGCTTATTTATTTTATTTATTATTTGTTTGTTTGTTTGTTTTATACATGCACTGGGTACAGTCAGAAGTGTGGGAGGGTGAGAGAATTCACCAGAGCCAGAGCGGGGAGCAGAGCAGGCAGAAGGACCGAAGTACACTGCTGAGGGGAGCAGCGGGCGGCAGGAGAGGTCTGCTCGCCATGTGGGACCCTCCTCCGGTGGCCGGGGAGCAGCCGGGGATCGAACCGGCTGCAGAGGCTGCAGGCAGCTTCGCAACCCAGCGCTCAACCGCTGCGCCACCGGGGAGGCCCAATACTATCCTATTTATAAACCAACTGTGTTTACAGATACCCTAAATAACAGGTCAAAATAGATTTTACTATGGTAAATATTCCAATTGCAATGTTCTGCAAAATTCTCATCTGTCTCATGTATTTTAAGCAAGATTTTTGGGCCATGTGGCTTTTTGAGTTGACTTCAATGACATGCAACCACCAAGCACAGACCTTGTCATTTATTTAACTCCAACTGTCTTTAATCTTGAGGATGGTAATACAGTGAGAATCCTTGGGGTTTCAATATAATCATAGAACATATTTGGAATGAGATTTTTCAAGTGCTTTCATTTTGTTTTCTTTGCCATATTTACCAGAGAAGTCTTGTACGATATGTCTTTTAGTTTGAATCTGTGGTTTCTTCCTTTTTTTTTTCATCTTTCTTCCTTTCTCTTAGTTCACAGCCATGAATGAACCACAGTGCTTCTACAATGAGTCTATCGCCTTCTTCTATAACCGGAGTGGAAAGTATCTTGCCACAGAATGGAACACAGTCAGCAAACTCGTCATGGGACTTGGGATCACTGTGTGCATCTTCATCATGTTGGCCAACCTACTAGTCATGGTGGCAATCTATGTCAACCGTCGCTTCCATTTTCCTATTTATTACTTAATGGCTAATCTGGCTGCTGCAGACTTCTTTGCTGGGTTGGCCTACTTCTACTTAATGTTCAACACGGGGCCCAATACTCGGAGACTGACCGTCAGCACGTGGCTCCTCCGTCAGGGCCTCATTGACACCAGCCTGACGGCATCTGTGGCCAACCTTTTGGCGATTGCAATCGAGAGACACATCACAGTTTTTCGCATGCAGCTCCATACACGGATGAGCAACCGGCGGGTGGTGGTGGTGATTGTAGTCATCTGGACTATGGCCATTGTGATGGGTGCTATTCCCAGTGTAGGCTGGAACTGTATCTGTGACATTGAAAATTGTTCCAACATGGCACCCCTCTACAGTGACTCCTACTTGGTCTTTTGGGCCATCTTCAACTTGGTGACCTTTGTTGTCATGGTGGTTCTGTATGCTCATATCTTTGGCTATGTTCGCCAGAGGACGATGAGGATGTCTCGGCATAGTTCTGGGCCCCGTCGGAATCGGGATACCATGATGAGTCTCCTGAAGACTGTGGTCATTGTGCTTGGTAAGTTTTTTTTTCTTTATAGATTTTTCAGTACTTTAATATAAACCACATTAATTTATGAGAGTGGCAAATAAAAATATGAATATTCACTAGGTACATGTTCAGGAATGATGAGGGAATGAGGCAACTGTATATCAAATATCTGTGATAGGCCTTCCCTGGTGGCGCAGTGGTTGAGCACTGGGCTGTGAGGCTGCTCGCAGCCTCTGCAGCGCTGGTTAGTTCCCTGGCCGCCGGTGAGGGTCCCACAAAAAAAAACAAAAACAAAAACAAAAAAACCAAAAAACAAACAAACAAATATCTGTGATGAAGTCAGCATCATGGTTTTACAATTATAGAATTGACTTTAGGGCAGTACATGTTCCAGTGATGTACTACAAATGATGATGTGAAGGTGGCATCAATGGATTTGTCCATCAAGTTTTGAAAATACCAGCTTCTGAAAGATTTCTTTACAGCCCCAATTTTGGGCTTTTTGTCATATGGTCTCTTTACTATAGATTTTCAGAGATAATATGCTTTTAGATAATAAAAATATATAGCTACTTGTAGGAGTCTGTTTCTTTCATGTTCTGTAATTTTTGCTACATTTAGGTAAATATTAAGGTTTTTGTATGGATTTACTGTACAAAATCAATTGGAATTTAGTAGCATTCTGTGACATTCATTTTTATGAAAACATGTCTTTTTCGCCATTTTCATTTTGTAGTAGTGGAAGTTAATTCATATTTCAAGGTGAGGAGTGAGGTTTTATGTTTGTATATATACTTAGTAACTTTCTTCTTTAAATAACCATAGTTTAACCTAGATGAAAAAATTCGTGATAGTGATCAAGAGGAATATGTACTCAGAAAGTAGTTAAAAAGCACCTAATAAGTTCCAGGCTCTGTGTTGTCCGTTGGACTGAACATTTCTTTTAAAGCTTAGCATTGACTGTTTTAAAAATTCACACAGTGAGAATTTGTTTAAATAATACACTACTAACTGACATAGTCTCTATAGACTAGATCAAATTAATGTTTGATTGCATTTTGGAAACCTTTTAAAAAAAGTTTCAGCAAGTCATCTTTCCCCATGGAGATTCAGTGGAAAGTTTCTCTAATTCCCTCTGCTCCAATTTGTAAAGCATTGTTGAATGAATGTAACCTGGGGTTGTGTGACTCCTCTGAAACTGGGAATTATGTTAATTTTAGTCACTGGAAAGAGAGCCCTAATTATAGCCTTCTAATTGATGCAGTGGTTCATTAGGGTGAATGCATAAATGGGGATCATTTCTGGGGATCCTTATTTTGACTCCCTGGTCCACCTATAAGGACAAGGCCTTGTAATTGCTGACCATAACTTAAGTGCTGCCTGCAACTCACTGGCACACATTTCGGTAATATTCTTTCTGAACTCCCACTCACTCAGGGTGTGAGACTGTCTTATTACATTCAGGGGAATTTGGTAGAAGTACAAAAATTTTTTCCTTATATGTTTAATCATCAACAAAACCTTGAGCATTCCCCTCAAGATGTATTTTCTATGATATGATTGTAACATCTTAGTTTATCATGAATGTTACTTTTGTTTAAAGTTAAATAACACAAGATACTTTGGCATTGACTTCAATGTTCACTTCCTGATTTGAATTTCTGTTGAGACTTTTCATGCTGGTATGCCTTTTCTGTTTTTACCTCCAGTCCTGCTTATAGTTCATAGCAGCACCAGCAGAAAATGAGCACTGACCTTGGGCTATGAACCTGCCAAGCAACTATTTTAAGTTTGATCTTCATGAAATGCCCAACATAGTCTGGTGTATAGTATGCTTAACAATTTATTTAAAATTAACTTCTGTGCCTTGTTGGGTTGTTTTGTAGGTTAAATATGAGTTATTTTGAGGGTTTATGGGACTTCAGTTTCAGTGTCCAACTACACAGAATGCCTCTTCTGTCCCACCACAGCAACCCCAAACTGGAAAATAGCAGAAATGTTGCTCTCTGAAGTTTGAAGTAGTAGATTCCAGAAAGATTGAATATGGGCAGATAGATACGTTTGAAATGAATAGCATTATTTGTACAGATACATGATAGAAGAGGTTTGGGAACATAGAAAGTACCAGTGATAAGAACCTTGGTGATGCAAGATAAGTGTGTGATTATAATACAGGAAGGAGAAATTGAATACGTCAATAGTGGTCTTTTTGAGAAAAGCTGCAAATATTGGTAGAATGAAGCATGGGAAGTTGGAAGGCTGAGAGTAGGGAATTCTCAACCCTAAAGAGATGTTTGTCACAGTGACGCCTGTTCCCTCTGGTGCTGTCCTATGTGGATTTCTGTGTCCATCTTTGTGTATCCGTGATCACAGGCAAGAGATGGATTGGTCTTATAGTAGTAAGAGTTCTAGTCTGTGTGAAACTATTCTCATTATAAATCAATTTATTGATGATCAAATTTTTGGTGGTACATATTTAACTTATATCTGTCATCTCTGCCAGATTGTCTGCTTTGTGACAGCAGGTTATCATTTAATGATGTGTTTTCCATATTATCTGGCATAGTATCTGGTACAGGGTAGGTGCTCATTAATTAATTTTTGAATGAATAAATGTGGCAGCAAGCCAGGTTTTTGAATTTTCAAAACTGAGGACCAAAGAGAACTCTGGTGATTTACTAACACATATGCCACTTTATTCAGCATGTGGCACAAGCTACATGCCTATCATATTTCATGCCTTGCAATCACTTAACAGCTTGGAAGGTGACTGGTCACAATGAACGCACAACAAATAATGTTTGTTTTACTATCATTTAGTCTGGAAATGATTATGATTTGATGATCTGTGTGGAAAAACTTCAGTTTCCATTTCACCACATCAAATTGACCTCTGGGTTTTAGACCTATTTCATGATCAGGCAAAGGATTTGCTGGTCAGCAAACTGAATTTCTAGAAGTAAACAAAAATAAAGACATCGTTAAGATTTCTCATGGCATGAGATACCATCTTACACCAGTGAGAATGGCACATATTAAAAAAACTAGCAACAACAAATGTTGGCGAGGGTGTGGAGAAAAAGGAACTCTTCTGCACTGTTGGTGGGAGTGCAAACTGGTCCAACCACTATGGAGAGCTGTGTGGAGATTTCTGGACCTACTAAACATAGAGCTTCCATATGATCCAGCAATTCCACTCCTAGGTATTTACCCAAAGGACACAGAAACATCAATTCCAAAGAACACCTGCACCCCTATGTTTATAGCAGCACTGTTTACAATAGCTAAGCTTTGGAAACAACCCAAATGCCCAAAAATAGATGACTGGATCAAGAAGATGTGGTACATATATACCATGGAATATTACTCAGCATTCAAAAAAGATAAACACATGCAATTTGCAGCAACATGGATGGCGCTGGAAGGGATCATGCTCAGCGAAATAAGCCAAAAAGAAAAAGAAAAATACCGGATGGTCTCACTCATAGCAGGAATCTAGAAAACTTAAATAAGGGACCAGGAAAATGAATAACTATAAGAAAGTGAAAATCAAAATCAACAAAAAACTATGAACCAGAGACACTTTTAGGGGGGCGGGGGTGGGAGGGGAGGGATTGGGGTCAGAATGGGGGGGCTGCAATTGTATGGGGAATATAACAATAAAATTTAAAAAAAAAAAAAAAGATTTCTCATGGCAGCACCAGTAAGTAGTACTTTTTAAGCACAAGGTTGTATATAAGCTGCTTTTGAGTGCATACTGAATCCTAACATTTTTGTCAAGCCCTTAGGTAGCATTCATGAGATTAGGTGCCTTAAAAGGTCACACAGCAAAAAGTATAGGCACTGCGGTTCGGTCCTGGATCCACGGGTTTTTTACCATGTGGACCTGCCTCGCTATAATAAAAATAACCACCACCACATGCTTTATTTTGTTGTCAAGTTTAAACAGTACTGTGCTATTAAGCTGAAACATTTGATCCCATTTGTTTCTGTTGATACTGCCTAGAGGTCTGTGCTATGTTTCTGAGCAGAAGAAAGCTTTAAGGGAGCATTCCTTTCGTCCCTTTGCTTCCCTGGATGACGCGCATGCCTCAAATGTCATCAGCCTTTCCACTGCTGGTGTTTCTGATGGAGGGAGCCATCTGTGCAAGGTGTAGTTAAATTGAGGTTTCATTATCCCAGCGTGAAATCATGTCATCCTTACCGAGGTGGGAGCTCTCCTTACTTGACATTTTACCAAGAATTCCTTTTGAGTCTGTTCCACAGTTGAATCAGAGCTGTAGTCAAGAAGTTCTTCCTTATTTGTCCACAGCCTGTCTTGCATTGTCAGTCCTTGCTTTTCCTGCTCTGTTCCTTGCGATGATAGTTCTATTGGGATACTTGGGACAGAAAAACCAAAACAAACCAAACCAGAATTTGGAAAGAGAAACTGATGATGTGGGTACAAAGGTTTTGCCATCAAAACCCTGGGACACAATGAGGGGCATAAGGCAAAGTGCATCCAGGTGGGGTTTATCTCATTGAGGATGAAGTGAGTGATACTCATCTATTTGATAGGCTGGAAATGCGCAGCACCCAAGCTGAGTTACCCCTTGCTACCCATGTACTCTGTGCCAGCTCAGTACTTGGCACTCTCTTTTGCACACGGAGGACACTTGGTATTGTGTAACCTCACACCAGGGAAAGTTGCATTTGCCCCATTTTCTACTGAGGGGACTGAGCTCATTAGCTTGTCCAAGACCACTCACTTTGCAAGTGAAAGAACTGAAATCCAGCTGTGGAGTTGTGGACAGTGACCTCTGCCTTCTCTGAAAGGAGACAGTTACTGGAGGTGATAAGTGGTGGGATCAGAGTAAGTTAAGCCTATTGTTTTCTCCTTCACTTTGAAGAAAGATAATTTGAGCAATATCCTGTTAACTAATCTGGAAGTATTTCTCTTTTCAATTTAATTCAGCAAACATGTAGTTGGATGCTAATTGTGTGCTAAGGGATAAAATAATGAGTAAGGTAAAAGCCATTCTTTACAGACCTTCTGTGGTGTTGTAGAGACTAATAAAGAGACAACCCCAGAGGGGAGCGGGGACTCCTTGGGGGAGGGACCATGGTCTCTGGTGAAGGACTGTAGGTGCTTTGGTGGTCAGTGTGGTGTGGTAACCTCTGTCTGAAGAGGTGTGATCCTGTACCTCTGATTATATATAGTTCTAAACCAATGTTACCTCAATAAAAAAATGAAACAAATAAAAAAGAATAAAAAGAGCTGAAAAACACTGGGCTCATGTACTAGTAGAAGTGTGGGCAGAATGAGCCCGAGGAGGAATTATTGAGCTGGGTTTTGGTGTATGTGGAGGAGCTTGTGTCCCCTTATGGTGGGAGTGGAGGAGACGCAAAACAACAGCAGACAAAATGTCGTCTCTGAGGAACTGAAAGCAGGCAGCGTGATGATCAGCTTTCAGTACATTGAGTGTGTACAGCATTGACTGGAGGGTCATAGTGTTCACAGCACGCCAAGGTGTTGGGCTTCTGCCTCGGAGTGATCAGAGACATTGAAAGATTCCCCCAGATAAAGAACACCAATTCCTTACAGGAATAACCATCTAACCATCTAAACAGACAATTAGTGGTGAACACAGACTAACTGGTTGGGTCACTGGTAAACTGAGGATGTAAGGTCACCCCCAAGTAGGGTCTGTGTTCTGTTTGTTTCTATCCTTTCCACAGTTCTCTTTTGGCTTTATAAATGCACAATTTAACACTGGATTGTTCCACTGTGAAAATACAGCAAAGGAAAACTTTTTTTTTTTAAATGAAAGATCTTCCAAGATTTAGCATTTCAGAGCTGAAAGGGTCCTTAAAAATCACACCACCCCAGTGAATTGAGACATTTAGGCATGAGTTAGCTGCTGGCCCCAGCAGGATCCAGGTTTCCTGACTTCCAGCAAGGTGGTAATCTTACTGCCTGTTCCCCCACCTTGTTTGGTCCCATCTGCATTTTTCCATCATTTTCTTCCCAGTAAACATCAACATGTATTTATGTGGCTAGTCCAGGATTAGATATAAACATCGGGGCTGTAAAGGTATGTGGCTCCAAAGAAAGGGTCCTTTTTAATTTTGCCTCTTATAAGCAACTTGTAATTTTTGCAATGAAACTTCGACAAAAGTTATCAGAAACTGTATGGCTTTTACACTCTTAGTGTCCTGGCAGCTTTCTTAACAGTATTGTATTCACTTTTTATTCAACTTTTCTGTTTATGTTTTACCTAGGAGATGTGAGTGTGTGTTCTCATATTTATTGAGGCAAAATATCCCAGGGATCTATTATTGACTCTGCCCTTAACTCTCTGGGTAATTTTGGGCACTTTGCTTTCTCTGTGCATTAATTTCTTTGAATCTTCATCTGTTGGGTAAACTTGAATACTTTGATTAATAAGATTGTGCAAGAGTTGTATTTAATGCTTTATGATAAAATGATAAGGGCAGTGACTACTATGTATCGGTCATGTAGCATTTTCCAGTGGAAAACACAGAAATGGAATTGAAACAAAAACAAGGGACTATGATTTCTCTCCTTATCAACTTCTCTCATACTTACCCATAGGTGTATTATTCCCCACGAAAGGGGGTGGCACATTTATAGAGAACAGTGTCAAAAACATGTTTTTTTTTCCTGTTTTGCTTTACTCTTTTGTAGAGAGCTTTGACAGTGAGGGAAGTTGTTCCTTCTGGCCCCATAACTAGTGAAAGGGAGCAGACACAGGAGTCTTCTTAGTCCCTGGCCCTAGCTGGCCAGCTGCACATCCTGTTGCTTTGAAGAGGAACGAAAGCTCCCCCAAGTCTCCTCATGCCCCTGTGGCATCCCCGTGAAGGCCTCTTTGAGGAAGAACCTGAGAGAATATTCATGAGAGCCCTGATTGTTTGGTCAGCCCTGAGGCTGGCTTGGCACCTTGGGTATGGTCAGAAGAGACACCCCCAAGAAGCCCCACAGAGATGCCCAGACCTTAAATCCCAGGCCCAGGTCAAAAGAAAAAAACAACTTTTAAATAAAGCTCTTTATACCTTTTGTTGCCTGTTTCCATTCAAATATTTTTATTTGGAAGAATCTTTTCAACAGAAACAAAAACCAGAAGTACCACAGTAACCTAACCGAGTTCCTTTTGAGGTGGGGCCAGAGTAGCCTGAACATAAAGCTCTTTCTTAATTTAGCCCTCATGGAAGTGATTCAGACCTTGTCTGGTTGAGACTCCTGCTAGTCTCAGTATAAAAGTTGCATAGTCATCTGTCCTCATCTTTAAAGTCATAAATGATGTTAGGAACTGGAATAAAAGCCTTAACGATAGATAAAGTTTATTAGATAATCAAAGTGAGGATTTGAGCTCAGAAGTAGCCCAGCAGACTGTACTCTGAGAACTGCTCCAATCATCACAAGTTTGAATTGAGTTTATATAGGTAGAAACTGTGAGCAATTGACTTTAAAACTGTAATCTTGCAAAGGGGAGCTTGTCATTCTAAATTATTGTTTTTACCTAAAGATATGCTGATGATCTCTCTACTCAGAGGAAGGAAAGCTTGGGATTTAATCTCTTTCTAAAGAATGCACTGGGCAGAGCTAGACTGGGGACCCATTCTTTAAGTCTTTATCCAGCACCTTGGTCATTTGTAGGGGTTGAAAAGGCCAACTTTACCCCAAGGGGAAAGATTTGGCATAAATTTCACAGACTTCAAGTCTATGCAGGTGGCTTTGCTAGAGCAGGGAGGGATCATTCCCAGAACATTTTTTTTTTTTTTAGTGTGTTCACAATGCAGAGATTCCTTGAATGAATTGCAAGTAATGGGAATCCCTGATGCCTAGGGACTGGAGAGCTATGATTTTGGGTCAGAATAGACCTGAATTTGAAGTTTGAGTTCTGGTTCCTCACTTACTAGTTCCATAACCCTAAGTAAATGGCTTAACCTTCTTGACCCTCAGTTTCAGAATTAATAAAGTAAGAAAGAGTAGGACCATTCTCAGTGTCATGTAAAGCTCTTAGCATGGGGTCTGGCTCATAGAAAATACTTCTATCATTACTGTTCCTTCTTGCCTACACATATGTTTCCTCTCCATCCCCACAACACACCCACATACATACAATAATGGATTTTGTGGTTGTGATGATGCTTAATTTGACATGGTATAAAGGTAATACTGTATTTCAACAGCTGTTGGTAGTAACAGTTCTAACAGGCTGTTCAGTTTATTCTAAGTCACTTTTGATTTTCCAAATATACAGCTATACTTCAGAGCGTCTTGCGTGTTATTGTTGCTCCTCAGCCATGTATAGGAAAAGTCCTGTTAGCTCCAAAAGAAATGGCAGTGTTCACCTGGCAGTATGCCCAGAGGTGATTCAATGGTGCTGAACATTAAAGTCAGTTCTGGATAGGAAAAGGCCACTTTCTCAATGTCTGTTGGAGCGGGCCATCAGCCTGCGGGTGAATGGCACTGCTAGGGCACAGATGGCATCCTTTATTGGACCATTCTGTTTCCTTCTTAGCCACCAGGTCTTACATATATGGGTAAAATGCAAAAGGGATGGCGTCATAAGACTGTATTTCTGTGTTCCAGCCTAACCCTGCTTTATAGCATGACCACCTATGGTTCCTTTACTCCAGTCTCCTCACTGTTCACCGGTAAGGAAGGAATAATAATCCCTTTTCTAATTTCTCACTGCTACTTCATGCATCTCTTTGGTGTACCATTATGGACAGTCTGTGATGGCAGGTGTTTACCACTCCAGCATCTAGAACAGGATTCAGGGCCTCCCCGGTGGTGCAGGCAGTTGAACACAGTGCTATGAAGCTGTCTGCAACCTCTGTAGTGTGGGTTCGATCCCTGCTGGCCGGCGAGAATCCCACATGGTGCTGCAGACCTCTCCTTTATCGCCTGCTGCACCCTTCAGCAGTGTCTTTGGTCCATCTGCCTGTTCTGCTCCCCGCTCTGTCTCTGGTGAATCCTTTCACCCTCCCATGCCTCTGACTACACCTTAGCTCTTGTATAAAAATAAATAAATCTTTAAAAAAACTAAGAAAAAAAAAGAAAAAACTAATTTTTTTTTAGAACAGGATCCACCACTTAGTAAACTCAAGGTATTTGTTGAATGAATAAATCATTTATATCTCCTTCTCTATCTCAGGACTATACAGGTTACCTAGTAACAGTAAAAATATACCTGTGTAGCTTGAAATTTAATGCAATTTAGTAATGAGTCTCATTCATAGTTTGTTATAAGATAGTTGTAATAAGATAGCTGAGCTTCAGATCAGGGTGTCACCATGTCCTGGTAACTATCTTTCAGGTCCTGGAAATACATAATAACTCTAGAGCCCTTCTTACTTCCCATGAAATATTAATTTGCACATATGATAAGTTATCCCTTTCCTAATAGTTACCTTTCAAAATTGATTTGCTTTAGAACCAATTGATGGTCAGTCCTGTCAAGGACATTTTCAGGCTAAGTTCCAGTGTGAGCTCATTAATAATAGTTTATTTATGTAAAAGAGTAGCCATGTACCCTATTTTCAAAGAGCTCTCATTTTAGTAGATCATAATAGATAATTTAAACAAATGGATACAATTTAGTGTGGCAAATAAAGATATGAGCTGCTATGGGAGTCCCGTCTTTTGATTGGGCAATGTCAGAAGACTTCATGATGAGGTGATCTCAAAATTGTATCTTAGTCGAGTTGGAGTTTGTCATGTGAACCCAGGCCAAGAAGAAATTATTTCCATTAGATATCCTTCGCAATTCTGAATTGAATTAAATTTTCAGTTGCTTTCCTTGGACTGCCATTGATATGTCTCCTAGATAGGACAGTAACCCCTGTTAAACTTCCAAATCTCATGTAAATTGCTAGGGGGCTGGTGGTAGGGAAGTTTACAACATTTGAAGACACTGTTTATAAGTTTTTTGCCCATGTCTCACACTGGTGTAATATATTCATTTTTTTGAAGTGGCCAAAATTAGCAGATTCTTATCATTAATTGGTTGTAAAACAAATTAATTTTGAATGGTGACTGACGTAGGAAAGGAATAACTTACCATATGTGCAAATTAACATTCTGTGGAAAGTAGGAAGGGCTCTGTAGTGATGATATATTCTCCAGGACTTGAAAGATCTTACCAGGGGATGCTAACATCCAGATCTAAAGCTCTGAACACCCAGAACTGGCGATGCAGTGTTCTTTGGTTTCTTAAAGTCTGTTGTGGCCTTGTAGAGTGGGAAGATTTAAGAAGAGCTGTAGTTGATTTCTTGTTATTGTTATAACAGTAAAATTCAAAGGCAGCTATTACATCCAGAAATATATAATCCTGATTTCAGGGATTTACATTCTTTGGAACTTCAAGCACTGTTATTTCCTGATACAGACATAATAAGTAATAATGAACATGGGATAAACCTACATACAAGTGTTTTATCAAATTTAGCAAATAAAAATAATTGTATGTGACCTAAATATGAACTAACAGAAGTATTCATTATTTATCTGAAATTCAAATTTAACTGGCATTCTATTTAGTTTGGCTACCTCAACACATACATGACATTGGTTTAGAAATAAAGCATTTAAAATGACTATCAATTACATACATAGATTTTCCTTTATGTCTTGGCAGGTTTCCATATTATCCCAGAGATCAATTTAAGTATACAAGGGCTTCACTTACTTGATATTTCTGATTTTTTTTTCTGAGTTCTCTGGAAATAAAGGGATAGGTGTGATATATAAGATCTTCTGTTTGTTTCTCAGAAATAATTATACTTAACAGATAATGTTGTATACCTCCATTCAAAATTAAGTTCAAAATTAAGTTCATCTTTCATATATTCTTTGTCATCCTTTTTGGAAAAGACACTAACAAAATTTGTTTTTCCAAATAAACACATGATATTTTCCCCTGTGTTTCTGTATTTTATATATTTTCTTTGAGGTCTAAACTAGAGCTTTATGCCACCAAGAAGCCACCTTTTATTCCTGTGTTTTAGTAAAGATGATAGTGTCTAGACTGAGTGTGGTCATGGCTTTACTTAAACCCTGCCAGGTCTCCTTCACCAATAGAGGAGTTATTGTAATGATCCAAAGCAAATATGGAGTTCTAATAGGGTGACACAGCAATAACAGGGTCTTTTTTGAAGAAGTGGGATTTAATCTGGCATTGGGAGACTGGAAATTCATGGCTTCACCTATTTATCCTGCCCAAGTAGACTTTTGTTGACACAAAGAATGTTGCATTTTAAGTAGGGTTTTCCATGAGTTCATTCTACACAGGTATTTCTGTACTACAAAAAGCTTCTCTTCATGTGGCAGTCATGAATTCATATGCTTGAGTTATTTTCCTTTCTTTCGGGAGAGGGAAGATAGCCACTCAGGAGCCCAGTCTTACAGGACCTTCATAGAAGACTGATGAAGTGCAAAGTTGACAAGCTTTTGCTGTAGCCAGCAAGTGATTCACCATATTACGCTCAAGGGATTTGCTTTGCTAACTTTGCTGAGCATGGGTACCCAGGAATGTGTCTTTGTATATTGCCCTGGCCCAAAAAGGAAAGTATAATAAATCAAGATATAAATTGAGTATAAATCAGTGGAGTCAGTGAGTTTCTAAACAAAAACAGGAGAGGCTGTATTTGCACATCCTGCAAAGTACATACATAGTGATCAAATAAGCAAAAGTTCTAGGGATAGGAGCATTAGTTTAAATTGGCAAATTCCAATGTCTTGGGAAAAATGAAGATGCTGTCATTGAAAAACACTGTTTCTAAAGCACCATGCATACATTCTAGCATATTTGCAAGTACGTAAGAACAAGTTATTTGGAATGGAAGAGAATGCTTTAGCTACCAAATTTGAATAAGTCTGATTTTAGTACAGGTTATTACATTGCTGTGATGTGAGGATAAGATTGATATAATTCTGTAATGGATTTTAAAAGTATTTTAGTTCTGTCTGAATTGATAAGCCATGCAATCAGTCCTAAAACATGAGTAAATGAAAAAAAGGAAGCAGGAACAGAAAAAATTAGAAACAGAATTATAAAATAAATGTATCAGTTCCCTTATCTGACAAATAGAGATAATAAGTTTTTGTGAAGATCATATATGATAGTGATTTTGAAAGCTTCTTTTTATAGGAGGTGTCACATAAATGTAACTTATGAATGTTTTTACAGCTGCTGCTTATAGAGCAGTGACCAAAACCCAAAGCAAACCAAGCCAAAACAAAACAAAACAAAAAAAACAACAACAGACCAACTTTGGAATGCTAAGTAAGAAATGCAGAGTATGCAGATGCAAAAGCATTAAATATATTCTTTCTCAAGATTAGCCACTTACAGGTTGATGTGACTTTGGGCAATCTGCTTAGCATTTTGAGGGGTTCCTCATCTTCACCACGATGAACTTTGCTACCATGAAGAGCTTCACCATGTCAGTGTTTCTTCCAAGTGTAGCCCAAGGACCACCTGCATCTGAACCACCTGGGATGTTTGTTAAGCAGCCTGATGACTCCTGGGCACCAGCCCAGACCTGCTAAAGCAGGATTTTTGTGTTGCCATCCAGACACCCATAGTTCAATCATACAAACCTTAAAAATGACAGCCGTGGGGGTTTATAGATTTGGTTTAAATTCCACATCCTTAAACCAGTCCTTGCTCATTTCTAATCACCAGTTTTCACCAAAATGGATACAGTGTTGGTTCCACTTAAACAGTGGGTGAAGACCTGAGGCTTCTGGATCGTGCTGTATATCTGCTGTGCAAGGGCGAGGATAGGAGAGAGAAGAAGGCAAGGTGGGGCTAGGGAGGAAACAGAAGAACTAAGATGAAATTCTTAGTTCTTGAAAAGTTTACTGTTTGAGAAAATGGATGTTTTTATTCAATAGTTTTCTATCAAAATATTAGAAATATTTGCCATAATCCATTTTTTTCATCCTAGGAAAATCTGTCACTTTTTTAATTTAATGACTGAAAATATAACTGACCTATTATTACAAAGATAACTTGATATCATGGCACAGCTGAGTTTTTTTGGATGTAGATGTGTGACTTGATATTAATGGAAGGAGAAGCTTTTTATCTCCACAAGACAGGAGATAAAGCAAGAGTGTTTCACATTAGCATGATACAGTTGCCTGTGTCTGCATGGACACCTTTACAGAAACGCATAACCAATCATTTAGTTGTTCATTGGCTACATGAAGAATATCCTGTCCTCCTTTCCTTTCCTTCCAGAGGCAACGTGGCATAATCTAAAGAGCGTGGGACTTGGATTTAAGATATATGGTTTTAAGATCTCAAGTTGGCTGACATATAAAGTTAATCATCTGGGGCAGTACATATTTGACGTTTCTGATCTCTTCTGTTCCCTGTCTGTGACTGGAAGGGCATTACTAATCCCCCTGACCCCCCCGCCCCCCCCCGCAGGGGGAAGGTTGTGAGGATTAAGAGAGATACGTAGAGTGCTTAGAACGCAGTCATATGATAGAGCAAACACGAAGTGTGCACACCTTACCTATTGCTCTGTATTCGTGAAGGTGCCACATGGGACTGGCTACCACTAGTTTTTATTTTTTTTAATTTTTATTTATTTATTTTTAAATATTTATTTATTTATACAAGAACCGGGGTACAGGCCAGATGCACAGGGGGGTGAGAGGATTCACCAGAGACAGAGCGGGGAACAAAACAGGCAGACTGACAAAATACACTGCTGAGGGGATCAGTGAGCGAGACAGGAGAGGTCTGCCATGCCATGTGGGACCCTCACCGGCTGGCTGGGATCGAACCCACACTGCAGAGGCTGCGGACAGCTTCACAGCGCGGCGCTCAATCGCTTGCGCCACCAGGGGAGGCCCTACCACTAGTTTTTTAAATTGTTTCCTAGGATGGTTGGTCATTCATTGGAGAACCAAGCCTCTTTTATAGGCCTATATGATCACTGGTAGAGTTTCTCCACAGAAATGATATGGGAGATACTATGTGGGGATTCAACCCCTCAGTTCTTTTATCCACTAATTCATCCTTTCAGCACTTACTCAGCCAGTGAATGTAGAATCCTAGAGACTTGGTGTGGATGAGACAACAGGATTATAATATTCATACTCTCTTCCAAAGCCACATGGCTTCTTAGACAACAGTAATGATAAATGGTCTTTCAGCTTCTGCTCAGACGTTTTAGATGCAGGAGACACTCTTGTCTACCTAGAGGCCAAATTGTCTTCTGAAGGATGGACTATTATATATATATTGAGCCAAAATATAGGTAAGAACTATTTCCCATGGTGCTACCCACTGGATGGAGTTCTTCCTTCCTAATGCCATAAAAACCCTATAACTGTGTGCAAACCAATTCAGTTTAGGTGACGTGTGTTGCCTCTTAGATGTTGGATTAACAAATAACAAAATGTATCATTCCTATTCATTTATAAATGTGACTAAACTACAAGGCAGAATGGAAGTAAGCCTTATGACATAAATAGTTATGAAGCAAATACAAATGGCCCCGCCATCCGAGACCCTGCAGTCCAGGTGGAAAGAAAACACAGGTACATAGGTGACTATAATCAAAGGCAAGAAGGGACAAATACCAGAAAAGAAGTATAAATAGAGCCATATGGGAATTTTAAAGTGGGAGTAAATTGTATCAGTATAATCAGAAAAGCTTTAAATAGGTGAGCTGTCACAGTTGAATGTTAAAGTTAAGGGATGCTCAAAGAATGGTGTATTGTGCTATAATAGATTGCATTTACCCGGCAGTACTGAATTCTGTCTTAATATTTATTACTTTTTTTCTTGATTAGCAGATTAGCACATATTCATTGCAAGTAAAAGGGAACATTGTGAAAATGAAGAATTAAGTATTTTAAAATAATTTAGAATTCTAAATGATTCGGGGAAACCCAAAATACTGAATTGAATATGCTATTTATTTCCAGTCCTTTGTTCTAATTAATACTTTACCACTGAGATCATGCTGTTCATACAGTTTCGTGCATGATTAAAAAAATATCTTGTGCTTATTGCCACGCCATTAAGTAATCTTTGAAAACATGAGTTTTCTACACAATTAGAGTACAGTACATCCAAAGTGATTCAATATTATGTAATCCCTGGACATTCAGGTTTTATTTTTCTGTCTCTTTTTCTCTTTTTGCTGTTCTAAATTACACTGAGATAAATGTTATCTAACATTAATCATTTCTTTACTCACTGAGACTTTACGAATCTTGATTACCTATTACGTAATGTTCTCTAGAAAGTTTTACCAATTTACATCCTTACCACAAGGGAATGAAACTATTTTGTTACAGTCTCACCAATATTAAATGACTTGTTCTTTTAATAGTGACATACTGATTTACATTATTTTTGTTTGTGAGAAGAGACATTTGCAAGTCTAGAAAAGAGATGGAATCTTTTCTGGGATTTACAACTAAAAATGAAAGTGAGAATGCATTTAATGTTACTGAATATATATATACCACTTTGAAGTACTTTGTTCCATGTAAAGATCTAATGTATAGTGATTTCTGTAGAAACCTAAAGATTAGTAGCCAAATGGCATAGCACAGAGACAGCCACCTGCCTAGATTCTAGTTCTAGTGCTACTGCACAACAGCAGTCAACTGGGCTGTGGATTCAGCTGCTTCTGTCTTCTGTTTCTGTGTCACTTTGTATAGTGAGAGGCAGGATAGATACTTTAAAACTTTAGAAAATTAAGATTATTATAGAAAATGCTCTTAGACATGTAAGTACTTGGCAGATACTATTATAAAATATTTAACTTGGTGTTTTCATCAAATGATCTTGATGTGTTGAAATCTAAAGGCCCTGGATTAACCTCATTTTGGTAGGTGTTAATTATATGGTGAGAATAGGGGGTAGACCAGAGGGATCAGTACCCGTCATGCTTCCGGGACTCAGTGGGACAAACTTGCCTTGAACCGATGGTGCTGCCATGTCCCAGTGTCCCCCAGAGACTCTGAAAATAGAGGCACAGTACAGTTCTGAAATCCCCCAGTGTTCTGTCTTTCCTAGAAAACTCCCTAATGAGGTTTTCTAAATTTCTCATTGCCCTTATTGTTGTCCCAATTGCTTTCCCAGTGCCTTTAGGCCAAAAGATAAACCCAAAATTTTGTTTATTGAGTGTTCAAACCAATTTAATAAGTATATAGGTGCTAGTAACTTAGTAGCTAATTTGTAAAACAAAACAAAAACATAGCTTGAAAGAAAGAATATAATTTTAACCTAATTCTTAACAGTGATTAATAAGGGATATGTTGCCTGTTGGGCACTGTACAACTTCTCAAAACTTGTACTGAGATTAGACACTGATATCCTCATCCTGTTTCACACAAGTTTTACATGATACTTGATTTTTATCGTAGCTGACCTATTGCAAAGACATGACATCACTGAAAGGAATGTAATGCCATCTAATGTTAGAACTGAACTGCTTCAAGCTAGTTTACATGGTGCCTGACAGGTGTCAAATGCCACTTTTACCCTGAAAGTAAAAATAGCTGACAGTGCTCTTGCTCTTTTCAACTAGCTGTGGAACCCTAAGGTGCCTTGGGGTACAGTTTGAGAACCAAGGCTCTACTCATTTCCTGGTTTCAGGCTTCGGGTTTTGTTTTTTTTTAAAGATTTATTTATTTATGCAAGAGCTGGGGTACAGGTCAGAGGTGTGGGAGGGTGAGAGGATTCACCAGAGATAGGGCGGGAAGCAGAACAGGCAGACGAACTGAAAGCACTGCTGAGGGGAGCAGTGGGCGAGACAGGAGAGGTCTGCCATGCCATGTGGGTCTCTCCCTGGCCAGCTGGGAATCATGCTGCAGAGGCTGAGGACAGCGTCTCAGTGCTGCACTCAACCCACTGCACTGCCAGAGAGGCCCCTCAGGCTTCAGTTTTATCTTGTTTTCTAGTACCCAGTTGACACCTCTTGTTTCCAAGTTCCTGCTTTTATTTATTTCTTGGTTCTAGCTGTCTAGTTTTCTTCTTTTCCCAGTGCCATTCTCTGCCAGTAATAAGCAGCATCAGCTTTTGCAGCTGCTCCCTGACCTTTGCAAACCTAGGTACAGCCCCTTGGGCCCTTGCTTTGGGAGCTGGCTGTAGGTTAACCACTGTGTTCTGTATCTGTATACGGGACCTCTTCAGTTAACATCATTTATTTTCAGTGATGTGGCTTGTCTTTAGGTGTCCATCTGTGCTGGCTACTGTTAATGGGTGGACATATTGCACACCAGACCTCCAAGATCACCAGGGCCACACTTTGCCTAACAGCCACAAAGACCTGCCCACACCACAGCTCATTGTTCCTGTTCTTGACATGTCAACCCAGTAAATACATTTAAAGCATTTGAGTGGCGTATTGTGGGCTCTGCAATAGACTCTTGCTTTATTTTAGACTCATTGCTTAATTTTCTGAAACTTCAGTTTCCTCATCTGTAAAGATAGGTAGGTCTTACTTTTGTGAGAAATAAATGAGAAAATATCTGGTGCCCCTCAGTACAATGTTTGACATTAGTCATATCATTTTGTAAATGTTTATTTTTATTTATTTTTTCTGACAACAGCTATGAGATTTACTTTCAAATAGTTTAACTTTTGTTAGTAATTAAGTAACAAACAACTCATTTTTGAAATTTAGTACTTGTCTCTGCTGATTTATGAAAGAAAACATCAATACTAAAATGAAAAAAAGTTTACATTAATGGAGCATTTGGTTTATAGATGTTACGTTATCTGCAAAAATATATAGTATCTCTTAAGATTTTCATGACATAGGTATATACTTTGTAGGTGTGACAGTGCAGATATTTGGTCCATTTTAGAGCTGATAAATCCAGGGGGTTATTTGAACTGCTTAAGATTATTCAGTGTTTTCTCAATCCCATACCCTAACTCAGGATTTGTAATTTCAGTACTAGTGTTACTTATTTACTACATAGCTGCCTTTAATATTAAAAGTCAGAAACAAAAGGAAGGAAGAAGGAAATAAAGGGAAAGATGACTTACTCTTGTTGATTCTTTCAAGCAGTGAAAATTTGCTATTTCTTCGGCATCCAGTGCATTTAGTGTGTTAGTGTATTAGAATCGTTAACAGTTTGAAAAAACATTGTGAGTTTTTGTTAGAAATAATTTCTGAAGAGAAAAATGTTTGGTTGCCTTACTTGAATTGCATGTCAAAAACACTATATTCATCACTTGAAATATATGAGTCAATAATTTTTAAGTTTGACCAGATAGGAAAATGCTACAGAAAAAGAGACAAACTTTCCTTTCCTCTGTTCTCTGTTTTCCCCCAAATGTTTACATGTCTAGCCCCTTCACCCATGCTAGAGCCCTTGCCGCCCAACCACTCTCTGGGCACAGTGGCATGGAAATGCACCACCAGGGTATAATTTTGTGCACAGCAGAGAGAACATGCTATTATGGAACTAAGTCTCAGCTAAGGAGCCTTGCCTTAGATTGTTTTGATCTCAGTGTTAAGATGGAACTGGAACTTTGGCTCTTTCTTTCAGGACTGTAGAAAATTTGCTGGTTTCTTGCTTGTTTTTGGTGGTTTTCATGCCCAAATGGTAGATAAGAGGAGAATACATGGTTTTGTAGCTTTGGGGTTGAAGGCATTGGCTTGAGTGTGCTGAGTCACTTTAACAATCCAAACATACATCTTGATTCTCTGCTGATTGGAAAATTGTGGAAGTCACAGGCTGGCCTGGCTTAATATCTTCTGGCCTACCAAAGGTAGGCTTCTTTGGGCAAGCAATCTCCAAACCCCTATAATGACACCATGCATCATGGATTGGGTGACAGCAACTTTGAGTACATGAAAAATTTAATGAGAGAGAGAGCTTGGTTAAAAGTATCATGTGAGCAGCTTAGAAAGGAATCTGATGTCAGCCATACTTCAATAAAGTGATTAAAAACTAAAAATAAGAATTAAGGCTACACAAAAGAAAATAAATGATAAAGAACTAGAAATTTTTGAAAAAAAGTCGCATTTCTATTCCATATTTTCTGTTTAGTTAATAGAGCAATTCCCATGCAAATTGACTATCTTTAAATGTATTAGTTTTCCATGCTGCCTAACAAATTACCACAAAGTTAGTATTTTAAAAAGTACCCATTTAGGGCCTCCCCTGTGGCGCAGTGGTTGAGCTCTGGGTTGCGAAGCTGCCCGCAGCCTCTGCAGCGCCGGTTTCGATCCCTGGCTGCTGGCGAGGGTCCCACACGGTGCGCAGACCTCTCCTGCCGCCCGCTGCTCCCCTCAGCAGTGTACTTCGTCAGTCTGCCTGCTCTGCTCCCCGCTCTGGCTCTGGTGAATTCTTTCACCCTCCTGCACCTCTGACTGTACCCAGTGCTGGTATAAATAAATAAATAAATCTTAAAAAAAAAAGTACCCATTTATTATTTCAGTTTCTGTAGGTCAGAATTCTAGGCATACTTAGTTGGGTTCACTGCTCTGGGTCTCCCAGTCTAAAAGCAACATTTTACGGGATTGTGTTCTCAACTAGAGGCTAAACTGGGGAAGGATCTGTGTCTAAGATCCCTCAGGTAGTTGGAAGAATATATTTTCTTGTCACTGTAGAATCTTGGCAACTTGCTTCTTCAGAATCAGCAATAACAATGGAGTCTCTGCTGCTTTCTAGTCTCTGATATCTAGGTCTTTTAAAAAGGACTGACTTGTTTAGGCCCAGCTGACCTTAAATAATCTCTTTTTATTTAATTATATCTTCAAAATCCCCTCACTTTTCTCCATATAACTGATCTTATAACCATTGCTGTATTCTGTTTGTTAGAGAAATGTTAGTGGTTCTTCCCACAGGTCTGGGGGGGAATCACTGTGGGGTTTTTCTATCATAGATATACCATGTATTTTAATATAAGTACAGTTGGAAGAAAAATTGGCTTTTGAAAGAAATTGGTGGACCATTTTATATATTTAAATCTACATTTAAAGATACTTGCACCAGGAATATGTCTTTCCTTAATGAATGTATCCTTCTTGAATTTTTCTCTTCCTTTTACCCTGAGACAGCATTCTTTCCCAATTCTTCCATCTCTTGACTCATTCCTTCACTTAACATTTAAGCTAATCTGTTTGGTTTTGAGTTGTCATATCTCTAACCTAACTGTTCTTCTGTCCACACACCTCAGAGGTAGTTAGA
The DNA here is from genome assembly GCF_964194135.1 of Talpa europaea. Classification (NCBI taxonomy): domain Eukaryota; kingdom Metazoa; phylum Chordata; class Mammalia; order Eulipotyphla; family Talpidae; genus Talpa; species Talpa europaea. The sequence continues at coordinate 62,020,290 of NC_140074.1, read as the reverse complement.
AGTATTGCACCCAGATAACTTACTTCCTGAGCATGGTGGAATGAAAACACATAAGCATGATATACTTGTGACCCTGCAGATAAACCAGCAGTTCTGTTAGGGCCAGGTTGTAGAATAACCTATGGGTGACAGACCTTACACTGTTTATCTCTCACTGTGAAAATAGAAATGAAAATTTATTTTCTTCTTTTTGGTCTGTAGAGGACTTGCTGGTTTCTTTTCATGTTGGGTGGTTTTTATGTCCAAATAGCAGTATTACATAAATAGTCTCACAAACGTGTGCAGAGTATGTGGTTGTGTTTATTTATACTGAACTTTGTATAAAAAAGATGATTTTAGGCAGTTCAGAGGCCTAAGTTGAATTGAAAATAAGCAAGAAAAAGGGGGTAAAGGGAAAAATAAATGTCAGAAAATGATATGGAATCAGGTAAGGGCATACTTTCTATAAGTTAATACAGATGTAAACAAATTAGATTCATGATTTGGTGTCATAAGGTAAAATCAGAAGAAATAGATCATCTGAGCACTGAGCTCAGGGAGACATTTTCCCGGGGGTCTTCATCTGTGATTACAGCTTGGCCACAGTATGCTGTACTGGACAACTCCCCAAGTTCAGCATGTGCATTAGGCCACACATTTCTCTGTGAAGGCTGGTGGCCTGCTGCAGGGGACATTGTAGTGAAAGCATTTCTGTAGGGCTTCTTAATGTTTGACTCAGTCTAGAACAAAGTCTAGCCTCCTATTTCTTAGTCTCTTTAAAATGTATGGCCCAGCCCTCTAAAAGATTAAGAAAATTTTTAAATTTTATTTTCCATACCTTGGATTACCTTTTGAAGTTGTCTTAGCTTCTAGCCATAAAATTATTATGAAATTGAAAGCAAACACACACAACACTAGGTAGTCTGCTGTGTCTTCTCACAAGTCTTCAACAATCTCTACATTAGCTCATCTAGAAGAATGAATTATACAGTTTGCCTTGCATATTATCTTTTTTCATTTTTTTTCTCCCGGATAATAGTCCTTGTTAATAACTGGACACTGATATTTTTGAATTCCAAACTATATATAGAATGCTTGAATATATGCTGGATACTGAAATGTGGAATGATCGAATGTTTAATATACACTGTTTGCCAGTGGAGGTTTTTTTTGTTCTTTTTTTTTTTGGTGTGTACTGAGGATTAATTAACATCCTCTGGAGGAAACCTGAGGAACTTAAGAAGACATCTGTCTCATTAGGGGACCACGCCATCTCAATTTCAAGTAAAGGACAAGGAGGCCCATGGCCAAGCCAAGGAGCTGTGTGTAATAGTGGATTACATGGCTCTGAGTCACAAAGCCTGCATTTGATACAGATTACCATTCACTAATTTATTCCTGACTATTACAATAAATCACATCTAATGTCAGTGTTGTAGAGTGCCCAGAAACACTGAAATTAGAATTTAAATGAGAGTACAAAGGTTGTCCTGCACTTGACCACCTTTTTGGACTCATTTCCATTGAGTGCAGTATTTTCTATGATGGTGTAACCTTGTGGCTGGAAGTGAAGGCTTCTGGAAGCATTCAGATTTAGTTTCAGATCCCAACTCCACCATTAATTAGCTGCTTTGCCCAGAGAGGTTTCTTGGGCTCTGTGAACCGCAACTTTCTCATTTCTAAAGTAGTGGCAGGGGGGATGCCTATTTCATGAAGCTTGTTGTAAAGACTGCAGGACGAAGTGTATCCGGTGAGCTTAGTACAGTACAAGGCACAGCTGCAGAGCCTGGTTAGAAGCTCACTACTGTGGGTGTGCATTTACATATATGTATACATACGCAAGCATGTAAATATGTATAATTGTGTTATAAAATCGAAATCATACTTGATACTCTTTCCTTTATACTTAATACTTAAAAACTGCCTGCAATGTTTTATATCATTCTGTACTTACCTGTTTGCTTTATTATGGTCATTCATTTTGTTACCATAATTTAAAAATTCATAATTTGGTACCTTATTAAATTATTACCTTGATACTCAGAAGTAAGAGAAAGGAAAAGAAGGCAGGTTTGCCCAATTTCTCTTTTTTCAGGGAAGTCAGTTACATTTTATTATTGGTGATAATAAGTGTGGAAAATTAAAATACACATCTGAACATTTTAAGCTGTTCATATCCTTTGTTACCTTTGTGCTCTAGGAATTCTGAGGAAAAAAGTATACAAAGATATACATGCATGTAATTGTATGTTGTGTACATGTACATCTATGGATAAGTTGTTGATGGGTTTAATTCCAAAGATGGAGTTAGAGATAGTTTTTGTTTTATATTTCATTTTTTCAATATTCTGTATTCTTACTATTCTTACAATCAGAAAATAGCAATAAATAATTTTTATGAAAACATATAGAAGAACTATAAACCCCTAAACATAATAGTTTAAGAGTACCATTATACAGGAAGTTTAAAAGTACACTTTTAAGTACCAGTTAAGTACCAATTTAAAGTTCACTTGAAGGCCTCCCTGGTGGCGCAGTGGTTGAGCGCTGGATTGCGAAGCTGCCTGCAGCCTCTGCAGTGCCAGTTCGATCCCCAGCCACCGGGTGAGGGTCCCACATGGTGCGACAGACCTCTCCTGCCACCCGCTGCTCCCCTCATCAGTGTATTTCATCAGTCTGTCTTGTTCCCTGCTCTAGCTCTGGTGAATTCTCTCACCCTCCCACGCTTCTGACTGTACCTAGTGCTTGTATGTATGTATGTATGTATAAATAAATAAATAAATAAATCTTAAAAAATAAATAAAGTACATTTGAGAAATGGCAGCTGTCTTAAAATTATGACCCACATCCTGCATATCCAGGTGGTTACTCAGAGATGCCCTCATTCTAATCACTGAATGCAGACTTTTATTTCTAACTTTTGAGATGTTTCACTAAACTTCCTAGGCAAGCTTCCTGCTTGGAATTAAGGCTAAATTCCATTTTTTAGGATAGGATTAGCACTTGGCTTAGTCTGAAGGATAAAACATTCACTTTTCAGGTAAAAGAGAAGTTAGACAAAAAAGAAGCATCTCAGCAAACAAAGGAAAGCAAACTTCTTTGAGTCTTTAGTGAGGAAAAGAAGCAGAAAGAGCTAGAGATAAGTATTCTGTATCCATGTTGTCTAAGCACTTTCCGTGTAAGTATCAGCATTCTGCCTCCTTTGATAAGAAGACTGTCCACCTGGGAAGGAAGGAAACCATAAGTTACTTTCCCAACCAGGGTTGTCTAGATGTTTCTTAAAAACACATACACTAAAGACATCTGTGTACACAGTGATAAAACAGTTTAAAGGTTAGTGAGACAACTATGTAAGAAGACAAGGGGTGACGTGAACACAGTCAAGAAAGAGCTGGAATTTGTACATTCTTGGTCATGGAACTTGTTATTCCCCTGGGAAGAGGAGGCTTCTGGGAAATGGCATCCCTCATGGGAGGCACCAAGAGTAAAATACAATGGAGACTTCTCTTTTTTGTTCATCTCCTGCCAAAGATAAAGGACAATGTTTCTTGTCAAGTTAGATTTGTCTCATTCATAAATGTAATAACAAGAAGCCTCCCTGTGGAGGGGTAGAGCAGATATTCAGTTGAACTTTTTAGACTTTCCTCTTTACTTTCAGCATCTCCCCTTTCCTTTACATACTGCAGAATGGTCACTTTGGTCTTCCTAATCAATAATATAATTGCTCCCCACTGCTGAAGAAGGAAAGCTGAAATCTCATACTCTAATGTTCCCATCCTTCCTGAATCACATCATAGCCTGTTATTCAGACTTATTTCCCGTAATTCTCCATTAACTTTGTACTATCCAAAATGGGCACCTGTTCCTTGGGCATATTATGTGCTTATCTGCTGGTTTAGTCTCGTTATTGCATAGGTTTGTCATCTGTAAAACCAAAAATGAATATACTTATTTAAAATATATACATTCATCAACACTTTTGTAAAACTTTAAACTTAGAGACTGTTAGCAGCAAATATGTTGCTGGGTAATGACAATTTGGTGCTGATTTTCTTTTTCTTAGGATGATGAACCCTTCTGATTTGGCCCTAGGACTGACCTATAATTGGGGTAAATTCTACCTTTGCAAACCTATAATGTTTGATGTAACAGCTGCTCTAGAAGTCTGTATTTTCTGGTCTGGTGGGAAAAATACCTTAGAGTCAGATAGCTATACGGCTGTCTTTCTAATCGATCAATCAATCGATCGATCAATGAATGGTAGATGAACGGCATCTGTTATTGTGTTGTCCGAAAAAGTCATGACAAAAATGTATCATGACTTTTCAGACAACCCAATATATGCTAGACAAACTTCTGGGTCTGGGTATACAATGGAATATCTGATTTGAACGCAGACTTCATTTTGAATGGTAGCTTGACAAGTCAGTTGGTTTTAACTTTCCATTTCTCATCTGGGAAACAGCACAATGGACTTTACTTCATACACTATGTTGAAGAGCAAATGCAAAATGTCTGTTCAATAATGTCCTTGTTCAATGCCTGTTAACTCCTTCCCTTGTTCCTGTGCCAGGCCTTTTTGAGATTGAAAATTTGGCCTCCCCAAGTTTAACCAGTTGCTTAGTCCAGTGGAGGTCAGAGCCATTTTACTCATTGGGAACAATCCCAAGAGAGGCAACATTAGCACCCTGTGAACTGAAAGGGACCTTTCACATCTGGAGGGTAAAGAAGGAAGGGCAGAGTGTCCTGGTAATCTTTAGAACAGACCCTCTAGCCTTGTGTCTGGACAGTTTCTGAATAGTGAAAAAACTGTGATGTTGAGACTTTGTCTACTGTACGAAATATATGGCTGTATTTTAAGAGTTGATTCAGATTTAGACTCTGCCAGTTTCTATACTTGATGAAACCCTGCATATCCAAACACTAGCTCCATTAATAAAATTTCAATGCTGTCTGAATGACAAATACTTGAAAATGGGTTTTATTGTGAAAGGAGAAGTTCATTTAATTTTTCCTCTTTTTGCTTTTGGAAGTACGGACAATTAAATGAGAACTTTGCAGTCAGCAAAAAGTTCTTTGACCTCTAATTAATTCTGTTTTTTATAAACTGTCTTTAAAAGACAAGCATTTTCCTTTTTTAAAGTGTTATATCTCCCTCTGGGTTCAGGATCAGACTTTTGCATCTGTAAAGACATCAAAATTGCCTTTGAGGGAGGGAGATTCCTGGCACCATTCAAGTTTCTATGCTGTGAAGTTCTTCTAGTCACTTTCATGATGGAGGTCACAGGGAAGAGGCTGAGCCTTATGGGTGGTCAAAAGTAGGGTGTGTTTGGTAGGAAATCGTGTTTTCCTTTCCATTTTCTATGATGTTTTAAAAATCTGGTATTTAACTACTTTATTTCTAAATTGCTCATGTGTTTTCTTCTCTGCCTTCCGCAGTCCTCAGTTACCCAGATTGCTTTTCATTTGTCTGTCCACTTCCTCTCCCTTGGGGTTTTCTGCCTCTGAGGTTTTCCTTAGACTGAGATATGGTCTCCCTAGCTTTTCTACTTTCTTAAAGCAGACACTCAGGGCATTACAAGCATCCAGTCCAGGTCTACTACCTTTAATCAGTATTCAGACCTTGTCAGAGCAGAGCCCAGCTGATCAGGATGGTCACGGATGTGCACGCAGCTGGCTGTCTTCAGCAGTGTGCTGGGAATGTCCTCCTCCTACTAGTTGTTTTCTGTCACTCAGTGGCCATCAGTAATCTCAAGAAGCAGGAATGAAAAGGAGCTTTCTCCCCCTAGGATTCCAAGACAGAGTCTGAGGCAAGATGGCCGGGGTGAGGGACCTTCACACTTCATGTTTTCCCTTCTAGCACTACACATACAAAGAAATACACCTGGATTTTTCCAAACAACTTTACATCTGCAAAATATTTCTTAACCCTCTAGAATAAGAGATTGCCACTATTTAGGGCTCACAATAGGGGCTACTTTCTTTTTAACCCCCCTGCATATAAAAATTGAAATTTATTATTTTGTGCCCTTTCCTAAAAAAACAAACAAAAAAAAATAGCATCCAGACTTTTGTGTATTAAGTACTTCATTCTGACCTTAACTGAGAAACAGAAGGACACAGGGATATGAGAAAGGCACAGAAAGGGTCAGGCACATACAAATTGTTTCCCCTTTAGTGTCTGGTTTGTAGTTTTCTTGTCCCTTCTGAAATGGAATCTCAAGGTCCTAGTGATTTTTTCCCTTGTGTGGCGCACACCGACTCTTCTGCAAGGACACTGGGCATGCCTGCCTTACCCTTCAGCCTGGTTCTTCCCTGCACTGGGGCTTTCCAGCATCCTTGGGAGTTTTCTTTGACCTTGCAAGGCCTTCGGGGAAGTTGTGCCCATGTCATAGAGTTTCTGGAAGAGGTATTTTTTCAGTATCTAGTTTACCCTACTACCTTAAGGAGCTTCTCTGGGAGAGACTAGAATGTTCTATTCAATGCTGTCATTATATTGTAATTATCTTCTTAGATCTTCCATAGCCATATTGTAACAACAGAAACCATGTAGATATTTCTAGATGTTTTATTCTGAATTTCAGTATTTTAAATTATAAAATTAAAATGTTAATCTAAATCCATGTCTTATCAATGAAAAATTTCCTTATATCTTCATTTTGAGAACCTCTCTCTTTTTATTTTCCATTAAAATGTATTCAATATCACTAGAGAAGCTTTGATTTTACATAAATAACTCATATACACATACAAACTCATATGGCTTATTCACATATGGCTTATATTTTTAGAGTGTATTTCTATATTTTATATAGAAAATTACTTCAATTAAAAATTGTCACCCTAGAATGAAAGAAGCCTAAAAGAAAACTATTTTGAGAGCATTTTGATAACTGGTTATCAACTCTAATAGTTTTGTTGCTGTAAGGCATTTTATTTTCCTGATTGTGAGAGTCAAACCCAAGAAAAATATTTAAGTATGAAAAAAAATTCTACCACAGAATGACTGGAATGCATTCTTGTATTAGAAAAGTTTTTGAGGTGACCATTTTGGCACATTGGGTTGGTATTAAAAAAAGGGAAGATAAGCTTGCCTGTCCAGTGCAGGCTAAAATTACAGATGCTATTCTTCATGATTACTTGTCTCTGCTTGGAGCTTTCCGTTCAAAGAAAAGAACACATGACTTGAAATAAGCTTTAAAAAAAAATCACCAGTGTCAGAGTTACATCATACAAATTAAGCAGTTTTTTATCATGTTTTATAGAAAAACAGGGTGGGAGAGATTAACACTATTTTAACAGGAGAAGGATGGCTCCACATTGTAGTCATGTGGTACATGATCTTAGAGCCCCAAACATGAAGACTTTTGGCTTCAGAGAAAGTGGCTATTTTTCATAGAACTTGATGTATATCTGTGCCATAACCCTCACTAATCTGACCTCTTGAAATGCTTCACTTTGTTTCCAAAATTCTACTTCTGACTACAAAGTTCCTAACCATAAACATGTCCCTAGATAATAGCAGCTACTCTAAAAAGGCTCATTGTGTGGCAAGGATATTGATATTATGTAACTTCATTTGGTTCTCATGGCAATTCTATAGAAGGTATTACCATATCCTTGATACAAATGAAGAAGCTGAGGACCAGGGCATTCAGGGGGACCCTCAACTAGCAAAATATAAGATCCAGGTTGGTCTAGCCCAGATATAACTGACATCAAAGTCCAGGCTCTAAGCCAGTATGTTTTGCACTGTCATCTTGAGCGATTCCTCGTGGTTGTTTTAGGAAAAACAACACATTCTGACCATAGCATAAAGGACCCTGGAGGAGATTTATCATAGAAGTTTACATTGTCGTCTTCATAGTAGAAATTTGGTGGTAATGTAACTCATCCAAACCCTGTGAAAAACAGTATAGAAGTTTCTCAAAAGACCACAAATGGATCTGTCATATGACCCAGCAATTCCACGCTTAGGTTTCTACCCGAAGAACACAAAAACACTAATTTGAAAGGAAATGAGCACTCCCATGTTCATTGCAGCATTGTTTATAATAACCAGGATATAGAAATAGTCAAAATTCCCAAACACTGATGAATACATTAAGATGTGAGAACACACCACCCACACATCCATACCCCCCACACAGAGGAATACTACTCAGCTATCAAAAAAGATAAACCCTTGCCATTGGCAAGGCTATATGGATCGAGCTGGAAGGATCATACTAAGTGGAATGAGCCAGAAAGAGAAAGACAAATACCAGATGTTGTCACTTACTTGTGGGATATAGAAAAACAAAACAAAGGGTCAGATGGAGAACTTTTTAAACTCACGATAAAATGATAGTGTTTATACGTACTTATGAAACACAGTGAAGGCATATTTTTATTTTAAATGCATTTGTTTGTCATACATACATAACTAGCACTTCCCAAAGGTAACATGTATCTTCATACCACTTACACAAACTTGGAATATGCTACTATAATGAATTGAGAAAGAAGTGAAAACATGTTGAATTGTTGTACTATGATTGGTATCAGTCAAGTTTCATGTAACTTTTTTTTAGTTTCAGTGATTTGATGTAAATCAACCTAAGGAATCTTCATTAAACAGTCAATGACCACGCTTCCAGCTTACATGTATTACATAACAGTGATGGGAAGGAAATTAATAATTCCTCTTAGAGTGGCCCATGCTCCAATGGGTATATGTTGCATTTGAGGTCTGTTCCTCCCCTCACTTTGGAATCTCTACTTTGAAATCTGTGTGTGCAATGAAACGATACTTTGATTTGAGACATTCTCACAGTTTTCAGAGCATTTTTATTTTATTTTTAAAGATTTATTTATGCATACAAGAGCTGGAGGGTAGGCCAGAGGTATGGGGGGGGGTGAGAGGATTCACAAGAGACTGAGTAGGGAACAGAACAGGCAGATCCACTGAATACACTGCTGAGGGGAGCAGCCAGGGAGACAGGAGAGGTCTGCTGTGCCATGTGGGTAGCTCCCTGCGCGGTGATCGAACTTGTGCTACAGTGGCTGAGGATAGCTTCACAGTGCTGAGACTTAACCCCTTGAGCCACCAGGAAGGCCTGTTCTGAGCACTAGAGACATGAATCATAAGGAGTAACACAATAGATGAGCAGGATGGAGGCCCTACCCTTGCTGGAGCAGCTAGCTAGTCTGATAGTGTTGTTGGGACTCCCAAGTCGTCTGAGGGAGGAATGAGCTGCTGCATTTTGCTAGATTAGGGGTCTGGAAAAATCTGGGCTTGACTGGCCTTCTTCTGTTACCTTGGCGATTGCAAGACCAGTCAGTCCTAGGTTCTCTAACCAGTACACTCTTTCTGCGTGTCAGAGTTCTATTTGGCTGCCTCTTCTATTCCCTAGCCCCCTGGATTTGTATTTTACTTAACTGGAAAGAGTAGAAGAAAGTCTACATGTCTTGTCCAGATCAGAAGTCTTATTCAGGGGCTTTTTAAAGAAAGGAGGGAAAATTCCTTAAGACTATCTGTCACAGACAAAATGAGTTTGGTCAGTGGCTTCATCTCAGCAGGAAGTCTGCTATTCCTGTGCCTTTCTACCTGTTATAATCCCCTGTAAGTAAAGCCAGAATGCAATCTACCCTGCCTTTCTCTTCCTTCTCCTTCCTCACCCTTTGTAATCATGCTGCCCCGATAGACTTCTGCAGGTGGAAGCCTTTGTACTTTGATAGTGCAGAGGAAGTGTTAAGTTAAAGCCTTAACTGGAGCTTGCCATTCTTTTTGGTGGGAACATGCGTTAGCAAATACACTATCCTCAGGCCATTCCTTCTCCCTCTACCTTCCTCCTAATCACCACTTGTGAGTCTCACTAAACCTAACTTCCCAAGACTGGGAAAATAGCCTTTTAAAGACAATTAGTCAAATCTTACACAAAGTAAAAAAAGTGAAAGAAACTGTAAGTATAAGTGTAAGTGCTGGCTTTATATTTACTCATCATCACCTGTGTCTTTCAAAGACAGTTGAGCAGATGCAGACTTTTGCTCTAAAGAGAAGTTTATAAGGACAGCTTGGAGAAAGGATTTAACACTTTTCAAACTATAATCAGATTTAATTGACTGTGTTATTAATTGTTCTGAAGCTGACAATGCCCCAGCTCGTGGCACACATGAGCAGAAATCTCAAGAGATAGATGTTACTGATAAAGGTTTTGGGTGAGGATTCAGATACCAGATACTTCTTTCATTTTTAAAGGAAATAAAACATTTAAAGGCATTTTAAAGACACATTAAGCATGACTACTATATCTGGTTGTATTCATCACAGATTCCTATATAAGACTTCGGTGTAAAAAAATAACAGTATAAAACACAACAAAGCAAAAACAGACAATTATAAACCAGAGACATCCTGCAGGGGAGGAGGAGGGAGAGGGGGGGAGGGAGGAGCACAGGGGACTGAGGTGATGGTGCATGGGTGTCTTGGGGAAGGAAATTCTATGGGGACTCAATCTGAGGGGATGGGGGGAAGCAAATATTGTTTAAAAAGAAAAAAGAAAAAAAAAGATTCCTATGTTGAAACCTAACTTCTAAGGTGACAGTATTAGGAGGAGGGACCTTTAAGAATACTTAGCTTCGTACTTCTCCTTCCTTTTCTGTTTTAGTTCTTTTTATTTCTGTGTCTTCAAGATTACTTATTTGTTCTTCCATTTCATCTATTCTGCTTTGATTGCTTTTCCCAGAGTTCTTTAGCGTCTCCTTTAATTCTTTCATCTCCTGCATTTCTTTTACTTCCCTCTTTAGGGACTCAATTTCATTCTTCTGGTCATTAATTATTTTCCCCTTATCATTGTTTTCCTTTATGACTTCTGTCAGTTTTTTAATCACAGCAATATTAAATTCTCTATCTGGAAGGCTCAGAAGTTCTTCCAAGTTACTGTCGTTGCAATCTGGTAGATGGTTTTCTTTTTGCGGTGTGCTTTTTTGCTGAGGAGTTGCTGGGTTGCATGTGGTTTTTCTACTCCCTACTGCCTGTTTTCTAATTTGCCGTATTCCTTGTGACACTGTGTTGCTGGTACTGGCCGGCATCTTGGGCGACCTTCCCAGCTCACCACTGGCTCCTCTGGGGAACTTCTGCTGGGTTCACAAGTCTCCAGCAAAGAAAGGTCCCTGCTGCAAAATGGCGATGCGGGAACATGCTCCCCTGCACACCTGGTCTGCCCCAGTGGTGGGTGCTGTTCCCCTCTGGGCTGGAACTGCAGGCTAGAAGGTGCCCGGCATGGGCAAGCCTCCCAGCTTACCTCTGTCTCCTCGGTGAGCCTTCTGCTGGGTTCACACAGTCTCCAGCAAGAAAGGTCCCTGCTGCAAAATGCCAGTGCAGGGGACACGCTCCCCTACATGCCCGGTCTGCAGAACAATTATTGATGAAATTCATATGGAATCACCAAAAACCCCGAATAGCCAAAGCTCTCCTGAAAAAAAAAGAAGGGAATGGAGACATCACACTCCCAGATTTCAGGCTATACTACAAAGCCATAATCATCAAAACTGCATGGTATTGGAACAAGAACAGACACACAGACCAATGGAATGGAATAGAAAATCCAGAAATAAACCCACAGATTTATGGTCAACTAATATTTGACAAAGGAGCAAAGAATATGCATTGGAGCAAAGAAAGTCTGTTCAATAAATGGTGCTGGGAAAACTGGGCCGCTACATGCAAAAGAATGAAGCTTGACTACTACCTCACACCATACAAAAACCAACTCAAAATGGATTAAAGAACTAGACATAAAACCTGAAACCATAAAATACATAGAAAGAAATATAGGTGAAACACTACGTGATTTGCACATCAAAGACATCTTTACAGACACATTACCCAAAGCAGTGATAGTGAAGGCAAAGATAAACAGCTGGGACTACATCAAATTAAAGAGCTTATGCACAGCAAAAGAGACAATAACAAAAACAAAGAGAAACCCCACCAACTGGGAGAACATTTTTGCACCCAACACTAATGATAAAGGATTGATCACAAAAATCTGCAAAGAGCTGATAAGACTCAACAACAACAAAGAAAATAATCCAGTCAAAAAATGGGCAGAAGAGCTAAAAAGAAACTTATCTGAAGAGGAAATGCAAATGGCCAACAGGCATATGAAAAAATGTTCAACATCACTTGTAATCAGGGAAATACAAATCAAAACTACCATGAGATACCATCTTACACCAGTGAGAATGGCACATATTAAAAAAACTAGCAACAACAAATGTTGGCGAGGGTGTGGAGAAAAAGGAACTCTTCTGCACTGTTGGTGGGAGTGCAAACTGGTCCAACCACTATGGAGAGCTGTGTGGAGATTTCTGGACCTACTAAACATCGAGCTTCCTTATGATCCAGCAATTCCACTCCTAGGTATTTACCCAAAGGACACAGAAACATCAATTCCAAAGAACACCTGCACCCCTATGTTTATAGCAGCTGTTTACAATAGCTAAGCTTTGGAAACAACCCAAATGCCCAAAAATAGATGACTGGATCAAGAAGATGTGTTACATATATACCATGGAATATTACTCAGCATTCAAAAAAGATAAACACATGCAATTTGCAGCAACATGGATGGCGCTGGAAGGGATCATGCTCAGCGAAATAAGCCAGAAAGAAAAAGAAAAATACCGGATGGTCTCACTCATAGCAGGAATCTAGAACACTTAAATAAGGGACCAGGAAAATGAATAACTATAAGAAAGTGAAAATCAAAATCAACAAAAATCTATGAACCAGAGACAAAATCAACAAAAATCTATGAACCAGGGGGTTGGGTGGAGGGAGGGGAGGGATTGGGGTCAAAATGAGGGGGTTGCAATTGTATGGGGAATATAAAAATAAAATTTATTATAAAAAGAAAAAGAATACTTAGCTCATGGGCCTTCCTGGTGGTGCAGGTGGTTGAGCGCAACACTGTGAAGCTGTCCACAGCCTCTGCAGTGCCAATTCAATCCCTGCTGGCCGCTGGCCGGGGAGATACCCACATGGCGAGCAGACCTCCCCTTTGTCACCCGCAGTGTATTTTGTCTGTGTGCCTGTTCTGCTCCCCGCTCTGTCTCTGGTGGGTCCTCTCACCCTCCTGCACGTCTGGCCTGTACCCCGGTTCTTGTATAAATAAATAAATCTTTAAACAACAAAAAAAGAATACTTAGCTCATTTGGGGGAAACCCTCATGAAAGGAATTAGTGCTCTTATAAAAGACCCTGCAGTGCTCCCTAGCTGCTTCTGACATGTGAAGTCAGCAGTCTGCAATCCAGAAGATGGCCCTCGGCAAAGCCTGACAAAGCCCCACCCTGATCTAGGGCTTTAGGCTTCTGAAATGTGAGATATAAATTTCTGTTCATGCTAAGTCATCCAGTCTGTTGTATTTTGTCAGCAGCCTGAGTAGACTAAGACAAAGAGCTATAAACACCTACAAATGGAATTCTCAATTCTAGAGAAAATCCAAAGATGTAGAAATGACTGGCTACTTTCTCATTTGCTGGGTGTTGAAATGTTATTTTATACTAGTGATCTCAGCAGGGTGGTCCATGAGAAGTGCAACCTTCTGTGACATTAAAAGTTGAAAAGCTTGTTCTTCCTTAGAACAACTTTGTTGGTGAATGAAAATACTATTGATATAAAATGTTCTTAGCTAGGAAAGTATCTGTTGAACCAATAAAAATCACATTTTCAAAGACTTTGAGGGAAAATTTGTCTTAAATTATTTTATTGCTTTAAATTTTCATTTTAATCCTGTGATAGTCACAAAAATGGTCCACCAAGAAAATCCATATCCTTTCCCATGAATCTATGACTATATCATATTACATAGTAAAAGGGATATTGCAGATGTGATTAAGTGAAGGACCTCAAGATGGAGAAATTATGCCGGATTGTTGGCTTTGGAGAGAGAGGAGACTTCCAAAAGCCAAGAGGGTGGCTCTGAAAGCTAGAAAAGGAAAGGAAATAGTTCTCTCTTGGAACCTTGCCAAATCTTGCTTTTAATGCAATGAAACCCATCTTCAATTTCTGATTACTAGAGTTAGAGGATAATGAATTTGTATTGTTTTGAGCCACTAAGTTTGTGATAATTTGTTATGGCAGCAATATAAAATTAATGCATATTTCTAGCTTATTTTAAAACTTATTTCTGCCCACCTCATATACCTTTTTATATAAAAGTTTTATTTAGACCACTGATTCTTGCTTTCCTCCCTCCCCTGGAAAGACACTTGTCAATGTCTAGGGGCATTTTAATTTTCATCGTAAGGTGGTACTACTGGCATCTAGTGGATAGAGGCCAGAGATACCACTAAACATCCTACAGTGGAAAGAGCAAGTTCCACTCACCCCCTCCACCCTCAGAGAGCACTGTCATTGTTGCCCGTTGGGAAATCCTGAACTGGGTCAACTTACATGCAGACATGCTAACAGGACTACCAGGCCGTTTATTCTAAATTCGTTGTGTAGTTTAGACCTGCACTGTCCAATGGCTACATATAGATACATGTCGCTAAATAAAATTCATTAAATAAATTTAAAATTCTGTTTCTTAGTCATACTTGTCAAATTGCAAGTGCCACTACTCACATGTGCCTAGTGACTGCCCTGTTGGATAGCTCTGATATAGGACATTTCTATCATTACAGAAAGGCCCAGAGGGTAGTGCTTGTCTTCTAGATCCCTGCTACCCAGACAAATAAAATCAGCATCACCTGAGAGAGCTTGTTAGAAGTCCCCTCCAGAACTACTGATTGAGAGTTCATATACTAGTAAGATCCCAAGGTGACTCATAACACATTCAAGTCTCCTTTTCCTCCTGTCTGTTGCTCCATACTCTTTCTCCTTTTCTTGCTACATAAATGCCTTTCCTCACAACTTTAATTTTTTAGGCTCCTCAAGCCAGAGCTTTGTCCTATTTCATCTCTGTATCAGCCCCCCACCCCTCAGAATCACTTAACACATTGCTTTGCACAAAATAACTGCTTAGTAGTATTGTTTCTGGACTGAATTTTATTGAATTAACTTCTGAACATTCTTAATAGGTCATTTGCCATTTAACCAGAGGGATGAATATTTTCTTTTTTTTTTACATTATAATTTAATTTGGACATTTTCTATTTTAAGTTATGTAAAAAATTTAACCTTTTCAAATATCTAGAAATTTCATAGTAAATTTGTATGTTCCTAGTGATTTCACAGTGTTGAAGAATGCATGAATATGCTATATTCAAATTCTCTGTGAAAAAATGTGGCAAAACTGCATTCTTATATTAATGGCAAACATCTCCACAAGTATTATTTGTCCAAATCAAATAACTGGTATTGCATTGAGAAAGATTGCCAAGTACTTGTCTGAGGGACCTAAGCATGTTATCTTTCTAGAAGTGGTTCTTGAGTTGTCTTTTTTAAAATTGCATCTTCTTATTTTCAAATGAAGTATATTTGGATTGCTGTCATTTGAGGACCACAGTGCCTATAATTTATGCAAAAGAAAGCTAAATGATAGTCCAGTCACAGATAAAACTGTCTCCAGTGTCTTCTGCTTATCTGTTGGTAGACATTGCCAAATTGCCCTCCAAAAAGATTGTCAAGAGACTCTCTGCCAACAGAGTATGGGTGTGCCCATTTATTTATGTCTTATTCCAGCATTCATAGGATCATCTAGCTATTCTTTTAAAGATAAGAACTTGTTATTTAACACTGATGAACTTTAGTTCTGCAACCCAACTGTGTTCTTGGGATAAAAGATTCAACCACCCAGCGACAGACATTGCTGGACAACATGGGCCTCCCAGAACCCAGGGAGTGTACCACTGAGCTTCACTGCATTGTTCTGGGCAGGCCAGACATACGCTGGCTACCAACAAATGAGAAGGCACTGGCGATAGTTGGTGCTGGTCTTGGCCATTCTCTTTCTTAATCTTTCCCTCTCCACCACCCCTATCCTCCCCCCACCTCTCTCTTTCCTCTTTCTCTTTTATGGAAGTATAATTGACATATGACAAACTGCACCTACTTAAAGCATGCAGTTTACATATAGTTGGCAATAAGCAATTTTTGGTGTAGTGTATAAAGGTATTCTTGACCTATAGGAGTGTGTATGTGGAGGGCATGCAGGTGTGTGTATATACACACACTATGGGCTTATTCTTAATAGACTTACAATTGTTAATGAAAAGCATTCTAAAACATAATTTGTGCTCAGAGTCATTTTTTCCTTCCTTAATAGCAGGTTGCTTCAAAGTGCTGCTTCAACCTGCAACATCTGATTTCTCCCCTCATCACCCTTGAATTGACTCCAGTCAGGCTTCCATTCTGAAGACCCACTGAACTGTTATCTGTGAATCCCCTGGTCTTTAAATCCTTTATTTCAGTTGCTTATAAGTGTTCTTGACTTCTCTCTCCTCAACATCCAACCTATCAGCTAAACATATTAGCTTTACCTTCAGAATATACCTCCAAGCACCACCTTGCCAGGCTCACAGTTGTTATGGTCTCTTGTCTGGATGACTGCACGAGCCTCTGACTGTGCTCCTTGCCTCCAGACTCACTTTATCCTGTCTCTAAATACTATTCCCCTCTAAGAGATATTTTACTAATTTTGTTGTATTCTACACCCCTCTTAGAACCTAAGCTTAATAAGAACATACTTTTTTTTTCTGTTTGAATAGTACCTGATATATAGTTTGACATTCTGTTTGGCATATAGTATGCACTCATATTCACACTAATTTAAAATAAAAAGGTGAGTAGAAGGCCAAGTAATTCAACCCCGGACAGTTCGCAAGAATCAATTGTTTTTGCTCCTAAAGCTTTTTATGCCAGGTCATTATTATAATAATGCAACTAGTTAAATGTCACATTTCTAATTAAATAGCACCATAAGAAAATGTTTCTGAGAAAACAAAGGTGAAAGGCTTTGTTATTATTCAGAGAAGGCAACTTGCAAAAAGAAATGGTTTTAAAATTGCTGATGAGGACAAGTAGAAGTTGAGAAAACCATAAAAATTCTGCAAGGTTTTTGTACTCAAATTGCTTTACAAGAATTTTAAGTTCTGACTCCAATGTGAAGGAGCCAATTTGGAAGAAGTATGTGAAACTTTATTGGTGTGGCTTTGCTTGGAAGATGAAGCTGAGCTCCAGTTAACAGACCCATAGTCACATATAAAGCCTTGGCTCTCCATGAAAGGACTTGTAAATGAATACAAATTGGTATTTTAGGTTCAAAGAAAAAATTTAAGGTATCATTTTTATAATTCCATATTCTAAAAATTTTAATAATGATTACCTGCATTCAGGGGTTATCTGGGCATCTGTATTTATGTGCACACACTTTTTTGTTGTTGCTATTGTTAGAACATAACTGATATCATATATATTTGCCTATATCATGTTCATTTTGCTGACAGTGTATCTTGGAGACCATTTGGTAATAGTAAGGATAGAATATCTTATTTTTTTTTCAGATTTATTTATTTATTTATATAAGAACCAGGGTATAGGCCAGATGCGCGGGAGGGTGAGAGGATTCACCAGAGACAGAGCAGGGAACAGAACAGGCAGACTGATGAAATACACTGCTGAGGGGAGCAGCAGGCATGATAGGAGAGGTCTGCTGCACCATGTGGGACCCTCGCCAGCCAGCTGGGATCGAACTGGTGCTGCAGAGGCTGCGGAGAGCCTTACAGCACAGCGCTCAACCGCCTGTGCCCCCAGGGGAGGCCCATAGAATATCTTAATAACTTAAAAAAGTTGAACAGAATTTCACTTTGTGAATACAGCATTTTTTTTTTTTTTACTTTTCTATTTAGGATTGCCTAGATTATTTCCAATTTTAAAGTAAATAATGCTGAAAAATAGTCCTTGCACATGTACAGTTGGGTACGTGTGCATTTATCTACAGGATAGAGTCCTAGAAGTTATTGGATCAATTATTTTGCTGGTTTGGGATCTAATTTTTGTTAAGGATTTATGTTTTGAGCAATCAATACTTTACTCTGAACTTGCGGTTAAAAATCATTGAAATTCATGTAGAAAAATATGTTTGTGATTCTGGATCTGGAACTTTTTAGCCTCAACACCCACTTCCCACTTGAATAAGTGGTTTTGTAACTTAAAAAACTTTTGACAAAAGTCTTTGATAATGGGAGGTGTCTTGGGCACATGCTAGCACATTATAACAGCACAGACTGTCTCACTCCTATTCTGCCAAGAATCTGTGCTTCATGAATATCAACTTAGGGCTTCGGAAACTTCATGAGGCATAGCCAATCTCAAAAAGAATAGTCATATTTCTAATTTCTGCTGTTCTTTTCATGTCTTTTGGCTACTAAAATCTATATACATATACTTTTTTAATAAACATTTTTGGTTTGCAAGAATATTGCTAAGAATGTTTTTGCATTTTTCTTTTGGATTTAATTTTTAAATTTCCCTGATTTTCTTAGTAAGAAGATTAATTATAAATGAAATTTCCATTATGTTTTGTTTCCTTGGACTTTGTCTCTTGAATATTATATGTCTTGTTCATGCCAGCAGTCCATAAATTGTAAAGAATTAAATTCATAGGATTCTGTCATCAGCTCTATTTTTGTGAACATTTCCAGCCAGATTTTAGTACTTGTTTAGATTTATATCATATGGGGGGAATCTTAATTCATAGCTGAAAAAGTAAATATGTTGGAAAATCAATGATGGATTTCCTGTTTATGTTGAGCATTTATAGGGAAAGATTTGGCAGGGGTGGGGGATTTCTTTTATTATTTGAGGGGTAAATATTATTCAGATCACCTTGGTAACAGATGGACCACAGTCTATCACATCTGAGTTAGGTGGTGTTGGTTTGGAATTGACACCATGGGTTTCCTGTGAGATTTAAGATGTATCATCTTTAAATTAAGAGAGAAGTATACTTTAAAAAGTTGCAATCTCTACACTTAGGTGACAGATTTAACTATTTTGAAAATGGTGAGTTATTTTCTTGGGAAAATTTTGTAAGCAGCATTATTCTTTTTTTTTTTTTTTTTTTTTGGTTCTAATGTGAAAGAAAAATGAATCTCAGTGCCTATTTTTTTTTTTTTTTGGTGGGACCCTCGCCAGCGGCCGGGGAACGAACCAGCGCTGCAGAGGCTGCGGGCAGCCTCGCAGCCCAGCGCTCAACCGCTGTGCCACCAGGGGAGGCCCTCAGTGCCTATTTTTAAGACACTAAAATGCAATTATTGTTCTGAATGTGTGAGGATGGAGATATCTATTTTTTTCTTATGTACACATATGCATATCTGATATGTACACATTTACATGGTGTATATATGCATACGTGTGCATATATAATTATATATTGTATATTTTGATAAGTTAAAGTAGATCTCATTTGAAAATGATAACGGTTCACAAGAAAATTCTTGGCAAGCATTTGTAGTAGCTTTGTTTTTGAAGTCTGAAAACATGGTTTAGGGAAGGGGAGAGGCATTGATCCATCTTACATTGGTTTAGAGTGCATGATTTTGTTGAAAATAAATTCAAGTGTGTCCTATTTTAAATGTTTAGAGAGATCTTGGTGGAGACAATGAGAGAACATTAGCTACTGTTGAAAGTGGAGTCTGTGCATGCGGGTTGGTTTATGTTTGTCAGGACATATAAAGTCCACTTTTAGTTTGCTAGTTGTCTCTTGGTTTCTTAGGATTTAGAGCTATTGAGAGGACCCTGCTACTTCAGTATTATTTCAGTATTCTCTCAGCTTCGGTTTCTCTGTTCAGAGATATGAGCATTCGGGGAAGACATCTCTCTCCCATGTGATTGACTTATCTTGGCATTTTGCCTGCTCTTGAATGGCATCACTGAATGTTTTAGGTATATGGAAAAGTTCACTTTGGTTACACTTCATTATGCTGTCTCCCTGGAGGTACCCTATTCAGAAAAGCCTCCTTGGCCTTGGCAAATATTCCATGAAGCATGGAGTGCACCCCTGCACCCTTGCTCCCCCCCCCCCCCAGCGCATCTGTGTGTAGTGCATCTTACAGAGACAATATGGGAAACACAAGAGAACTCCAAATAAGTGATAATTAATATCCTCACAGAGTCAAGAGGCTATTCTGTTAACCAAACTGGGACATGTTGCCATATAAAAATACCAATCAAAGAACAAAAATGTGTTCTTGAAAATAAAAAAATCTTACCCATTAAAAATAAACAGTATCTGTATATAAATTTCATATGTAATAAGAAAGCCCCCAATTAAGAATTAACAGAAACAACATGTGGGCCTTCCCTGGTTGCGCAGGCGATTGAGCGCTGCACTGTGAAGCTGTCCACAGCCTCTGCAGCACCCGTTTGATCCCGGCCAGCTGGCGAGGGTCCCACATGGTGAAGCAGACCTCTTCTGTCTCGCCCACTGCTCCCCTCAGCAGTGTATTTCTGTAGTCTGTCTGTTTGGTTCCCCGCTCTGTCTCTGGTGAATCCTCTCATCCTCCTGCGCATCTGACCTGTACCCCGGTTCTTGTATAAATAAATAAATAAATCTTTAAAAAAAAAAGAAAGAAACAACATGTGAGGGCCTCCCCTGGTGGCGCAGGCAGTTGAGCGCAGTGCTGTGAAGCTGTCCACAGTGCTGTGAAGTTGTCCACAGCCTCTCCAGCACCGGTTCGATCCTGGCCAGCTGGCGAGGGTCCCACATTGCGCAGCATAGCTTTCCTGTCTAGCCCGCTGCTCCCCTCAGCAGTGTATTTCACCAGTCTGCCTGTTCTGCTCCCCGCTCTGTCTCTGGTGAATCCTCTCACCCTCCCGCGCATCTGGACTGTACCCTGGTTCTTGTATAAATAAAAAATAAATAAATCTTTAAAAAAAAAAGAAACAACATGTGAAAAGTGCAAGGTCATATATTAAAGTGTCTCTAGGTTGTAGGATTGTAAGTGTTCCTCGAGCTATGTAAATTATATTACAAATTATCCAGACATAAACATGTGAAAACAATAATTTGAGTCCTCACAAAAGGTATAAATAAGACCCTTGAAAAAGTCTTTATCTAAAGTGAATATTCAGACTTATATTATGGATGGACCCTGATTATGCTGATAAACTAGAACCATACTTTGTTTTTTAGAAAACGGTGAGATCTTGTATGCCAAGGGTAGGATTATTCTCTCTCCCTACTCCCACAAAGTCCCTTTGGAACTCTGAGACTTGAGGGTTAACACAGTGGTTGGGTCAATTAGTGATCTTTCCAGGCAGTTACTGCAGAATCCTGGGTCTGATGGGGCAATATCATGCTATTGAATCATTTCTGGAGTAGCTAATACATAACTGCTTTCATTTGAGACTCAGCTTGATTCTTTAGAACTCAGTAGATTTGGCAGCTCAGCTGGCAACATCAGTATCAATAACAAAAGTCTGGTTTATGCTACAGTAATAAATGCATATAAATTAGATGTTTTGCATTATAGAGACCACCTCATATCTTTTTGAATGCCCCTTAGCACCTATTAAAGATTTTGCACACTGCAGATGTTAATGTTTCTTTTCCAAACAAGCGTTAATGTCTTTTCTACTAGTTAACTTTTCCTTGCTCAGGGTATGTCTATTAGACAGATAGCTATGACTTACCAGTTCACTCAGCAGAAGATATACTCAGTGTCCTCTAGATGAAGGGTAAGGTTGAAGAGGCTGGCAGAGGCCAGTCATGTAGGGCATATGGGACACAGTGAGGACTTCAACTAGGAAGCCTTCACAGTATTTTATACAGGAAAGTTGTGTACAGTGAATTAATAGATGCTTTGGGAAGATATTCTGGCTGTTCTGTGCAAGCTGGACTTTAGGGAAGAAGCGTGGAGGAAGAGGAATTGGTTAGGAGCCTGTTGCAAAGGCAAATGAGAGGTATTGCTCACATGGCGAGGGTTCTATCTGTGGAGAAGTGGTTTCTACGGTCCGTTCTCAAGCGCACATGGTCTTCAGTAGAAGATAGTAGCCCGCAAGTCGCTTCAGCCTGTACTTTCTGATGTAAAGTTGCAGGATGAGGTTCAGGGTCTGTGGTAGGATATGCAGCAAGCAGCCTGTGTGTGATACTCACTGTTTAGTGTTAAGGAGCATATGAGACACCAGAAAGCAGCAGTGTTGGTATCCGCCTTCCTCCAGGCCAGCCCACACGTGTCGGTCAGGACAGTAATTTGGGGCTGAAACTTTCACCCAGGAGCAATGAAAAGAGAACATAATAAGTATCCTAGTCATGTGTGCTGTTAATGCCTTTCTGTAAAAGATCAGTGTTTCTCTCAGGAGTGAGTGATGGGAGTGCTAATGTATATCACACGGGAGTGAAAGCATGAAACTGAATGTATGGAATATTTAGTATAGGCATGAAAAAGTGGAAGCATTGTAAATGAAGTAAAATTGGTAACTGGAGATCTCTCAGTTGGACTAACTTTATCTTCTCAGTGTTTTGGAAAATGGATTTTATCATTTATTTTAGGTTCTCTTGTAGTAAGACCTTTAATGTCAAAAGTCATTCATTTTTTTTTAAAAGATTCATTTTGTTTATTTATGCATACAAGAGCTGGGGTGCATGGGCCTCCCCTTGTGGCACAGCAGTTGAGCGCTGGGTTGCGAAGCTGCCCGCAGCCTCTATAGCACTGGTTCGATCCCCGGCTGCCAGGCAAGGGTCCCACATGGTGCGCAGACCTTTCCTGCTGCCCACTGCTCCCCTCAGCAGTGTACTTCGGTCCTTCTGCCTGCACTGCTCCCCGCTCTGACTCTGGTGAATTCTCTCACCCTCCTGCACTTCTGACTGTACCCAGTGCTTGTATAAATAAATAAATAAATCTTTAAAAAAAAAGAGCTGGGGTGCAGGCCAGAGATGCAGGGGGAGGGGTGAGAGGATTCACGAGTGACAGAATGGGGGAACAGAACAGGTGGAATCTACTGAAATACACTGCTGAGGGGAGCAGCGGGCGAGTCAGGAGAGGTCTGCTGCGCCATGTGGGTCACTTCCCTGGCTGAGGATCGAACTCGTGCTGCAGTGGCTGCCGATAGCTTCACAGTGCTGAGCCACTAGGAAGGCCTTGAGCCACCAGGGAGGCCCAAGTCATTCATTCTTGTCTCTGTTAAAATGACCTGTTGACTGTTAGACCAAGGAATAAGTTTTGTGTCTGCTGTATATTATCTAACAGCCTCCTTTAAGATTTATAATTTTAGAACAGTTTCCTAGCTAGCCAAGTCTTACATGCATCCCTTAATAGCAAAATTCTCAGTATTACTACGGAAAAGAACTAAAATCAGATTGCTTTTCTGGGATACCAAATGCCAGCCTTGAAGCAATATCCCATTTAATGGTGACAGAAAAAGGAAGTTTATGTATTTGAACACTTTTCCCTCCATTTGCTCTCTGTCACAAGCTTCTAAGATAAGGAGGACTGTTTCTGAAATTAAGAAGAGCAAGGCCAAGGTGAGGTTAACTTGGAAACAGCAATGGTGTAGAATTGACTTACCTTGACTTTTTTAGATCTGTGGGATGTCTGAATTTTTGTAAAAACACAAATTTGCTAGCCAGACTGGAAATACTTTCTGTTTTTTTCATTTAAAAAACTCAGGCTCTCTCCCTAGAGGTCTTTTCTGTCAAAGACTTTTTCCCCCCTTTTAAACTTTGGCTCTTACGTTCCATATGTAAGCAAAGTTTAACTAGTTAGGAAAAAGTCACTCTAGAAAAAAAGACCCTTAATTGTGAGACCAGATGGTAAACATTATTCAGCTGATGGCGCTGAGCAGATCGGAGGGAAGGTGTGGTAATATGAGCTTGTCCTGCAGCTGTGACCTGTAATTCCAAAACAGCCTATTTCCTCCCTGCTTTTGCTTCTACATTCCAGCACTTCTTCTCTCTTGGTGGACAGATTGATGTGAAAAGATGTGTAAGAAGGGAATTAAATGTGTTCTAGGAGGAGCAATTTTGCTTTTTATTCCAACCCATGTGTCTTTTTTTGACCCTCCTCCTCCCCATGTTACTTGTGCTGACCGATCAAGTAGAATGGAATCCCTCTTGTGCAGCACACTGCATTTCACAGGTCTCATTGTCGGGAGCCCATCATGATGTCCTTACAGCATCTCCAGCTGAAGTCTTGCAGGTATCTCAAAATAAAGGTATACAAAACCAAGATCATCACTTCTGTTTTCACCTCTTCTCAGAAAACACTGTCGCTGCTTTACTCCTTCAGTGAAAGGTTCTACCATTGTTCCTCCCCCCAAACTGAAAATCAAGGATTCAGGGCCTCCCTGGTAGCTCAGGGGTTTAAGTCTCAGTGCTAGCAAGTTATTACCAGCCACTGTGGTGCGAGTTTGATCCTGGCCAGCCAGGGAGCTAACCCACAGGGCACAGCAGACTTCTCCTGTCTCAGCTGCTCCCCTCAGCAGTGTATTTCAGTAGATCTGCCAGTTCTGCTCCCCACTCTGTTTCTGGTGAATCCTCTCACCCCCTGCACCTCTGGTCTATTCCCAATTCTTATATGCATAAATAAATAAAAATAAATCTTTTTTTTAAAAAAGAAAAGCAAGGATTCATTCCAAACTTTTTTTCCTTTCTTGTCCATTTCATGCAGTCCACCTCCTAAATACTTTCCAATGCTTCCAAACCTCTCTTGCCCCATTGCCACTGCTGCTGCCAATTCAGACTTTGAAAATATCTGATGTTTTTGCCTTTAATTTTATTCAGATCATTTTCTTCTTCCACTCTGTTACAGTGTTGTATATTAAGTGAGAATTACCAATGAGATCAATGAAGTTAAAATCTCACTGGGAAAAGTGTAGGTGAAGACAAGTGATTTCTTATAAGTTCTGCAGGTTGTTACAATATTTAGCTTGGGTTGAAAACCAAGACTAGACAGGAGAACTTTCAAACCAGATAGATATACAGTCTTTGTGACCTTGAAGATGTTATCTTCTGCCACCCTGCTCCTGACTTTATAGTAAGTAACCATAAACTATTTGTGCTTTCTCTTACTACACGTGTTCCATACTAACCCTTGGTTTATTTCTCAGTGTGTAGGAATTCATCTGTCACAAATACTCTGGAAATATGCTGACTGCCTAAACCACTCTCCATACTGTGTACCATGTTATTTTCCATTGTGGGAGATACTGAGTTGACTTCTGAGAACTTCCAGAATAATTGAGGTCTTACGTGCATCTTTTGTGGTATTCTCAAAAGGCTCCTTGCCTTCTTGATATTTTCGCCCTATCCAACTGCAAGTTCTAGAAATCTCTTCTAATCAGAACGGTATTATCTCAGAGCATTTTGAAATGTCAGGTCTTCATGATCTAAAATGCATTTCCATGTCCTGCAGGAAATCTGCCCACACCACTCATCACACATTATGCCACCCACTTACCACTTACTTAAACTCAGTTTAATATCGCAATTTGATTCTCATCACACCAGCTATTACTTCTCCAGTTTATAGATGTGGAGTGGAGATTCTTTTCACTCTTATCAACCTGCCTTGTAGGTGTGCACTTGAGTCTTGAAAGGATAGGTGTTTATAAGGATCCATATGTGATGCTTTTATCTCAAGTCCTATTATGGTTGGCTACTTCTTACTAAAGGAATTCGGGTATAGTTTTTATTTTTAGAAGCTTGAAAGGAAATTCAGACTTTGAGCAAACTTGATTTCATAATACTTACTATGCTTTAGAAGTCTAATCACCTCGGAATTTTTCCAGGCTTCATTTTCCATTTCTGTAAATCATAAAATCCATGGTCTTTTTTCATATGTATTTTTTGGTCAGTTTGATCTTTGGCACCTCTATGAAAGAGAAGGAAAGGGGAGAAGGGGAGATTCTTGTGATTGGTTTTAGATGTTGGTTGTCCAGACATTTACTGTGAATTCCTTAAGTTGCTCATTGAGTCCTGAAGGTCTAAATGCATTGTTGGAATAGTGATGGGTCTAATCCTAATACTAAAAGCAGTTCCTTTCACTGAAGAAGAAGGGGGAAGACCCAGAGTTTCTCAGTGAGGTGTCTGTACACATTAGCTCTGGTGTCAGGCTGTGGTGTCTCTGACCTAGTCATCTCCTTGCTGGGTTTTTTTGTTTTGGTTTTTTTTTTTGGTCTAAAAGTAAGGCCCATTGGGCAAGTTCCTGAAACCATGGCTTCTTGGGAAAAGATCCTGCTCTTTTTCAGCTTAAAATTATTAAATTTTTATAAACAACAAATGACTGGGTTTGAATTGTCACTTTTGAACAGTTACACAACTTGAGCAGGTCTGTAAGAATCAGGATGTTCCATTCTAGTGTCTGGAAGAGGAAAAGATAATTTTATTTAAAATAAGCCTGTTGACATGCATGTTACTGGTATCTAATCAAGCTCTGGATTTGAGTTCAATTAGAGCTTTGATAAAAGAAAGGGGAAAGGAAACTTGAAAGAATGTGCTCCCATTCATGAAGGGTTTGTATGTTTTTAGTTTCCAAGTAAATGGAATAATGGGACCATGCATTTTTCCATCCAAGCATTTTCCACCCTGAGAATAATTCCCTTCCTGGCTTCTCAATGAATAATGCATTATTTCTGAAACCCAAGAGGCATTCCTTTGATTTTCCTTTATGTTTAACTTTCTGAGTGATTTTCAAGCAAGGAAATTCAAGGACTTGAAATAAATGCCTTATTAACATTTTTACTTGAAATTCAAATAGCTTCCTACTTATTATCTCCTGATATTTGAAATATTTTTTTCTCTCTAAGTAAGTCTAAGGTACTTACTAGAAAATGAAGCACCTTGGACACTCTTCAAAGTGAACAGCAGTTTAAAACCAATACACATTTTTGTTTTAGAACAAAGAGCTTTAAAGGGGTATTCTTCTCCTTTATTTTGATTTCCCTGCTGAAAAGATTCACAAAAAAAGAAAGCTCACATTCAAAATGAGGTTGTTTGGAGACTAAATCTTGTTTATTTACATTTTTTGAAATTCATTCCTTGAGGTTAGTCCAAATCGTAACCCCAGCCCCAAGCCTTGCACCACCTAGGCCAGTGCCATTTAGGTGGAAAGATTCAAATGCACTTCTGGGAACATTCCTATCCCCTCCCTGTTCATTGTATTGCCTGATTATGCATGTGGGACCCATTAGGTGAGATGAAATGGGACATGACTGTGGCCACAAGTTCTCTTGGCTCATGTTCTTTTAGTTAAGAATCCCCAACAGATCCTGGTGTAATGTGGTAGTAGATGACCATGTTATTTCACAACCTTCATTTTCTTTGGGAGCCAAATGAATGATTTCAAGAATTAAATACATGGGAATTAAGATTATATTCCTCTTAAATTTATAATACTTAATTCAGAATAGTTGAGAAAAAAACAAAGCTGATCTAAATTAAACAAGTAAAACATAAAACTTGGTTTAACATATTTAAATGTATTAATTCATGGAACAGGAGTATAGTGTATTATCTGATGTGGACTCTGGAGCCAGTCTCTAAGAGCAGAAACTTTGGAATTTGTCTCCTGTCTGACACTTTATACTTATAACCTTGAGCAAGTTATTTCAGTCTTGGTTTCTTTATCTGTAAAATGGGGATGATAGTTTCTATCTCAATGACTCTTGTGAAGATTAAATGAGTCAATATTTGTAAAGGAGATAGAAAACACTATGGGACTGTTGAAAACAATAAATGCAAACATGTATCTTATTAGAAATTGTCGTTTACAAGAGGTCCATCCTCTGACTAGATAATGACAATAGTATTGTAATTATTGCTAAGATATACTGAGTGACTATTTTGTTAACACTGTTTAATCCTTACAGCAATCTCCTAATTAAATAAATATAATTTATGTTTTTCAGTTGAGAAAAGTCAGTAAGAAGTAATTTGTTTCAATGAGCTAAAGAGCTGATTTTTTAAAAAGATAAACAAAATTGACAACATTTTAGCTGGACTTATCAAGAAAAAAGAGGACTCAGATACATAAAATCAGAATGATTCTCTGGTAACAGAGAAATACAAAGGTTCATAAGAGAAATATGAATAATTATATGGCAACAGATTTGAAAACCTAGAAGAAATGAATAAATTTTTAGAGACACAGAACCTACAAAGACTTAATCATGAGAAATAAAAAATCTGAATGGAATAACTACCAATAAGGGGATTGAATCAGTAATTAAAAACCTTACAACAAACAAAAGATCAGGACCAGATGGCTTCACTGGTAAATGATACCAAATATTTAAACAAAAATTAGTACCAACCCTTCTGAAACTCTTCCAAATATAGAAGCAAAGGGATCATATCCAAACCATTTTATGAGGCCACCATCACCTTGATTTCAAAACTAGACAAGTAAATCAGAAGAAAAGAAAATTATATATTGATATTCCCAATGAACACAGTGCAAAAATCATTGACAAAATCTTGGCAAACAAAATTCAGCAATACATTGAAAGGGTCATGTGCAATGATCAAGTAAGATTTTTCCAGGGATACAAGTGTGGCTCAACATATGCAAATCAAACAATGTGATCTAGCACATTTGCAAAATGAAGCATAAAAAAACACATGTTCACCCCAGTAGATGCAGAAAAAGCATTTGATAAAATTCAACATCTATTTGTGATAAAAACTATCAACAAAGTGAAAATAAAGGGAACACAATTGAGCATAATAAAGGCTATGTTTGGCGATCCACAGCTAACATCCTATTCAATCATGAAAAACTGAGAGCTTGTTCTCTAAGAGCAGGAACAATACAAGATGTCCACTCTCATTACTTTTATTCAACAAAGTATTGAAAGTCCTAGCCAGAGAATGTAGGCAAGAAAAAAGAAGTAAGAGGCATCTAACTTGGAAAGGAAGAAGTAAAAACTGTCTTTGTTTATAGATGACATGATGTTATATATAGAAAACCCTAAAGACTCCACCCAAAAAATGCTCTTATGACTAGTAAACTCAGTAAGGTTGCAGAACACAAAATCAAAATACTAAAAATGTTGCCCTTCTGTGCACAAACACCAAACTATCAGAAAGAGAACTTACAAAGACATTCCATTTATAAATACATCAAAAATAGATGGCCCAGGCCATTTCTGTTCTGTATCTTGACTGGGGTGGTAAAAAAAAAAAAAAGAAAGAAAGAAAGAGGAAGAAGAAAAGTAGTTTGCCCAAGTTGACCCAGTTTATTAGATGGCAAACCAAGACTTGAGCCCAGTCAGCTTGAATTCATAAAGTACCTGAACTAAACATTTGTCATAGTGCTTATCTTTTGCCTGGAATTATTCTTATGTCATTAAAAACTATGTTGTTAAAAATGTTGAAGTATATCCTTGAATGTGGTTCTTCACATCTTAATTATTTAGTGAACTCAGTTTTGCTCACTTTAATCATCTGTGTGTCATAGCTACTCAGCTTATGTAGGGCTTGAATTAATGAAATCACGTTAAATGATTTCATTGTTAAAATTTTTTTATTTCGTTTCAGAAAATGAACATTTCATTTCAGATGTTAATCTGATGGCCTCAACTCTCAGTATTTTTGTATTGAACTGAAATCACTTCCCATTATAGTTGCTTGTTTTATAATTGCATTTTTTCTTCTTTTTTAAACCCTTCTGATACCTATCCCTGTCCATGTAGGTGCCTTTATCATCTGCTGGACTCCTGGATTGGTCTTACTACTTCTCGATGTGTGCTGTCCACAGTGTGATGTTCTGGCCTATGAGAAATTTTTCCTTCTGCTTGCCGAATTCAACTCTGCCATGAACCCCATCATCTACTCCTACCGGGACAAGGAGATGAGTGCCACCTTCAGACAGATCCTCTGTTGCCAGCGCAGTGAAAACACCAGTGGCCCCACGGAAGGCTCAGACCGTTCAGCTTCCTCCCTCAACCACACCATCTTGGCTGGAGTTCACAGCAATGACCACTCTGTGGTTTAGAAAGGAAACTAAGATGAGAAGTCAGCCATCATTCCTTAACACATGAATGAATGAGAAGTCAGCCATCATTGCTTAACACATGAATGAATAGTTCTCCCCCTTCCCAAATGCCAGGGCAAGGTGGGATCTGAAAGAGAGAGGAAATATAAACTCATGTACTTAAACACTAACCAATGGCAGTATTTGTTCCTAGACCCCCAAAGACTTGATATATATTGAAAATTAGCTTATGTGACAACCTTCATCCTGATTCCCATGCCTTTTGAAAGTAGAAAGTGGAGATCTTGCTATGGAAGTCACAAATAGACTCTGAGTGTCCATTAGACTACACTAACTAGACTTCAAAAGATTTTGTGTGGTTTGGTGCAAGTCAGAATGAGTTCTGACTAATTGAATCCACAACTTCATTTACATACAGGCTTCCCTTTTTTATTTTTAAAGGATACATTTCATTTAATAAACATGTTTATACCTATCAGCATGCTTGTGATGGATAAAGAACTATAGACTGTTTTTAAGTTACCGTAACTCCATTTTTCCTTTTATTGGAAAACTATCAATTAGAATTATTGTTTTAGAAAGCATGCATGTAATGTATGTATGCAGTACGCCTTACTTAAAAAGATAAAAGGGTATTAATTGTAAATCTTCTAGGAAATAGAAGAATCTAGATGTTAAAACAAGTATTGTTTAGGTCATGAAACCGTGCTCTAATCACAATATTACCTTTTTATTAAAGTGTTGTAACAGTGTAAAACAGGAAATTTATTACCAAAAATATACTCTAAAAATGCATAGAAAATGAAGCACAGTAATACTTCCCCACATATTTATCATATCCAAGTGCAGTCGAATAACCAGTACATCAGAGGAGTTTTTTTTAATAGCCTGTGTTTTCCTGTATTATAAAATAATACGTAGTCATTGTAGAAAACTTGAAAAAGACAGACATGTATAAGCCAAAAGAATACTGATATCACAAATGACAAATAACTACCATTAACAGCTTTTTCCTCTGTGTATGCCTGTCTATATATTACATACCTTTTTATATAATTGGGATCATACTGTAGCCGGTTTTATAACCAGTTTTTCTTTCCACTGCAGAATTGCCCCATTTTCCTATGGCATTGAAATTTTACAAAAATATAATTTTAGTGGCTATGTAATACTCCATTTAATGGATGCAACTCAGTTTATTTAACCATTCTCATATTGTGGACTACTTAGGTTATTTCTCATTTTCACTGTTATAAATAATGTTACAAAAATTTTGTGTACATAAAACTTTGCCCATATCATTGAATATTTACTTAGGACATATTCCCATGAAGGATTTTTTTTTAAATGTGAAATGTCTTTTTATGCTTTTACCTTTTATAAAAAGGGATTTCCTGCTTTTGCACTGCGTGGTTGGCAATTGTGAGGAATGCCAGTTAAATTACTTTTTTTACAGAGGAAATTAAGTGGTTACTTTAGTTGAGGGTGCTCAGGATGGAGCAGAAACAATCGACTGTCACAAATAATGAGGACACCCTAATTTGTTTCACAATCCCAAATTTCATTTGAGGGACAGATTAAATGGTTCTTGGTAGCCACGGCTGTAATGTAGGATTGAAGAAAATGCAAAGAACTCAAGTGTGCCAGTGAATAAAGGATCTTCCTAGTAAAAAAGCTTGGTGCCCTTCTATAGCAAGTGGGTTGAGCATGTCAATCTGTGACTGGATACTGTGTATTTTCTAGGAACCGCCCCAGTAGACCGTCACCATGTTAAATGAGACTGGTTTAATGCATTGGCCAGATAAACCAGTAATTTCACCAGTTTGTTGTAATAAGTGACCTATAAAGTCACAGTCGTGAGGTAGGTATAGGAAAGTCAGGAGTACGTCTAAGAGAAAGGTACACAGAGAATGGTTGACTCCCTAGGAAGGAGGAAGTCAATGCATGTCAGCATCTGAGCAGGGACAGATTGTCCACAGTGAAAGAGCTCGGGAACCGGAGAGCAGAATGGTGTTTGCACATACTTTATAGAAAATACAGAGTGTTCTGTATTGGAAGTGAAAGAAATGAACTTGGACTTCTCGTGTGCATATATTCTGAAGAAGTTATGGACCATTGGAAATGAAAAACACTAATTGGACCTTAATAAATCATTCTCAATCCGTGTTTGGTAATGTGTGCTTCTGGTCAGTGCTATTTCTCTCATCCAAGAGTTTTCCGGCTTCCGTTGCATGGTGCCTTCCCTGTGGGACTTTATTTCACTGTCAAAGTGCCTCTGAACTGAGGTGAAGGCAGCAATTGCTTTTCCCGCACAGAACTGCTTTTTTCAACCTTGGTAATCAGTCTTTCCAATGTCCAGGATAAGGCTGTTTATTTTGCGTGTCTAAAGGAGAGACAGCATTTTAGGACAATACTCCAATGGTAAAACTATTAAGAGTGGAGGGTTTTTGGGGAAAACTGATTTTATAAAAAATTTCTGACAGCTCTATGAAAACATAGTAGTAATTTGTAAAGTCACAATAGTCTGTGCTTATAGAGTGAACAAGATATAAGTGATAGGTACCTGCCAATTATATATTCAATGTATTGCTTAAGATGTTAGAAAAAGATCAACTGTTTAGTCTCATGAATGTCTCCATGATTATTTAGAAGAAAATGCTGAACCTTTAAATTTAGGTGGATGTAAGACAGTTAGAAATCAAATGTCTTAGACTCTTCTTCACAAGTTAGTCACATCTCATTACTCCCTCCTTTTGTTTTTTATTAGTGAAACCATAATTCCATAGACTGAAAATCTCAATTGATTTTCTACAATTAGTGAATCTTAGAGGTTTTTCATTTCCTCTCCCACTTAACTATTGCCTTAGTTTCTCCTCTTCATATTTTGTTTATTCCATTAAACTCTTAATTTCTCTGATTATTTCTAGCCCTTCCCCTAACCTAGAGTTTGACACCTGGCTAGATAAAAATGGTAGAAACACTTCTTTGTCCGGTTAATTCATTATGCCAAGGTGAGCAAACAGGTTTTTTTTTTTTTTTTTTTTTAATGCCAAGACCTATTGAAGCAAATACCTTGTTCTTTTCTACCAAGTGAGCTTTTCCTGATCCCACCCCCTCAGTGGATTGGCATTTATGTGTTTGGATGGACTTGGCCCTATGCACCATCCAGTATAGGTGTGTGTGTATAACTCAGAGTGAAGACAGTTGATGTGTCTTCCAAAGCAAGTTCTGTTCATTCTGTGACATTCACCTGTACCTTGTAGAGTCTACATGCAAAATTC
Source organism: Talpa europaea (assembly GCF_964194135.1). Classification (NCBI taxonomy): domain Eukaryota; kingdom Metazoa; phylum Chordata; class Mammalia; order Eulipotyphla; family Talpidae; genus Talpa; species Talpa europaea. The sequence continues at coordinate 61,987,105 of NC_140074.1, read as the reverse complement.
TAATTCTTTAAACTTAGACTACTCATATTGACAGAGTGCTTACTAATTTGTTAAATGGTGGCATCATGTAAAGACAATTTTAAATCTAGAGTAGGGGTTGGAAAACTAAGACCCATTGGCCAAATCTGCTTTTGTGGACCTAGGAGCTAAGGATGGTTTTTACATTTTTAGATGATTGAGGGAGAAAAATTATTTAGTGGCACATAAAAATTACGTGAAATTCAAATGGCAGTCCACAAATAAAGCTACATTGGAACATAGCCACACTCATTAGCTTATGTATTGTTTATGGCTACTTTTGTACTACAATGACAAAATTGAATAGGTGCAACAGAGATTGTCTTTCAAAGTCTAAAATTTTTACTCTGACTCTGTACAGAATAAGTTTGCCAACCCCTTATTTAGAGAATCTCATTTTCAACCATGTTGTCCTCATTTGATCTTGTTATGCATTAGAAGAATAAGGGAAAATTGGGCACATCATGATCTTCTGAGCTCTGAACTACAGAGAAAATTATAAATTTCATTTTTTATGCTAAACGTAATTTTTATTCTGAAACACTAGAATTTGCAAAAAGGTTTGCCAAATGTCCAAGACAGTTTTCCTAAACCATTTGGAAATTACCAAATAATGCCTTCTCATCGTTTAATAATGTATGATTCTTATAGCCAACGACATTCTTTTTCATAACCTCAGTCAATACATCAGGAAATTAACCATCAGAATCAAAGAAATTAACATTGACACACATGCCACCATTTTAACTTGACCCCACTGAAGTTTTTTATCAGGGTCACTGGTCAAGAGACTTGTCAAGGTTGGAGGTCATCTATCTCTTGAGTCTTCTTCACAAATTAGTGAATCTTGAAAAGTCCTTTAGTCTATTGTTGACCTTTTACAATCTTGTCATTTAAAGACCACGGAACAGTCATTTTGTAGAATAACCCTCAGTTTTGGTTTCTCTGTATTTTTTCCTGACAAAGACCAGTGTGCTATTGTGCTAGTCTTCTCACTGCCCTACCAAGTAGTACATGATACTAACTTTTCCCATTACTAGTAGTATTAAAATTGATGACATGATTAAGTTGGTATCTTCCAAGTTTTTATCTTTTCCCCTTTGTAATAAGCATTTTATAGTAAGTAGTTTGTTCCTCATAGAATTTTAATGCCTCAGCATCTATTGACATTCCTTGGATTAAATACTCATTATTCCAATGGATGCCAAATGATGAATTTCTAATTTTTCTCTTCAAAAAAATTATAGTTCACTTTATTTTGTGAAAAAAACTTTGTCTTTTCCCATTAATTTATTCATTCGTTTATACTTTATTGACTCATGAATTTCTGTCTTCTTCAATTAGTTACAATATTACCTTCATTTCTAAATGAGAATTTTCCTTTTTGAGATAATGTTGAGAGTTGTGCAATTCTAAAAAATAATAGATTCCTGTACTCTTTTCCTAGTTTTCCCTAATGATATCTTGTAAAACCATAGTATACCAACACAGCCAGGATATCAACGCTGATACAACATACTCAGCAGTTCTGTCACCTGGAGAATCCCACCTGTTGCACCCTTATGACCACCCTCCTTTCCTTTACCTCCACCCTGAACTAGCAGCCCCTGATATACTCTCCATGTTTTTCAATTGCATTTTAACAATAATGTTTAGGGTGTAGGGCTAATACTTCCAGATGTATGTATATGATGTACGTATGTGTGTGTCTGTGTGTATGTTTAAACATAGTTATTCACAAAGTGATCTTTTGTAGAACTCACAATGTCTTCCCATTGACCTCAGGGGAGCCAAACCATTTTGCTTTGAATGACATTGTTTACCTTCTCTTATTTCTACTGTGCGTGAATTGTCTGTGTTGTGGTGCTCATGTACCTATAGGCATGCCTGTGTCCCAAGCTAGGCTATGTCCTTTAAGGATGATATAATCATGTATATTCCACCTCCATTTTGTGATCCAAAGGACTGGAACCAAACTAGAAATAGGGAGCCATTTACTAAAATTGCTCTTGATTGACAACTATAGAATTCGATGTGATAGTTACCACTAGCACTCATTCTATAATTGATTCATTCATTTTGAGGGCCCTATATATATGAGGCCTATGTGATACTTCTATGAATGAGATGCATGGTCTTAAATGGAGCTTAGAATTTAGTATGAGAAGGAAGGAAGGGGGAGAAATAGGTAAGTTAAAAATGAAAGTATTAATTGTCAGTGTGGAGGAAACAATGGCTTACCATAGAAATTAAAGGGAACTGAAAGGCATAGGGAAGACAAAAGGAGGAATTGCTTTGAGAGTCTATAAAGGCGCCATAATAGGACAGGTTACTGTGCTATCAGTTCTCTCACTTTGCACCTGAGTTGCACAGAAGTGTATCTCTTTCAAACTCTGGAAATTGCACCCACTCGAGTTAAACCATTGCACATTTAAACAACCCATTTGAAAAATGAATATCCATTTAGCACAGGTAGATAGGAATTCATGGACAAGGTAAATGCTTGGTGAGCAAAAGCATGTAATTTGGGTAAGAACAAGCATGAACAGTGAGAATGAGGCTTGAAAGGCAGACAGGTATGATGCTATGAGAGTAATTTTATCCTGAGAATTATGGGCAATGGGTTCAATGATTTAATCCATCTGGTTTGGATTTCAGAATAAATTGAAGACATGGTAAATGGCTAGATTAGAGGCCGTCACATAAGCTGGGATGAATGATGAAGGTGATGATAGTGGTGTGAGAAGTAGATATACATAGATTCAAGGGATGTTTGTGACCTAGTGATTAAATAAGATCCTAATCCAGGTTTCACACCTCGGACAGGTGGGGGTGTGAGATGAAATAACAAAAATAGGATGAGGAGCACATTTAAAGATAAAAAATGATGCCTAACGAGCCATCCTAGGAGAACTTGGCAATTGGGAAGAGGCTGTGTGATACCCTAAGATGCAGGTCTGTACTGAAGTTCTAGATTTTGGAGTTCAATTTCTTCTTCTGTCATCCTGCCACTGTCCTCATAATAGGAAGCATGGACTCTCTGATCTGTTTGAATAGAAAGAAAGAAAAGAGAGGAAACGGAGAAATAAAAGAGTAAAACTTACTATTTGAAATTGTTATCTAGAATGTAGAGATGTCTCTGTTTTACAAAATAAAGTTAACTAGATATAGCACTTTAATACATTACCAAGATATATCCAAGGTCAATATGTGTGTATCTCAATGAGTAGTTGAGGCAGAGAGTTTTAGAGGCCATCAATTTCTCATTTTCTCTTCCCTCCTGGGCTCTTAGAAAACTGCAGTTCTGTTAAGCTTGTCCAAGTGACTAGTTATGGCTGGAAGAATCAGTGTTGTTTGTAGGCTGAAGGAGTCAAGTGCCCCCGTGCTGCTTCCTAGGTCTTTTTTCCCTGAAAGCTGAGCAAGAGATGTGACAGCAAGAGAGTGAAGTCCCTCTACACTGGTTGTATAATATGACCAAGAAATAAACATTTCCTGTGTTTATAGTGAGATTTGTTGATCATTTGTTATTGCAACATAACTTAGCTTGTATTGACTAATAGTATTTAGTTTTGATAAATATTAGGGTTCTTTTGAAATTTTTGCTTTTCTGGATTATAGGGAATGTATGTTAGAATTTTTAGCTGAAGTTGAGAATACCAAAATGCATTATAAAAGTAATGTATTTTATAGTCTTAGAGTGTTGGAGAACATCTTTTTATCTGTACTTGGGTACTATCAATCTTTGAAATTTCTTTAAAAGAGTTTGGAAAATTTTCAAATGCTTGGAGATTAAGCATTTCTAAATGACAACTTTCCCATGCCTTAATCAATACCAAGCAGTCTTTTGAATTTTAGCAAAATTGGTATGTGTTTAACTTTTTTCCTGATAATTTTGAAAAAGTATATGAGTCTTTTTTCTGGATATACAGATCTATATTTTCTTTCTCATAAAATGATTAGTATAGTTAGTTTAATAGATCATAATTTTTCTCCTACATAAGGTATCAAATTAAGATAGTTTTGACATAATCTCCCATTATAATTGTGATTTTGGCCAAATTACATGTTTATGACTTAGACTGACATTGTTGAACATTTTTTATTAACTGGATAAAATTAATTTTTTTTGCTTGTTTGAAGTCAGCCTTTAACTAAGGTTAGTATTTCAAAGCCTACTGTAGTATTCTCCTTTATTCATTTCCAACTTTATTTATTTTGTAGAGTATATAGCTTATAAACAGCATAAAGCTTGGTTTTGTGTTTTTCTAGTTTCTTTAAAATTATACATTTAAAAATGTTTTCAAAAAACATTTTAACCTCTGTCAATAACAAGAATATGTGTTTGTTTTCCTTGTATAAGTTTAAAGGTTTACCAGTTTTACTTCCTTTCTGCCCTTTTCTCCAAGATTCCTCATGTATTTTAAAAGTCTGCATATTTATTTTCAGATCCTTTTTTCTAGTGTAATTTCTCTTTGAAGGATCTTTGTTAACACATGCCGACAGACATGTCCTTAGATGACAATATTTGCTAGTTAACAATTCATTAGGACTTTTTAAATACCACCCCTTCCTCTTTCTTTATGTCTTTATGCTGAATCACCTTTTTTTTTTTTCCGCTTTGTGAATGATTTCTTTATTCCAAAAAGCATACGCTGTGATTATAAGTGTGAAAACTTGTTTCATTTTTCTTCCAATGTGAATGTTTTTGGCCAAGTTTACAGTTCTTGGCAATAATCTTTTCCTTAAGAAATCTTCAAACATTGCTCAATTGTCTCCAGCACTGAGTGTTTTAAGAGTGATAAATGATGACTTTCTGGTACAAAATCATAGATAGAATTTAATCTTTATTTTGGAATTAAGGAATTAGGAGTCTCTTCAGTTTATCTTTCTGCTAAATGTCTCATGTATGTTTGAGAAAAACTAATGGTTTCTAATGGTTGGATGCAAACTTCTAAAAATTTCATTAGATTAAACATATTGATTATATTTTAAAATCTTTGTTATTTTCTTTTTTTGCTTTTCCTATCAATAATTTAAAAAGACATATAATTTGTCATTTTTTTAACTGTATGTTATGGGTTGATTGAAGTAGCATAGTATTATAGCATTATCTAGTTTCAGTGTTCATCATTGAATCAACATATATGTATACTACATTAGGTTTCCTGCTAAAAACCCAAATCTATCCTTTGTCCCAGTTTACCTTATTTATCATTTTTTTCCCTTGGCAGAACTATAAATTTCTATTATTTTATAATATGAGGCTATTTGTTAGGAGTATTAAGGTTCAAAATTACCTTTTGGTGAGTGAAATATTCTGTTATGAAGTGGTCCTTGCTATCTCTAATAATGCTTTTTAACTTGAATGTTGTAAGATCTGATATTAAGATAACTGTGTATTTCTTTACCATTTCTCCTCAGGACTCTTCAAGTTTTTCATGTAAATCTCTATCAACTCAGGGAAATTTTCTTCTATTATTTCTTTCATGTACTCTCTAGTCTTCTTGTGGAAAGATCTAATTATATAGGTATTGAATCACCTTCATCTATCATAGATGTTACTAATGATTACTCTTATCATCTCATTGTCTTTTTGCTCTAAATTCCATTGAAATTCCCAATAGAATGTAAGGTCCATAGGAGCATGGGTTTGTTTCTTAGTTGTTTCCCCCCTGCCTGAATGTGAGCTAGAACAGAGAACAGAGGAGGTACAAAATAATATTTATTGAATAGGTAAGTGAATTCTTAGGGGTGATTTTTCTCGGTTTTTGGGTTTGTTTGTATTTTTGCAACTACTATTCTGCTACCTATGGCAGCTACTACTTATTTTTTAATTTTATAAATAATTTTGCCTATGAAAGCTCATTCTTACTCTCTGGTTAGTCCTCTTCCCAAAGCACTTTACGTCAGTTTTACGCATCCTTATAGTGTATTCAATTATACTTAAAAAATATGTTGTGATTTTTTAAAAACTTTTCCTGTATTTACGCCATTTCTCTGATAGGAGGAGATTGGCGCTAAGCTAGTGATCCTCTTTATTGCAAAATACTTTTGATAAATACACTTTTTTAATCAATGAAGTGTAAGCTTGATGAGTGTTGGAGCTGACTTACACTCTTCATGTTTGTCACATTTTGCTGACTCCCCCAGTATAGCCTGACTAGCTACTGACAAGAGGAGTTTGAGAACAGACTTTTCTCTGGGGATGGTTAATAGATGGAGATTCCAGAATTCATTCAGCGCTGATTTACAATCAGAATTATTAAACAATATTAAACTTCACTGCTACTTTGAAGATCCTCTGAGTCTCATTACTGGTAAAGAAGAAGGGTTGGAAGAGAAGTCAACATTTAAAGCTTAGGGGACATACAAATTCTAAATAAAGTTGAGAACTTAATGCTGGAATAGAATGTTCAGACACACCTCCAAAAAGACTTGAAAGAGGTGCCAGTGGAACCTGCCAGGGCACGAAGTTCTGACCCTAACTACTCTGAGAGGCTCTGCCCACACTTATTTTCATCCCTCCCTCTGGTTACAAACTCATGTGGTGACTCATTCCTTTGTTTAGGTTAAGGGGAACAGGGACATCTAGTGGTAGTCTACAACCAGCATTGTTACCAGAGATAAAACATCAATGCCAAACATCTGAGGCAGAACTTCTGGAATACCATCTGATTAAATATTGAATTGACTGTGTTTGCTTCCTAGAAGTTTCCCTTTTCTTGGTCTCTAGTTTAATAAGGAGGGTCCATGGTTGTCTTCTTGAATGACACCCTGGAGCATATTTCAAGGGTGATTTTAAATATTTCCAGTAGAGAGAGCAGTAAAGTTAGATTACAAAGAAAAGCAGCTTCTGGATCCCCACCGAATATAAGAATTTTCTTATGTGTGTGGGGGGTAATTTTAACCATAGGGTCAGGGAGACATAGCAAAAAATATTAATCATTGTAAATCATCTCAGCACCCCTATACCCCCAAGAGAAGGCTTTCTTACATTGGCTACTCCCCTCTGATCTCTGAGGAAGTGTTAGCTCCTAGAAACAGTGAAAAGGCACCGAAAGTCCTAATTGAAGATGGGAGCATGAACAGGAGGGAAGAGATCAGGAGATGAGAGATGATATTGATCTCCATAATAAGTCAGAAGAAAGACAAAAGGTCTGCATTGAACCATTTTCTGTTTTTTGTTTGTTTGAATTGTGAATTTAATGTTGAAAATTTTAAAAATCATTATTTTGGCTGTCTTGATTCTTCTTTTTTGAATATGAGATCTGCAGGTGCCAGTGCCACTTGTGTCTAAGATCAATGAGGGTCACAATTTCCATTCTTTTTTTTTACAATTTTTTTTTTTTTATAGAGGCATGTTTTATTTATTTATTTGTTTGTTTGTTTTTGTTTATACATGCACTGGGTACAGTCAGAAGCGTGGGAGGGTGAGAGAATTCACCAGAGCCAGAGCGGGGAGCAGAGCAGGCAGAAGGACCGAAGTACACTGCTGAGGGGAGCAGCGGGCGGCAGGAGAGGTCTGCGCGCCATGTGGGACCCTCCTCTGGTGGCCGGGGAGCAGCCGGGGATCGAACCGGCGCCGCAGAGGCCGCGGGCAGCTTCGCAACCCAGCGCTCAACCGCTGCGCCACCAGGGAGGCCCACAATTTCCATTCTTGCTGCTTGCTCCTAACCTGAGTTCAGAATTCTGGCTCATTCCTGAAATGCCTCTCTAGGGCTTGGGACATGAACATCTGACCCTAACCTGGCCTCCCTGCTTCTCTAGTAGGAAGAACCTGACCCTTGATCTCCCATTTTTATCAACTTAGTTCATCTCCAAGCTCTTCCTGACAAATACAGCCCCTGATCCTCTATTCTGATATTCTACTGTGTGTTCCTGCTCAGATAGTTCTGTCAGCAAGCAGAGCAAGAGGCCTGTTCCTGTCCTATATTTTTGTAAAGCTTTATATTCCTTCTCATTAGGCCCCAAACAGAATCTTTTCTAAATATCACTCCTGCCATTTGATTATTCCTATGGGAATCCCATGCTAACTTGTCACAAACTGGTTGTTCCAGAAACAGGTTAGTTCTAACTCCAGGCCTTTCTTACTGTTGGCACACAGATTATGTTTATTGTAGAACATCATGTACTTTTGGGATAGCTTATAAAAAAAAAGTCAATTTTCTTGGAGAAAAGATATCTTTGCTTGTTTCCTGTCTGCTTCCCAACCTACACTCTGCCTTAGAGTGTAGTCAATGCCAGGGATATTTGCACCAAGATAGAGGATGCCTTTTAGAAATCTTCAGTTTAATATTAATGGAGGGATATTCACAGGTACCCAGAAAAATCACTTATCTCCTGTAAAATGGAACATCAGAGGGAAAGCCAAGAGGTAAATTAATTTGAATAATTAAAGATGATGGACAGTTTCAACATCAAACATGTGGAGGGTCACTATGATCATGATCTGGATATCTTTCATTCACTTATTAAGAAATGAAAGAGCCTGGATAATGAATGTGTGGTGCCACCAAAAAGAAGAGGTCTGAGATTTGGAGGTGAGGTCTGAAATTTCATCCTATAAAAGGATATGAACAAGAGGCTTCTATTCTGGGAGCTCCCTGGTGGCACAGGGGTTAAAATCTCAGTGCTATCAAGCTGTCACCAGCCACTGAAGCATGAGTTTGATCCCAGACCAGGCAGCTGACCCACATGGCACAGCAGACCTCTCCTGCCTCTCCTGCTGCTCCCCTCAGCAGTGTATTTCAGTAGATCTGCCTTTTCTGCTCCCCACTCTGTCTCTGGTAAATCCTCTCACACCCCCCCCCCCACCACGCCTCTGGCCTGTATCACAGTTCTTGTATGCATAAATAAATACAATAAATCTTTTTAAAGAAGGCTTCTATGTATATAAGTACTCAATAAAAACAAACAAATGATAGTACTTTTGCTAATCAAATATTTATTTTTAAGATATTTATTTATTTATTTATTTATTTATTTATTTATTTATTTATACAAGCACTGGGTACAGTCAGAAGCGCGGGAGGGTGAGAGAACTCACCAGAGCCAGAGTGGGGAACAGAACAGGCAGATGGACCGAAATACACTGCTGAGGGGAGCAGCAGGTGTGGCAGGAGAGGTCTGTCGCGCCATGTGGGACCCTCGCAAGGTGGCCGGGGATCGAACCGGCACTGCAGAAGCTGTGGGCAGCTTCGCAGCCCAGCGCTCAACTGCTGCGCCACCAGGGGAGGCCCGCTAATAAAATATTTTAAGGTCTTCAGCAAAGACCAAGGTATGTCCAATGCTTAATTAAGAAAACCCATCTTTATAAGACCAATTAGTTTTCACCAAAAGATAAGGAGAAAGAGGATAGGTATATCAGGAAAAAAGGAACAATGGCATGAGGAAGGGAGATTTGGACTTTGAATGATGAACTTAAGATAGTCTATACATATGCTGATTTTCAGTGATGGACACCTGAAAGTTATATATTGTTTTCATGTATTGTTACTTTAATTAAAAAAGTAAAGCAGAAAAAGAAACCCAGATACCTGGCATGAAACTTAAGTAAACAATAATCTTCTTCATTGTAATGTGTTGGAAGGACTGTAGTCTGTGTGGAGCCTGGAGACAAGAGCCTAAATTGGACTATTTATCTCCAGCCCAGTTAGGGGAGGGGGCAGGACTGGAACTGGCAGAGGCGCTCTTGTTGAGAATAGCCCAGACCAGGTGAGATGCCAGTGAAGTTTTCATTCTGCTCTGCTTCAGTGCTCACTAAGGAATCGCTCCTTTTAATTTTTAGTTTTTATTTGTAGACATTATTTTAAGTGACACATTTATTACTTTAATCATGAAGTTATATTTTTGCATGGAATGTTTTGAATAACAGAAACATTGCAAGAAAATCACTTCATTTCACTTACCTAACAGTCGTTTTTGGGCATAAAATTTCTTCCGGTTTGTTTTCTAGGAATATGTATTATGATAATAGTGTACAAATAATTTTTTCTGGTTTTTTAATTTAATATTCTATTTAAGGCATGTTCCATACAGTGAAATCAAAATGATCATTTTTAATATCGGCACATAAATATTAAAGTCTTGTCTATATAATACAATGTAGAGAATTTAATACCAAAATTTCGGTGCAAGAGGTTGGCCCTGTCCCCAAGGCTGCACAACCTCCAGGGCACTGTTTTATGAATATGAGGAGTACCCAAGTTGCCTTTCTCCAGACCCCTGGTGAGATTTCTGCCTGCCTATTTATCTGGGTTGGACCTTGAATGCCTATTGGACTGCCTGCCTATTTATCTGGGTTGAGTGATGTCTGGACACTAGAACAATCATTTTGATGTAGGGCCTCCCAACACAGTGCCTTCAACATTTCTGCTCTCACTGACACTTCTCTGACTGACTGTGATCCTTGCAAGACCTATCTTTTGGAATACTCAGCCTTCAGTGCGCCCAGTGCCCACCACCTTTGCTTGGGACAAAGAAAACTCAGATAATGGTATTGGGAAAATGAAAGTATTTTTATTTAAGTCTTCTGAATTACTCCAGATTTCAAGAGACTTAAGCTCCCCAAGGAACCAAGTTTAAAGCTAGTTTGTTCATGGCAGAAAAACAGATATTTCTGCACATGATTGTCACCTGCAGATAAAGAAGCACATACATGTGGGGGAATCAGTTTTGTGAAAGTCAAGGGTAATTTTTTTTTTTTTTGGTTAGAGATGTAAGGCTCAGTATTTCTTTGGGGGAATAATGAAAGGCAAGGTATTTTTGCCTTTAAAAAATGTGTATCAGAAATCAAAAGGGATGTTTTCCCTTCTGACTATGGAAGGGAATATGGAAGGGTTTGTGATATGCTTAGTTGTAATGGCTCAGGGCAGCTTGCTATTTTGGCTTTCTCAGTCGTTTTGGAGAGAAACTAGATCGAAGCATGTAAGGATGTTATGGAAGGGCAGGGAAAGGACAAATAAGACACCCAGTCTTGCTTCGGTGAGATTACCCCAGGACAGTGACCCAAATAAACCCAAATAACTGAGGACTGAGATCAGATGCTAGATGTAAGGAATGAACTAAAGAATAGGGAGAAGAATCATTTGACAGGTAAGAGGAAAACCAGAAGGGCAGGATTATTCAAGCCCAAGAAGAAAAGGTGGATCAGCAAGGACAAAAGCCACAGAGATGTTCTGTGAGATTTTTATAAAAGGGTCTATTTAGCTTGTGAATTGGCAGGTTACTGGTGACATTGATGAGGCTAATTTTAGGTAAATGGTGGGTTAAGTTGCTCAGCGAAGATCACACGTAATATTTACATGGGACTCAGAGCAGGGTTCTGACTCCAAGTCAATTTTCATTGTCAGGTAGAAGCTACAGATCTTTTCTTGAGATAAATTAATATATGGACATCTTAGCCACCAAAGCCTTCATGGGCCGGGGGAGGCAACATCGAGGTGCCTTTGTGACGGTTTATCGGTTTGTTAAGGCAAAGCTCTTGAATCACTTGATAACCCCTAAGTGAATAGATGCATTAGAGCACCTGGATTTGCAAACCTGAGGGTTCCTTTCAGCTGGGACCCCTGGTTGCTTCAGCAGTCTGCAAGATATTCCATGACATCTTCACTCTGCAGTTTCCTCAAAGCCACATGGACATCAAAGGACTCTCAACTACTTTCTTATTTACACCACACAACTGGAGATTCTGACCAGTAGGTCAGGAGAGAAAGGAATTCATAGTGTTCACCCTTAGTTTTTCCAGTCCCCCTTGGCAAAAGTTCTTCCTTTTTCTATGTGGGCAATAAATCCTGAACCTCATAAAATGTCAAGGATACATGAAAAATCTTCTTTTCTTCCTTTTAGTTAAAATTCTGACATACAAAAATAAACTATCAATCCAATGTTGTGGTTTGAAGTATCTTTCCAGGCAAAATAGGCAAGGGAAAAGAATGTAAAGAATCTTACTGGCATGCATTCTTGGGAAGCAAAGCAGGACTTAATGATTTTCAATTTATGAGACTGTACACCCTCCAAAGCCCATTTGAGCTCTAACCCCCAATCCCTAGTCACTCTCACAAACATTTATCTTGTTACAGTTTTCAGTCTTCCATCAGTGTCTTAGATTACTGGCATGTCATTCACTGAAAATGATTTTAAGTTGACTTTCTAGTCCTTTTTCTAATTATATACCCTATTATATAGATACAGTAATTTTGCATTTTCTTTTCTTTCTTTTTTTTTTAAAGATTTATTTTATTTTATTTTATTTTATTTTATTTTATTTTATTTTATTTATGCAAGAGGTGGTGTACAGGCCAGATGCATGGGAGGGTGAGAGGATTCACCAGAGAGAGAACAGAGAACAGAACAGACTGACTGAAACACACTGCTGAGGAGAGCACCTGGCGAGACAGGAGAGGTCTGCCTTGCCATGTGGGATTCTTGCCGGCCGTCTGGCCGGGATAGAACCTGCACTGTAGAGGCTGCAAACGAACAGCTTCACAGTGCGGCGGCGCTCAACCACCTGCGCCACCAGGGAGGCCCAGCATTTTCTTTTTTAAGAGAAAGGTTGTTCTTTTTCTTTTTACTGTATTAGAGTTATAGCTATTTGAGAGGGTATATGAGCCTCCTTCTACTCCTGTTTAGGACTTTTTTAAATCCATTATTTTCCCTCCTACAAATAGATTATGAATTTTATCAAATGCTTTTTGGTATATCAAATTACTAGGGTTTTTCAAATGGAACTGTTTTTACATTCCTGATCGTTCCTGGAATCATTACTGATTGTCTATGAGTTTTCATTTTGCAATATAATATGGTGATGGCGGCATAAGATAGCAGTTAAGAAAATGTATCCTGAAGGCAGACTGACTGGATTTAAGTCCCAGTTCCATTACTTGCTGGTTGTGTAAACTTAGGCAGGATTCTTAACCTCTCTGTACCCCGGTTTCCTCATTTGTAGAGAAGACATTAGCCTGAACTTAGAGGACTGTTGCCAGGATATACTAGATCATACATGTGAAATATTGGTATGATGCCTGTGGTGATAGAGGGAGGGTGGGTGATAACAGATAAAGAAAGGGAGACTTGTGGGTATTGAAACTTCCAAGAGTAATTGTGGTGATGGACATACGCTTTTGTGAATATACTAAAAGTCATTGAATTATACACTTTAAGCAGCTGAACTGTGGGGTTTTTTTGTCGACCACTTATCATAGAAGTTTTATTCTTTCTTTTAATTGCAGTATAATTGACATGTTATATTAGTTTCAGGTGTACAGCATAATGATTTCATATTTGTATATATTGCAAAACGATCACCAGAATAAATCTAGTTAACATCCATTATCACACATCGTTACAATTTTTTCCCTGTGATAAAAACTTTTAAGATCTAGTCTCTTAGCAACTTTCAAATATACAATACATTATTGCAGACTACAGTGACCATGCTGTGTATTATATCCACATGACTTACTTTATTGCTGGAAGTTTGTAACTTTTGACCCCTTCACTCATTTCATCTACCTTCATCCACCCCACCCCCCCTCCCCAAGCATCAATCTGGTCTCTGTATCCACGAGTTCCTTGAAAAAAGTAAATGAAATTTATTTCATTTGAGTTAACTTTTTCTAATATTTCAATACTTAATTTGTTTTTCTGTATTATTTTTTATTGAGGGGAGAATGGTTCACAAATCTGTATATGACTTAGGAATATACATTCACACCTCTTCAGATGTATGTTACCAGACCACACCTGCCACTTAGGAACCCAAATCCTCCACCATCGTATCCTGGGCCTCCTACCCCCACTCTCCTTCTCTGATAACCTCAATTCTACATCAGATTTCTAAGGTTTGTTTTGGTTTAGTTTTGTCTGTTCCTTTGTTTTCTTTCTTTATTCACTCATATGCACATATGGGTGAAATCGTCTAGTATTTGTCTTTCTCTTTCTGACTTTTTTGGTTTCTTTTCTTTATATTGAGGTAATCCTGCTTTACAATATTCTACATGATTAAGAGTTATGGGATCACACATTTCAGGTGTATGTTACCACACCACACCTTGAAAGTCCTCTGCCCAAGTTCATTGTACCCCCTCTGCTTTAGAGTCCACAGACAAGTGAGAACAGATGCTAGATGCAAGGAATGAACTAAAGAATAAGGAGGAGAATCATTTGACAGGTAAGAGGAAAACCAGAAGGGCAGGATTATTCAAGCCCAAGAAGGAAAGGTGAATCAGCAGGACAAAAGCCACAGAGATGTTCTGTGAGATTTTTATAAAAGGGTCTATTGGGCTTGTGAATTGGCAAGTTACTGGTGATACTGATGAGGTATTTGTCTTTGTCTGACTTATTTTTTTAAAGATTTATGTATTTATGCATATAAGAACTGGGGTGTAGGCCAGAGGTGAGGGGGGATGAGAGGATTCACCAGAGACAGAGTAGGGAGCAGCTCAGGCAGATCTACTGAAATACACCACTGAGGGGAGCAGCAGGCAAGACAGGAGAGGTCTGCTGTATCATGTGGGTAGCTCCCTGGCTGGGGACCAAACTCATGCTGCAGTGGCTCCAGATACCTTCATAGGTTGCGTCTTAACCCCTTTCACCACCAGGGAGGCCCCAATCCCATTGTGCTGAGATAGGCATTGCTCTCATTTGGCATGTAGACTTTTTCTTCTACTGTTGTTCTCTCTCTTTCATTCTATCACATTCATGATAAAGGTATATGTTTTGCTATATAAGTAGTAATAGTGTATGTAATTTATCAATGCATGTAGCACAACACAGGGATAATTCACAAAATTGGGCTCTGCACCTTGTGTTGATTTATCTGATTTTAAAATTCAATGATCCATTGAGAATATCTTTTCATATCACTAAATATCCTTTAATATTTTTAATTATGCACGACCGTTCATAAGACTTACCATAATCAACTTAAGCAATTTCACACTGATTACTTTAGGATATTTCCAATTTATGTAATTATGTACTAAGCTGTAACTATACTATTAAAATATGAACGCTCAGGGCCTCCCTGGTGGCACAAGGGGTTAAGCACTGCACTATGAAGCAATCCACAGCCACTGCAGCACGAGTTCAATCCCCGGTCAGGGAGAAATCCACATGGTGCAACAGCCCTCTCCTGTCTCGCCGCTGCTCCCCTCAGCAGTGTATTTCAGTCAGTCTGTCTGTTCTGTTCCCCATTCTGTCTCTGGTGAATCCTCTTACCCCCTGCATCTCTGGCCTGTACCCCAGCTCTTGTGTGCATACATGAAATAAATCTTTAAAAAAATTTTGAACACTCGAGTCTATTTATATTGTGTCCTATTCTAACTTGGTTCTTTAAATGTAAATAGTCTGAGGGCTCTTCTGACTTGTGTGACTTGCTCATCTATTCTCTTGTCTGAACCTCATTGCCCTGCACACCCGGAAATCTGACACCTGCAGTTCCCACACATCTGTGCAAGTGATGTTCCTAATGTGACTTAGACTTTGTGAATGGAATACACTTGTGTGAGACATGACCTTGGAAAATGAGTTGAATGGGGGAGAAAGGTGGGATATATGACATCATTTAACTGATACAGAAATTAGCAAAAGTTTTAGCAAAAAGTCAGACTTGGCAACTGTCAGCAATTTAGTAATTTGGCACCAGTTAATTTGGCCCAGACTTGCCATGTGGCTCAGGATGCTGTTCCTGGAAGTATAGCCTACAGCCTATTTTTTTTTTTTTCAGTCCTCTTTATGATTCTGTAAGCCACTTAGTACCATGTAATAAATTCTTCTCTGCTGAAACTGGCTAGAGAAAATAGTGGATTTTTGCAATTGAATAGAATGTACATAATGGTTCTAACTTTACTTTTCACAAATATAATTCATTAACTAATCCAATTTCTTCTCACTAATTTGAAATGTAGCCTTTATCATATGCAAAATTTTAGATATATTTCAGTCTGTTCTTTCATTTGATTGAATTTTTTTCCCATATATTCTATAGCTGATACTACTTTCTGGATTACTGTAGCTTTAATATGGTAATCCTTAATATGTGTTGGATAAATGCCCCCTCTTAGTCTAATATATAAACCTCATGGTCCTTTTCTTAGATGAGTATTTTTGTTGAGTTCTAAACATATTCTTATTGAAATTTAATTGAATTCAGGAGATAATTTACATCTCATAAAGTTAAATAGTCCCATCTCAGAACAGTTGTCTATTTAAGCAGTCTTTATTTTCATAAATAGAATATAGGCTTTCTGTTGTTTTTGTTGTTTAGAGAGACCTTACAGATTTTTTAATGCTGGATACCAAATATTTTATATAATTTTTGTGATTGAGAGTGCCATAATTTGCATTGTATACCTTAACCAGTTTTATCGGGGATGTATTCATTTGCACATTTTAAAGCTATCTTCCTGAATTCTTTCTTGTACTTTTCAGTTTTTCACAGGCTATCAGAATGATCAGTCTTATCTGTAAAATGCCAGTGTTCCCTTCTTTCTAGTCTTCATGTGGTCTTATTGAGTAATGTTATAATTAATTTAGTGTGGTGAATTAGGTATCTTTTTGATGGGTCAGTCTTGGACATCAGTGGTCTCATGAGAAGAAGAATTCCTTATGGGATGGGCAGTTCCCTTGAGACTCAAGAGATGTCCACTGTATTCTGTTCCTCCTCAACTCTGTTTAGCTCACGCTCACTCTATCCACTCACTCAAAGATTCCCTTGCTTACAATGCATGATCTTACTATCCCATATTTAGTCCAGATGATCTCATCATTTTCCCAATGAAGGATAATACAAACTTGTATCAATAGGAGCCCTTGTTCTCTGAATCCAGAATCACTTCCTACTATACATTCCTTCTGTATTTCTGTGGCAAAGCCATAGTGTGCAAAAGCTTATCTGAGTATGTCAGCTATTAGAATATAAAGAAGAATTTGTAAAGATTTGAAGGAATGGAAATAGCCAGAGTTAATAAGAGTAGATAAAACAGGACCTTGTTGTTGGGTAAATGAATCCCTATGAACTTTCTGGAGAACAACTTGGCAATCTGCTTCAAGATCTTTAGAATGTGCATATGCTATGTTAATTAAAATTCTTTGGTTGCAAGTTACAGGAAACAACTTGAAATGTCTTAAACAAAGAAAAGTGGTCAGGGAGTTTAATAGAAGAGTACAGATGTATTCCAGGCAATTCAAAGACAGAGTTACAGCTGGGTCTTAACAGCATTGTTAGAATCAGGATACCAGAGATGTCAAGAGCTCACCTCTTGAGTCTCACATCTCCTGCCTCTGATATCTGGTTATTGGTGATTATCTGCTATTGTATTTCTTCTTGCTGTGGAGCTTGGTTCTCATAGGTAGAGTATATGACTTCTGAGATCAAGCATCGATCCCTCCAAGTTCTATGACCTCATATGTGCCTCTCATGTGGTGTTTTGGCTTCCCTATATGACCACTTGGTGTTCTGAGCTCCTCATTTTTTACTTCATTCTATCCTCAGCACTTGCCGGATGTTTATATTGTATTTTGCCATTCTGTCTACCTTTGACCTTGGTTTCAAGCTTCTGACCTTGACACCAGTAATGAGCCATAGGTGTCATTTTATCACTAGACCAAGTACCTGTAAAACTACTTCTTCATTGTGGAGATAAGTTCTTTTTATAAATTGTTTTCTATACAAATTGATCCTCAGATTACTGGCCCTCTCTGTAATTATGCTAAGTGTTAGAACAGATTTTGTGCTGGTTTTGATGTGGAATCTTTCACTTGAACGTGAAATAAGATCTGAATAGTCATCATTCTGGTTTGGGGCTACCAGTATCTGATCCAGGATAGTAAGAACACAAGTCAGCTAGGTTTCTCATTTCATGTCTCTTGGCTTGTAATAATGAAGTGACTCAGTTTAGGATTTAATCAAAACAATGAGTCATGAGTCATCTCAAACTATGCAATAAAGTATAGCACTTTTTGTTTAGTAACCAGAGTCCTCATTGCCTAGACCCTAAAGCCCTTTCTTCCATCTGCATGTCAGTGGTATGTCTCTGTTGTCAGTTACCAGATTATTAGTTAAACCCTGAAACTGGAGTCACTACTAGGCTGATTTTTCCTGGACACTATGTCACATGGAATATTATCAAGTTAATATATTGTTAATCAAGTTACTATATCTTGATTTTAGATGAGACAAAATGACTTCACAAATCAGAGTTTATAACTGATCAACAAGCCATGGTTCACAAACAGACCAACGATTAGTCTTTAAGATACTTTCTTTGTATCTACATAGTCTCATCAGTGTTTTCCATTTTTCTGGCTCTTTTTGTGTTCTTTTTTGCTACCTTCAAGATATAGGGACGCTGGGA
This sequence comes from Talpa europaea, assembly GCF_964194135.1. Lineage (NCBI taxonomy): Eukaryota > Metazoa > Chordata > Mammalia > Eulipotyphla > Talpidae > Talpa > Talpa europaea. The sequence continues at coordinate 61,968,731 of NC_140074.1, read as the reverse complement.
TTTTGCTTGCTCTACAATAATAATGGCTATTTTTTTTTAAAAAATCTATCAAAAATATTCCTGAAGCTGTGGTGGAAAGGAGTTTAGAATCTTCTCTGGCTTGAAGCAGAGGAAAGAGTATTTTTCAAGTTGTATATTTCCTGAAGGATTTGTTCCCATTAATTGGAAAACTCCCCTCCTCCCCACCCTTACTCTCTATGTACAAATATCTAGCAGCCTCTTGGCAGCAAGAGCAGGGTTAAGAGCTATGTGCTTGCAGCCTTTCTGGGATAATGCTGCTGTTTTTCTACAAATGGAGAACTGAATTAATTAACCTATCCAGCTTACTTATGGTTTTAATTTTTGTATCTTTGCATGGACTGATGTATATAGTAACACGAATGGGGAAAGATTTTTGAGAAATAAGACAGAATACTTAATGTAATGTTCATTTTTTATGCATGCTAGAAGCAATTGAATGTAACAATTTGAAGTCATTAAAAATATTTCTTGTACATTCTTGAAAGGTTTTCGAAAGGACTGTTAGTCGTTTACCGTTGTTTGTTCACTAAAATGACATTTAGAGAAATAAATCATTCCTCTGTTTAAAAATTGGCTTTGATTAGCCAGCTTTCTCCTTTCTTCAACCAAACAAGTGAAGTTTTATAATGTGGATTATTTGAGTTGTTAACTTGCCATTTGAGGTTAACAGATATTTTGTATGGAATATTAATTGCTCTATACTTTCAACTAGCATTCTTCCCCTTAGCCTGACCATTTTTAATCTTTTTTGGTTTTGGTAAACTATTCAGTACACATTCTCTCCTAATCTTCTCAGATGTGTGTCAGCTGCTGGTTCCTATCCAAATGTGGAATTCATTTAATGAAGAACTGCCAGGGCCTTTTCTGTGGGATTCCCCACCCCTCAAATTTCTGGAGACTCTATTCCTACTGAATGCCCGTCTGGGAAAGATTATCTTGGCAAAGAAGAGGGACGTTGGGAAATAAGAGAGGGCAGCTTTTTGTTGCCAAGCAGAAGTAGTGCCTCACTGACTTCAGAGAAATGTGAGTAGGAGAAGTGGGAAGCTGAGAGAGTCCCTCAGATTTTAAGAAATGTAAGTGACCTCATTCTTTCCCTTAAATGACTTCAATCGCATAAAGCACTGTGTGCTGCTGTCTGAGAGTTTGATATCCAAGCTCTTCGATCCCCTTTTCCACATGGCCCTGGATACACTGATCTGAGACCCAACAGTAGCAGTGTATGATTTGGGGGTGCCCAAATGATCTTACTGACCACTGAAAATAGGTCACTTGATGTATTTGTCCAATTTATGAGACTTCGTTACTATTGAACATCACATGGCTGTCCTCGCCAGCACAGAGGCCTCCCCGTGGTATACACTGGGGGCCACTTGTTAAAATACTGTAGCACATCTGGTTCTTTTCGAGATCCATTAATGAAAGTGCTATTTATCCGGCAAGGGAGAAGAGTGGGGGGCTCTCCCGGGATGTGGTCTTTCTAATCTGTCCACACCTGGCCTATCTTGCTTAGTAAATATTCTGACAGTCACTCCTAAAAACCAATTTTATTTCCAGTTAGTCTTCCTGCCAACCCCCTTAGTCTTTATTTATTTATTCAACATATACTGGTGACCTCCTAAATGCAAGGCATTGTTTTAGATGCAAGAGAAACTCTAGTGAATAGGATAGAGAGGGTCCCTGGCTTGGAAGAGTTTTTATTCTAGTAGAGAGACAAACAGTAATCATGAGCACAAAGATTTAAACAAGATGATTTTAGCAGTGACACGTGCTTAGAAGGCAGGATAAGGCCATGGAGGGGTTTATTAAGTGGAGGGATCAGGGAAAGCCTCCCCAAAGGGGATCCCTGGGTGAAGCTCACAGAAAAAATTCTGACCTAGTTGGGCATGAGAGCGTGTCTGAGAGAGGGCAGGCTGCCACCTGGAGCTCAACCCACCGGGCTCTCACAAACGTCCAGAAATCTAGCTGAGACATTTCCATGGCAATGGCAGAGGCAGAGGAAGAGAGGAGACACTTTTTCCATATTCTGCCTATGTCACATCTGCTAGCAGCAGTGGATAAAGGAATCCACATGGACAAAACCAGAGACAAAAAGAAGTTACCACCAACAAGTTAACTTGGGAAGGACGTGGCTAAAGTGAAGAAATGGGATCTTTTTAAAAAAGATTTATTTATCCATACAAGAGGTGGGGTACAGGCCAGAGGTGCAGGGGTGGAGGCGGGGAGAGGATTCACCAGAGACAGAGCAGGGAACAGAACAGGCAGACTGACTGAAATACACTGCTGAGGGGAGCAGTGGGTGAGACAGGAGAGGTCTGCCTTGCTATGTGTCTCTCTCCCTGGTCGGCTGGGAATCGAACCAGTGCAACAGAGGCTGTGGACAGCTTCAGAGGGCTGTGCTCAACCCACTGCACCACCGGGGAGGCCTAGAAATGGGATCTTAATGCAACTAACTCACCCCATTTTCTCCTGTTGACTTCTCTTTCAGCTGAAATAAAAAGCCTTATTGTTTTTCTCTCCTTTCCTATGGTAACCTGGACTTGCCGTGCTGAATGTAGCATCTCAGATCTCAAAGTTCTCAGAGAATACAAATGAGAATTTTTTTATTTTTTTGGATCTTGGTTCTGTGAAAATTTTTTTTCCTCGCGGTCATTCGTATTTTTTTTTTAATTTTCTCAGGACTGTCTCCCTGGGCCTGTGGTCTGTCTCAGATGCTGCTGACACTTGGTTCTCTGTTCCCTTTTGTCAAGTTCAGGGTTGATTACCATAAGGCACAGTGTGAACTTGATCTATGGATCTTTTCTCCAATAGGCCTGTCCCCCGAATGGGAGAGCTGACTGCAGGTTTATTACATGGATAGGCTCATTTTACTCCACATGGGCAACCTTGATTCACTCCATATTTAGACATGGATATTTTAGAGAATATCCTGTAGTTTGTTGTTGTTGTTATTATTATTATTTTGCAGAGGGTGGTTAAATGTTGCTGCCACCAAATCACTCTGCTTGGCCAGGGGCCTGGGAATGGAGTGAATGGCTAAGAGAAGTAGCTGCTCCATCAGCAGGAAGATATTTCTATTTTCTATTCCCCTTCCACTCACTACACCTGCCTCTGTAGGGCCAGAAGCATCTCACAGGTTTGGTGAGAATTGTGGTTTCTACTCTCACTGAACTGTCCTCTGGTTCTTGTGCTCTGATGTCTGCTTTCCACTTTCCAGAGGTTTGTCCAATCTGTGTTCTACTGAGGCCAGGCATGGTGAGATAAGCCCATGTATTTCCTTGTCCATCTTGAACTTAGGCTCCTGTAAACATTTAAAACCCCATAATAAACCCCTCCCAAGTTAAGTATAGCAAACATTAAATCCTCAACTTAGAGAAGATGAGTAATTTGAATTATTTTACCATTGTTCATTTTATACCACTTACAACACCTTATTGCTCAATTTTTCCTTTGTAAAAGCAACAAAAAAGAAAGAATCTTGATTTCAAAGATTTCCCTTCAAAAGGCACACATCCATAAAATCCTCTCTTGGTTGTCTTTTAGTGCTAGTTAGTCCATGAACAAATGATCCAGAACAATTACAGGTTAACCTTACTTTGAGCATGCTTTCCTGAAAAGTTGTCTTACGTCTCTTAGAAGCTTCTTTAAACTATTAGGGAAAGACATATTTAGACATGACTCAGGAAATCTCTCTGCTGAAAAAAATCTCAAGTTAAATGGATCCTCTGTCACCCCCTCCCCTTCTCGTAGTCCCCAGTCAGATTAACTGCTCTCAAGCCAATGATTATGTCCAGGAGATTCTAGGATCACAAGTGCCCCCCAAATGCCTGCGCTGCTGGTCAGCAGCCTGGGGGTGTCCAGCAGTACAAAACTCTAGCTCAGCTGCTCCATCTTTGAGGTTTCACACTTAGGGAAGGTGAGCCATTCCTTCGTCCCTTTGTCTTGAAGATTTGGTGGAGGGGCTGCTCCCTTTATCATGGCTTGTAGAAATGAAAAGAAATTCTTGACTGTGAATACCCTGTTATTGTAAACGGTTCTAACCATGTTCATGATAAGTAGCATGCCCTTTCTCCAGAACACTGGAAAACTTGTAAGGCTGGACTTTTGTTTGACCATGAATCATGAAACGTGTGTACTTGTAATTCCTGGGACTTGAATGAATAAAATGTTTTTGGTGTTTTTTTGTTTTGTTTTGTTTTGTTTTAATCAAACTGGTTAACATCAATGAACCAGTAACTATGAAGGGAAGAACATATATCAAACTAGTTAGGCCTTTATATGCATATTGTAATTGCAGCACCACTGTAGACAGAATTTCCCAACTATTTCCAATTGAAAGAAAGGTATTTTGGGTCTAGAGTATGTAGGAGGTAGAAACTTTGATTTGGGACCGATTGGTTTGGACCATTGGGTCTGATTGCATATACTGGCATGTAAACATTGTGTGTGGTCAACCCATCTAGAAGACAACCAGACAAGCCTTCTTCTGCAAGGGTTTAGGGAAACTGCATTGAATCTTGACCCCTTTGTCTTGCTTTCACTAATCAGGTAATTCCTTTGCTACTCATCCAAATCCCTGGGGAAGGACAGAAGATGAGTATATCTATCTGAGAGCTATAGAATCTCATAAGTTAAGTCTGAATTCTTAAAGGACACTTAAAATAGTTAGGGGGCCAAGTTTATTGTAGTAGCTGAAAAGCTTCCTCTCTGCATGGCAAGGGGAAATAACCCAGGAGGCAATAAAGAAGCTACATTTTCTATTTACTCTATACTGTAGTATGAATATAATTGTGGCTCTGATAGCAAATGTATTTAATGTCCTATTTTTCCAGCTTCAGATACAAACGTATTCCCATTTATCATTTTTCTAATTACTAATTCAACCACCCACAAATTCTTCCACTTGAGTTCTTTCCTCTCTAACCCACTTGTCCAGGGACCCCAGTCAAAAGGGATCATCTTTCCGTTAACATTCTGAAGAAGACAGGAAACTAGTAGGTTGAATCAGCCCATCAATTCTATGCTGCAATTGTTGCTGTTGGAAGTTGTCCTGCTTGTCCCTGTTTGCAGTGATGTCTCTGCTAGTCCAGACCCATCCCTGTGCTTTGGCAAGGGTTTGGACGAGCAAATCTTTTCATGGGTCACTGGTGCGGAGGTGAGCAGGGAACCTGGAAACTCCCCACTTCAGCCTCATTCTGTGCCAGAACCAGTCTCCCCCACCAAATTTCATATAAATGTGTTGTGCTCCACTACCGTTCCAAGCTTCCCTTCCTTCTCATGAGAGTTGTGTTTTATGGTGTGGGGTGGGGTTAGCTCTTTTATTCTTTCTTTCTAGTTGAACTTGGTCAGAACATCACAATCTGTTCTGACAAGTCCTAATTTTGAACCTCAGCATAAGGAATTGAGTTTCCTCCAGGAAATCATTGGCCTGCGTTAAGTGCCCTTCTTTCATGCTCTTTCAGCAAACTGCTCTGTAAGCATCTGATGAGCCCTGTTATGGTAAAGCAAGTTGTCATCTTCCACAATATTCCAATTTTTTAAAAAATAACGTCTGCAGAAAATTCTAATCATTGCCAATCTGGAAACTAACTTATCCAACACGGACAGTAACAGAGGGATAAAATATTGTGTTTGGTGAGATGGTTTGGGGTGGACACTTTGGAAGCAGATTGCATAGAATTAGTCAGGGCCTCCCACTTCCAGGTGACCTGCACAGGTGACTGAACCTCCCTGTGACTTTGTTCCCTAGGCTGTTGTGAGGATTAAGCAAATATTAATAAATATGCTGCAGTGCTAGGACAGTGCCTGCCACCCAGTACTTCTATTATTATCTGAACTGAATATTATTATATATACAAATGTAAATAATTAGGGTTCTGGAACTCTTCAGAATTCCCTGCTGGAATGTGGTGCTATGGGAAGAGCTGGACACTAGACTACTTTCCTTCTCCTTTCTTTTCCTGTCTCTGAGTCTGTCCAGTGTGTGAAAGATCTTATGCACACATTTGTATGTGTTCTTCTTAGAACATTTGCCCTTTGACCAGCTGCCCTTCCTGCATAGGGGTGTGCACAACAGAAGAACTGTCCTCTTGGGTGGAGTGACTCGGAAAGAGTTTGTGCCAGAGTCGCAATTCTAGGGTCCCTGACACCTACAACATGGCTTAAACAGAGGGATATAGTTGTGGGTAGGCATGGGGCAAAGGTTCTTGGACCCCTTATCCTCTGAGAAGGGCTGTGGATAGAGAAAGAGTAGAGTGAGGCTGCAATCCCCATGGACGGGGGAGTTTCCAGGATCCCTGCTCAGCCAGTGAGTGGAAGCTCAAAAGGACTTGGGAGAGAAGGCTGAAGAGAGAAAAACTGAAACTTGAGGAGGCATGTGGAGCAGAGAGACATGTGAAGAAGAAGTCATATTTGCTTCTTGGCCTTGGACTTGCATCAGGGACTTGGGGGACATGGAAGGAGACACTAGAAAGAGACATGGGTGAGAGACCCATGGGGAGGCTGACAATGGCAACCTATATCTTGGCTTGTAATTTGATTTTGCTCCTTTCCTTCCAGACTTGCCTGTCCCCTCCTCCCCCTTTCTTGTGGTTCCCCACCAGAAGGTAACTTAGACTTGTGGCAAGCTTTTGACTTCAGCTGTCCTGCTTGGTCCAACCCTGTTTGGTTGGGCATTTACCCATGAGAGGATGTGTAACTTTGGGTGTTTTGTTGAAACTATATTCTTTCTCTTTTCTCTATTGTACATTAATTCTTTTTTTTTTCCCTTTAGCAATTTTTTTTAATAAATTTTATTTTTATATTCCCCATACAATTGCAACCCCCTTATTTTGGCCTCAATCCCTCCCCTCCCTGCCCCCCACCCCCCATAGAGTATCTCTGGTTCATAGTTGTTTGTTGATTTTGATTTTTACTTTCTTATAGTTATTCTTTTCCTGGTCCCTTATTTAAATTTTCTAGACTCCTGGTATGAGTGAGACCATCCAGTTTTTTTTTTTCTTTCTGGCTTATTTTGCTGAGCATAATCCCTTCCAGCACCATCCATGTTGCTGCAAATTGCATGTGTTTATCTTTTTTGAATGCTGAGTAATATTCCATGGTGTATATGTACCACATCTTCTTGATCCAGTCATCTATTTTTGGGCATTTGGGTTGTTTCCAAAGCTTAGCTATTGTAAACAGTGCTGCTATAAACATAGGGGTGCAGGTGTTCTTTGGAATTGATGTTTCTGTGTCCTTTGGGTAAATACCTAGGAGTGGAATTGCTGGATCATATGGAAGCTCTATGTTTAGTAGGTCCAGAAATCTCCACACAGCTCTCTAAAGTGGTTGGACCAGTTTGCACTCCCACCAACAGTATTGCACATTAATTCTATTTAAAATTCTTTACTCTGAAGGTCTTATACACTAGGAATATGTTTTGTCTTTATGTGGTGAATGGCAGAACCTATTTAGAGCATGCAAGTTTGGGGGGGTCCTGGTGTGCCCCTCAGTCTGCCTGCTAAGAAGACCTTAAAAGTGGGACCCAAGTCAGGAGCCCTACTTACCTAGATCTTTAATTGGTACTGGTTGTATACTAAGCTGTGGATTATTCATACTAAGACTCACTGGTGCTGGTTGATAGATTACATTGTTTAGTGCCAATTGGAATTTTGGAATTTTGCTTGCTAAACAAGTCTCTTTATGGTATTTGTGAAATGTTGTCAAGCCCATTTTTAAGAATTTTCCCAATTGTGTGCAAAGATGGGAAAGTCTTGATAACAGAGTGATGGATTTACCAAAATTGAGCTGGGACACTTCCCCTTTCTCATTTCCAGCACAGAAAAGTATATGCCTCCAGGAATAGTCTTCATCAGAGCAACAGGAAAACCTCAATTTCTTTTTAAATGCTGAGAACCTAGATGGCATCCATAACATAAATTAGGGCCCTGCTATTGTTCGTAAAGATTAAAGAAGATAGAAGATTCTCTCCCTGTTTCTTCTCCCCTTTTCTGTGTCTCTTCTCAGCATTTGTGGCACTTTGAGGACTCTGAATTCCTGGGACAATACACATCTCCCATGGCTGGTCCAATGGCAACCTTGTAGGGAAGGAGACTTAGCTGACGGGCTAGTTGTGTGCTGTTGGAATGGCGCGGAGAAAAGGAGAAATGGATGATTTCCATCTCATTCCTTGTGTAACCAGATCAGGTGGGGTTTGGAGAGTTTGTTTTCTCCCCTGAAGTTCAGCTGCTACTTCAACAAAAAAAGAAGACAGGTCCTAGACCAACCTAAAAAGATTGATGCTGTTACCAAGATTTATGCCATTACTGCTGGCAGATTAAGGGGGTGTTCACTATAAAAGGCTGGGTTGTCATGACTCTTTAAGAAGATGATTGCATCAATAAAAATAAACCTAATAATATGAGATATTTACAAATTGAAGTTCAGTAAAACAAGACATTCAGATTTTGAAATCAAAATAGTGATTTCAGCCGACCCTTTAACTCTTTAACTCCTTTCTGCCCATGTTCCAAATTTTCACTGAGTAGATCAAGATATCCAGCAACTGGGAACACTCCATTAGCAATGGAAACTAGGGAAGGCTGTGACCTACGAGTCAGAAACTTTGAGGATATTTTTTCCCAAGATAGGAATAAATGAATCTGGATTGATGACCCATGAAGGAGAACTGTTGAGGAAGACCTTCATCCAGCAAAATTCTCTGGAATCCTTTAACCCCCAATGGCAGAGTTGAAGACATTGGTGTAGCAGATGCCCCGTCAGATCCCCTGTCCCGTGAAATCCATGCCCTGGCTGCTACCCCCACACCCATCCCTGGAGGACCTGAAGGACTGCTGTCCAGTGGCATTTTCTCCTCTGGAAATGCTGAGAGGTTACCTGGCACCAACCACCCCTCCCCGCCTCTGGGGCTGCCAAGCCCAAGGCTGAGGAAATCTCTGGGCAGGACAACTTCTGTGGTACAATTCAAGCTCCAGAGCTCCCAGTGAGTGTGAGCCGAGCCACACTTCCACCAAAACCACATCATTGCTCAGCACCTCACAGCCAATCCTGCTTCCTTGTCCTTGAAGATTTCCCCTGACAACATTTCCTCAAGAAATCACTGGTGCAAGAGTCCTCATCTCAGGCTTGGCTTCTAGGGAAACTGACCTGAAGCAGTGGCCCAAGAGCTGTCCCAGGAAGCATGCTCTAAGGATGAGATTATCTGTTGGATAATTGGATTATCTGTTCATTGCATCAACACTGGCAGGCCCGGGTCTCCAGCTCAGGGTATGCTGTAGCAGGGCAACACTGATCTGTGTATTTGTGGTGAGCAGGGGGAAAGCAGGAAAGGTGATGCTTATGACTTCATAGACCTCGTTGCTGCTTGAAATTATCTTATTTATGTCTTTGTTTTCATGTATATTTTTTGTTCTCCACTTGAATGGAAACTGCCATATCCAAGACCTTGTCCATCTTGTTCACTTGCGTTTTACAAGCCTTGCATTTAGTAGCTTGTCGGTGACTATTGCTCAGACAAATGAGGAAAAAAAATAATGGATGGGTTGGAGGAAGCAATGGCTGGAAAGAAGATTGGTTATTAGTGTGTTGGTCACAATATTTACTAATATGACCCAGGTACTGACAGCAGAAAGTTCACCATGCAGAGGGCGCAGTATCTCCTTGCCAGTTAACTCTTCAGTTAGTAGATCTAAGGAAATAGTGTCTCTGTAGCCTCCCAAGGGTTTAGAATGGTTTCTACCTCTACTGAATCTTTCTTTTGTTTCCTCTATTCTAATTTCTGTGAGCATGACTTCATCTGCTTTCTGTCTTCCAGAAATTTATCATCCTCTCTAGACCACTGAGAATCTAGGTGGGGAGAAACACATGTGTTTCTGCTCCCATCTGGAAGCAGAAGCCCATCCAAACATTTAAAATCCCATATGTGCATTTAATGTAATTATTAATATGTTAGGCAGAAGTCTGCCATTTTATTCGTGGCATTTTGTGTGTTCTCTCTGATTTTTTCTTTTTCTGCTTTCTTTTTTTCTGCCTTGCTGTGCATTACAGGTGCTTTTTTAAAAATTCTATTTTATTTCTGGTGTTTTTAAGTATATCTCTGCCTAGTTTTGATATGGCTGCTCGAGGTATTACATGATGTCCATGTAACTTATCTTAGTCTCTTGGAGGCCATATTCCACCAGTTGGAATGAACTGTAAAAACTTTGCTACCCTTTCGCCTCCCTTGTTGATAATATAATTGCCTTTAATACTTCCTCTCCACACATTTAGAACCCAGCAAGGATGAAAACCTTAGCCTCCACTACACTGAGACTCAGACTTGTCTGACACTACCCCTGACACCACCCATGCCTCCCTAGGAGCTATGAGGGTGAAGTCTGTGCTTGGCTATAGTTGGTCCTGGTGGGGGAGAGGCCAGTGTTTCTCTGTGGTGTTTGAGTGAAGTAGAGAACTTATTGTCTAAAAATTTCATGTCTTTCTAGGCTGCCGTTTTCCTGCTTTCCCTGAAAAAAGCAGGTTTCAGTTACAGGGTTTTGTTTGGTTTTGTTTGGTTTGGTATATGTCCATTGGTATTTCTGGGTTGCCATTTTCTTCAGCTCCAAGTCTGAGATATTTGAAACAAAAGGAGACAACCGTGTGTCACTGGTTGGTTCTGTCTGCTTCCAAACTGATCTGCAGTCTTCTCTCTGTCTTCCATCATCTTCTTATGTTTGTTTCATACATGATGTTCAGGGTTTTAGATATAGTACGTGGGAAGAATAGGGAAAAGCACATCTACTCCATCTTCCTGGAGGCAGAAATATGCTGCAAATTTTTAGAAGCTTTGGATGTTGACCCAAGTGAAGATATGACCTATTTAAAATAATTAAATTAAAAAATTAGAGCAAAACAATGCAGTGGAAGCTGCAAAAAGCAGGTTGGATTCTTTACCTAAGTACGACAATGAATTAGAAAATCAGATTAAGACATTTACTCTTTCTGAAATTATATACTTTTACAAACATGTGGTAAATCAAGAGAATTAGATAAACAAAAAGACATTTATCCTATCTTAGAGGAAAATGGTATAAAACAGTATAATGAGAATAAATACAATGGATATGAAGGACAGTCTTATGTACATTCTAATAGAGATTTTTCAAAAACTTGAACTGAACAAATGAAGGAAAACCAGTAGGAAAGAAATACAAGACATGGGACAATTCACAAAATGACCCAAAAAAGTTGACAAAAATATGTAGGAAAAAATCCATGATGTCTCCGGAATTTCAAAAAAAATCTTCATGCTAGCAATGAGATAAGTTTTCCTTTTTATCAAACTGGCTGAAAATTAAAATTTGATGGCATTCTAAGAATATGAGAAATGGGTAGTTTCATTTATGGCTAATTGGTTATGTAAATTGTTGCAAGATTTCGGGAGGGTCATTTTGTAACATATATTAAAATTCTAAAAAATGTGTATTGAGTCTGACCCAATTATTGCAGTTTTATTATTTCATTCTCCAATAATTTAGCAAAAGTATGATTTGTGGTGGCTTTATATTTAGTAAACAAAATCACAGAGACAATTAGACAAAACCCTTGTTAGTTTTTGCTATCTGACACTTGCTTAGGTATGACCCACACATTAACCCATTTAATCCTTCCAACAACCTATGCACTAGATTGTTATTATTTTTCTTTATTCTAATTTTAATTTTGTAAATGAGTAAAATTGAGGCACAGAGGGATTAAGTATTCTTGGACTATGACTCAGTGCCCGAATCCATGCCTTTTATCACTCATCCGTGGACTAAGAACACTTATGCGGCATTCATATAGCAGTTTATTATACAGCCATTAACGTCATGTTATAAATGTTCACATATAAAATATAAAACTGTTTCAAATGTATTTTTAATCAAAACTCAAATCAAGTTTTTCAATAATACAATGCTAAATGCAAATTTTTAAGTAAAGAATCTTAAGTGTAAAAGATTTTGTCCAAGAACTAAAGGTTTTCCTTTAGATCTGTGGCATCTTAGAGTCATTTCCTTGAATGAGCTGTGGATATAATGATTTGTCTGATGGAAAGTTCTGGGTGACTGCCCAGATAAATTTACATTTATTACAACAGGAAAAGAGATCTTTCGCAAGAAAAAATTCTCCAAATTTCTTTTGAATTGGATGAGCAGATGCCCACTTACTTCCAAAATTGTCTTGTTCAGAGGTTAAAAACCATATATTCACATAGTTTTGCAAAACTGATCTCATAATTGGAAAAAGGGCCTGTCAGTCATAGAAACTGAGATAAAGGTGTCTGCCCTAAAAAATTAGAGGTTTACAATTAAATTTTTTTTTAAACTGTGGTTCCTCAAGCATTTTCCAGTCTCCTGTGTCTTCTTAGAAATTTAATTAACTTGTGGTTCTTTGCAATTTCAATGTCACTTCTCTGTAGATCTTTCTCTTTCCTGCAGTTGTTTTAGTCCTCATTGCCTATCACTTCTGAGAGTACTTTGGAGAATGAACTGAAGCCAGGTTAGTTCTTTTCTCAGGTCACATAAACAATATGAGCTGAGTGAGGTGATGTGGGGCAGAGAATCTTGAGTCTTGTGAGGAGGTGATCTCTGAGTCAGAAGGTGACTTAAAGGAGTGATGAGGGAAGGAATAAATACATGACAATAGATAGGGCGTCTTGGTGTCCTTAATTATAGCACATGCCAATAAGTAAATGAGCCAAGATAGCAAAAGTGGAGTTGACATAAAATCATATGCTTAGTCCATATGTGAATAAAGCATGCATAGGAATCACAAGGAGCACTGCAGTAACCACGATGGGCTAAAACAGAAACTCAGAAAGCCTTGTCACACCAACACTTCTAATTTTAATCACAGCTTTAAATAGTGAAGCGCACACCCAGAAAATGATAGTGTCTATCTAAGTCTGCAGTTTTGTGGTAAGCACCTCTCTGACATAGTCTTAGTGAGCACAGGTGGTTTGCTTCCAAAGAGCAAACATCTAAATGTGGCGTATACTTTGCAGAAGCTGTAGTTTGAAAGGAAGGAGTGACGGCTACTTGAGTAATTGCAGGTATGATGATGAATTTATAGGAAAAAAAAATCCTTCTTGGATCCCTTAGAAGTTTTTAATTAAGCAAGACCCAGTAAGGAAGACTTGCAAAGGTTTAGAAGTCAGGTAATTATTTTTCTTCACCATTAGTTTGCTTAATATTCAGATGGCACAATATTTTTGCCAGCAAGGCAAGCATCTAGCCACATGTGTATCTTTGTTTAGAATGATAAGAGATGCACTGGCAAAGACTTTTCTTTTGTAGTCAGATCCTCCTACCTGTGAGTCCTAGTTTCTGAGCCTTCAGTGTATGTTGTCGACTATAACTGAAAACCACTGAGTGAGTGGGGCCGGTGTTCATGGTGAGCTCTACCAAGTAAAGTTTTACTCTGTGTATCTTGGCGATTGTGCTACTTGCATAGACTTAAATCACAAGTATGGTGACCTGAAATACTTTTGCTGCCAAGATCTCAATCCACAAGGAGGAGGCAACATCATCCCTCTAATAAGGGAAATGTTGGCTAGGGTGGTGGGATGAGCATGACATCAAGTTTCTCCTTCCAGATGCTCACAGGGTGACACATGGACCATGTTAAAAAGGAAACATCACATCAGCACTGGGAATCAAGAAGAGAACTGGTGAATTTCTGCCAGCTGAATAGAAATGGACAAGGGTATCAGAAGCTAATAAAATGGACACCATCTGCCCTCTTGAGAATAAGTACCTAAGTCAGCAGCACCAGGACACTCATTGTGTACTCAGCTTTGGAGAGGTGCTGAGACTCTTTCCTGACATGGAAGACAACCTCAAACTAACCAGAAGCAGTTTCCAGCTTTGCTTCTAGATCAAGCATAGAAGTAGATTAGACAGCCTGGCTTCGGGGTGGGGGGGGGGGAGAAATTGACGTTCTCATCTATACCAGGTAGCTAGAAATATGAGTACGGACCTGGGGAGAAAGGTTTGATCTAGATGTTTAAAAAAATCCAGCATATGGGGGACATTAATAGCAATAGGATGACTAACACAGATAGGAGAAGCTGCCCAGGACTGAACTTTTGGCAGACTCCCAATATTAAGAAGCTATGAAGAAGAGGGTGGGAAGAAAGTACCAACCAAAAAGATTAAGGAGGAATGAGTGGGTAATTCCTAAGCTATTCCAGCTATTCTAGAGAGGTTTCTTGATCAAAATGGTAGACTGAGAGCTTTCCTTTCCACCAAAATTTCCTTGACGTGACAGTAAATATAAATAAATAAGAATAAGTTAATGTAAATACTGAAGCCAATCTAAGTGCATCACTTTGACAAATATTTAGAGAGCGGAAAGTATCTTAATGTTCTTATTCATGAATGACTCGGGGCACAGGAAATGTGAACTGCAGGCTTTGGTACACACAAGCCAGCTGTCCAGAAGGTGGAAAGTGGTTTTACATGAGTGAAGACCACATGCTCTGAGTCAGCAGATCCAGAGAGCAGGGTTGGTCTGTGAGTTGTCAACCAGGGTGGTGACTGAGAGGATTGTATACAGAACAGGTAGGTCAGACTGAGAAGCTTCATCACCAGCTGAAGCCCCACAGAATGCTCTCTGAATAGACTGGACGATTTGCCAGGGAGGGTCCATGGTATGTGTGTTGACTCTAGCTAGGAGGGCAGAGTGAAATTTGGGAGAATCGTGGATTCTCTCTGGGAATGGAAGGGGTGAAGGAACACTGTCATTGGGAAGGAAATATATGTAAGTATTATGTCTCAGAGAATCTCCCATTTTGGCAATTGTGGTAGTTCTGACTCTGCCTATGCCCTGCCCATGACTCACATGTGCAGAACCCACTGAAGAGAGACCCTGCTGCTTCAACATTCAAACAAAACTGCAAAAGAACCCCTCGCCTTCTACTTATGTCAGTCAAAACAATGATTCATTTGTAATTATGTGTGGTAAATTGAAAATCACCAGACATATGTGGAAAACATAAACATGAAAAAGGGGAAACAGGAGTAGGAAGAAAATACTGAGGTAAGAAGAAGAGAAGGTAAAATTTCTGTGAGGATTTAAATGACAGTTCATCAATAAAATAAAAAGAATCTGTAGATATAAAAGCATGCTATCAAATTAAAAGTTGAATACCATTACTTGTTTGACAATGCATAAATATCAAACATTCATATCTTAATTGTTGCAGTACAAAATACAAATATTATAAATCTTAATGGCATAAAAATAAAATAGCTGACTGACAGAATGGAGAGGGAGGAAAAAATGGTAGAAGGAAGTGTGAGGTTCTAACTGCATATTGCATAGTTCAGAATCAATGGGTAATCTTTAAAAATATTTATTAATGTTATGATGATGAGCAATTTAATTGATAATAAGAAAACATATTTTAGGACATGAAGAGGGGTCTAAGAAAAAGTGCTCAAAACTACCCATCTTTTATGAAGGGAGAATTTACATACCATTTTTAATTGGCCAATCCAAGATGAGATGTAGGAGTATTGGTTAAAATTTCAGAGGTCATCACCAGGAGAAGTGAAATGATAAATGGGTAAAGTGATTTGAACTTCGGCTGGTACTAAAGATCAATCAGAAGAGGGGAATTTTTAATTTTTTATTTGTTCCCTCATAGTTTTTCTAAAAACCATGTGTATGGATTGTTTTTATTAATAAATAACAGTTATTTGAAAATAAACTAACCAGAATGAGAGTGAAAGAAATTCCTATGTTATTGAAACTGTCATAATATTGATACCAAACTCTAACAGAAGAAAATGACAGACTTTTAATTTCATAAAGTTATAAATATTGACTAAAATAAATGTAAATAAAACAGATTTATCAGCAAATTAAAAGATTGATGTGACACACCAGAAGAGAGTTTATTCCCTGAACATAAGGATATTTCAACATTAGGATATCAATTAATACATGTCTACATAATAACAGGTTAATTGGGGAAAAGCCAGAATCACCTTAATAGATTGAAAATTCAACATTCATAAAACTTTATATTAAAAGACAAATAGAAGTATGCAACATTTTAACAAGATAAGTGTTTCAAACATGTATGACAATTTATCTCCTTAAGATGTAAAGTGCTTTTATAAAGCAACAAGAAAGACACACTCAATAGAAAAATAACAGTTGGAGGCAAACCACAGTGAAAAAATATTTATTCATATGTTATTTAAAGAAACATAAGCATAAGCTACCAAATAAAAAAATTAAGTTATGATATTGGCAATGATTAAAAAGCTAATGCTCAGTATTGGTGAGGATGAAAGAAATAGGGTCATCCGACTAGCAGAGTAAATGTTGATAATATAATCCAGGAAAATAATTTGTCAATAGAATAAAAAAGCATTGAAAGTTGCTTTTTGATCTAGAAATCTCATTTCTGAGAATTGTATCTGAAGAAACCACACTGGATAGATGCTTGTAAGATTTAGCAAAAGGATTAGTTCTTAGAATTGTACATAGTATAATGAAAAATGGAAATAAACTAAATGTCTAACACTAGAATAATAGTTAAAAAATTATAAGTATAATTGAATATGCTATGCAACCATTTAGAGTTGTTTCACATGAACACTTGTTTAAACATAATAGAAGATGTTTCTGATACATTCAGTGATAAAAGCACAGCTTGAAACAGTGTAACAGTGTGATCTTGCTTTCATTTAGAGTGATATTTATCTATCTAGCTACCTACCCACCTACCAACTTAACCTATCTGAAAAAAGCTGGAAGAATACCTTGGGAAGAGCAATAACGAAATGAGATGGTGCTCTTAACATGGGAAGGCATATAGAGCTACAATAACATAAACATGCCATCTATTTTATGTTTTAATTTAATTGACAGTGTCAAAATATACTTCTTTTCTAGTTAATGAAAAGGCTTATGTAGGATATTAATAGTATAAGGAGTATACTGTTTTGTTACTCTGTGCTTGTGCCAGTTATACCATCTCTGTTTCCTCATCTAAGAAATGGGCTGAAATGAGTACTGACCTCAGGGGGATGTTGTCTAGAGAGCTTGGAATATGTGTGGTAAGCACTGAGAAAATGCTAGTTGATAGAATGGTTTTTATTGCTACTCCTACTGTAATAGAATTTCAACTTGTTAATTTAGTTTACAGTTACTTTAAGTATTTAACACAATTGAATGGTTTCCATAATATTTACTTGTTTGCACATGCACTGCATTTACCTTATTTCTATTCTTTTTTTTTCCCTTGGGGATCTTGAATACTAGAGTCTAAACACATACACACACACACAAACACACACACACACGCACTGTGTGAGGTTAGAGAAACCTTGAGGAAGAGACAGGCAAGTAATGACAGTTACTCTGCAGTGAGCAGGGAAGCAGAGACTAATTAAACGTAGCAGGTCTTTTGTAATAAAACTCTTTCAGCTGAAAAAACTTAAGGACATCTGTGAAGTATGCAGAACTTATGTGACATATGTGAACAATTTAAAGTATGCCACAGATAGCGACACAGAAGTTCTAGGCTTGCTGGTAGCCCTCGCCCATTTTTTTGCTTTGTTGGTCTCTTGACCTTTTGTTTTGGTCTCATGTCCAACCTTCCTGCCTCACCCTTTGGATCACTGCCTCAATTTTGGATTTATAATTAGGGCTTTAATCTAAGGCACCTCAATGGATCTCAAACCTACATTCTGACTACCTACTTATGAGTCAGAACTGAGCACACATTGTCATAGCCTGTGGATCTGAAATGGAGGGAGACCAGATGGTGAGCACTGATAGACTGTGAGTAATGGACAGTCTGATTGAAGGGAGGGGATGTGGCTGATAGAATCTCAGGGGTGAAGGAAAGGACAACATTTAGGGTAATTTCTTTGTTTTAGTCTTGGATGCCTGGAGGGACTGTGAATAAGAAATGGCAGGTTTACCAGCAACCATAACAATGTGTCCCATAAAAGTAGATTTGAAGATTTCAGGTGGAGCCTTCTAGAAGACAACTGAAAATGTGCTTTCAAGAATTCAGGCCATTTCTTCATTGCCCTAACTACCAATTAGCTTGAATTAAAATAAGCTGGTGTACAGTGGACTGCTATTTTCTCTTCCCTGTTTATTTGCTTTTCAGGAGAATTTGGGTTCACACTGTATCAGGAATGAACACACATCATTCATTTTGGTCTTAGGTAAAGATGTACTGTGTAGGGCCCCACTGAGAAAGCTGCACCAGGAATCCGAGCTTCAGAGGATTTTTTAAAAAGAATCATAAAAAGTGACAAGATAGTTGGTAAACAAACTAGATTAATTCAACTGCCTAGGAAATTGGTTTATTAAAAAGATGTCACAATGCACAAAAACATCAGGTTTGAAATAACTCAGAGCCATGAGAGCATGTTGTGAAATCCCACATTATAAACTATGATTTAAGAGATCAAATAGATTGTGGCAATAAGATGAAGAACCTTATGAAATGTGTGGTTTCCAAAGCAAGTACGAAGAAAATGTTAATACTTTGCAAAAGATACATACATATGAGTCTACAATGATATTTTAAAAAATTATTTTTTCTTCTATAGTGTTTATTGTCTGTATGAAATAAAAAGAAAAAAATAGTTAACCAAAGCAGGACAGAAAGTCCTGGAAACAGTAAGAAATAAAGATTAGAGCAAAGAAAAAGATACCAATAAAGTTTTCAAAGAAAAGGGCAAGTTAATAAGATACAAACACTTTTTGCAGCAAAGCAGCAGGAATAAAGTAATCAGATTAAAACTGTAACAAGTGCACAGAAAAGGAAAACTTTTGAGAAGATGGACAAAGACAGAAAAGGAAACTACAAATCAGAATAAGAATATACCCTGTTGATCTGTCATTTCATTCCTTAAGCCCCCTATCAATAAAGTATAACCACAACTCTGTAGCATACAAACAAATATAAAATTATGCCTAAAGGTAAGAAAGAAATTCCATTAAAAACCAATCAACACCCATCTTTGGCTGCGGAGACAATGAATGGTTTTTCCTTCTTTTTAATTTTCTGTGCTTTACCTAAATTTCCTACAGGAAGATATACTTTCACAATGAACAAGAATGAACTCTATTAAAAAGGAAGCTCTGAACTACTACATTTCATATTAAAATTTAATACAGCAGAGTCTTACTCTCCTGCCAGCTAATGCAGGAAATGACCAAGATGACATCCTTTCTTCTACAATATGCGATACAGACTTTCCCCGGGAGGAAGAATGGTAATCTCCTGCAATTTGACACATTTCCCAGCTTGCGTTTGGAATCACTGACTTTCAGTAGGTAAGGGCTACCCCGAGAGCAATGTGCTTTAGTTTTCCTTAGCAACAACGCAGTTCTCGCGGTCTGCTATTCTTCTTTCCTAGCTGCGTCTTGTTAGGTGCCCCTGGCTACAGAGTCTGGGGGAGAGCCCATCTTATCACCTTCTCGGGCTCAGACACTCACAGTTCCCTCGGCCCGTTCACACATGCGTTCCAGAATTCGGTGAATGCTGGCGAAACTGGGTCTGTCTGTGGGCAGCTTGCTCCAACACAGGCGCATTAGATTGTACAGCTCCAGGGGGCAGTTCTCAGGGCAGGAGAGGATGTTGCCATCTCGCACATAGTAGATGACCTCCTCGTGGGCCATCCCGTAGTAGGGCTGCAGGCCGTAGGAGAAGATTTCCCACAGCACCACGCCGTAGGCCCACACGTCGGACTCCGTGGTGTAGCGGTTGTAGAAAATGGACTCCGGGGGCATCCAACGGATAGGGATAGCATCGTTTTCATTAGCTTTGTAATAGTCCGCCGAGTAGATGTTTCTGGAGAGGCCAAAGTCGGCAATTTTCACCACCATGTTCTCACCCACCAGGCAGTTTCTGGTGGCTAAATCCCGGTGGACAAACTTGCGCTCTGAGAGGTAGGCCATGCCGGCTGCCACCTGCCTGGCAATGCAGAGCTGCTCGGCACAGGAGAGGGGCGGGGGGCCAGGGCTGGACAGCGGGGCCCGCATGGTCAGGTCGCTGTGGCTGAGGCTGCACCGGGTGTGAGGGGACATGCTGCGGAGGAACTCATTGAGGTCGCCATAGGCCATGTATTCAAAGAGCAGGCACATGGGTTTTCCGACGGCACACACTCCTGGAAACAAAGTAACATCCCTTGTGAGGTTGGCTTTCTAAAGGACACGCTGCAAACAGTACTCCCAAAGGTAGGGACCCGAGCAGAAAATGTGAGACCCTAATTTTTGCTGACAGCGTCATAGTCAAACCTGACCCCATTTCTCTGTGTAAACATCTCTTATTTACCTTGTAAGGTGCAGCTTTTTTATGGTTCCCCTTAAAGAGCCTCAGCTACTGACAGACTCACCTGTTATTAGTTAGATTTTCCTTCTACCAGCCTATAGCCAAGTACCTACCACGATATGTTCTAATCATCCACTGATGAGAAATTTTCCTCCCAACAATTTAGCACTTTGAAAGCAGAGGTCACACCTTATTTTTGTTAAATTCTGCATACCTCCCACTTGTCTGGCACAGCAAGTGCTCAAAATAGGGTGAGTAGGATTTGTGAGTGGATGCTGGTTTTGAGTATATAAGGTAATTGCTCCGTGTTTCTGCTTGCTTCTCTGAAGGATAATAAGAAAGGCGTATGAAATTTAGAGAGGATAACAAAAACAATCCAAGAGCTTAGATTAAGTATTCAGGTTGCTGCAGGAAAACATTCTGAAATTTAGATTTTATAGTGGTCGTTCTAGAAAGAATGAAAAAAATTAATATCGTCTCAGATTTAGTGCCAACAGGACATTAGATAATCTTAAAATCTTGCTGTATTTGAGATGGAAATTATACAACTTGAAATAATAGATCAAATGGGCACAAGTTCACATCACTGTGAAAATAGCTTATTAGAGCTTCTTTTTTTAGGTAAAAATTAGAAGTCTGTTCAAACAGGGAGAGCAATAAAGAATTTTCATAGATTGGCTTATTTATTTTAGGGTTAGTTTTTAATTCCAAGGACTTTAACATTCAGTATACTTGCCTGTACTGGAGAGAAAATTAAAGAAATGACAGTACATTTTCTGACAATTGAAATTTCTTGAATGGAGATTCTATAATGTAATGTTCCATTTCTTGATAACACAAAATTATGTAACATATATATGTCTATATATATATATCTGATCAAGGGGTGAAGGTAAAAGCATGAGTGAAGTATTAAGGAGGAAAAATGCAAAATGCCTCTGTTTTCTGATTCAATACATTTCTTCACTTGTATTTTCCTACCTAAGAGTTTCACAATATTAGGGTTATCAAATTCTGCCATGAGGGCTGCCTCCCTCTGAAAGTCAGCTTGCATGTCTGCTGAGGCCTCTTCTTTGAGCATCTTCACCGCCACCATAGTGAAAGGTTCATAGGGAAGTAAACCCGGAGCCCTAAGAGATCAATTTATTTAGAAAGAAAGTAAAAGTCAGGAACATTATATATATTCACGTTATACCTACTCACATTCACACACATCACCCCACTTAGTGCAACCTTTCCCAGAACCACAGAATCATAAAATGCCAACCGCAAATTGCATTTAAAATTCTTGACTCTCATTAATAAGAATCACTAGAGTTATTTATAAATTACAGGAATTCTAAAGGGTACAGATCATTACCATCCTAAGCCCTTATTTAATCTCTGGCCAGACTCTGAACTCTTTGAAGGCAGGGACCATGATTAATTCATCTTTATAGCCCCAAAGAGCTAAACTGGTATCTTACATATTTCTGATTCCCAATATAAGTACTTGGTTTTCATTAGGCATGTAATCTCCATACCAGTCCTACTATGAGGCGAGATATGGTGGCCTCCTGCCCAGGAGCTCCAGGCAAAAGTGACTATTGGTGATTCAAACCAAGTCCACATTCTCTTGCCCAGCTGCCTCTCTGTGGGGCTGCATCCAGAGATAGCATTTGATTGCAATTCACACAAAGACACTAAATGGCCTGGTCATGGCCTTAATATGGACTCTTTTCTTAAACCCATTGTTTTCCAACATTTAAAATTATATTTTCCCTTTTTCTGTTCTGTCATTCCATGAACATCTGCTTAATATCTATATGTCAGGCTGTGAGGTCTTACATGGAAACACTACTTCAAAGTAAACTAAATGAAGTGGAGAACAGAACATCAGAATTATTTTCTAAAAGCAATGTAAGAAATGATAACTGAAACTGTGGGACAATATTCTTTTCTGAAAAGGCAATAGGATTTAGCTATTGCTAACTGCTTGTAATTTGAACACTGCACTGTATAAATGAAGATATACTTATATTTCCTATAAGCTCTTTCTTTTAAATGTAAAACTATATATTCTTTCTCTACGCACAACTCTATTTTCCAGCAGAAGAGGGAAATTATTAGGATTTTAGGGCTAGTGCTCAATACAAATGAGGTTAATGACATGACAAATTAATTTGATAATCTTAATACATATTGTGTAAATATTATGGAAATGGCCTGGCAACTTTTGAGACAAACATTTCAGTGGAGATATTTTTTTACATGGGTAACTCTACCTGGCTTGAAAGACTCTGCCAAATGCTCCCTCTCCGATATCTCTCACATATTCAATGTTATTCCTTGGATACTCCAGGCTGAGCAATTTGGGGTTCAGCAGAAGTGGCATCCTCTGGTACATGGGGTTGGGATGAAGTCTGTCTAGCAAGAGCTCAGAAGGGAGGGTAGTGAGGGTTACTGCTGCCGATTCTCTGCAGGTAAGACAGATAAGACCAATAATGAGCTCAGGATCAGGTGAGATCTTTGTGTGTCCACTAAAGTTCTAAAGAGACATGGCATTTAGGAGGAAACATGACAATTATACTAAAGCAGACATATATCCTTAGTTTTAGAGCAAGGAAGTATTTTGTTTGGTCTGGAGTCAAAAGGCACATTTTTTCAGGAATTTTATCATCTCCAATCTCATAGTGGTGATGGGGCTAAGAAAGAAGGTGAAGGCACAGATACTCATATTCTTCTAGATTACTGTTTAGATTCTATCTGCAATGAAAAATCAACCTTGGGACTCATGAACTCATGCAAAAAAAAAATCATTGCTATATTTTTTGAAGATAATGGGGTGTTTAATTTTAAAGGCAGTGAGATGGGCATATATACTGTAGGGATAAATGAAGTGAATCAAACTTTTTTGCACCCTGGCCAAGAGGCGTGGACAAGGGACTCCCGCACCTGTTATTATGGACAAAGAGCACAGTGTGCGCATATGTAAATGCTCTCACACCTGGAGGAGCAGGGTAAAGTAGCAGTGGCTGCACAGCAGGAGGAATAAATACTCTGAGGCAAGCCCAGGAGACACAGACTGAGACTGACACTGAGAGAGAGAATCCCAGAGAGAGGCTAGAGAAAGAGTACAAAGATTTGCGGGGGTGCTGGGGACTGGGTTGCCTCCCATGCCTCCCGGCCCCCCTGCTTTCCTCATGCCCTGTCTAACTCCACCCTGCCACCTGCCTCCTTGCATGCCAGCCTTCCTACCTGTTTTCCCATTCGAGTATTAAAAGGCCTGTAACATCCACCAAAGTCTCCTGACTCTCTTGATCCATCTCCCTGAATATACAGCGAATCTGCCCATCTTGGTTGTGCTTGCACTAAAATATATTTATATATTCCTTCCACCCCCAATTCCAATATTAATTAGCACATATTCAAATATGATAGCAAAACTAGAATCTCACCTTTTTTTATTTTTCCATTGTTTTCTTCTTCGGCAGCAATAAAGAGTAGTTATGGTCAGAAGCACAAATATTGCAAAGCTGGACATGATGGAGATTATTACAGTCATGGAGTATGTAGGTGAGACAGAGAAGGAGGAGGAGGAGGAAGAAGGTAAATTTGGAATGTCCACGCTTGGCTTTGAGGATGTCATTGGTGGGAATGCTGTAAGTAAACAAGAATTCTTTTCATTCGCTCTTAAACATTTCAGAATGAATTTATGTATTTAAATAAGCAGCAAACTGAATTTTAAAAATGTGCTTATGTGTCAGATTCTCCCTGGTTAGATACTATAAAGTCCAACTTTTGGCATATACTGTGATCCAGTTGTAAATAAATCTAACTTATAGGATCATGTAATTTCAAAGGTAAGACTCAGAGAAAAGAAACAATTTTTCCAAGACAAATTTGGATCCTGGATGAATGCTTTTCCCATT
Organism: Talpa europaea; assembly: GCF_964194135.1. NCBI lineage: Eukaryota > Metazoa > Chordata > Mammalia > Eulipotyphla > Talpidae > Talpa > Talpa europaea. Next base: position 61,944,473 of record NC_140074.1, on the reverse strand, counting down.
GCATCATATGGTTTATGACCTGACACCAATCATACAAATTATTAAGTAATTAAATAAAATAATTTCTTAAATGACACTTGAGGTCAGGATTGTCCAAAACTGAGCTTTTGTACACACTTACTATTAATTTACAAACAGAATAAAAACAATGGAAGATGAAAAATGGAAATATTAGGACACAAATGAGTAGAAGTTAGTCCATCCAAAGTTGAATTCCTACTAAAAAGGTCAATGCAATATAAAAACAAGGTAAAATCTGCACGACTACAGGAGAACAAAACATGATACTCATATAACTGTTTGTTGGTAACAAAGTCCATTGTATATTTATTATACAAACTTTTAATTATATTTTAAGTCCTTTTAATAGGTAGGTTAAAGACAAAAACATGGACAGAGTATTTTTTTAACAATGTATTAACAAGAATGCTTTAGTAGCTAAGAATGAAAAATTGTACCCTAATAAGAGAAAATAAACCTTGCTTACAAATATTTGTGGTGAATACTGACAATCTTTTCTCAGGTCAGAAAGGCAAATCTCAGTAGAAAGCAAAATCTAGGCAGATCTATTCTTTGATCACAATATGATTAACAAGAGATTAAATGAAATCCAATAGGTCATCTAAAACCAAAAAAATTCAGTAACTTTTCAAAAAGTAAAAAGTAGCAATACTTGCAGTTTAGAAAATGAATTCCTAATAGTGTATATTCAATTTGGACAAAGCTGTGCTGCATGATGAACTCACAGCATTGTCTCTTTCCCTTAGATAAAAAGAATTAAAGTGAATGAACTAAATATTTTACCCATGGCATTGGAAAAGAGACAAAAACTACAGAAAACAAAGAATGGTAAGTGATAAAACAACAGCCAAGTACAAGCAGAAATCAATAAGTTAGAATACACGTATCACAAATGACAGAATTTAAAAAATAGATCTTATTAATGTATATAGTAGTCTATTCAGTGGAATTTTAATTTTAAAAAAGATAAGAAAATCACAGACATACAAAATTAGATAAGAGTTATGATAAGAGTTATGACAGTAGATTCAAAATTCAATGAAAATGAAAATTTTATGCAGTTACATCTTAAGGAAAATGACACATTAAGCACCAAACTTGAAGAATTAGAAAATTTGAATATTGTCATACCTGGGAAATATGAAAGTCATTATCGAATTATGGATATAATCTTTCAGGAGATATAATGTTCCTATTTTATAATATGTTCCAATAAGAGAAAAATCTTTCAAATTATTTAAGAAAGTTATTATAATACTAATATCATAACCTGACAGTGTTAGCACAAAAGTGCATATGTAAATTATAGAACATAGATAAAAAGGATCTTAAATGAAAATATTAGCAATCGACTACCATGTAGCAAGAGAAAAATGATTTAAAATACGTAAATAATAAACACATCACAAGGTCAAGAGAAAACTTTTATTGCACTAGATGCCTAAATTCATTTGAAATAGCATACTGGTGAAAGCAGAGATGACCAGGGGTTACCCATGTGGGATTTCTTAGTTCAAGAGTGGAATCAGTAAGTGTGCCCTGAGCACCAATGGCTAAGCCGGTGGTTTTGAATCACACTTTGAGACATTCCCCTCTAGATGATCAGATGAAATGATGAAATGACATTTGGAATTCATTTGCTTACATGTACCAAAGATTTCATAAAACTATTTTTTAGGATAGGAAGTTCATTTTTGTAGCTAATTTATGCTGCTCATTGTAGTGAATGTAAAAGGCAGGGATATGGCTATTGTGTGTGTGTTATTCCTGGCTAAACTAGGACTTAAAGTTCAGCACCTTCCACACAGTAAATCTCACTGAATGCTTGACGATGAATGAGCAATGCATAGAAGTGTGAAAAAAAGACCACAGTCATCAATTACAAGTCTAGCCCTGGTAAACTTGGATGGCTTATATGGCAAACAACCGAAACATTTCTTTTTTATTCCTTCAATTTAGGAATAACTATTTGACAGATTTCCAGAATAACCAATTTTTAGGGTTTTCCATAACTGCTGGTTCGCTAACTCTGAGCAATTCCGTAGGTAGCAGTAGCAAGTCGTCTTTGACTACTTAGCCTCTTAAGTAAGTGGGAACAAATCCTGGCACTTCAAGTGCAGAGGCGATTAGCCCTGGAATATGTATCACAGGAAATGCAGCTGAGTTAAGCCTTGAAACACTCAAATTAGAGGAAGTTGGCATGATAACCTTTTCTAATTTCATTTTGACAATTTCTGCATTCTGCTGGGTTAAAGCACCATCTGATACTAGTTAGTTGTAGGACATCTCTTGTCAAGCAAACTTCTTCAATTCTTTCCTACAGATTTTGAGAGGACCTCTAGTTAAAACCAATTGATTTGACCCTGTGGACTTTATAGTGGAGATTAGCTGTCTCAAAAAACACCTCTTTTTCCAAAAGAAGACTCTGTTGTCACAAACAAAGGTCGTGAACTGGATCAATGGAGAAATAAATATTTGCTTTCAGCTCTAAATAATGAGATGATACAAAAATCATGAATACAAAGTCAAAAGGTGATAGATTTGGCTTACATTCCAGCCGTAGAAAAGATAAAGCAAGTTAATCACCTCGAGGTAGGAGGTATTATTTATATCATTCCCAAATATGGTGATCTCTGTGGGTTACTTAGAAACGATTAGCTGAGCTCTCCAGTGATCTTCACTCATGTTCTACCCAGGGTGAGAACAGTAAAAATACTTCTTTGCAAATGGTCGAAAATTCTGTTCCTGAGATCAGGAAATGTGAGTGTAAATACACATGCACGAATCCAGTTACATACACATCAGGTTCAAGGGCACAAACGAAATTACTTACTTGTTAGGTTTTCTTTTTTATAATCTGAGGGGGAAAGGATAAAAAGTGGTTTTAAATGAGCATTCAGATACCTCCTCTAGTCTGTGGAGAGTGCTAAGCAATGCAAGTTCTCTTTCAGCTTTTTCATATACAACTGGAAAACATTCTTTGCATTCGAATGTGAAAGGATTGCGTTGTTGAAATTAAACCAGCTGTTAGGCCTGACAGCAGAGCTTCTTACAAAAGGAGTTCATGAAAGCAACATGCAGAGATTCAGCTTTGTTTTGTGAGGTCAGCGTTTTCAAACATGTGGCTTATTTTAGCATGCTTGAAAATCTGTTCCATTGGCTAAGAGAGGATTTTATTCCTTTATTCTTCCTCTCTGACAATATATAAGACATCTTAGCTCTTTCACCGCACATTCCAGAAAATGTTACACGCTCTCTCACAAGATCTGTTAGGAAATAAGGTAAGACCTCAAGCAGTAGTTAAAAGTGCTCTTCAATTTCTTTTAGAACAAATGAAGCCAATCCTTAGGCTAACCTGTGAGATTAGGGTAGCATTAGGATCCTGTTATTAAGTAGCTAAAGAAGGCAGAGTTCAAAACAAAAATTAGAAATGCCTAGAAATATTAGGAGATCTAAGTTCACACTTTGCTCTCTTGAGAACAGCAGATTTCTCGTAACCTCCAAAATTTGGAAAGAACTCGGTTACCTAAATAAGGCAGTCTGGTACAAGCTGTGGGGTCCCAATGCATGCTGGGAAGCTTGCTGCATTCTGGCAGAGAGAGCAGATGTATCCCAGATCTGTAGAGTCCTCTGTGGGGCTTTTCTTCCATTGACAGCCATTCTTTTGCACAGAAAAGCTCCTTCACTGCCAGGCAGTATTCCCTGAAATATTTTATGGATAACAAAACTTGATGAATTAGAGCATGTTAAGCCAACTTCGTGGCAGAGCCTAAATTCTGTATTTTGAAAACATCATCATGGGACATTGTCTGTTTTTGTAAAAGGAGTTTTGAAAGGATCCTTTTATTGTAAATTATGTAAGACTTTTTGAGAGACAGCATATTTTCCTGTGAGATGAACCGCTATCTGGTTTTATTTCTAAAACATATTTAATGCTACTGGGAAAAAGAACTTTCAAGTTCCAAGGGAATTAGAAATACCATCAGGAATCCCCACATACCTCATTTCAACCTCATGTTAAAATAACTACACCATGGGGGTGGGGATGGAGGGAAAGCACAGTGCACCCTGATGGGAGAATATGGGGGGTTACAGTGACTATACTGTCAAACACTAGCAAGGATGGAAAAGATGATACTTCAATATAAAGCATAATAAAAAAAATGATTGCTACAGTATAAGTACACAATGGTACAAACATACTCACGCATACTAGACGTCACAGATTATTGTCAATCAGTTTCCAGTCTGAGAGATTTTCCTACAATGTCAGGACTAGTGGAAGTCAGGTTCTCTGGACACTTTAGCTACACTATTTGAATATTTCTAATATTGAAATCTCAAAGAAAGGGATTTTTTTCTAAAGAAACAAAACTGGAAAGTTATTTTTAACCTTAACCAGGACATCTGCATGTAAACTGATCTAGGACATAAAAGTTACTCAATAAATTTATTTTGTGGTAGCATGCACAGATAAAATTCAATTTTAATTTTGGTAAAAATATCCTAAATTTCATTTAGGACAGAAGAGATTTGATTATCATCACTTATGGATAACACTTATCATCACTGCACTATAGCCTGACAGAGGACCTTTTGTCAAAGGTCAGCTAGAACTCTGTAAAATGGTTGATACATAGATAAGTATAATAAAATACAATAGCTTTATTGTATACTAGTAAAAACTTGTCAACAAATAAGATGGAAAAATTACCTCATACTTGACAAGGATTAATGAGTCATGATTAATGAGACTCATTTTCTCTCAATAACTAGGAGGTCAAATAGCAAAGAAAATTGGAAATAACAACAACTGCAAGAATATATATTTTTTAGATGTTCGTTTGTGCCTAGAGATGGGGCTTGATTTTTATTGTCGTTAATGAGTGAGTCAACTTGAACTGATATTTCTATAACAATTTTCCTTTTCATACTGTGGTCATACACAGTAATTGCTTGAAGATTCTTAGGCAGTATCAGGAGGGATTGCCCATCTTATTCCTTCAGCTTCCTCTACTTCCATCCCAACCATCTAAACAAGTAAAAGCAGCAGCAAAAAACAACAAACCATTTCTACATGCAACAATGTGGGTGACATCCAACATTGTGTGGAACAAAAAAAGACAGACACAAAACAGTGTATATTGTATGATTCCAGGAGCTAATGGGGGATTGATAAGAAATGAGGACCAGGGAGTTTGATGGGTATTGAAAATACTGTGTTGATTGAGGCTATGTATGGAGTTGAATCCATTGTCAAAACTCCTGGAATTATATGCTTAAAAGAGCTACAGTTTAGTGTATGTAAATCATAATTCTTTCAGTTAAATAGCACAATAAAAATATCATATTTTCAAAAATCTGATTAAAATCCTCTCCCAAATTACATAATACAACTCTAACATGTAAAATCTCAGGAAATTAATAGCACCTTTATTAAAAATAAGATATATGGGAAGTAAGTGCATCACTAGGTTTTGGGAACAGTCTAACCAGTGCTGCAACTATATTGTAATCATTACTGTAAATAATATTCAAATCATTCCTGGTTTTATCAAAACAGAGGTGGAAATGTTATTTCTTCAAAGGAAAATTTAAGAATAATATCCAGTTTCACTATATATCATAGATGTGCAATACTATAATCCCTTCAAGTCTAATTTGCAGGTGAGGAAACTGAGCCATTATCGCATCTACATCTAGATAGTAGTACAAACAGTTTTGGAACTTTGTTCTCTGGCTCAAAAGTCATATTGATTCCTGTTTTTTATACTTATTAATGAAATTAAGAATTATTGAATGTAGATTTATGAATTTCAAAGTTTAAAGAGTCTGGGGGCTTTAAAGAGATATCTATTTATAACCTATTTCCCCCAACTCCACCCTTTAATCCCAAGTGAGGCAAGAGGTCAATATCTAAATTAGAATAGTTGGGTGAAATGTATTTGAAAATAATATTCTGAAATGCTCAACACGATCTCATATTTGTTGGCAAATAATACTGTAACACTTGCAATGTCTTTTTTTTTTTTTTATCTTGGCTTACCAATGAGATCCATGTTAGTTTGGGATTTCATTTTGTATTTCATAGAAAACAGTGATATTTATAAATATGATGATAATGTGAATAATGACAAGGATAATGAAATATTATACCTTCAGGACATTTTCTAGAAACTCACAGCTCTTCTATCATAGTGATATGGTAGGAATTTTGCCCAATTAATTACTTGCTATTTTGGATAAAAGCTAGCTATTTCCTTTACTATTGCACATGACAACTTTTCTTTTAAAACACTTCCTATTTGCAGATAGACAAATGCAATATTTACATTTATTTGTATTTTTAAATTTTACCTGCAGATGGGTATAGGAGCAGGTATTACTCCAGGGTTACATTCTTGGAAGATGTGGTTACACAGCAAAGCTTCAGCAGCTGGCCTGCAGAACGGGCTCACTGCTTTCAGCTCATTCCAGGCAGTGTGGACCAGGAGTTCCTGGGCCTCCTCGGGGTCAGTGTAGGAGTTGTTGAAGAAAACAAGAGCATCTTTTGCCAGAACAGCATTACACACCTCCCCTCTGTACTGGGTGCAGTAGCCTTTGTTATCTTTCTGTGGTTTACTGAAAGAAGCAATGAACAATATTTCCAATCACATGTTATTTCTTAGCTGTCTTTTTTTCTTTCCAGTTTCCACATCTGCATCACAGAAATAGGAGACAATTGTACTAACAAATTGGTTGAAACATTCCCTGTGAATACTGTCTTCATTTTCCGCTGTAATTATATCACCTCTGGCTACTCCAGAGAGCTATTATGAAGAGCATATGTGATAACAGATGTAGAAAGATTTAGAAACTATCAAGAGCTGAATAGATCTGGGAACTTTTATTATTTATATTGTAAATGAATTTGACTATTCTTATTTAAGCTGCCTCACATACTTCTTAAAACTAATTTGACATAAGCAAATAAATGCATCTAGAAAACATTCATCATGATGATTAATAAATGATTGAGTATACTTACTTTTATTCAAAAAGCTTGTAGCTTTATGAACACAGTTTATTTGTTATAAGAGTTAACTACCTGAATTTTGTAGCACATATACATCTTTGCAACAACTTCTAGACTCATATTTTTTTCATTTAAACTGTTTTCCAGCATTCCATTAAAGAATAAAATGAAAAATGTAGGAAGGAGAAAGCATGAAGTCAGATTTCCAGCTAAAATAGGTAACAAGAACAAGGGGTGGATACTATATAAGGATTAAGGGAGCACTATATCAGGAAGATATAATACTCATATGTTCACCAAATAAAGGAGCATCAAAATATATAAGGCAATTAATATCAAATCTGAAAACAGATACTGGGCAAAACACATTAGTAACTGGGGACTTTAACACCCCACTTTTACCAATGGACAGATCAGCTAGACAGAAAATAAATGATACAATAGTCTTAAAGAATTAGACCACATGGGATTAATAGAAATGTATAGGCCTGTGCCCCAAAAAGCTGAATACACATTCTTTTTTAAGTGCACTTGGGTCATTCTCCAGGATTAACCACATTTTGGGTCACAAGTATGAACAAATTGAGCAAAGCAATTTTTGTCCAAAGGGAGTAAAGTGCTCCCTCATCAAAACTGCAAGATGACAGCATCTTCTCTGGCCACTGTGGTATCAAATTATCAATTAACCACAAAAATGAAGCAGGGAAAACCTCCAATATGTGAAGACTGTACAACACACTACAAATTGACTATTGGGTTAATGAAGAAATTAAGAAATACCTCAAAATGAATGATAATGAGGACCCAGCCTTCCAGAACTTATAGGACACAGCAAAAGAAGTACTACGAGGGTAGTATGTAGCAATACAGGCACACATCAGGAAAGAATAAAGAGCTTATATAAATAATCCTGTCTCTCACCTTGTAGAATTAAAAAGCACTATTTATGATAGCCAAGTTACAGAAATAGCCTAAGTGCCCCAAAAGAGATGAGTGGACCAGGAAGATGTGGTATATATTCGCAATGGAATACTACCCAGCTGTTAAAAAGGATAAACTATTGCCATTTGTGACAAAAGTTTATGGAGCTGGAGGAAATTATGATAAGCAAATTAAGTCAGAAGGAGAAAGACATATAACCAATGGTGTCACTTATTTATGGAATACAGAGAAACTAAACAGAATCAGATAAAGCCAAACTAGTCACAACCCTAGAAATTTGACTGTAGAATTGAGGCTACCAGAGGGGGAGAGAAGCGGTGGGAACAAAGTGGGAGGGAGCACAATGGGTTATGGAGGTAGTCTGCCTTTTGCAAATGATAAGACCCCTCCCCAATCACCTAAAGTCTTGTTTCTCTAAGGGCAGCCCTTGGGATTGCTGATGGAGCAAGACCAGAAAGAAGCAGCTGGTCCTGTTTCTCATTCAAACAGTGGGGCAGAGGTCACAGGGATCTGGTCACAGAATGCTGGTTATTTTGGAATGATCTGCCAGAATATCTCCTAAAATGCTAGTTAATATTGCACATGGAGCCGGTCCCTTTCTTGCCTCCCGACAAACTAAACCTGGCTGACCTCCCTTTCTGTAAGGTTTCTCTTTTTAGAAGTAACAGTGGATATTTGATCCCAAGTCCCTCTTTTAATTTCTTTAATAACAGATAACTCTCCTTGGTTAAATGTAATATTTAAAGGAATCTATGCATTTCCCTCTTATTTTTCTCTGCTTTAAACTGTACCATTCACATTCAGTAGAACGTTTTAAAATGTCATCTTGCAGTTTTGATAAGGGAGACCTTTACTCCTTTGAACAAATAATCCTTTGCTCAAGGATACAGCCAGATGTTCAATGGTGGATTTGGGGGTTAAAACAACCTCAATAATCCAGTAGGAACCCCACATATGTCTTTTAGAACTCTGATAGCCACATAAATCTCAATACCTATTGTCAGATAAATCAAGGCATTGAGACTATATGAACTTGGATAAGATTTAGATCAAATTTTCTTATGCAATTATTTCATTTCATGAAATTAGAATCAATAGGAAGAGTTCTAGGTCTTGCTCAGCTGTGCTACGAATCTGGATTAATGTAGTTTATGAATCTGAGTTCTTGAGTTTTTCAATCTGGGCTCAGACAGAGGCTCTGTAGTTTGCTAGCTACGTGGCCTGGGCAACTCTTGCTGCATCAACTTCCTCATGTGAAAAACATTAGTAGTTCTTGCCCCATAAAGTTGCTGAAACAATAATATGAGAAAAGTGGTGCTTATAAATGTAACACAAAATCATCTGCTCTTATTGTTATTCCTACTATTGATTAATCAGTCTGAATCTCAGTTTCATCATTGATAAAGTTAGATAAAAATAGTTAATCGCACTTCACAGATTTTTATAAAAGTCAATTTCATGCAAGGAAAACATTCTAAGTTTGCAAAATGTTATATAAAGAGTAAAACTTTCTTATCTACAGATTACAGCTATTAGACAGCTTAGGAGTCAGTAATTTACTAGTTGTATAAGTCACTGAAATGATCCAAAGACATTCTCTTCCTTTTTTTCCTGTACAATAGGGATAAAACATTGTTGCTATTTCATTAAGCATAGATTTAAATAACACACATGTAGCATTTACACAGTGCCTGATACATGGTACTCAATGGACTTTACCTGTCTTCACCTTTATCATCTTATAATAGTGTTATAATAATATCATCTTATAATAGTAAAAGGCTTAGAAATTAGGCATAATCCAAAATATTACAGTATTCAGAAAATAAATAGCATGCCAAACACAAAATAAAACAATATAGTAATAATATCTTACCTCCATTCTATTGACAGGAAAGAAAGTTTCCACAGGAAATGAAATTAAAAGGAGAAAAGAAACAAAATTTAGTGCATTTTTATCTTATGGCTTGCAAGCGATAATTTGATACTTCTATGAGCTAAGTTTCTGTAAAGTTCTTTGCTTTTGCCAGGAGGCAAGATGCTGTATTGAACAGGCTGATTTAGAGAAAGAAATTAAGAAAACATTGAGTGTCTCCAGTGACTGAATTTTTCTTTTTAAATTGAGTCAGCTATAAGCATCATCAGCCCAGGTAGTGTCAGAGCTCCTAATTTTACTCTATTATCACAAAGGGACTCTGTATAAAGAAGGTGGTTACACTGGGAGAGGCAAGACAGGTGGGTGGGGGTGACAGGACAGTCATTCTGCAGACATGCTGGCTTCATGGCTCAGTGACCTGTATACACAGCATCTGCTGTCACCATCTTAAAATACTTAATTTTTTGAGAAGGGGTCCCCCATGTTGAATTTGTCCTGGGTCCAACATTTTAGGTCCACAGTGATGAAAACTCGGGGCAGGAGGGGACTGCGCTTTCCTCTTGTGAATTACGGGGCTCCCAGCATGAATGGCCCCAACTGGGACTCTCTCAAGAGATCAGTCCCCTTGGGAGAGTGTACTGTCACCAGCATTTCTGAATGATCCCATCTCTTTTTTTTTTTTTATGGAAATCTATAACTTCAAATTCCTTTCCAAGCACTTTGTCTTTTACTTCCTCCTGTCCCCTTACCCCCAAAAGTAAGAAGTAAAACATACACTTTGTCTAAAACCAATTTGCCTTATTACAAGCTCTGCTAATGTTGAGGTCCAATTCCCTTTAAAGGCTTTAGGTCCATTTGGGTGCTCTGCTGTTGGCATTTTAAAGAGTTCTAAAAAGAATTCCTCTGACAAGTCAATCATCTTGTAAAAACCTTGTAAACTCCAAGTTTATACTTCTACTAATTCCCTTTCACATTAGTCAGAGTTGGTGACTATGAGGTTGTTGCAATCTTGGGTGTATAATTATTGATGTCTTTATGAACTTTTTAATCAAAGAGTCTGAAGATGTAGCTTAGAAACCAACCTACACAAGAGACCTAGATGACTCAAACCTTCTGACACACCTGCCCCTGTGGACTGAACAGATGGAAGGAGACATCATGAAATCCCTCCAGAGAAAAAGGTATGTAATTTTTTTTCTTTTTAAAAATTTTATATATTTTTTACATCAGTCTTCATTTTTATACCATGTATCATCTCGTGACACTCCTAACACCAATTCACCCTGTACCATCACCATAGTCCCTTGTGCTCTTTCCCCTCCCCTCCCCCAACCCACAGAATGTCTCTGGTTTATAGTTGTCTGTTGATTTTGATTTTCACTTTATTATAGTTACCTTTTTCCCCCTGATCCTTTATTTGGATCCCCTACATCCCTCCTATCAGTGAAACCATCTGGTATTTTTCTTTTTCTTTCTGGCTTATTTTACTGAGCATGATTCTTTCCAGCTCCATCCATGTTGCTGCAAATTGCATGAGTTTATCTTTTTTGATTGCTGAGTAATATTCCATTGTGTATATGTACCTCATCTTCTTGATCCAGTCATCTGTGTTTGGGCATTAGGGTTGTTTCCGTAGCTTACCTATTGTAAATAATGTTGCAATAAACATAGGGTGCAGGTGTCCTTTTGAATTAATGTTTTTGTATCCTTTGGGTAGATATCTAGACGTGGAATTGCTGAAAAAAGGTATGTAATTTGGAAAGGTCAAGGCAGATTGTAATAGCAGTGGAGCAGAAACAGCTGTTAAACATTAGGAAGCCAAGGTTATATATACAAAGGAGCCCTTAATTTAAGATGTAAAGGGAAGATTCAATATCACAGAGATTAGCCATGATAATTGGGGGGAGATAAGGTCTGATAGACTTCTATTTTGGCGACAAGCAAACCAAGATAAATGAAGTCTAGTTAATGATATTGGATCACCTGAAGAATGTTAAGAGAAGCAGAGGATACCCTTATTCAGTGGACATTCATGTATTTCTTACAGAAAGCTCTCCCATTATTTTCTTTGAGTGGGGGGAGTGTGGAGATCAGGGAAGTGTTCCAAGAACCTTGCCATTATAAACAAATGCTTTTATCTCCAAAGCAGATTTTTAAAAATTCCCAGTCTTTAGGGTTTTTTTGTTGTTCTTTTTCTAGTTCTTTGAGATGTGAGGTTAGGTTGTTTCTTTGAGTTCTTTCTTGTTTGTTGATGTGAGCCTGTATCGCTATATATTTTCCTCGTATTACTGCTTTTGCTGCATCCCATACATTCTGGAAAGTGGTGTCCTCCTTGTCATTCAACTCAAAGTATGTTTTAAATTTCTTCTTTGATCTCCTCATTAGTCCAGTGGTCCAACCACTATGGAAAGCTGTGTGGAAATTCCTCAACCTACTAAAGATAGAGCTTCCATATGATCCAGCAATTCCACTCCTAGGTATTTACCCAAAGGATACAGAAACATTAATTCCAAAGAGCACCTGCACCCCTATGTTTATAACAGCACAATTTACAATAGGTAAGCTATGGAAACAGCCCAAATGCCCAAAAATAGATGACTGGATCAAGAAGATGTGGTACATATACACCATGAAATATTACTCAGCATTCAAAAAAGATAAACACATGCAATTTGCAGCAACATGGATGGCGCTGGAAGGGATCATGCTCAGCAAAATAAGCCAGAAAGAAAGAGAAAAATACTGGATGGTCTCACTCATAACAGGAATCCAGAAAACCTAAATATGGACCCGGAAAAAGAATAACTATAAGAAAGAAAAAAATCAAAATCAACAAACAACTATGAACCAGAGACACTCTTGGTGGGGGTGGGTAAGGAGGGATTGGGGTCAAAATCGGGGTTGCAATTGTATGGGGAATATAAAAATTTTAAAAAAGTGAAAAAAAGATAAAAAAAATTCCCACAGTCATCAATATTTACAGTCTCTTTAAAATTATCTGGAAAAGTAAGTGAAACTTGGCTTTCTTCTTGAGACACACACTGACTCTAATATAAGAAAGCTGCCCAACTGTAAAAAAAAAATAATGCTTACCACTTATGCCTAATTGCAGAACAGCTGGTGGTCATTTAGTGTGGCTACTGGCTGTTACTCATTTATTCATTTTCTCTTTATTAAGAACAAAAACTAAACACCTTTAATCAATTTAAAATCAGATAAAACTACCCCAAAATGCTAGGGGGTGGTGTCTGTTTTGTGGATAAGAACACTCTCTATCTGTCATGCTCAATCACTGAGTATAAAAGGGGTTGTGTGTTCCTGCCACCTCATTTTGTTTCCTAATTGGGGGGGGGGGGTTTGAGGACTGTGATTATAAGACATGAGCAGGCATGAGACATGGTAGTGTATCAATAAGCCATGTCAATTAGGAAATACAGAGTTAAATTTTTTCTATAACAGCGTGAAAGATCAATGCCTTTAGAATATCGAAAATAAAACAATATTGTCCCTTTTGGGGGGATAAACAACTCCAGTACTACCACATCAGATTTCACCTGACTGCCAATTTTTGGTCATGCTACATATGTTCATCTGGGTTTTAAATTTAGCAACCAGAACTCCCACCCTGAAATCAATCCAAAGATGAGGCATTGCAGAGGTGGGGGTTTGGCACAATGGAAAATGGCTGATGTTAGAGGATGGGGGTGACCACAGACTCATTCCTGTAACCTGACACCGGCTAAGCAGAGACAGAACTTTGGACCTGATTCTCTCATGAAGGACCTATGAATGCCATGGAGAATTTAGAAAAACAAACATGTATTTTCCTTGACTGAATCCCTGTGTCTATTTCCCCGAAGCCCCAGCTTTATTGAGATATAGTTACCATACAGCTGTGTAAGTTTAAGGTGTATAAAGTAAGTGTTGGCTTGTTATACTTACATATGGTTAGATGATGACCAATATGGCATTAACTAATATTTTCATCACAATACATATTACCATTTATTTTTCATGGTGAGGATATTTAAGATTTACTCTCTTTGCAACTTTCACTATGTGATATAATATTAGTCACTACAGCCACCACATATACATTAGATCCCCAGAACTTAATTCACTTTGTAACTGGAAATTTATACCTCTTGACTAATGTCTCCCCATTTCTCCTTACACCAGGTCCATGGTAACAGAAACTCTCTGTCTAAGTTTGGTTTTTCAGATTTCATAAATAAGTGATACCATAGAGTATTTGTCTTTCTCTGCCTCATTTATCTCACTTAGCATAATCCTGCGCAAATGGCAGGATTTCCTTCTTTCTCATGGCTGAAAATATTCTGCTGTATGTGTACCACATCTTTTTTATCTATTCATTCATCAATGGACACAAGTTGTTTCCTTGTCTTGAACAGTGCTGCAGTGAACATGGGAGTACAGCTATTTCTTCAATATCCTGTTTTCATTTCCTTTGGATATATACCCAGAAGCAGAATTGCTGGATTGTATGGTTATTCTATTTTTAACTTTTTGGGGAATCAGTCTTACTGTTTTCTATAGTGGCTGCACCAACTAACACACCCATCGATATTCCACAAGGGTTTCCTTTTTTTCCACATCCTCACCAACAGGTGTTATTTCTTTGATGATGGCCATTCTAACAGGCATAGGGTGATATCTCATTGTGTTTCTGTTTGTATTTTCTTGATGATTAGTGATATCAAACATCTTTTTTATGTACCCATTGGCCATTTGTATGTCCTCTTTGGAAAAATGTCCATTTATTTCCCCTGCCCATTTTTTAATTGGATTGATATTTTTATTATTGAGTTGCGTGAGTTCTTTATATATTTTAGATATTAACTGCTTATCAGATATATGACTTGCAAATAGTTTCTCCCATCAGCAGATTGTCTTTACTTTTTGTTGACTGTTTCTTTTGCTGTGCAGAAGCTGTTTAGTTTGCTATAGATCCACTTACTAATTGTTACTTTTGTTGCTTGTGCTATCCGTGTCCTTTTACTTTGTCAAGAGCATCATCAAGTAACTTCTTCCTTATGTTTTCTTCTAGGAGTTTTATGGTTTCATGTCTTTAGTTCAAGTCTTTAATCCATTTGAATTAATTTTTGTTATGGTATAGGATAGGGGTCCAATTTCATTCTTCTCTATGATGTTATCTGGTTTTCCCAACACTATTTATTGAAGATATTCTCCTTCCCTATTGTGTCTTCTTGGCCTCCTTATTAAATATTCATTGACTGTATAGAAGAGAGAGAGAGAGAGAGCATGAAGGGGAGAGAGAGAGAGAGAGAGAGAGAGAGAGAGAGAGAGAGAGCATGAAGAGAGAGAGAGAGAGAGAGAGAGAGAGAGAGAGAGAGAAGAGAGTGGAGAGAGATAGCATATTTCTATGCTTTCATTTGTGTTTCATTGGTCTCTGTGTCTGTTTTATGCCAATACCATACTGTTTCAATTATAATAGCTTTGTAGTATAGTTTGAAAACAGTGACACCTCAAGCTTTGTTCTCCCTCTCAGGATTGTGTTGGTTATTTAGCAGGATCTTTTGTGCTTCCATAAAAGTTTTAGGATTTTTTTTTCTGTTTCTGTGAAAAAAACACCATTGGAGTTATGGCAGGGATTGCCTTGAATATATAGATAGCTTTGGAAACTATATACATTTTAACAATATTGAAACTTCCAATCTATGAATATGAATTTCTTTCCTTTTTTTTTTTTGATGTTGCTTTTTGTTTCTTTTGTAAGAGCCTTGTAGGTTTCCTTCATTGGTTAAATTTATTATGTATTTTATTGTCTTTGATACTATTGTGAGTAAAATTTTCTTTACTCCTTCTTCAGATATTGTTAGTGTCTAGAAACACAATTTCTGTAAGTTGATTTTTCTGCTGCAATTTAACTGAATTTGTTTATTAGTTCTAACAGTTTTTTGGTAGAATCTGGGATTTTTCATATATGAGATGATATCTGCCGAGACAATTTTACTTCTTCCTTTCCAATTTTTATGCCTTTTATTTCTCCCCCCTCCACCTCCAATGGTTTGAACTAGAACTTCCAGTACTGATAGTCTACTAGAAGTGATATTGATAGAGGGAACCCTGCCTTTCTTTCTGATCTTAGTGGAAAATCTTAAGCCTTTCACCACTAAATATGTTAGTTTTATCATATATGACCTTTACTGTGTTGAAGTATGCATTTTCTAGGCCCAACTTTTTGAGTATTTTTAATCAGGAAAGTACTGTCAAATGTATTTTTTTTTAAGATTTACTTATTTATTTATACAAGAGCTGGTGGCAGGTCAGAGGTGCAGGAGGGTGAGAGGATTCACCAGAGAAAGAGCAGGGAGCAAAACAGGCATTTGTACCAAAATCAATGCTGAGGGGAGCAGCAGGAGAGACAGGAGAGGTCTGCAGCGCCATGTGGGTATCTCCCTGGCTGGCCAGGAATTGAATCAGCGCTGCAGTGACTGCAGACAGCTTCACAGCACTGTACTCAACCTGCTGTGCCACTGGGGAGGCCCTGTCAAATGTATTTTTTGCATCTAACATAATGATCATATGGCTTTTTCTTCTATTAATATGTGTGGTATGTCACTTTAGTTGAAATTCATATATTGAACCATCCATGTATCCTAAGAATAAATCCTACTTGATTCTGGTTTCTGATCCTTTTAATGGGCTATTGGATTTAGCTAATTATGCTGAATAATGCTAATATTTTATTGAGAACTTTTGCATCTATCTCATCAGGGATACTGTTCTGCAGTATTCTTTTCTTGTAGTGTCCTCATCTGGCTTTGGTATCAGGGAAATGCTGACTTCATAAAATGAGTTTGGGAGTATTCCCTTCTCTTATTCTTTTTTTTTTTTTTTTTGAGGGGGGAAGAGTGTGAAAAGGGTTGGCTTTAATTCTTCGTTAAATGTTTGGTAGAATTAATCCCTGTGTCTATTTTGATGACCTCTGGCTCTTCCAGGACTATGATCATTATAGGGACCATGGACTGTCTTGCTGGGCTCTGCCACAGGACCAAGTGTTCTGATGACAGAAGGCATCTTGCCAAATTCCAGCATCCTGGTTAGTTTAAATTGCAACCTGAACCTTTTGGGGTTCTGACTGGATGGGAAATGGAACTATCCAGTTCGTAGGGAGAGGTTCCAAAAGTTTTTTCTGAATGCTTTGATGACTAACCACAAACAAATGAGTCAGAAAGAAGTATATCACATTTCTTAAATAATACATATGAATATGGGCATACATGTATAAGAGTTTTGGGAAAATGAAGCTGATATTTATTTTCTGTTGTCCCTCAAGCACTAGAAATATCATTAGACATAGTCTTTACACTAGACAAGATTTTTCCATTTCCAGTTTTCCTGCTGGGATGAGTAAATAAACAGATGAAGCAAAGGCTTCAAAGTGAAGCATAAAGAATGTGACAAAGGAGTCTGTTGACTATAGAACACTAGGGGAGAATAAGGGATGGTTGAAATGAGAGTTTAGGGTAAGGAAGGATTGCCAGAATGTCAAGGGGGAGGCATCATGTCTGTATCAAAACTCTGGCCTGCCCTATTAGAGGACAAATGAAAGAAGGACTGAAAGCTGAAACTACATCCAAGTGCTGAGAGGTCTGGGGAGCATTAGACCATGCTTCTTTGAAATGATTCTGAATTAAAGTGGCTCCAATATTCCTTTTTTCACCAGAGAGTCCTCACTTCCCTAGAACGTTGGTCTAGGTTTGGGAGGCCATTTTCTCAGTGATGACATTGGCACCTGTAGAGTATTATAGTTTTTTATGAATCCCTCTTTACTAATCTTAGAAGCTTTTTTTTTTCTGTGTACAGAAGGACTCACATTTATTAATTCATACCTAAGACTTGCTATACCACTGGCTAAAATTTTGCTAGACTACTGGCTAAAATCAAGCCATTGCTGCTTCCAAGTTATGCAACTATTGCTCCTGCTGAGATCACTGCTCCTCATTTGGATTTAATTCTGCTGCTGCAGCACATTTTAAGCCATCTCTGCTTCTACATGCCAGCCCATGCATTGTTCCCACCATTTCTTTCCAAAAGGTAATTCTACTACTGTTTCCCCTGGTCTGCCAGTGATGGATACCACCATCTTCATTGCGGTCTATTCTCAACATTGATGTCCAAGGCCACTTCTCCCTTATCCTGGGATGCTGCCTTTCTATGCTGCCTGTCTACCCTTATGCCTCCTTATGCCACCAGAAAATACCTTTATTTTTTTGAGGATTAAAGCTTTCTCTGTTGGTATATTCCATTTATTAATGGAGTTGGGTCAGGTTCTCATTTGGGCTAGGACTGGGATGAAAGGGATAAATTGCTATATACAATATAATGGCAATTATGTCATCCTTTTAGTATCTTGGAAATCATATTCATGTGATGGATGATTCTATCTTTGTGTGGGGTAGGTGTAATCATTTTATTAGGTTCTCCTCCTGATTGGTCATAGCACTACTTTTATACATCTTTGTACCATTTTTTATAGATATATTCAGTTGGCCCTTAAGTGATACAGGTATAGGGGAGCTGATCACCCCTCCCACACACAGTCAAACATCCATGTATAATTTTGACTTCCCCAAAACTTAATTACTAATAGCCTACTCTTGACGGAAGCCAAACTGATGTTTGTTTACATTTCTCTCAGCTGTGAATGATCTTTAAGTGTTCATATGCATAAGTTTTGATAAAGTTTAACTTTTTACAATGAATTTTTATATATTTATGGTAGTAGAAGATACAATAGACTATTAGCTACAATATATTTTATGTCTTCATGACATACCTAACTCATTCTTAATTTTTTTCCTATTTCTAGATTATTTTGTTAATCTGTGAGCTTTTTCAAATTGTTCCAAATCCCCACCCAAACTCCCAAATTCAAATGTATTTGTTCAAAAAAATCCTTGTTTAAGTGACCTGTGCATTTTAAACCTGTGCTGTTCATGGAACAATTCTGTGTGTGTGTGCATACATGTGCATGTGCAGTTATAACTATAATTTATTTATTAAAATTGGGTCATGATCAAATATCAACTAAAACATAAAATTTTGAGAAGGCAATAGTTTCAAGTAATTCAAAGTCACCAAAGTTTTAGTTATCTCCTGAATCTTATCAAGATCTTAGGTTTTGATTTATGTTATTTTCCTAGACATCTTCCTTAAAAGTTCAGACACTCAAAAGCTCAGCTCACTCTTCTACCACATCGTTACATTCAAACACTTCAAATCTTTTTATTTCTATCCTGATAGCTCCTCTCCCCTGTGTACCAGCTGTCACTGCTATTGTTCAAACCTTCACTAACTTTTTTTTTCCACAAATACAATTGGATAGCTTTTCTACAGACACTTTTTTTTTTTTTTTGATTGCAGAATCTGGATAGATTTTTATTTTTTATCACGTATTTTATTTTATATTTTATTTTATTTTATATAATTCTTACATCATTTTTCTTTTTTTGTACAATGTATGCATTTTCATTTTGGTTATATTCCCCCTTCATTAACTTTGAAACTCCTGACACAGCCTCATGATGGCTCACCAAGCCCTCAACTTCTGACTTGCAATATCTGTTCACCTGATAAGAGTCATATCTGAACTAATCACTTCTCTATTTTAAAATAGTTAAATGACTTCCCATTGTATGAAAAATACATTCAGCCTATTCAGATTCTCTAGAAGAGTCTGCTATAACCCATATTTCATGCCTTTCTCCCCATTCTCCACTCAGCCCCAGTCTCTACCATGTTCTTGCCTTGCCAGTTGACTTACTGTTTTCGAGACCAAATCCAACCTTTTCATTTCATACTCTTATCTCCTGTGCAAATGCAACTTCTTTCCGAAATGCCCCCTTAAACTTTCCTTCTCTGGTTCTTCTGCTGTACTTTGTCTATGCTTCTGCAAATGAACATATTCTCAAATGCATATGGTGAATTGATTTCCTTCCCAGATTAAAGAGTCCCTGATAGGCAGGGGCTTATTGCTATTTATACCATTTGTTTACTCTGTTTGTGTCCTTTACCTAACACAATAGTCTAAATTCAGTGTATTTAATAAATGCAGATAAGAGTGCTTTATAAGCAATAAAGAGATGTGTAAGTAATAGTCACATTTTTTTTTTTTTATCATTTGTTCAGTTAAGTTTGAATTTACTTTTAGGATTCTCGGAGGAATGATTTCTCATCAGTGGAAATTCTAGAAGAACTGATATGATACCTTAAGATATTATAGAGAGACAGATCCTTGGAGGAGGAGGAAGAAGGGACCGTTGGTTTTAGATTTTTTTTTTCTCCCTCATGAGTATACCTCAGAGGGCCAGCCTTGTCTAATGCTCCCTATTTATTACTCTGTGGCCTCATTTCACCTCATATTAAAAATCAGAACATCACTGGAAATTTCCTACCAGGGAAGATCAAAGAGGTGACACTGTAATATGAAGTGGACTCTGGGGGCTGGCTTGGGTGCAGGTTCTACCGTGCTTGCCTTCCACATGAGGCCAGGCATCTCTCTGCTGACCCTGTGGCAAACAGGCATGCTATGAATATAACATGACTGGCATTTCCTGATACTGGGTTTATTTCCATCTTTAAGAATTCCACAAATGTTCTCAGAAGCCTTTGGGACATTTAAATTTTTAAAATAAACCTTTAACTCAACATAAATATCCTAGAAATCCTAGAAGGCCTTTTCCTTACAAACACTGTAAATCCTGCCATCACTTGCAGGAAAGGGAAAGACCACAAGGTAGATCACATACTCACAGTGGCCTCAAGAAAGAGCCATGTAGAAATTGGCACAAACATGTTAAGTAGCTGCCAATGGACTCTTGGAGAGCCTGGGAAAATTTGATTAACCTAGAGAAAGAGAGAGAGAGAGGATGGAGAGGAAGAATTGAGAGAAGAGAAAGGGAAGGAAAGAAAGAGAAAGAAAGAGAAAGAAAGAGAGGGAGGAAAGAAAAGAGGGAGGAACAAAAGACCAAGGAAGGGGGGGGGGGGTGGAAGGAAAGAAAAGAAGAAAAAGAGGTAGAAAGAAATGAACTCCCAGACACTGTTACCTACATAAAGCAGTTACTTGAGGATTTTGTTTTTGAGCCAAAAATCAATATATAGGTTAATCTTTGGAGTGTCCCTAGGGAGGAGAAAGTTGCCCCAAGGGGACTGGAGTAAGAGATAAAAGAACGATTTCCCCAAAGCAAGATATTGTAGAATAGTGCCAGCTCTCTCCTCTCCTGAGCAATGCAGATATGAAAATCCATCCTACCTGCTATGCTGAGTGTGGAGGCAGCCTTTGCAGTAGTGAATTTCTCTCCATGCTTATTCGTGGCTATGCATGTGTAGAGTCCTGGCTTGGTGATAAACAGTTGCAGCCTTGAATCAATCACTCGATCTTTGACACTTTCCTGAATGGACCCAGAAGAAATCTGGTGGAGCAAGGGAAAGCAGAAGGGAGAATTAGGTCAGGGAATTACTAACCTGCCACACTAGAAGACTTGAAGGAAAAAGAACTAGGATTATAATCAAAAAGCATGTAGTAGATTGAAAAATAGCCCCAAACTTTTCCCTCTCCATACCCACGATCTTGCCATGTGACTTGGTAGCTCTTACCTCAGGAATTTAAATTGTCCTATGACATGTTTTAGAAATACACAGAGACTTGTAAAGTTCTTGAACATTGTGGCTTGTTTTCTTGTTGTTTTTGGAAACTGTGACACCCCTGTGAATAAGCCAGAGCTGGTCTACGAGAGGATGAGACACGCATGACCCAGTGATCCCACTGCTCCAGCAGCAGAGAGCCAGCAACCACCAGCAGATGTATGAAGTAGGCCATTCTAGGCCAACTAGCATTAGTCAGTCAATCTTCCAGTCACAGGAGCTAAATCAGCCCAAAAAAGAAAATCCTCACCCAAATCAGCAAAACCACCCAGTTGACCTTGAGACTTGGGTCTATTAATAAATGGCTATGGTTTTAAGCCATTAAGCTATAAGGTGGTAGTGATACAGCAATAGGTGACTACTGCAAGACATGAAAGATATACTGTGTATGTCTTCAAGATGTGTTCTCCCTGTCAGAAGTTAGAGACAGTCCGTTATGACAGGTTGCAGGCCTCCTGGCTTATTTACATGACCCCGGTTCAGTTTCTCATAACTGCACATCATATAGATGGATGGTTGTCATGAAAAATGATTGTGAAGGAAATTTTATGGCATGGCATACATCAGACCATGCTACTTAAACCCGAAAATCAATTGTCCTCAAATAGGCAGGACACCCATGCACTATTAGCATATAACTGAAAGGTTAATTTACGTCAGTTCTTATTTTTTAGTCATCATCATTGCAACTCAGTGGGAAAGACAGCCACCCAGCACATTCTGTCAGGCTGCAGAGTCAGAATTGTTACCCTAGCTTGACCCTAAAGCCTGTGCTTTGCATCCTTGTCCATAGTGCTTTCCCCTCATTCTAGAAGAAAGAGCAAATAAGAGCAAATTAGAAAACAAGAATAATTACCTCAAGAAACCAGCCAAGAGCAAGACAAATGCCTGACAGATGTTACTGCTGAGGGGGTGGCAAAATAGTGATGCTTTCTTCACTGTTTTCTTGAGCACTGTACTCTCTTTTCAATAGTTATTCTTTAGCTATCCTTGCTTGTCTGAGGGAAAATGCCAATTTGAAGCAAATTTGAATGGAATGACAACTAAGGAGTCCACCAGTGGTTTGCTTTGATCATGTCATGGAGGAGTGGAGGTGGGTTCCATGGTGACCTGAAAGAGTCTGTGTTTTTGGTAATCAGGGATGAAGCTAGGGTGCAAATAGGGGAGTTCATTATTTTACTGTTTTACCTGGAGGAGGATTTTCACAGGAAGAGCAAAGGAAGTCCTGGGGTGATAACAGCTTTCTTCTTTCTGTTAACAGGGGATCGGCCCTGGAGTGTTTGTTCAATTAGCTTCTTTATCTTTTTATTCTTAACCTCTATTTCTGTTCTCCACCTTTATTAAAAGAACTGGTTTCTGTAAACATGAATTTACTTTAAACGGAGGCACTTCCCAGGTTAGATCGTGTATTGTGGCATTTTCCCCAGTTAAGGAGCAATTTCTCTATGAGAAATTGACAATGCAGAGAGAAAAATATCTTTAAGACACACACACACTCAGTTGGGAATTCAAATTGAATACATCATTATCGTGTTTTTCTTATGAACTTGAATGTCCAAGTTAGATCAAAAGGACTGAACAGCTTGAAACACAATTTTGGTCTCTCCTGGAATTTTAATACAAAGCAACAATGAGAAAAAAAAATAAAGACTCCAACCTCTATGCTTAATCACCATCCTTTCTGTTATCTGTACCTTATACTAGAGGATTGCTCAGTAACCCCACCTCGGTCGACTGGATGGTTTTGATGGTTTGGGCCAGGATTTCCTGGTCTTGACTATCTAACTCCTATGATTACGCGGCTAACTTACTGATACTGGTTGGCTCCAAGGGCCTTGCTTATGTTTATAAGTACAATCCCTTTCCAGATTATATAACTGAAATCTGCAGAATGGTCACCCTCTTCTTTTGCAGTTCATTCCCTCCTTTAAGAAGTAGGTGTCTCAATGTCATGGCGAAAACTTAGAAATGAGTCATCCCCCAATGCTGACTAAACGCACACTATTTTCATGTTCACACCTAAGAAAGTCACTCTAAAATGCCTCCTCAAGGTCATGGAAAACATTCTTGGTAGGAAAGAGAAGTGAGTTTTAAATGGCGTGATCTCTGCTACTGGATTTCATCCAGGTGTTGAAATAGTTCAGCAAACAGACCAACAAATTACTACCTCATCGGGCTCCATGATGTGGTCCCTAAATGCTTTTCCTCCTGTTTCCAGAGGCCTTGCTTGGTTCAGTTTGTGACTCATGCACAGCAGGCCTTGTTAGTCATAGTTTGAATTTGTTTTTCTTTCTTCATGGATCATTATGACCCACAGTCTAGTATTTTTGATGACCTCAAAATAAAAACAATCCTTTACTTCCATTTTGATCTTTTTGCTTCTCAGATTGAAGAGATTAAAGGAAAGGTTCAAATAATTATTGTGAGTGTTGATCAAGGTGGGCTTAGGCAAAATCCTTCATTGAGGTGACCATATCTGGTATTTATGGTAAATATATTATATTCTCCAACTCTCCCAGGCATTCTGACCTGAAGGTTAAACAGCTTTTTGCACTCTGTATGGGATTCCTTTTCTGAGAGTGATCTCAAAAAGAGGTAGTTCTATCAAATAGTCATAAGAGTTCACACCTGAAATAATGTATTCTTGAAGGTGACAAAGCAGTACAGACATGGAATATTTTTTATATATCATCAATATATTTATAATGCTGTCTTGAGAGACTCTGATCTCAAGGAGAATTTTGTAACTTCATCAAGATTTGACCTTAGTACAGGAAGACCTTTGAAAAGCTTCCTGGATTCAGCAGCTTTGTCTTGCAAACAGTTCCATCTGGCTGGGAATTCCTCCACTATTAGGATGTGGCCCAATATGATCCATATTCAGGGAGTTGTAATCATGTGTGTCTATGAATCATGGAAAAGGAGGTAATAACAGAAAATGCTGTGTATTGTTTCTGATCAACATAGACATAACAATTGGTCTCTCTCAATCTGGTTGCTAAACTATTTCACATGGCACTTGATGTATGTAATTAGTTTAGCTTACACAGTAAGGTAAGCAGACTCTAAAGCTCATGTACTTTGAACCAAAAATACCATCTCTTAAAATATAGGCAAGCCTCCCTTTAAGAAAATTCAAGAACATACTCTTCAACATAGGTGATTTAGCTAATTATTTCATGAAATTCTTCTAATAAATTAAGTAATCCCAACTTAAAAACATTTTAGGTACTATATGTACCAGGAAAAGCGTGCAATTTTCCTACATTTTTATTTGAATGCCAAAGTAATAGATATATTATCAGTGAAAAATTTAAATAAATCTAGTTATACAAATACAATGATATTTTCTTTCAGAAAAGTAAATCTAATCTACCTATGCAAACTACTATTTTCAACATTGTAAAATAAGAGTGCTGCTCACTTAAGAGTGCTGCTAACTCTGAAGTTCAAATAAGACAATGACTTTTCATGAAAAAGGATGGCATTTCCATAGGAAGAAAGCAAAATATTTCTTAATCACTGTGGGGCATATTGTTTGCCTTTATCTTGGGGTTATTTGTTTATTTGTTTGTTTGTTTTGTTTTTGCCTCTGTTTAGGATTGTGATTTTCTGGCATTTTCAGAGAGAGGGAGAAAAGGAACATTCACAACTTTTAGAGAAGTAGCTATATTCAGTAGATTTTAGCAAACTTAGTGAAGAGCTACAGTTTAAACTTTGTTTAATTCTGAGCTCTCAACTCTGCATTCATTTTTGTTCATCCCCCCAAACTGATATGTGAGCTGTGAGTACTTCCCTGTTTTCCTCAATAGACCTTTCTGGTTTGATACATTACAACACTAAATGCCCCAAATTTCTTCCATTTTCTGTGATTTATGTCAGCATGGGCAGTCATCTTGAGTTGGACCTGGGTAGTATTACCAAGAACAAAACTTGGCTGTAAGAACAACACACACTCTCTGACCATAAGAACTGCGGCTGTACTTTTGCTTTTTTTCCAGGAGGGAAGTTACTATTAGTTTGTTTTATTCCTGTTTTAGAATCTGAGGCAGTGTATCGATTTTCCCCTCTTTTTTTTTTGAGAATTACAACTTGAATAATTAAGTTGGGGTCTCAATAAGACCAAAACTAACTCAACCCATCTGACATTTTTGCTGCTCCTGAAGTATAGCAGAGAATAATCCTGTATGTTCTAGTTCTCAACTCATGTGAGCTTTTTTTTAAAAAAGATTTATTTATTTATGCATACAAGAGCTGGGTACAGGCCAGAGATGCGGTGGGTGAGAGGATTCACCAGAGACAGAGTGGGGAACAGAACAGGCAGATCGACTGAAGTACATTGCTGAGGGGAGCAGAGGGTGAGACAGGGGAGGTCTGCCTCGCCATGTGGGTTGCTCCCTGGCCGGCGGGGATCGAACTCATGCTGCAGAGGCTGCAAATTGCTTCATAGTGCAGTGCTTACCCCCTTGTGCCACCAGGGAGGCAGCTTTTTAAAAACAGAAACATTTTACAGCATATGTCTTTCCATTTTCTCTATTACTGTTTTCACAGAATAAAACAAGTTAGTGAAGTCATATTGTCAGTCCCATAGTTTCTTAGGGCATATCATTACACGATCTTGAGAGGCTTAAGACAAATACACCAGCTTCTACATAAGAGCCACACAACGTAGCCAAGTAAGATTTAAATTTTAAATGACACTTGAAATCTGGTTAGAAATCTAAAGAACGAAATTACATGTTAGTTTACTGTAGCTTAACAAAATTAGAGAACTGTTGCCCTGATGTCTAATCAGAGATCATTTTCTCTAGCCACAAGACATTGTTGTCATTAGAGACATGGGAAGATCAATATCTGAGAGGTAATGAACCTCTACTCCCAAATCACATTAGCCAGGGGGGCATTTATAACTTAAATTTCATTCTACCATACCTCAAGTTACAAGCCTAGAAAATGGCATAAATTTACGTATTTGCTATATTTTAAAGAGTTGGATGATGTACAGTTAACTAAGATGAACCTATTTAAATAAGAAATTATAAGAAAACTGATTTTGTTCAAGTATCAAAAATGAAAAACAAATCCCTTTAGCAAAAACAATAGGGAGAACAAAAGTAGTGAATTGTAAGCCCTGGAGGGTGCTATAGCACCACCACAGTCTTCGTGTATTGGGGTAGCCTTCAAATATGGCAATTTTTTTCGTGGTTTGTAACATCCACCCAAATTTCACAGTCACCCTTTGCTTTCCACACCCTTCTCTCCTCTTCCCTCCCCTTCTTTGCTTTCCCATGGCTAGAACTAGTTCTCTTCTTTCTCTTGCCACTCTTTTTGCCTCATTTGGAACACACCATTGACCTTAAAATGCTACTTTTAAATATCACATCATTTATGGACACTGCAGCCAAGATATCAGAAACTTGGAGAGAGGCTATCTGAAGGGAAAGAAAATAGTTGAGAACCCTTTTTAGATGCCTAATCAAGGTTTGAGCTATTTAGTTATATCAAGAGCCATACTCATCCCATTTCCTTAAGTGATTAAAAAAAAAAAAAGGTTCTCAATAGGCTACCCAGAAAGTTGCTGTATATCCTCTGCTACATACTACAGTGGTAACTCAGTGGGCCTGAGATTCAAACCAGGCATGTGCAAAAGGAAGATATCCTCTGACCCCTGGAATATTCTGCCCGATAAGAGTGATTTTCTATGCCTAAGAACTTGGGTCATGCCAGATAGTTTATGTGAAAAATGTAAATTATAGTGAATACCTATTTTTCTGTTCACCGAGGACCTTTTTGGGGTGGGGGTGCTAGAGACCAGCTAAGGTCAGTCACATGAGCTTTGCTTGTCTATATAACTGATCCTTAGCGAAAACTCTGGACACCAAGACTTGGGGGAGCTTCCTTGGTATATCACTTCATTCATGTCGTCACATGTCAGTGCTGGGAAATGAAGCATTCTCCATGGGACTCCACTGGAAAGAACAAATCATTACCCTTTGCTGATTTTAATTTGTATCCTTTTGCTGTCCTAAACTATAACCATAAGTATAGAATTTTGTGAGTGCTAGAGAATCATCATACTTGAGGGTGGTCTTCGGGACCCTGGCACACCTTTAGACATTTACCCCATTTAGACATAAACCCCATTTACAACATGTAAATGGCAGAATCAGGCTTGCTAGCAGCTTCATTAGAAGGATCAAAGAAGCAATAGCTTTTTTAATGGACTGGATCTAAGAATTTGTAGATACAAAACTTGATAGAAAAATTACTCAACTAAGTAGGTGAAACCTAGCACATACAAAAGTTTTCTGCGAGGACAACGGCTAACTTTTCCCTGCAGAGTCTTGGAAAACTCAAAAGGGCAGTGATTAGGGCTGTAAATATGAGTAGACAGAGTAGCTGGCACTGTTTTATGTGCATATAGCACCAGGTTAAGGCATCTGTCTGTGGGTTGGAGCTTTTGAATGAGATTTTCTTTAATGGGTTCCTTAGCCCACAAGTTTAACTCCTTTTTCTACCTGAAGTTTTAGAGATCAGATTTGGAGTCATTTTCACTCCACCCCCAAGGACCTTATGGGAGACTGCTGGGACTCCAATAGAGACTCCCCATGAACTAACAAATTGGGGGCTAAGAGGGAGATGGCTATTCTGTAGAAAAAGGCAACACTGGTGTCATCTTCAAGATTTCCTGATTCCAGAAGAATCATAAACATATCCACAGTGAGTCAGTTTTATTTTTTTAAATATGGATTAATTTCTTTTTTTATTTATTATTATAATTTTTTAAATTTTATAAATTTTTTACATCATTTTTCATTTTTGCACAATGTATGCATTTTCATCTTGTTTAAATAATCCAGTCAGAAAATGGGCAGAAGCGCTAAAAAGAAACTTCTCCAAAGAGGAAATGCAAATGGCCAACAGGCATATGAAAAATCTTCAACATCACTTGTCATCAGGGAAATGCAAATCAAAACTATAATGAGATACCATCTTACACCAGTGAAAATGGTACATATTAAAAAAAACTAGCAACAACAAATGTTGGTGAGGATGTGGAGAAAAAGGAATTCTCCTGCACTGCTGGTGGGAGTGCAAACTGGTCCAACCACTATGGAAAGCTGTGTGGAGATTCCTCAACCTGCTAAAGATGAGCTTCCAGTGAGTCAGTTTTAAATACGTGTCAGGTATAGAGATGCAAAGTCAATGCAAAACAGTTTCAATTAAATTAGAATTTTCTGCTCTGATTACTGTTTTTCCTCCCAGCGCAAATCTGTAGGAGTCATAAATATCTGTTAGGAAGTAGAGGAAGAATGAAGGAGTAAGTAACAAACCTTTTATAAAAATGGGTAGCACATGAGCCGTAGCCCTGAGAAAGGGAAGAGAGGAGGGTCTCGGGTGGATGCAGTTGAGGTTTTATTCCTTAGGATCAAACACTTAAAATGACTAATTGGGTTGATATTAGTGTTTTAAATCACCTAAAAGAGAAGAAAAATCACAAAGCCTTCCTGAGGCCTTCCCCAGAGGGTGGGAAAAGAACTTTCCCTGATGTATAAACTTAAAAGGGCAAATAAATTATTAAATAAGAGAGTGTTACTTGTCAGGCATGGTTGTTCAACACCTAAGTTACAATCATCATAGTAATCTTAGCCCACAAGTTTAACTCCTTTTTCTGCCAGAAGTACCAAAAGATAAATAAAATTAAAAATTAAGAAATATAAATTCATAGAAAGATGGGAGGGTGGTCAAAGACCAGAAGCATGGAATAATTTCTGGAACATACAAAGAAGTGTCATTGGATTGATTGAAACAAAATTGAAAAACCAAAAATCACCAAATTAGGGCCTCTCTGGTGGCGCAACGGGTTAAGATGCAACCATGAAGATGTCTGCAACCAATGCAGCACGAGTTCAATCCCTGGCCAGCCAGGGAGCTACCCACATGGCGCAGCAGACCTCTCCTGCCTCACCCACTGCTCCCCCCAGCAGTGTATTTCAGCCAATCTGCCTGTTCTGCTCCCCACTCTGTCTCTGGTGAATCCTCTCACCCCCACATCTCTGGCCTGTACCCCAGTTCTTGTATGCATAAAATAAATAAATATTTTTTTTAATCACCAAATTAATCACCAAAAATTAATCAACTAAGTAGGTAAAACCTAACACAAAAGAAAAGATTAACTGAATGGCTGATAATGGGTGAATTTTCCCGACTGGAAAATTCCAAGTTTAGCGAGTAGGTCTGTAAGTACAAATAGAGTAGCTGGGAAGTTTGGGTATTATTATGTATGCATATAGCATCAGGCTAAGACATCTGTCTGTGGGTTGGGGCTTGTGAATGAGATTTTCTTTAAGGGGTTCCTGTTGTAGACATTAATTAAAGGCATTAGAGCCTGAGAAAAAGTTGACAGATTAAGTAGGACTCACTCTTTCCCGCCACAAAAGTATTCCAGATCATAAGGATCAGAAAGAATGTAGTTTTAAAAGAAATCCATTTAATGGAATTCTAAGTAGAGGCAGTGTAGAGAAGAAAGCAGCAGTAATTGAAAATAAAATGGGGGAAAATGTCCCTGTGATTAAGAGGGATTTTTATCTCAAGTTTCTCAACTCCAGTACTTTATGAAAGGAAAATGGAAATTTACCAAGGGATTCTGTAAAGCTGACATAATATTGTTAAAAAAACCTGTTCAAGATAACATACCAAAGAATAGACAGTTCCCATTTTTGAAGGTAGATGCAATAATCCTAAATAAAATCACCACAAATTAATATAACACAATTAAATAAAAAAACTCGTGTATTAAAAGAGTGAAATAATGGTCCAGCATAGGCAAGCTTTTCAATTTACAATGAAAACTACATATTCATCAAAAGGTTGATATAATTGATGATAAGCCATTTTATTGACTTTCAAATATATCTATATAAAAACATTTAACAAGATTATAAATAACTTCTTAATCTCATAAAGGGTGCTAGGCACTAGAAACTGAGCCCAAGTCAAACAATAGCAGACAAGTGCTAAAATCTATAAAAACAATCTATGA
Organism: Talpa europaea; assembly: GCF_964194135.1. Classification (NCBI taxonomy): domain Eukaryota; kingdom Metazoa; phylum Chordata; class Mammalia; order Eulipotyphla; family Talpidae; genus Talpa; species Talpa europaea. The sequence continues at coordinate 61,913,885 of NC_140074.1, read as the reverse complement.
TAGGTTCTTGTTTCCAGTTTTGGTAAGCTAGGCTATTCAGACCGGCTTTCACACTGAAAAAAAAAATAAAATTCTTGAAGAATAATTTTTAACAGATATAACAAATTTTAAAGCTCCTATTTCTCCTAAGAGGATTTTCCTGCCCTAGAAGACATTTACTTTTCATCATGATGACCTTAGGGATGAGGAGACAGAAATAAAAACTAACTCAAGGACTACTGAGGTGGAAAATCTAGTAACATCTCAAAAAATGAGACATCATGGAGCTATCAATGTGAACCACAGGGGAAACAACCCAACATAAAGAATTCAGACCATGTTACAATTTTCTGGAATGTTCAAAAAACTTCTAGGTTTGAACTTGGTTTAAGGTAGTCTGAGATAAATAATAGAAATAAATTGTTCTATCTCTGGCAGAAACAAAAATTCTCTCTGGAGGAAAGTACCTCATCTAGACTTCAAATTAATTCCTGACTTTGTGTTTTTGTGTTTGTTTTTCAAAACAATTAACAGCATGTCTTCAAAGATAATAGGCACACAAGGAAACCAATATAATGAACAAGGATCAGCAAGAAAACAAACAGAAACAGACCTCTCCCATCTTATTCAAGTGAAAGTCAGTTGTTTGAACGATCTACACAAACCTATATGATGTACAACCCTTCCACACACCCCTAACCTATTTCCTCTTTGCTTACTTAACTCCAGCCCATACAGCTCTTGCTGTTCCCTGACATATCAAGTATGCCCTTTTCTCAGTCTTTGCCCAGCTGTCCTCCCAGTTAGCTACACAGCCGCTCCTTCCAGAACCTCAGACTTCAGCTCACATGTCTTCATCTTACTGGGGTTTCCCTGACACTTTTGTAAATGGAATATTCTCATGAGGTTGCACATTCTGTCTCATCTTCCTACTTTTTTCCCCCATGGCATTTGACACTATTGACATAGAGAATGTAGTCTTCCATTGTTTTCTTTTCTGTCTCTGCCCTTCAAATGTAAACTCTTTAGGGCAGAAAACTTACCTATTTTTGTTTGTTTGTTTGTTTGTTTTGCTTCTGTTTTCACAATGCCCAAAATAGTGTCTAATGCTTAGGAGATGTGTAATAAATATTTATGAATGAATAAATGGAAGTTTATAGAAAGAGAGTGCTTATAACAGGTCTGGCTCATGATTCATTTAATGTACAGCAGTTATTACCAATATTAAAAATGAAGAAAAGAATGTTGAACTGACAGGCGTAAGTTCTAATTCTATATATTTTTCATCGGAGTAGCTTCTAGTGGTGGACTAATCTTTTTACTGATGAGTTTTATGAAAATTAACTTGTGTGGGAAGAAATCATTCTTATTTCCTTTTCATGCAGAAGCATAATAAATGAATGAGATTTTTTTTTTTACTCCTCCTGATGATACAGGGAAAGAAGGAAAGTCATGGAGTTCAATTTCTGTGGCAGTCACTTCTCGGATGAAAATATTGGATGACTTTAGGAAATGGAGGTACAAGTGGGACCAATGTCTGACATCAGGGCCCCTACAAATAAGTGATGTATTTTGAAAATCACCATCAACCCCCAGACATGGTCCAATAGAGATGCACTCACAGCATTTCCATTTTCAATCCACGTGATGGTGGGAACAGGGATGCCTGTTGCAGTACAGCGCAGGGTCACAAAGGAGCCAAAGGTGACATTGTGGGATTCAGGAGCCCGCAGGATTCTGGCAAAAACTGTTGAGAAAACAGAAGTGGTGAGTAATTCTCTTATATGGATGCTTCAGGGGAGTGGTCTTTAAAAAAATGCGAATCGGATCATGTTCTCTTGTATAGAATCCTTCTGTGTTCCCTCTGTCTCAAGGATAATCTCACATACCATGCCCTGACCTCCAAGTCATTTATGCTATGGCCTGATTACTCACCACTCCAGCATACCCCCAAATGGTTCCCAACTTAGGGACTTGACCATGCTGTCCCTTCCCTAGAGCACTCATATCCACTCCCCCCTTCTTCATACAGCAGGGTCTGAAGGAAGAGACAATCAAGAATTGATGATGGAGGTTGTCCTAGGTAGAAATTCTAACCTCAAAAGGACAAGCCTGCTAGGAGGCAGTGTACATTTCCTCCAGGTGGGACAGAGTGGCAATGCAGTGCCATCTGACCACTGGACAGGCTGTTCTCCCATCTTTGCAAAAGTTCATAGGTGATGGGTCCTTGACAATTCACTCAGACTGACTAGCATCCTAGCAAGGATGCACAGGAGTTCTTTTCTTCCTAGTGTTTTCTGCTAACAAGAAGGAAGACCTGGGTTGCACTGCATATTTGAGTCTATCTTCATCTTTTGATGACTGAAATAATTCTGGTAGCTCTTGGGGCTTTGCTGCAGCCTACATTTTTTGAGTGTGAGATTTCTGCCGTGATCATGTTTGGGTGCCATTGTTTCTGAGGATCTGAAAAAAGGCAGGATCCTTGAGAGATTGAGGGTGAAATCATTTTAATCCCATAGGTGCTGGAAGTGTAGACAGTTGTTACTGAAGCTAACACTAATATACCTGAACCTGAATGAGAGCTGTCTGGCTGAAGGTGAGAAGAGTGAAACATTGGGGAAGAATAAGAGTTAAATTATTTTTTCTGCTTTAAGTCATAAAGGCAAAATTTTTCATTTGGGGACTTTAAATTTTTCTGGAAATTCAGTAATGAGGGGGTTTATTTTGTTCTAACTTACAGCATTTTTTCCCATTGGTGTTATTTATTGGGAATATTATTTGGGCTCATTGCCTAACCTCTGATGATCTACTTTGCACAGCACAGTTAAGTATAAAGTAAAATGTTAAATAGTCAATTATCATTCTAAAATCAATGCACCTTAGAGTTAATTTAATTAATGCACTTCTCTGTCATCAGGACCTTCTTGGAGGTCAGGTAGCAGAGGACGGTACATCAAGGAGCAACAACAGCATAGCAGGTGGTCTGATGGATGTGAGACTGTGCTGACAAACTGCTGGTCTTGTGCTCCAAGAGTGCAGATACACCTGTGACTGATCACGGGCTCCATTGTTGAGTCCAGTGGGTGAAGAGGGAAAAAGGCCCGAAATAGGCACTCCCAGATACTTGTCAAAAGATAAAATGGAAACTTGGCCCCCCTCCCCATTTTTAAGTTTATCAAACTGTCAAAGGGTAGTTTCCTGCCAGTCTTACTTCCTCAAAGGAGTTTGCAAATATCTTTTGGGTTTGACTCAGATGTCTTCTGGTCACAGTGCTGCCTTCACCACCCCTCTCCAGCCCCTGTTTATGCTGCTTCATAGAACTTATCATCATGGCTTAACTATTGATTTGCTTGTTTGATTTTGGCCGCCTCTACCCCCTGAAGTGTAAGCATCCAAGGGTAGATGCTTTGCTTATTAATACAGGTTGATTGATAGATAAACAGGTTTTAGATAGATAGATAGATGGGAGGATGGACAGACAGATAAGATAGATAGATCAATCCAGAACCATGCATGCCACATGGCAGGCACTCAAAAAACATTTGTTAAGTGAATAAATGAATGAGTTAGTGACTCCTTGGAATGGTGCAATGGACATCCTATGAGTATGCATCTGTATCTAGGACATTAGTCTCCCAGCTACCCTGAAACCACAAGATAAGCGGTAATGAGCAGCAGGTAATTCCCCAGGTCAGAGGTCAGTTTGCCATCCTGTATCTGGAGTTGAAATGTGGACGAGCAGGGTGGCACTGAGGAGTATGAGGAAACAGAAATTATATAGAGTAATTCTTGGCTAAGGGACTCAAGCTTTATTTTGAATCCAGTTTAAACAGAAACAAAATTGATACTTTTATATCCATCTGTATCTGTTATGATTTCCAAACATGACAGATGAAGGGATGATGAAAGTTCTAACACATTTAACAAGCATTGAAAACATTAAGGGGCATTTTTAATTGGAAATAAATGCCAGACTATCCTCCTGAGAAAATAATGCACCTGTAATAATTAACTCAGATGGAGTTCAATAATAAATTCCCATTATTTTAGTGGTAGCAACAAACTGGAAATACATTCTATGTCACCAGTTTAAAAAGTAATGTGGTACATTTCCTATCAAGTAATACAGGCATTGAGCATTCTTATTCTGCATTTTATTTGCATGAAAGAAAATATAGACATGCTTTTGTCACATAAACTATATAATAGAAGTGACATGTAATTGTTTAGTAATTTAGAAAATGTTTACAATTGTTTTTATTTGGATTTTTTAAAAAAGTATATAACTCTTCCTTCTATATATAGGTTTATCTATAATTTTCCAATTCACTATGAGCTTTATTTATTTATTTATTTATTACACCATTTTTCATTTTTGTACAATGTACGCATTTTCATCTCGGTTATAGTCCCCATGAAATTCCTACAACCCATTCACCTGTGAACTATCACCATGGTCTCTTGTGCTCTTCCCAGCCCTGTTTTGATCCTCTTCCCTCTCCCCTACTAAGAATGTCTCTGGTTGATAGTTGCCCTGGTGCAATCACCATGAGCTCTTTTCCATTCACTTTCTTGTGGGCAGGCAAGTTGTTGTTAGCAATGTGGAACGTAGATATGAGTAGTATTTTATCCCCAGGTTTTCGGTCACTGGACCTATTCATGAGTTCAGGGCTTTCATTTCTCCTGGGCATGTTGGCAGATTAACTGCAGGGTGAGAATCTTTTTTTTTTTTAAAGATTTATTTATTTATACAAGCACTGGGTATAGTCAGAAGCACCAGAGGGTGAGAGAATTCACCAGAGCTAGAGTGGGGAGCAGAACAGGTAGACTGATGAAGTACACTGCTGAGGGGAGCAGCGGGCATGGCAGGAGAGGTCTGCGCGCCATGTGGGACTCTCGCCCGGTGGCTGGGAATCGAACCGGCGCTGCAGAGGCCTGCGGGCAGCTTCACAGCTCAACCGCTGCGCCACTGGGGAGGTCCAGGTTGAGAATCTTGTAATCAAAATTGGGCTTAAGCAGCCAGTGAGCCCAAAACCTTTGTAATATGTTTTCTTTCCTTCCTCCTCTCTCCTCCTCACTGTACTCCTCCCCCACTACCCAAAGCACTTTCAGATACATCATCAGTTTATTATTGTCATTTTAACAGATAATCTGAATTTGTAGTAAGGAGTAAGAGTAAGGAGATAGAGTCATTTTTCACTCAGAAATTGAAGTGCTGGTGTCACAGAAAACCTCACAGACAGGGGACACAAATTAAGTCCTGAAATGAATGAGTAGTTTGGCTTGAGATGAAGTACATCTCTTTTCTTGGTAAGGAAGTGGGACCAGAGGAACACTTAAGCCCCTTATAAATTCTGTTTCTGAGCTGTTATTTCAAAGGACACATGAGCTCACACTTTATTTCTCTTGCTTCTTTTTTATATGTATTATTTCCTAGTTTCCTTTAAAGAAGTTTTCAATTTACTTGATTTAATCTAGCAGGAACTGATAGACATAAATTGAAAATAAACAAAAAGTTAAAAAAAAAAAACAACTAACAGGAGCAGATGAAATGATTTTATCTAAATTTAGTTGTGAGCAGTTTGATGTTTAGAAATAGGAAAACATCTCAAAATACCTTATTTGAGACACTAAGATAAGGAGGTGCTATTTCAAATAATACTAGCTGAAGATTTATTCCTAGAATAAAAACTGTATCATATAGGAACTTGGAAATTTTATCAAGATATAAAAATTTAGAGGAGCCTACAATTTAAGTCTTAATCAGGATGAAATGTATATTTATTGAAGGAAAACTCATTCTACAGTAAGATTTTTCCCAAATATTTTTACTTTTCTCTATAATAGATATTTTTAAAATTTTTCTCTAGGTAGGTTTTTTCTTTCCCAAGCCAATTTTATTTCTTACTTTTCTCTAAACATATCCCACTAAATAGATAGGTCTGTATACAATCAATTTAATTTTCATGGATTTCATGGATTTGATTTGTTTTAGAGTAATTGTATAATACTCCTTGTCCTCTTGAAGTAATAACAATAAAAACCTGAGCTGGCCCATGACATTTTACATTTCTCCAAAATTTGTAAACAACCCCCCCAACAGAAAAACAAACAAACAAACAAATAAGTTATGTTATTTCATTTTCTTTGCATTTTCAGTTTGGAATACCAAGCTTAAACTATCCTGTTGACTCAACATTTCTTTAATAAAAGCAAATGGTCAATAAATATATAATAAAAGCCCATTTAATGACATTCTGTTAAATGCTATGACAGTATTCCTCATGTCATTTGTTATTTCTTAACAAGCTAGTGGCCACTAGCACTGTTTATAAGGTCAGCAAAAATAAGCAACTGAGTAGAACCATGCATTTGAAAAGATGATGCACAGAAAGAAAAAATATACCTTTAGTATCTTGCTCAGGTTCACTTTCTTCTATTAATAGACACACCACCAAACAAACAAACACAACACACACACAAAAATAGCACATCATGAAAAGGGAAATCTTTGACCACAAAAACATCAGTTGTGCAACAAGATTCATTAGAATCTGCTTGTTTCCTATTTCAACAAGAAATCAATGCAATCAGGGAAACTACTGACCATTTAAAAATAAATTATCAGATGACATAAAATTTCAAACTACTACTTTAGTCAGGCAGTACTAGTCACAAAATAATCTACAGCACACTCAACACCACAGCCCATTCATGCATTCTTATTTAATGTTGACAATTCCCCCTTTTTTCAAGGCAACAGATGGCCTACTATTCTGATAAATTGTGTTTCTTGTTGTGGTTCCATGTCTCTCTTATGAGGCCCTGCTGTCAAGTCAGTGATGTTCAATCTGGGATCTCAGCTATCATTTCTATGGCAATAGACTCGTGTTGTGGTAAACAGAGGATTAGGGGGTTTCTCTATGAGCAGAGCCTACCACCAACAGAGACCTCCTCTCTATCAACACCCGGGGTTGCTCAGGGAGTAGAGAAGCAAAGCATTATTTTTTATGAAGCTACCAGGAAAGCAAGCTATAAAGAAAAACTGAGTATAAATGGAGAACTTATAAACTTCAAAAAATTCTAGAAAAAAGACAATAGTCAACTTAATTGTTCCAAAACGTCTATATAACACTATCAGGTGCAGATCCACATGGAGTTCTTTTTTTCTTTCCTAAGGGTGCAGATCCACATGGAGTTCTTTTTTTCTTTCCTAAGGGTTTGTTCATTCATGTCAACTTAGACCTTTCTTTGCATCAATGATAAGCCACTGCTGTGTTTGTTTATAGTGTAAAATAGCAATGCTCTGTTAATAAGAATATATTCAAAGTGTTCTTCACAGCTTATGGATATTTTCACACACATTGTACTTTATCTTATTTAGCCCTCACCATATCCTGGGCCTTGAAAATAAATTATGTTTTTCAACTCACAAGTAAGGCATCTGAGATTCAAGACTTGCTGCAGGTGGCAGGACTAGAAATGCAACTCCAGTTTTCAGACAACTCTCCTGTTCTAATTTAACATTGTAGAGAGAAAAGTTTATTTTTACACTGAATACCTAGTCTTCTTCAATTTAAGTGAATTTATAATTTCAGATTTAGATTTACTGTCTGAATTTTCCATCAACTAAGTCAGTGGCATTCTGGTTGTATTTAGTACCAAGATCAAGGACTACTGAAAACACTGAAATTGAATATATTTGTGGCTAAAAGAAGATTTATAGGTTATCTATCTCTAAACATTGAAATATTTTTTTAACACCCCTAACAGTGTATGGGTTTTGAATAAACATCATTTTTTTCTGACAAAAACTGGTCATCTGGATACTTGGAAACTCTACAGATTCCCAGTTTGTAACACAGATGTTCATCAGAAGAAATAATTGAAGGCCCTTGGTTGGACCAGATTAGGCCTGAAAAATACATTTGAATCCTTTCGGACTGGGCATGGCTTTCTCATTTCTTAGCATAATTGCTCTTCTTTTCAAGCCTGGAAAAAATATTTTTTCCACTGGCCAAGTAACCTGTGTTTGTGTGTGTGGTGTGTGTGTGGTGTGTGTGTGTGTGTGTGTGTGTGTGTGAGAGAGAGAGAGAGAGAGAGAGAGAGAGAACCCTGAGATGGGTAAGGGTCTCCCATGGGAATACTACATATATCTTCAAAATTTCATTCCACTGAAGCTGAAGAATCTCTAAGCTTTGAGTAAAAATCTTCTCGCCCACTGTTCTTTTTAGGGTTCTTGAGTAAGTGCAGATAACTTTTGGGTCTCCTTTCAACTGATTTTTTCCAGGAGTGGACTTCAAAGAGTACTTTGAGGACAGTGTTACTTTTCCTTTGCTATTCTTTACATGGTTGTTATTATTGTTACTATTTCTCATCTGGCTTGGTTTGTTTAGAATTGGAAGCAGTGCACAGTTTTGAAAGAATGTACCCATTGCTTTCACTGCAGAGATAAGAATCAACTCAAGAGATGAAGATTGTCTAAAATTTGTCTTTTCCTAGGAGAAAGTATAAAAGTTCTAAAAGAAAATAGACTTTCAAACACAGACTATCAAAATTTCTTTCTGTGCACAAATGCAAATATATATCTTTGTACATATGCTTATGTGTTATATATCAATATGCACAAATATGAAAACACATTCACACATATGCACACACAATTGAGGATACTTGAAATCAGAGAAAATTGTGAGAGAATAATTTCTAAAACCTATTTAAGCTTGAGTGTACTCATTGAATATATGAGATTGTCATTTCAAGGTCACACCGTAGTCCTAGTTTTGCTATGTGTCTTGATTAAACATGTTGTTTTACCAATTACCAATTTTTAGTTACTGACTTCATGCCATTCACATTTAATTGATAAATTTTCATTAACTGCTTTATGTATAATGCATTTGTCTTATCTTCCAAACTGATTTGTAATCCTCTTTGGCAGGGGGAGAAAACTTTTTCCCTTAGTGTCCTGAACAGGCTCTTGTAGAAGAAAGAAAAAAGTAATTTAAAAAATAAGTTGGATTAGTGACACATTTTTCTTCCCAGCTTTCTTGGATTTGTTCAGTAAGGCATTTAGCATAGAGAATCAGAGACTTATTGGAAAATTGGAGATATAACCAATGATAGGTTCAAGGAAACATAGGATAATGGTTAGGAAAAATAACAGTCAGCTAAGAATTAACTACTCACCTAAATTATCAGGGTAAATTAATGAAAAAAAATGACAGAAAAAAGGAATGGTAGACACAGAAATAGATGTCATATGTTGTAGAACTAAGTAACTGGGACTATAGAACAATTAAAATTTTTAAAGATTAATGAAAGTTAGACAAAACCAGGGAGTTGGCAGGGGATGAGGGTAAGTGATGTTAGATGTGGTATTGAAGAATAAGATCTTTCCTTGGTTGACAAGACTGGAGAAAATAATGCATGGCTTTAAGAACCTTGTTAGAATTATAGCACTATGCATATATATAAAATATAAAGATAATCACCAATATATAAAATTAAAAATTTATAATCTCAAAATCAGCAGTGTTTTGAGGTGGGAATAGAGAATAAAATACATATTAGTAATCAACCAGAAGGCAGAAAAAGAATAAAAGAGAAGCTAAGAAAAGAAATAGCATGATTAACTGAAGTTGTGATAAGAAACATATATTTAAAAATAGAAATGAGCTATCAGAATAAATATAAAGATTGAATTATATATTAAAGATATGGGATTTTTTATTGGATTACAGAAAACCTAGCTATGTTCTGCTAATGCAATAGCCAGAAGGTTGGAAAGAAGAGGTCAGAAAAATACCAACCAAACACATAGGAAAATAACATAGAAAAATGTGGTAACAATTAGTATCAGACAAAATGGAATTGATGGTAAAAATGCTTCAGGAGGGATGAATAGGAACATTGCCTAAAGGTGAAAACACAATCCCTAAAACAGGAGCTACAATAATAATTAACTAACATGTATACACTTAATAATATAATCTCAAGACATATAAAACCCAAACTAATAGAATTAAGAGGAGATATTGGAAGAAATACTACTAACACATTGCTGAATTTTTTTTAACTAGGACCTTATTGAGAGTTTATTGTGAAGGACAAATAACCTATTTTATAAGACAAGACAACATTCAAAATGACACAATTTTTCAGTTGTTTAAGAAAGAAAGAAAATAACCATTGCTTCTACTCTTGCCTGTAATTCTTAATGTAATTTCATTTTTAATACAGTATAAATTTATTGAAATAGAAAATAAAATTAGCTACAAAGTAACTTCAGAATGGAAAGTTACAAACACTTCTTAGTTTGACTTGTTTTTCCCTCTAAACTGACTTTTCAAATGTGTTTTTTGAGCTTTCTAATATTTGATGAAAATTCAGTTGTAAAGATAGCAGGTGCAAATTTCTAAAAGTATGGCATGTATCAAGAAACAAATGTAAAAAGCGTCCCATTTACATAAACACTATGTCTTTAAAAAATATTCTCTTTTCCCTGAAGACTGTTTATATTTTCAGTGGCTTTTCATGAAATTGTTTATTATTTTCTTCAGAGTCAATATCTTAAAGAAATCTCTGATCATTTGATTCTCTGAAAACACAATTCTAGGACTTTGTTTAAGGACACAAAATTGTATTAATAGATATATATTCCCATATTTTTATATACATATATTTATATAAATATAAATCTTTACTACTATTACCAACTGAATTCTCATAAAGTATTAGAAATCTCAAATGATATTTGAAAAGTCAAGTTAGAGGGAAGAACAACTTTCTATTTTGGTAAGTTTTTTTATAGCTAATTTTGTTACTATGTCAATTTATACTATATAGCAAAATGAAACTGCCTTTAGAATTACAGGCAAGAGTGGAAGCAATAGTTACCTCTTCCTTCATTCACAATTGAAAACTGGTGATATTTTGAAATCTTTCTTTTTAATTTCAACCTGCCTTAGTTGACTGCACCCCAGATACTGATCGTGCCAAGGACCCTTTTCAAGGTGTTCAAAATATGTGCTCAAATCCATCCTCAATGCAATTATCAAATAAGAGAGGAATCACTCATTAAAACATGAGTGCTAATTGGTACTAGATTATTTAAATCTGTTCTTAAATAGTACATTTGTCTCATCTAGGATCCTATTTTAAGTACTATTGAGTCAGAGATGCCTGTTACAAGAAAAGCACTAAGAAGAATAAAAAGAGTCACTTCAATTGTTTTTTATTTAAAAAAAAAAATTGGGCCCAGGGTAGTTAAAAAGTACTCTTATTGAGGCTCTGTGGTACTTTGTTAGTCAACAGATTGTTTCGTTTGCCAATCAATAAAAGAAATTCTGACAAAAATAACGAACCGAAGTAAACACTAGTTGATCTTTCCCAACTCCTTGGTAAGTAAAGCAAGAAATCTGACCCTGGCTGTGCTGCCGCTGTTTACATTTCTGACTCCTTTAAAGCAGAGTGATGCATGTGGAGGTTGATCTGCTGTGGCTCCATCTCTGGAGGAATCTGAATGCGAGCTTCTTTAGAAAACACACAGAACCCTCACAAACAGTCACTCTATTCTCCCAGCCCCTGAAGTCTGCTGCTGTGATACCACCAATCTCTGAAGTGGTCTGGCCTGGGACCATTTCCACACACTAATAACACTCTCCCAGCTTGTAAATATGGTGACTAATGACTATGAGCAAAAAGTGTTTTCCTAGTAAATCAGACAAGAGCCACATGAAGTGAACTTGTTTCATTTCAGGCCTAGATATAGGTAGAGCAACTATTAAAATGGTTAAAAGCGTAAATAGCTTAGGAGTTTAGCCATAAGCCAAAAAACAAAAGTCGGACATCAGTTGTGGTTCTTTTTTTTTTTAAAAAAAAAAAAAGCATTTCCTGGTTTTAACGGGAGGAGATGTCAGACTTCCTTATTACTGGTCAGATGTTCTTAGTTTACCTGTTTAAGAAATGGTGTTTACAAGAAGAGAAGGGGGAAGTGGGGGGGGGTGATAAATTGGGTGAAAGGTGTCAACTGGTGATGAGTGAAAAATAGACTTTAGTGGTCTATACAGATGTCAAATTATAATGCTATGCACCTAAAATCTATAGAAAATTATAAAGCAATGATACTTCATTAAAAATCTTAGTTTTTATTTTGAAGACATTTTAAATTTAAGGAAGAATTGCAAAGATAGTATAGAGAATTTCCATGTACCCTTCACTCAACTTCCTTTAATGAGTTAACATCTTATATGACCATGGATATGTAATGTACCAAATCTTAACTTTACTTGTGAAAGTCATTTTTGATCTAATCTCATGCCAAGGAAGATACCCAAGCTCTGACAGCAGTCATATAAGCTAAAGTTTATCAAGACTAGTTTGTTTGTTTGTTTTTTAACTTAGCCAGAAATTGTAGCTGAAAAAAAAAAAAAAAGGAGGTCTAACCTATATCTTAAGTGAGACCATAGTATCCTGTCTGTCTAAAGTGGCTTTGACTAGAGACATTTCTCTGCCTTTGACATGAGATGAAATTCCAGATTCCCAAAGAGGACTGGAGGCCTCTGGATTATATAACTCTTTAAACACTATGTCCAAGAAAGGTGCTAGAGTATAATTTTCATATATATTTTAGTTTGACCTTCAGCTAAATAGCAGCTCTTTCTGGTTTTTATAGCCCACTAGTAAGAACTGTCCCAAACTCTCTTGTCCTTTACTGCCTGCTGATGAGTCAGTCTACATTTTCCTGTCCATTTCCTTTTTCTCCCTCACCGAGATCAGATCTGCACCATGAGTTGTTGTTTTTTTCCTTTTTTAAATGGTATCTATAGTATTTTCATAATTATTTATTTTATTTAAATATATTTTACATCAGTTTTCATTTTTGTAGACCCCATAAAATTCCCACCACCTGTTCACCTGTACACCATCACCATAGTCCCTTATACTCTTCCCTCCCCTGATTTGATCCCCCTCCCTCCTCCTGCCCTGCAGAATGTCTCTGATTTATGAGTTGCTAACCACAAATCAAGATTCTACGGGAACTCACCTCTCTGGAACTTTCCCAGAACATCCACTATCTCCCCTGCCCTGCACAAACTTCTACTATCACAAATATATTGGAGGTTAGTCATAACTCCACTTCTTTGTCACTAAACTTGAAAACTTTTCATGAAATGATCCATGTCTTATTTATCTCTGTATCCTTCATGGTTACCTTATTACATGGATACACAGAAGGGACTCAACAAATGAATAAATTTGAAATGATCTTAGTATTTATTCTATATACAGACAAACTAACCTTCTTAAATTTCACAGTTTAATCTGGAATAAAGACATTCCAGGTTAACCTGTAATGTTCATAGACTGTCTATAAAGATTATTTGGGAAGGGGTTAAAAGCCTATCAAGTGTGAGTTCCCGAGGAATGCACCCTGGAGCTATGTCTTTCAATCAGGATCTCCAACTGCTTTGGACATACAATGATGTTTAAACATCTTTACCTGGAGGAAGAGTTCCACTAATCCATCAACTCACTTGTTTGTGTCGCTCTCTCTCCATAGAAGCTTTGACATGAGTATAGTCAATGATAGATAAGACCATAAATCAAATGAAATGCCAAATCATTAATATTAGGAAAAAGGCAATTTCTGGTCAGGTTAGTGTAAAAGGTACTATGACTAAACTTCGAATTGGATTCTGGAATACAAGCCTGGTAGGGCAAAAAGTAAGATAAAAGAAAATAAAGTGTATGGTTCTCATGAGAGAAAACAAAATGCTAATTTCCCAGGAGAAACCAATCTCTGCCCACCCCCCCACCAATGAACTAAATTTTTAAAGTAATTTCTCACTTGGGATTTACTTTAGAGCAGCCAGTGATGGAACAAGCAACAATTTCAACAAGATTTTGGGGGGGAATGACCATCTCTGTAGTGAGTAAAATATGATGTAAACTCAGGATATGCACTAAGGTTGCTTTGACTTTCTCACTGTCATAAAAGTTTCCCTTGGATATGGTGACTATAAATGTCTATTTGCAGTTTGCCAGTAAAGGTACATCTGCACACAGCTCCTTAGATAAGCTTCCTCCCATACTTGACACAGTGGGGCCAAACCAAAGTTATAATCTCTAACAAGGAGCAAGAATGCAAAGCATTGTTGATTGAGGGTAGATTTATGTTCTTTGGAAGCAAGTTGAGTCATTTGGTAATGCTGGCTTTCTATTTGTGAAATTTGAGAAGCCTAGCCAGTACTGTTCTCTGAGTAGAAGTCATCCAGCTTTATAACAATGTAAACAACAGACAATACCAACAACATCCATTATTTATCCCAGAGCCACATGTAGACACTGGAGAGAGTCTATCTTCATCTTTTAGAAGAACTCTGAGTAATACTGTCCCTCTTCCACAAGGGTGAAAATAGACCTGCAGAGCTTAAGTAAATTATCCAACCTGAATAACCAGCAAGTGGCAGAGTCAGGATTAACACCCATGTCAACCTGAGCACATGATTGCTGCAGAGTGCTGGTCTGTGTAAACACAAAAATGAAAGACTCAAGAATGGGTAATGGAGATGCTCTAGCTTAGGAATCAAGACACCTAAGTTTCTTGCTAATTTGGGCAAAATACTGATTTTTCTGGACTTGGTTTCCTGATGTGCAAAATAAGTACTTGAACTCTATGACTTTTAGAATTTTCCATATTTTGAAGTCTATGATGAATCTTCTGATTGATCAAGGTTAATACAAACTAGCTTTGTTTTAAATAAAAATTTAGTTTCTGCCACTGAAGTTATTCTACTACAAAGATAAAGATGACCCATGGCATAAAGAACTAGAATTGTCTTCAGTAGTGCTTAAATCAGTTTCTGGTGCACAGAAATCACGTTATTCCTAGAATTTACATTGGCAACAATTGTTTCAGTGATTATTCTGTAACTGGCACACCTGTAAGAATTTTAAATATATTTATCTAAATTTATCTTTCTACAAATTGTGAAGAGAGTACTATTTACTTCATTATGTAGGTGGGGAAACAAAGGCAAAAAGAGACTAAGTAATCTCCTTAAAGTTACAAGTACTAAGTGATGGAGGCAGGATTTGAACTCGAGCAATTTGCTGCAGACTCTTGAGTCCATGCAGTTTTCTTGAGTGTATAGCCTTGTATAGTTTAGTATTTGTGGAACTAAATATTCTAGATTACAAATTTAAATCTGCAACTCATATACTTGATTTCTGAAGGAAATAACTGAATTATTATTCAAATTCCTTGTTGACACAGAATTCTAATTACTTCCTATGTTCTCTTTACTTGACTTAAAATAGTTCGATTTTGAAATTAAAAGGGGAAAGTATGACCCTCTGTCTTGTGCAGTGTCTGGAACAACACCCAAGGAATCTTCTTTGTTGGATGAATTAATGCATTGAAGACAAAGAATTTTTCCTTTTTTGTGTTTGTACATATGAACTTGTGCATGTTACTGTAATTCCTAAAAAAATAAAATGAAAGCTTACTCCATGTGCAGTATACACATTTTAGCTCATAATAATTTTCCATTTCAATGTATTAACATCATAGTAAACAATTCCTCTATCTCAAATGATTTAAGAAAATCTGGGAAGCATATTTTTCTTCAAATCTGCAATGAAAGAGGGCCTACTTGTTCATTAACTTGAAGTATTCAATGTTATAATCACCATGTACCTTTTTATCTTAAACAACTTTACTGACAATTTGAATGAAGAACCTCTTTACCATTGTTTCTTGAAAGCACTACAGAACTTACTGGATGAAAATGCAACATAATACACCTCAAGAAATCCACGGGTCACACTTTTCACTGAAAGCATGCACTCTATTAATCATGCAGTTTTAATTTTCCCAATGATGTCTAGCCTCAAGGATATCAAAGATCTAGGACTTATTTTATTTGTTTGATTTTTAAAGACACAACGTACTCATGACAGCAAATCAAACCTGTTAGTGGCATCAAAAAAGTGGAATTGATGCCGGGAACAGGACCACTGCAAATTTTATAAAACTGCAATCAGTGACAGCACAGCACACATTGGGGTTTTAAATACCTCTCTCTGTGGCATTTGTCATGTTAAGAGCTGCAGCACAAACAAAGGAAAACTCAAATCAAAGGTTGTGTAAATATTTCATGATCACTTCCACTTTTCTAGATGCAATAAGGAAATCTAATTTCTAGACGGAAGAAAGCCAGAAAACTAACATTTTTTTTAAACAGTGCTAATCTTTTATAGTTCGATATATGGACACTTGCCATATGGACATTATATATTTGTGATAGGATTTCTATAAGTTAAGACTTTTTTTTTTTTGGTCTCTTGGAGTTCTATTTGTTGTCTATATTGCATGTGTCTACAAAAATTCTTCAAAGAGAAAAAAAGCCCTTCCATAGACCCGGTCAGACCTCGGGGTACTTTTGGACTGCAGAGCAATGGAATGACAGCATCCAAGTGCTTTGACAAGTGGTAGAGACTCATGTACTGAGTTCACTTAAATTTTCCAAATGACTTTCCTTTTGTCCTCACTCCCTAAAATGCCTCCCCTGAGGGTTGATGCTTTTGTGTCCATGGAAACAAGGAGTTGTTTAAAAATCCGGGAAGCCTACAATAACCCTCTCTCTAGGAGGGCTTGTTCTTGTGTTCTTCTAGACTCATTTCTCACAATTCTAGGAAAATAGAAAAGAAATCTGACATTTGTTCATTTTTTAATAGATCTTTCCCAATGATTAAAAAACATAACAATGATCCCTCCAGCTATAACAACAAGAATTTCATTATAATAAAAGGACTTAAATTCTGCAGTGTTTATTAACACATTTTTTTAAGGGAGAACATCTCTCCAGCCAAGAACAGGGAAGTAAGATGAGAATCTTGCTCTCCAAAGTCTCCATGATGGCGCCTCTCCAGGAAAACTCCAGCCCTACACTCAAATCAGCACACTGTCATATCACTGTCGCTGAGTATCTGCTTCCTGGCCTTTAGGGGTATTCAGGAGAAAACTGTTTCAGTGAAGATACATCAGAGAAACAGTATGAATAATTCTTTGTATGCACATCATACCTAAAGTAGAACATGAAACAGATTAGAGAAAGAGACTCTTAACTGAGAAGAAGATTCCTTCTACCTGACACTGAAAGGCCACTTAGTCTCTCTTTTCAACCTCACCTAATATGTAGCAAATATAATGGGGCGGGGGGCGGCGGTGGTTTACGTTGAATCATGCTACTAAAAATGATGTCTTTTTCTCTATGAGGAACTAATTAAGAGGAGTTAAAGGAATATTTTTAGTTAAATATAAGGATGTCTTTGTGAGAAAACATAATTGATCTATCTTTATTTTTCTTTTTTTGGAGACCTCTAAGGAAAGATGCTAGCAGAAGTCGAGTGTGAATGCCTTTAAGATAGCAAGACAAAGGCCAGTTTCTAAGATGTTAAAATATACAACAAAAGTGAGCTAAAGTGGTTTTAAGAAGCCAGAGCCTCAAGATCAATCCCAGATATGGTCAAATGTTATAAACTGAGCATCTTAGAGTCTGTGAAATATGGTATGTACATTTTCCTGCCCTCCTCACTTCCTGCCATGAAACCTATCCTAAAGCCCAATGTGAAAGCAGAGTTGGGATAGGGGTTAACTTTTCCATAGGAAGAGCCGCCACAGTTGTGAGATTGAGAAATTTTTCTGCATTCCTGATGACTATGGAATTGGGGAAACCAGAGAGATTTCCCTGTTGATATCATTTCAGCATTCCTGTAGCTCTCGCCTGGCAGTGCTTCACTTCCTATGGGAACTTACACTTTTATTTTACTCTCTCTATGCATTAATAACACCAAAGCAAGTGTAGAAAATGTTCACTGAGAAATCAGAACCCAAATCAAATTTTAGTGTTGGATCCTCCAAGGCACTCTTGTCATGTATTCCAGGTTTCTGCCCAGAATTAGAAGAGTCAAATGGAGGCTGAATCCACCAGTAGCCGCTGCTAACTGGACCCCTTTATTTCCTATACTATTGAGGTGGCTCCTTCATTCCCTCGTGTGAGCCTCAAGCTTACTGTCCTTATATGTAGGTTCCTTCCCTAAGGAAATGATATGTTGTTTCATGTTCTGTTCATCAGGACCACAGCCCCACAGTCAAGCCAATAGCCAAGTGTTGGGGTACTATTCAATGTGGGGACCCATAGCTTTTGACCAAATTTTCCCCAAACAGATTTTGTTTTATAGTAGAATGGAGCAAGAGAACTGCAAAAATAATGTATCAAAACAATGAACAGAAAGGCTGATACCACTTTTTCAAGGTAGGATACCATTTTAAAGAAATAATTTTTTTTCAAAGCATTAGTACATGCATTAATTCTTCCGAAATATAAAAGTCTCTATATAAAAGTTCAGAAATTATAGAGCCACATAGAGTATATGATAGAAATTACCACCCCCATGCAATTTTATATGCAGAGATGATGTTGTTAAAACTTTGGTATATAAACTCCAACACATAATACATAGCATACTGCTTTTTAACTTGATTTTTCACATAGGAATACATATTTATATTTCTAAAGAAATAGAACAGATCTTCTGGTAAGATACTGCACAAGTACTCAGTCAATAAGTGAAATAGTAAAACAGCAAATAATTTCACAGTATTTACTGTGTGCCTATGTTAATTTATCTCATCATTGTGACAACCTAAAGGTTAATTGCTACTTTTACTCCTATTTTAGATGAGGAAACTAACAAAGATGACAAGCAGATTGAAGTCTGTTAATAAATAACAATCAACTTTTTTAAAATGGGTGCATATTTCATGATGTCTTTTGTCTATTTCCTGTTGATGCATATTTAAATTCTTTAAAATTTTTTACTATTATAACAGCTTTGTGATAGTCTTAGACATATATTTGTGTAAATAATTCCTTTAGATAAAGTATCAGAAGTTAAATTATTAAGACAAATCTATGTATTTGAAAGTTAAATTTTCATTAAAAAATAGCTTTCTGTTGGGCTACAGCAAATTTTAAGAAGAGATGGAAGCATGGTTTCTCACATACTCTCTAGTGTAGCTGTAATCATTGTCAGTACACCTGTCTTTTCTTTAATATTTTAAGATCATCTCTTTTAGGTGTTCATTATAATACATCCAAATATGAAAATGTTTATAAGTCTACTAACTACCTTTACTGATTGGGACTCATCCTTAAAGATCTTTTAAACACACAACATTTATATATGTTTCTCAAATATAATTATTTGTTTTTCACCAGTTTTGGCATGTTTTCATTCATTATGCTTTTGAGTATAATCTCAGATTTTCTATATTTGTCCTCTCTGTAACTCATATCCATCATTATTTCTTTAATTTCATTGTTCCCAATTCTCTGCATAGAATCCTAATTATGAAGCATTGACTTAAATGTTAGTTACCTCATTTCTAATGCACTGATCTAATTTCAGTCATTTTTTTTATGGGTTATTGTTTTTATTTGGTGGCTATGTCTCTTAATCTCCTTTAGTATAAAACACTCCTCCTTTTTCCATGTCATTCACTCATTAAAAAAAAAAAAAAGACAACCCAGACTGGTTGCCCTACGTCCTAAATTTGGTTCATTGCTTCCTTGTTGCCTGGTTAAATTCAGTCATATTTTTCATTTGTAAAAATATTTGTTTATCAGAACTTTCTTCTTTCTAGCATATTTTTCTTTTTTTGTTCCTCCTTTTGTGTCTTTAATTAAATATATTTATTTTAGAGTCCTATTCTTTTCTTTTATTAACTGAATTTCTTGGGGCTTTAAGCCCTTTGTGTATTGTGTCAGCTACTCAGTCAAGGCAGGCTGAGTTGATGTTTCCTATGGATGCTGCTATCTTGCATGGTGAACTATCCTCTGTTTGATTTTATCAGTGTTGTAAGTTGTTGTTACATTTTTGGCCTGGACTAATATTTATACTAATATTTCCATTTAGGGATTTCCAGATTATCCTAGCAATATGAATCCTATATTCCTTTGTGAGATATAGTCCTGAGTTTGAATATTCATTCATAAGACTTTTTTTTCTTCCACACACTTAGAATTCAGATACAGAGTTTCTGTGCTGTTTTTCTCTGCCTGTGGGTGGGATTTTTCCAGCTCATCTTTTCACACCTTATTTATACAGGTGTTTCAGTGCTAACCTCCATTTCACAGGGGCCCAAGACCTTGTCTCCTGTCCTTTAAAGAGCCTTAAATCCAATCTTCTAGACTATAGAGATGAGCATCTATTTCACTACCTCCAGGACAGGGCAGGACCAGCTCATGAGTTTACGGCTCTATTCCTATGTCTGTTCATTCTTGGCCCTTGAATATTAACACTTTATTTTCAGGATTTATACAAGTAACCTGGCATCCTGGGGTGTTCTTAGTAGGAAGATTTTCATACTATCTGTCATATTGCTGGAGCTTTAAGTGTTTAATACAAAATTTGTATATTTTGTTACATAAAGATTCAGTGATTTACCACTTTAAATGTTCTCTTGCCATGTTCTTGAATCCTTTGCTCTATTTTCCTTCCTGCAAAGTTCCAATCGTTGCCTTTGGAATTAGCTTTTTTTTTTTTTTTCTGAAATTATACCTGTACTGCTGAGCAACCCTGGGGGCTAGCGTCAGCTATGCAAACAGACGCTACTCCACTGTAGGTCCTTTTCTCAACCAAAACTTTAATATTGTCCAGGAATACAGGTTCCCTGTGAGTCATCTCTCCCATTCCCCACAGCTATTTAAAAATATTTCCACTCTCCCCATCCGTCTCCCTGCCACCTTTACATGAGTATTTTCAGAAGACAACCTTCCTTCCTACTTCTTAGAGGAAATAGAAGCCATCAGAACAGAGCTTTCTTCAATTCCACCCACTAAACTTATGCAGTATCTGTACTGAAACATGACACTTTTCTCCTTTCTTCCTATAACAAGGAAGGAAGTTCCCTCTTCCTGTCTAAGAACAGGATCATATAAATTATCATCAAAGCCTGGAGACTTTTGAAAGTAAAAGAGGGAATCTATTAATAATTATTCCAGGACAACAGGTGTAAACCTGAACTGTCCTGGGCAAACAGGGACATGCAGTCACCCCCGTATCAAGTTTATTGCTCCACTTGTCCCCTGAATCTAAGCCTTTTGCCGTCTTGAGAGCACGTTCCCCTGACTATTCCCCTCACTCTGTGTGTTCAAAATTTTCTTCTCTATGGGTTGATTCTAATGAACAACTTAACATTTTCAATATTTTTCAATATTTTAATGCTTTAGAAAGAGAAACCTTGTAAAACAGCAGTGCCTGCTTGCTATATATACCTTCAGCTACTGCTCACTTTTTGACTTTTCACCTTTCTCTGCCAAATTTATTTTTAAAAATGTACATAAGCCACTCTCTTTCCTTCAGCTCTCACTGTCATTACATAAGTCTGGCTCCTCTCATGCCTATTTTGACTATGCTAGTGACAGTGACATGTATAATTACTTTGTTCTTCAATAGTATTCAGCATCACATTTCCTAGACACCTCTCACTGTACAGACTTAGTATATTAATTAGTCTCTTTGTTCCTCAGTTTCCTACGATAGAACTATGACTGAGTCTTCCTCATAGATTATTAATGAGGAGTAAAGAAAATAGTCCATACAAAGCAATTAGCATTTTTAAGTAACCACCTCATTGCTCATTCTTTTAGAAAGATATCCATGTTTACCTGCTTGAGTTAAATGCCTCTGTCGGTAATTCTGTATGTCACTATTTGAGTGTTTGAAGAAAAGACAGAATGAGTGGGATGTCTTTATGTTGTCATTCCAGATTCCAGCAGCCGGAGGCTGCAATCTAGGAAGGGAGCTTTAAACACAGAAGCTTTACTTCTGTCTTGAAAAGTGTTCCTCTCATGTTTGTTATGGCAACTAAGATTTAGAGAACACACTGTCCACAATCCAGGTTCTGGCATTGCTGGTCCTCCTTCCTTGAAACCTTGTAATGGTGGACAAAACTCTGTCTTTTCCTGGCATATCCAATTATGCTGGGTGTCACCCAGCATCAAATGGCACTATGGAGTTCTTGTTATAATTTGCTCAAATTAATTTGCAGAGTAACTGACATGATACATAACAAATGCTGCTTGTTCAACTGGCCATGGCCCTGCTTCATTTTCAGGCCTTTCATTGCCAAACTGGCGAGCTTTCACAGACACTTTTGGAGTTTTCCTGTTGTTTCTCGGTCACCTTTTTACCTAAACCTAGGGGTAGGTTTAGTTGGTCTTTCCTGTAAGTAGATCATGTCTGAATTTTAGCTTTGAAAGTGCCTACAATGTTTCTTTAAGAGGAGGTCAACCTTTGAGACTTAAGAACGAAACTGTTGCTGAAAATTTCATATTTTAATAGTAACAATTAGAATTGATGCCATTTATTAAATGAATATTATGTACCAGCATGGGGTATTAAGCATTATGTGCCAAGCATAAAACATATTTCCATATATACTGGCTACTTTAATAGGGATTAAAGTGGAATAGAAGTAGTCATGTGTGCTAAAATGATCATCTTGGGGCCTCCATGGTGGTGCAGGGGTTAAAGTCTCAGCAATATCAAGCTATTGCCAGCCACTGCAGCATGAGTTTGATCTCGGTCCAGGGAGATAACCCACATGGCACAGCAGACCTCTCCTGTCTTGCCCACTGCTCCCCTCAACAGTGTATTTCAATACATCTGCCTGCTCCCCACTCTGTCTCTGGTGAATCCTCTCACCTCCCTGCACCTCTAGCCTATACCCAGTTCTTGTATGCATAAGTAAATAAAGTAAATCTTTGAAAAAATAAACTGATCATCTTAGCTTAGAGTAACTTCAAATGGTATTATGAGCTCTCCATACCAGCAAGTTTAATAAAATCTCTAGCATATAGTAACTTTTAAAGTGGTAAACAACATGACAATTTAAAAATTCTGAAGAAAGAAGACAGCAGTTTTACTGAGAGGCGTGACACAAAATTAAATGACGAGGCAAGACCAGATTGTGTAATTGGATTCCAACTTATTGCATTTGTGATCATTTCCTGTAGGTCAAAACTAAAACAAATTGCATCAACATCTACAAAGACAGTGACCTAAATAATCAGCATTACATATATTATTATGCAGAGGGCTCATATTTAATATCTTAAGTGGAAAATCTTTATGATGTTATGCATAATTGGTAATATTAATGCTGTATCATTCCACATGCAGTTCAAGGAATGACTGAATCCAGTCAGATGTTTAATGTGTCTAAATGTGACTGTGTTTGTATGTTTATTTTTCACTGAATAAGTCCACTGGTGTTACATACTGAATTTTAAATAACATTGATAATTTAGAAGATATTAAATCATAGCAAGTATATGAAAAACATAATATATTTTTAATATCTGACAGCTACTATTCCCATCAATCTCATTCTTTTCTAGGAGGACTTCATGGAAACTTCATGAGCAATTGAAATAATGACATAATAAAAATATGCTTCCTCAATTAGAAGTGTGGGAAAATTGTGAGAAATAAAAATAAGATTAGGAAATTAAAAAAAAAAGATCTTAAAGGAGCTAATAGAAAACTATGATTGAGAAGGAAGAAATGGAAGGAAACATATTTTGGCCTAAGGGAAATAGCATGGACTCAAAATAAGCTATGGGGAACCCTGGAAGTCTTCTCTGATGGAATAGTGATGTGTACCAGCATGTGATAGCCCAATCATTTTATCAATCAGAGCAAAGCAAGGCAAAAAAAAAAAAAAAAAGACTCATGCTCAAAGTCAAGACTTCTTGAGTCTTTTCAAAGGCCAGACAGTGCTAAATACAATCAATACCTTACTTCACTGAATACTCACAACACACCCTATTTTGTAGGTAAGGAAACTGACAGCCAGAGAGGTTAATTCTACCTCCTGTAACAGGGAGAGCTGGAAAGAGTTTTGTATTCAGTTGACCCACCCAGCACAGGTGCCTGGTAGTTTCTATTTCTTAAGCAAAATGTGATGTAATTTTAGGCCAAGAAGGCTCCAAAGACTAAATGGATAGAACACTAGGCTTACCTGGATTCTGATTTCTCAGTGAAGACCTTTTTCACAATTATTTTTTAGTTAACTTTTAACAAGCATTCTTAAATGTAAAAATGTTTTGACAGTGTAGCATATAGTACTAGTACCCTTTTTTTGTTGTACATTTTTGAATCAGAATTTTATTTTTCTCAACACTTTGATGGAATACAACCTTGAAAAATTATATATATATATATATTTAAGTCATGTCCTTGAATGAAAACATAAAATGCACTTCTTTATTTTTAAAAAAGGGAGAACTGTCCTAAAACCAGGCAAAAGTTTTAAAATGGTGTCCTATTGTTTAATATTACAGAAAATTTGGTCTGTTTGGGCCAAAAATACCAGAGATTGTGGGCCACAGAAGGAATATGAGCTTTTACACCAATGAGATTCTTTTAGCTCTTTTCACACTCTTGACCTAGGGGTCTAATGTCTGGAACTGAACTACCAACATCTTTGCTTTTGCAAATTGAAGTACAACCTTCAGAGTAGAATACGAGTTCTTTGACAACACTGTTAGGGGAAGAAATGCAGCTCCTTACCCTCAACTTCCAGCTTCACCAATTTGGAATATGCTGTCCCGAGGCTGTTTTTTGCCACACATCTATAATGTCCAGCATCCTCCTTTTGCACGTTATGAATCCTTAAACTTCCGGATTCAAGAACTGCAATGCGGGAATTTTCCTGCCAGGGTTAGGGACATGAATTTGAAAACGTCCATGACATTTTTGCTACAGTTCAAGAAGTCATTCCTGTTATTATCAAAAATATCATTTTAACATTGATTCAGCACTTATTATGCATAATATACATTAAATTAAATAGTACAAGGTTACACAAATTCACTTTAACAATGATCCTATAACATATAGTTTATACCTATTTTCTTTCATCATTTGAAGATACCAAGGATTATTTGATTTTCTAAAAGTTATACCCAAGTCTGTTTAACTAAAATTAGTGCTTTTAACCGCCATATTTACTACACTACCTATATGGTGTCCTTAGGAGAATATATGTCCTTTGAAAATTGGAAAATTCTGAAAATAATACAAAAATTTGTCTTTAAAATGAAAATATTATAGTTATATTATTTTTTTGGATTCTAAATTCAGTAATATACAGAAAATCACAGTGGTCTTTAAATAAGTGTTATTGATATAATATTAACTTATAACATTATATAGGTATATAGTATTGTAAGTAAACAATATTATTATATTATGATTGCCACCAAAAGTCTAACTTCCATTCACCATACAATTGATCCCTTTTATCTGATTTACCTAAAAATCCTTCCTTTTCCTCCTTCCTATCTGGTAACCATGATTTTGTTCTCACAGTCACCTTGTTTTTATTGTAGGATGTGCACTATTATTTATAACAAAAGGAAAATCAGAGAATTACATAGATTATCATAAAATATTTAAAATTACTTGCTGGATGTTAAAGAAACCTAACCCATTTTACAGTTTAATTAATTGACATAATTAATTGATCAACACCTTTGTATTCCCCATGGAATATTCTGAGAACAGTAACAAGAAAAATATGTCTGTGACCTTACTGGGTTCACAGTAAGTGATCAAGGATGGAAAGAGACAATGATGATGCATTATAAAAATTTATCACACCCACAAAATTATCACACTGATGGTCATGTTTTGAAAACATACATTTGTAGAGGTTTAGACATATGACCCTCATGGATATAAGATATAAGCCAACTTAACCTTGATAAACATAATTTGAAAAAAAAATCAGTAAATATAGTTAAAATACAAAAGCAGTACAAATTAAACATGTGAATAATTTTTTTTCATTCAGTTCCTCTGTGATTGAGGTATTATTTGTCAAAGTGGTTGTTCACAGTTTTGAGTCTTCCCGTTCTAAGCCCACCCCAGATGTCTCCTTTTTTACCAGCCTCATTTCTCTCTCCTCCCAGAAACTGTTAGTTCTAAAATCTGGATTTTAGTTACATCTTTTTTTGTTCCGTAAGTCTCAAAGATTGAAGGGTAAAATATAAATGATTCATTCAACCAGCCATCCACCAACCAACCAACCCAAACAACTCCATCTTTGCTTTTACTTTGCCTCCTTTTCATCCCTTGTATGACTGATTCTCAATCTTTCCCCTACTGAGTGACTTACAGTTTGCATATATGGGCACAGGAATATTCCATCTGTACAAAGATGTTCCATACTGAAAGAAATTATGCTAGAGGGGTGTCAACATGTAATTGAGTTTGCAAAGAGTTATTGTTTTAAAAAATATCTTGTATAAACATATTTTAACATAAGAATCACTTACCCTGAGGGCACTGTCCCCCTTAATCCAGGACACTGATGGTTTAGGATTGCCCATTGTAGTACATGGAAGAACTGCCTTTAATCCTTCTATTATCTTTACATTTATGGGAGGACGAGTTATTTTAGGTTCTAAAGGAAATGGAAAATTAAAAATTAAAATGGTGATATGGCTTTATTAAATTAAAAAAATTATAACCTGCTTAATTCTAAATACTCATTTTAAGAATAATATTAGGCAAAATACATTACAGAATTCACCAGATGTTACGGTGAGCATTTAGTGAATTTCAAACAGAAATAATTTTTTAAAAATTTAGGTTATCTCTTTTATTATTGTCTTTTTTGAAAAAAAGCAAATTCATGAACAATATTAGGAGTTTAAGCTATAGCTTTCTTTACTTCAAAATATAGTAAAAAGGAGTTGGTTAAAATAAGTTGTCATATAAAAGTCAATATTATTAAATCATATTGACAGACATGCAAATATTTGAAAAGAAATTTTTAATACAGGTTTATATTTTTATGTAATTCTGAGTTATGACATTCTTTCCCATTAGTTTCCATATTAATTTGACTAAAATTTGATGATTTAAAATTAGAGATACTTAATCTCTAAAAAGTAAGCAATATGTTATTATATCCTTAGTCAGAGAAATTCTGTCTTACAATTTAAGGTAATTCTATGCTGCAAAGATGTCTTATGTAATTTACTGTTCTGTAAAACACTCAAGTTAATTCTTTCAGAAGAAATAGTTTATATCAGCTAATTTTTATTTTCCAGTATTGAGCTTTCAGAGGAAGAGGTTATTAAATCCAATATATAAGAGAAATGACACATCTAGGATGACAGTTATTTTACTACTTGAAACATTCGTAAGATAATGAAAGCTACATCTTATGATGTTAGAGATATAAAGCAAAGGACTCTCTTTGCAGAAAGACTATTGAGAAATGGATGTATTTGATTTTTTTCATGTCAAGTTCTATGATCGCTTATTACGTTGATAGACAAGAGCATGAAATAGCAATTTTTACCCTTCTACTTCAACTGTGTTTGCATGGGGGTGTGGTTATAAGTGGTACTTACAAAGACTGCATGGTCTATTGAATTTTAATATAGATATTTATTACCATTTAGAGTTGGTATGGTCCTTGCATTGTGGAAAGACAGATTTTAAAACATGTTCAATTTTGTCACTTTTCCTGCTAGCTAAAGCATATAGCTCTCCTTCTAATTAACAATAGTGAATACCTACGGTTGGAAAGTGGCTAGGGACCTCAATTGTAAGTTGGATGCTGACAAAATCTTGGCTTAGGAATTGCTATTCCTATGATACGGTCAAGAATCTTAACGATTTCTTCTACTGGGTTTCCCTATGGATCTAAATGGATTCCTATGGCAAGCCTGAGTCACAGATCACATCTTATGCAGAAAACCTTTGTTTACAGCAAATAACCTCTCACTTCTTAGTGATACAGATGTCTTGACATCTCAATTGGAGAATCGTTGTTGGACATTGAGTGTAAGGTAAGCCAGGAATGGAGTGTGGGTGCGCAAACATGGATATCCCCCTCTAAGGGAATATGATTCAGGGGGAGCCATGGTCCCTGATGAATCAGAACCAGTCATTTTCTCAAAGCAGTGTTCTGGAGTGTCCTGCAATGCCAGCACTGAGCCCTCAGTTGATGGACCATACAGGAGTTTGGGGAGGGAGCTTACACCCTAGTAGAAACAGTCATGACTTCCTCCAGCAAAACACCAGCAAAATAGATAAAAGAAATGTGAAGAAAATCAGCAACAAGAAAATGAGCAAAAGTGCCCGTGGGTGGAACTAGATTCCACTCATTTGTATGGTGCCACGATGCATGTCTGTGTGATCTTCCCAGATCACACAGTCAGAGAGTGTGGTGTCAGAGAGGGGAGAATTAAGGTCAATGTAGTCCAAGGTTGACAGTTTTGAACTTGAACTAGTCTGGCTATTGAACCTCCATGTGTGAAAGAGGCTCTGTTTACTGACTACTGTACAGTGTTCTGAAGTCAACTTTAGAAACAACAAATGATTCTGTTTCCCACTCACTCATCTTCACTTGCAGAGCGCCGCAGCTCTCCGCCGCCCCTCCGACGCCATTGTTGGCTACGCAGCAGTAAATGCCGTCGTCGCTGTCTTCCACGCTCAGGATGGTGAGCAGCTGGCCATTCTCCCGAATGCTATATCGAGTATCGAAGAGCCTGGCGGTCAGAGGAAAGGGCAGATTAGGACCTCATTTATGATCTTTGGGTGTGATTAAATGATCAAAGCCACTTGGCAAAGAAAGAAATAGATTAAAGCTAAGAGGAAGCTCGAGTGAGTTCTGAATAGCAGAATAACCTTATTTAGTAGCAATAAGCTAACATTATATTCTGAGCTTCCTAAGCTCCAAATATCAAATCATCACTGAGTCCTACAAAAATGCTTCCAAAAGATGGTGACTACTGATAAGACCAAATGAAAAGTTACTCAGGAAAGGGTATCATCACCAAGGTATACGAATCTTCTCTCCATATTTACTGAGATGTAGAAACTAGGTAATGAACAGGCACACACATAAATGTGAAGTGCAGAAAGGTTTAAATATTTGTGGAAATAACTAACAATTAACTATTTATTCATTCAGTGAACAAATATTTGTTGAGTGCCCACTAACAGTGCCAGGCACAGCTGTAGTCCTGCATACATAAGCATGCAAAACAGTTTCAAACTGTAAAAATATATCTTACAGATATTAAATTACATGCAAACTGTTGAGAGGAGGATTAGGGCAACAGAAAGAAATTTGAGGGGAGGCATGAGCATAAAAGTGGGTTTTATTACCAAATAAAGATTTGTTATGCAAAATGCATTCCTTAGGCAGAAAAATGACCCAGGACTGATCCATCTCTTAATCCCCAGAACCTGTAAATATATTACCTTCAATGACAAAAGGGATTTTTGCAAATGTCAAGGATCTTTAAAATAGAATGTCAAAGATTACCCAGATGGGCTCAATACAATCAAGAGGGTCCTTGAAAGATGCAAAAGGGGCAGAAGAATCAGAAAAGAAACTTTGACAATGGGAGCAGAGGACTAGGGGCTTAATTGCTGGTGTTGAAAATGGAGGAAGGGCCAGGGATTGCAGGCACCCCTCCTTCAGGAGTTAGAAGAGGCCAGAAGTTAGGTTCTTCTCTAGAACCTCCAGAAAAAGTGCAGTCTTGCCAACACTTTTATTTTAGCCAAACACACACAAATTTCAGACTTCTGACCTCCAGAACTGTAAAATAATAAATATGTGTTGTTTGAAGCCACTCAGTTTATGGTAATGTCTTACAGTTGAAATAGGAAACTAATACAATGTGAAAACAAAAATGGTAAGGACGTGGATTCTTGATTTCTAATCTTGACAGGTAGCTTCTATTACATATTGATCCCAAAGAGGAACAGAGAGATGATAATCACTCTGTTAAATCACATTAAATAACTGAGGGTAGCCAAGATACTCGTGTGATTTTTACCTCTTTATTTTTTGCTACATGTAAGGTTTCATAGAGAAATAGGAATGTTGGCGTATTTATCAGATGCACTTGTGGACCAGGAGTCCAGCCATTCTGTGAAATACAAAGTTTGAAAGATTTCTGATCTGTTATATTAGAGCAACAGAATAAATTCCTTTTGGAGTATGAGAGACACTCAGGTAATTATAATTTTTAAAATAGACCTTTTCAGACAAGTTTTAGATTTATAGAATTACTGAAAAGATAGACCATTCCCATTCAGTTTCTCCAATTATAAACAGGTTATGTGGTGCATTAATGAATAATTAATGATATACCAACGCTGACACATTATTGATTAGTTGTTGTTTATTTCTATTTCCTTAGTTTTTACCTAATATCTTTTTCCTGTACCATGATCTCATGCAGGATACCACATTAAAATTATCATATCTTCTTAGGCTAATCGGTATGACAGTTTCTAAAACTTTCCTTGTTTTTCTGACCTTGATAGTTTTGACAAACACTAGCTCACTAGGTGATAAAGGTCAAAATCAACTGAGAAATAACATTGTTACTGTATTCCTTATCACAACATGATGAATACATTCTGCCTTTATGTTCTTCCTCCCCAATGACATACACTTAAATTAATTATCATGGAAACATAAGACAAATTCCAATAAGGGGGCATCCTACAAACTGATTGACCAGTAATCCTCAAAACTATCAAGGTCAGAAACTGCAAGGCAGCAGTGGGCATTCTTACCAGATAAGAGCTTACTTACTTAATGAGAATTTTATTTCTGGTCCATGAAATTTCAGGCTGAGGGTAGGATTCCACTGCACACATGAAAGTAGCCACTTCTTCAACTAAAGCATCCACTGTTTCAAGAGGAGTGGTGATGACAGGAGCTGAAAGGCAAACCAGATGTGACCAAATGAGAACACACTAGAATGTTGTTTATCAGTCCTTTCCTAAGCAGTCAGAGGCCACCACCTACATGAATGAGAAATATATCTCCCCACAGCAGAAATTTGCCAAAAGGAAAGAAGATTTTATGCAAATTTGGAATTTTGTTTCTACTTCCTAACATAGCATTTGAGAAGCAAAAGATAAGACTTTTGGGAGAGTAGGGCTTAGAATTTATTATATGTACATAGGGGCAGATCCAGATTTTTGTGAGGTCCAAAGTTGTGTGATTGGGGTGCCCTTCTTAAGGAAAAACATATGAAATTATGTATACACATTGCCTGTGTTCTCCCCAACAATGAAGTTGAAGGGAACGGTGACTGAAGGAAGTCAAAATGGAAAAAATTAGCGGTCATAACAAGTACTGTTTTAAAATTTTTCATAAAAATGTATGTTCTTGTCAACACATTGCTTGAGTTGGCTGAGGGTCTTACCCAATGAGAGACTATGAAACTTAAGCTTATCATATTTATGTAAATTCATATCTGCCCATAAGTAGATTAGAAAGAGACTAAATAATAAAAAGACAAGTAATACAAATAAAAATGGGCAAGGGGTCTGTAATTTGTCTAAAGAAGGTGTAAAATGGCCAACCTGAAAACTTGTTCAATGTTATTAGCCAATAAGGAAATGCATAACAAAACCACAGTTAGATACACTACTTCACCCCCACTGAAGTGGTTGTAGTTAAAAAAAGAAGCTGACCACAAATGTTAGATGTGGGGACTTAGAACTTTTGTGCATTGTTGGTGGTGAAGTAAAATGGACCAGCTATGGTGGAAATTAGTATGGTGGGTCCTCAAAAAAACAAACATAGAATTACAAATGATCCAGTAATTATACTTCTGGGTATATGCAAAGATTTGTACATTGTATATTTGAAGACTTGAAAACAGAGACTCAAATAGGCATTTGTACGCCCGTGTTCATAGCAGCATTATTCACAACAATCAGAAAGTAAAAGCGGCCCAAGTACCTGTCAACAGATTACTGGATAAACAAAATGTGGTATATTCATATAATGGAATTATTTGACAATAAGAAGAAAAGAACTACCAATACATGCTGCCATGTGGATAAACCTTGGAAACTAATATGCCAATTGAAAGGTGCAATGAAAATGTTATGAAATTGATGATAATAATGAACATACAGCTCTGTGGTTATAACTTGAAAGGGATAAGGTTCATGGGTATAGGAAATGCATCTCAATAAATCTCTGTGTGTATGTGTGTGTGTGGGTGCATCACAGAAAGAAAGATAAAGTTACTGAAATGATCTCTTCTCTCTTCCCAACCCCTGTGAACTCTGTGTCATCTGAATTAGAAGGGCAGGCGAGGAAAAAGAAGTTAAGAAGGGTAAGAAGAGTTGGTAATGTGGTGCACCCTTCTTCAGTTCACAGTTCTATGAATCTACTGGATAATGAAAGGGGAAAGTGCCAGCATCGATTTGGGTGAGTCTGAAATTTGACCCCATTGCATAATCTGATTTAAAAAATTACCATCATCATTGCTTTGTTGTCATTATTATTACTTATCAGAGATTTATTTACTGTTTCCATGTAGCAGGCACTGGGTTGCTTAGAAACACAAAGATGTGAAGCACATTTCTAATTTGTAATGATCCACAATATTGATGATATGGTTGAATAGAGTCATAAAACAGCTAGCACGTTGTTTGGCCATAAAAGATGCATCTACTTTCTGAACAAACCTTATTTTTTCAGTAAACTCAAAGGCAAATTCACTAACTGAACATGAGAGAGATGGTGGCTTTTTCATCCTCATTAGTTTACTCTTTTCTTAATTAGTTGACTCTTTTCTTAAGATCCATTTAAGCATCATCTCTTCCCATTTCCTTGGTTTACTGGAAAGAACCGTTTGTCCTTTTCATTAATCTTAGGTCATCCTATATATGTCATTCTTACACTTTTCATACAGTCACTAGTAAAATGATCTGTTTATGTCTGTCCCACCCTCAATTATAAAAATCTTGAGCTCTGGGGTCAGGGGCTATGCCTCATAACCCTTTCTATCCTGAGGGTTTGCACACTGATGTTTTGTTTAAATGAACCAAATTTGATTTTCACAAGCATTTACTAGAGGCATACATTTTTAAAAGATTGAAAGAGGGTAGCTGACACAAGAGAGAAGAATTTTTAAGTAAAGTGGTATCTTCCAGGTAAGCATCAAGGCCCCCATATTAAGAGGACCATTAAAATACTCAGACTGCAGTACATAGAAAGAAATTAAAAGCATTAAAGAACAGTTTTGAGATAACAAATATAGATTGACAGGCACATAAAGTATAGAATATAGAAGTTCCAGTAAAACAGAAGAGAGGGAATGTCGTAGGAAAAAAAATGTATGGAGGAATAAGTAGCCAATCATTTTTCAAAACTGAAATTAAAGGATGATGTTGATGCTGAAATATCCCACCTTGCATCAAGGCAGATAAACAGAAAGAGAAACATTGGCTTAAAACTATAGAAAATTAAAGATAAAATAAAATCTTAAACTCTCAATTACCTTTATAAGAATGTCAATTAGGCTGATCTGAGATTATTTAGCGACAACTGATCCAAAATTCAGTGGACTAATATCTTTTTCAAAAAGTCTAAGAATAAAATAACTGTTAGCCTAGAATTCTATAGCCAGTTTAGATAATCATTTTTTTTAAATTAAGACAAAATAAAGACATGGATAAAATAAAGTTACTAAAATATATGATCTTTGTAGGAAATGACTTGCACCCAAAAGAAAGGGGCAAGAAAAGCACCAATATTTAACGTGCTCTTGCTTTAGTATTAAAAACAGCAGGCAGTAGAATTGTATAAACAATTTTATTTTAATGCATTTTTATGGATTATATAGACAAAGTAGATGAAAATGTACCAACGTGTTAATAGTTCTGGAAGAATAGGTGGCTTTCTTTATTTTAAGCTTTTATGTATTTTGTGTTTTGCAAATCATTCTTAATTATGATGTATTATTAAAAAAATAAACCTGTGCCTCGCTGATGGTGCAGGGTTTGTCTCAGCGCTATCGAGCTATCACCAGCCACTGTGGCTTAAGTTCAATCTCTCTTCATGGAGCTGACCCACAAGCTGACCCATTGCTCCTCTCAGCAGTGTATTTCAGTAGAACCTCCTGTTCTGCTCCCCACTCTGTCCCTGTGAATCCTCTCACCAGCTGCACCTCTGGCCTACACCCCAGCTCTTGTATGCATACATAAATAAAATAAATTAATAAATATAAATTTGATTCATTAGTTTCCTTCTAATACATAGATCCAGAGGTGACAGAAGTAACATGCTTATAATATTATCTCCCCAAGGTGTCATCGACTCTGTTGCAACCAGTTAAGATCAAAGGAATAAATTGTTTGAATGTCTTGACGAACTTAGGTATAGAGAAATATGTGAACACCCTCCCATAATGTTCAGTGGTTTGACAGCCTCATGTGTGGTTTAACACTGTTTTCAATTATCTTAGCATCTAAAATTGATTAAGAATCTGCTGTGTGCTTTGCATTAGCTCCTTTAAATTTCCCAATAAAAAGGCTATGGTCAACTAATCTTTGACAAAGGAGCAAAGACTATGCATTGGAGCAAAGAAAGTTTGTTCAATAAATGGTGCTGGGAAAACTGGGTCGCTACATGCAAAAGAATGAAGCTTGACCACTACCTCACACCATACACAAAAATCAACTCAAAATGGATTAAAGAACTAGACATAAGACCTGAAACCATAAAATACATAGAAGGAAATATAGGCGAAACACTACGGGATTTGCACATCAAAGACATCTTTACAGACACATCACCCAAAGCAGTGATAGTGAAGACAAAGATAAACAGCTGGGACTACATCAAATTAAAGAGCTTCTGCACAGCAAAGAGACAATAACAAAAACAAAGAGAAACCCCACCAACTGGGAGAACATTTTTGCACCCAACACTAATGATAAAGGACTGATCACAAAAATCTGCAAAGAGCTGATGAGACTCAACAACAACAAAGAAAATAATCCAGTCAAAAAATGGGCAGAAGAGCTAAAAAAAAACTTCTCTGAAGAGGAAATGCAAATGGCCAACAGACATATGAAAAAATGTTCAACATCAGTTGTAATCAGGGAAATGCAAATCAAAACTACCATGAGATACCATCTCACACCAGTGAGAATGGCACATATTAAAAAAACTAGCAACAACAAATGTTGGTGAGGGTGTGGAGAAAAAGGAACTCTTCTGCACTGTTGGTGGGAGTGCAAACTGGTCCAACCACTATGGAGAGCTGTGTGGAGATTTCTGGACCTACTAAACATAGAGCTTCCATATGATCCAGCAATTCCACTCCTAGGTATTTACCCAAAGGACACAGAAACATCAATTCCAAAGAGCACCTGCACCCCTATGTTTATAGCAGCACTGTTTACAATAGCTAAGCTTTGGAAACAGCCCAAATGCCCAAAAATAGATGACTGGATCAAGAAGATGTGGTACATATATACCATGAAATATTACTCAGCACTCAAAAAAGATAAACACATGCAATTTGCAGCAACATGGATGGCGCTGGAAGGGATCATGCTCAGCGAAATAAGCCAAAAAGAAAAAGAAAAATACCGGATGGTCTCACTCATAGCAGGAATCTAGAAAACTTAAATAAGGGACCAGGAAAATGAATATAAGAAAGTGAAAATCAAAATCAACAAAAAACTATGAACCAGAGACACTTTTTGGGGGGTGGGGGGCGGGAGGGGAAGGATTGGGGTGAGAATGGGGCGTTTGCAGTTGTATGGGGGAATATAAAAATAAAATTTATTATTTAAAAAAAAATAAATTTCCCAATAAAGCATGAAGGCACATTCTGTCGTTTTCATTGGCAGATGAACAGTGGAGGCTAAAAATGGTAAATAAGCTTGTCAAAGCATAACAAAAATAGGAAGTAGTAGAGCTGAACTTTACAAGCCCATAAGTTGATTTAAAATTCCTTTTAACGCTGAGCTACACCATGTCTTCAGCATAGTATTGATTCAACTAAAAATGGGAGAAAATATTTACATCAACATCAATTTTTCTAGGCAGAATATAGTTTATTCAGGACAATTTGCCCATAATCCAAAATTATCCAAACTAATTTACTTTCAAATTTTTACTGACACAGTCACATAGTTGTATTTGGTGACATTTGTTGACTCAGCAGACTGCCTCTTGTTTACTTTCATTCTACTATCCGGCTTTCATCTCAGCCAGAGCCTGTTTGAAACTAGGGCACTATTTCTTCCCTCAATCCAAGGATCACATGAATAACAAATACATGAAAATGAATGCAACATTTCTCTGAACATCAAGAGTAGCTTAACTTGAATACTAGCTGCTTGATGAAAAGGACATGATGTTTCTTTGTATTCTATGGGCTCTAATTCAGGGCCATTGACTACCACCTTCTTATCAAATATTTGATGATTCGTCTGCGCAAAGGATTGAGTCAACAATGTAGTCAGGTGTATTTTCTCCTTTCTGTTTTGATAAAATTAGAGATCAGACTTGAAATATTATTCATGTTTCTCTAACATCATGAATACAGTACTGTTTTTTCAGCAAGAGACAATACTTCAGTGTTGGAAATTTTTCAAATCTCCGCAAAGAAAGAAGATATTCTGTCTTGCTTATCACTTGGCATATCTTAGAAACTGGCAGATTTAAGTATAAATTGGTGATATAAATTGGTGATAGATAGATTTAAGATAGATAGATAGATAGATTTAAGTATAAATTGGTGATATAATAAAATAAGTCATTTTTTATGGCGTTTTTGTCTTCTAACTTGTATGGTTGATTGGTAATCTGCATAATCATTTACTAATTCTGTATCATTAATTCTTTGTCATAGAACACATTCTTGGTCCTGGAATTCAGGAACGGCACTGGGTTCAGGTAAGTAGGAATTCTGGCTCAGCATGTTCAAATTTCTAGAATTGACTGTCCTGGGACATTTCTTTAGGTTTTGATATGTTTTTTATGACAGATCTAAAATGTGCATGTTACCCAGGAGTGATCGTTACACCAATGATTGACAACCCTTAACGTCATAAATAACATTATATGTTGAGCATGGGAAAACACTTCTTTATTTTATGAGGACACCAAGGCTCACAGTAACTTAGTGCTTGACCTCAGGACACACAGGACATTGGAGAGTAGGAAAAGGAACTTGATATTAACATTCTCTTCCAGACCTTAAATGTCCTTGCTTCACTTTCTGTATTATTCAATCCAGCCTGCATGGTATGTTCCCATATAATCTTAACTCCTTACTCTGCTCCTTTACCTGAACTGACCCTAGAATGTCCCAGTTCTGAATTATTCAAATATATGTCCTTGCTCCTATGTGCATGTTAGTACTTTGTGGGATAAAGCAGAACAACCATACAGACCAGGACCACCAGAAAGGTGTAGCCCCTAGCTCCAGCCGGGTCCTCAGCTGGCGGGGTAACCCTTGGGCATTCTTTAGTCCATGCCTCTTGATCTTCCTGATTAGGACCACTTGGCCCTCTACTCACTCCTCACTTGTTACTTCCCTAGTGACCTCAAGGCCTGTTCCACTCAAGGCCGGTTGCTCACTTCACTTTTAAAAATATGATTGAAATCTCGACATTTCTGGTCTTTTTTCTGTTCTCTAAGGTCAACGATATTTAAAGCAACTATGTTTTTCCAAACAAACAATGAGTTACTCTTTCAATGTATGTCAATTTAAAACTTTCACCCAGGACTTGGTGTCCTGGATTTCAATAACAGCTGTGCCTGCTCTGAGTTAGTCATGTGAATCCTATGTCTGTAGACATACAATGCAGAAGAGGAGGTTACTCAAATATATCTAATGATACATTATTTGGAGTCAAAAGCGTCTAGATGTGATAATAAATGGAATCATTTCAAATGTGGGATTTGGACAGTTCATGCCTATTAAGCAAACAGTACTGCTCACAGGAACTCGTCTACCTTCAAGAACCTAAATCCCACCATACACTTAATAGTCCCCAATAAATTATTAAACAGTTAGATTATGTGGTTATTGGATTATGTGAGTTTTTGGTGAAACCTGGCTACTTTCATTCTTAAGTGCTTATAAAATTCTCCTTCTTGTGGATTGTGACATTGAGCTTGTCATTGAAAATATCCCTGATCAAAACCATTCAGAGAGAGTTTTCTCCTTGTCTTTGAACATTAGCAGTCTCATTAAACTAAAACTAAAGCAACAAACTGTTAATTCTACAAAATTATTAATTTTGTAGAGGAAGTGGTACTGACAAATAAGAATATGGAATGCTTTTGCACTATTTTAAATCTGTGAGTCTATTTTGCAGTACATTACTGTGCAAATTCCTTGATTTGTTCATGATAAAAGACTTGGGAAAAAGTTAGAACATCTTAAAAAAAATATTTTTGCCTTCTGCCCAGAGATAACAACTATGGGAAATTTTAACATTACTTTTAATAGTATTAAAATAATAGCGTATTATTGTGGGATTTTGTACCAATATATCCTATGCACTTCAATATTTAAAATTAAAAGGATTGTGTTTTTATGAGAAAGTTTATTTCAGAACTCATGTATAGTAAATGAATGTTTGTTTTGCTGCCTTGGAGTTTTTGGCTAAGGTTGATGTTAAACAATACAATTTAGATTTTATAATACAATAGGCTAGGCAAAAATGCTGCTTTAGTTTTTTTTGATTTTACAATCTAACCATAGCAGTAAATAAATTATAAACAAAACTGATTAACAAAATTATTATTTAGAAATCAGGATATTTACTTTGTTACCTATATGCCATCATATTTTAAAGTTTTCAAAATAGGGATAGTGTGCATTTGAATTAGGGGCTTTAGCTATAAAGTTTGGAGAAATGAATACCATTTTATATAATCATGTAAGTTAGGAGTTATTCCTCCGGGGAGGTTGTTTTGTGTGTGAATGCGTGTACCAAGTTCCAATTTGTCCTACTCCTTCTAAGACTGAATATTAGTAAATTTTTAGCATTAAACCATCTTATTTTTATGTAACTTCATTATTTAGAATGGCACACACACACATACAACACGACTTAGAACAATCCATAAATCCTACACCCAGGTGCTGCCTTACCGGACATCCGCTGTATGATCAGGAAGCCAATGTTAAGTCTTTCTGACTATTATTAGATGTTTGAAAAGATCCAGATTCTCTTTTATCTGGAGATACCAGTGTTAGTAGGCAATTAAACATTGAACTATATTTGTAGGTGCCATTCTGCTCTTGTGAAATAGGAAAAGAAAGCAAGAAGACAAACACAAATCTGTGAAGCCAGACTGTCTGAGGAGGAAGCCATGTCTTACTAGCATATGAATTGTTGACCTGTGGCTCCAGAAAGTTTGGGGACCACAAAATCTAAGTTATGTTCCCAGTCCCCATGCAGATGATACCTTCACTTACCTACACAATACACAGGTCTTTGGTAGGTAATATAAAGGGAAACTTGAGTGTGTTATAAAACACAGACCTTTTTCTACTTTACTACAATACATTTAATTTGAAAACTCTTTAATTGATACCATTCATTCTGCTTTCTCATGTCCTTTAAAAAAGATTTCAGTGAAGCCTTGGTCAAATCAGCCTTCCTGATTTGAAATGCTAGTCTCAGTTTCATAATACGTTGGCCAGAAACCATGTCACTGTGGACATTCTTGCTACTGCAACAGGTGTTTGTCGGTTTCTTAAGTTGCTTTCCTTTTCCCTGAGGTGGTGTTATTTCCGGTACATTCCAAAGACTCTGAAAAAAAACTTTTGCAATCTCTTGCCAAGCCAAATCATGACTCCAGCCTCAAAGTTATCGAGCCCGTTGTCTTTAAGCTGCTAGGACATAGGCGAATTGTGTGTATCTTTCTCTAATTCTCAATTTTTAAGAACTAAGATATTTAGTAAGAGTTCTTCAAAACAAAATCTGAAAGTAGAAATTATTTTTGTTCAGAAGAAAACACTCTGGGAGAGGCTTGATTATGTTCCTAGTTAACCTGACATGAAATGGTTTTCATCATCCATTTAGACCACCCTGCACTCTGACATACACATAAAACAGACCTTGATAACTTGCAGTCTACCTGCTTATTTTTCCTCTAGAACTGAGGGCTCTGCATGCACTGCATGGCTAGACTTCCAATTGCAGAACTTATGGGAAGGGGATGTCAGTAGAAAGGAGATCATTGATCAATTGTGCATTTATACAGTTTTCACCCTCTCCGCGGATTCCACTCCTACTTCCCCACATAAAACCCAAGGCTGCCATAGATCAATCCACTGTGATCAGAGCACACACAAGCACTTCAGACTGTGACAAAGCAGCAAGAAGACAAGATTGCTCAGACCAACCTTTTGGAAGTTTCTCAGTCCCGCTGAAGGCAACCAGAGTAAGAATATGTACCAGTGGAATGTTGACGAGCTCTCTCATGATTAATCCAGACTCAGGCAGGAGAAAGTTCTTTCTGGACAATGCAAGGAAAATGCCCCCACAGTTTACATTTTAAAGCATAGTTTGTTCCAAAAGGGTCGTCTGCTAATGACTGTTTGTGTCAGCAGCTCCACCGGCTCTAAGTATAATCAGGAATTCTCAGACTTGGCGGCAGTGATGGACACCAGCAGCTGGTGAGTGTCCACTTAGGCTGGTAATGCAAGCGTAGGGCTGGAGGAACAAGGGAAAGAAAATCCCTTTAGAATCCCTTTTAAGACAGTGGCAGAAGGACAATACCAGATGCCTTTTGCAACCGTCACTGTTTGCTCTGTGTGTAGGTTTCCAGGTCTTTGATTCAGTTCACTACCTCTCCTGTGCTCAAACCAGAAACCTGGGAACCTGGGTGTCTCTAACTGTGACTCCTCCTCATCTCTCACTCCATCCCCCACATCCAACCCATTGCCAATTCCTACGGATTGTGCCAGTGTATAGTCCTTGATTTCTCCCCTTCCTTTGATTCTATCATGTTATCCCAGCCCCCTTTTTATTTTTATTTTATTTTTTTAAGATTTATTTATTTTTATACAAGAGCTGGGGTACAGGCCAGAGGTGCGGGAGGGTGAGAGGATTCACCAGAGACAGAGCCGGGAACAGAACAGGCAGACTGACGAAATACGCTGCTGTGGGGAGCAGCGGGCAAGACAGGAAAGGTCTGCCGCACCATGTGGGATTCTCGCTGGCCCAGCCGGGATTGAACCCACACTGCAGAGGCTGCAGACAGCTTCACAGCACTGCACTCAACCCACTGCACCACCAGGGAGGGCCCCAGCCTCCTTTTTAAACATTCGTCACTGAATGACAGTGAGAGTCTGTGTCTGTTCTTTCCACCTTGTTCTCATCATCCTCGGATCTCTTTTCATATAGCTTGTCCTGCTCAAAGCCTTCAGGAAGTTGTCATCACAGAAAAACTTACTCCAGCCTTCCTAAAATGACATACTGATAGTTCCTTGTTTCCATGAATTACTCATACTATTCCACCCTCTTGGATGCTGTTCCCCTCCTTCCCACCAGTTAACACCTATCTCAGTTTAATTATCATCACCTCCTAGGAGCCATCCCAGACCAAAAATTCCATACCTTCCCAAAGATGCATCAGATCTGCCTCCTCAGCTTCCATAATAAATTGCACGCACCTCCATCATTGCACTTACCTCATTGTTTTAAGATTATTTTCTCCCTGTGATTGTGGCTCTTCATTCTTTGGCTTCATGAATTCATTTATAGGAATTCAGCTATTAATTTGGTTGTAATTTTTCATATCAAAAATTGAAAATGGAAATAGTCAACAATGTAGGTAGAGTAAGTATATTACATCTAGATAATGGAACATTTAAAATATTTCAAGTCATGATGCAGAAAAATATTTAATAGCATGGAAGATAGATCACAACAAGGGGTTACTTGAAAAATCAGGTTAATTATTTGCAGATAAAACTGAAGATTGTGTGATTTGAATGTGTGTCTTTCTTGAAATAGTACTAAAGGAAATATTCTCTCCCTAATTCAAATCCACAAAGACAAAAAGAATAGTAGAGGACACAGTAGCAATTTTGGGTTGAAAGCTTACAAGAACGTGGCTGAATAGGAAAAGACTCAGCAGAATAGATCATGCTAAACCCTGGGCTGCTTTTGGAGAAAGCCGGGGGAAACCTGCTGCTACCATATCAATAGAACTTTCAGAGAGCCCAGAGACTGGAAGTAACAGGTACTTCTGGAAGTGGGGGTAGGGACAGGGCTAAAAATATTATAGGAGTGTTTGATAGTCTGTTTTAAAGTCTCAGAGGCAAAAATGGTTAATTCATCTTTTTTTCTGCTTACCTGCATTTTCCTAAACAGCATGCTTGTCTTGTTATTTCTTGATTTTTTTTTCCAGCTCTTGGCATTAGCTATTACTTCCTACTGTGAAGACAAGAATTTACCTTTTTCCCCTCTCCCTTACCTTCTACACATAAACACACTTCCTGAAGATTGTGTGATTTGAATGTGTGTCTTTCTTGAAATAGTACTAAAGGAAATACTCTTTCCCTAATTCAAATCCACAAAGACAAAAAGAATAGTAGAGGACACAGTACATTGACTTCATTTGGTAGTTTAAAATGTTTCATTGTTAAAAATCAAGAAAGCAATCTAGATAAAGGGAGTTACAAAAAAAGGGAAATACTTTAAAAAGAGACCCCATTTAG
This sequence comes from Talpa europaea, assembly GCF_964194135.1. NCBI lineage: Eukaryota > Metazoa > Chordata > Mammalia > Eulipotyphla > Talpidae > Talpa > Talpa europaea. The sequence goes on along the minus strand of NC_140074.1, from coordinate 61,871,274 downwards.
GAGCAAGAAATGAAGGAGAGCTTTAAAAATATGTTTATATATCACTTTGTTTTTTTTTTTTACATTTTGTCATTTTTTATTTATTTATTTTTTATTTTTTTTTAAATAATAAATTTTATTTTTATATTCCCCCATACAACTGCACATGCCCTATTCTGACCCCAATCCCTCCCCTCCCGGCCCCCACCCCCCAAAAAGTGTCTCTGGTTTCATAGTTTTTTGTTGATTTTGATTTTCACTTTCTTATAGTTATTCATTTTCCTGATCCCTTATTTAAGTTTTCTAGATTCCTGCTATGAGTGAGACCATCCGGTATTTTTCTTTTTTTTTTTTTTTGGCTTATTTCGCTGAGCATGATCCCTTCCAGCGCCATCCATGTTGCTGCAAATTGCATGTGTTTATCTTTTTTGAATGCTGAGTAATATTCCATGGTATATCCATGGTATATATGTACCACATCTTCTTGATCCAGTCATCTATTTTTGGGCATTTGGGCTGTTTCCAAAGCTTAGCTATTGTAAATAGTGCTGCTATAAACATAGGGGTGCAGGTGTTCTTTGGAATTGATGTTTCTGTGTCCTTTGGGTAAATACCTAGGAGTGGAATTGCTGGATCATATGGAAGCTCTATGTTTAGTAGGTCCAGAAATCTCCACACAGCTCTCCATAGTGGTTGGACCAGTTTGCATTCCCACCAACAGTGCAGGAGAGTTCCTTCTTCTCCACAACCTCGCCAACATTTGTTGTTGCTAGTTTTTTTAATATGTGCCATTCTCACTGGTGTAAGATGGTATCTCATGGTAGTTTTGATTTGCATTTCCCTGATTACAACTGATGTTGAACATTTTTTCATATGTCTGTTGGCCATTTGCATTTCCTCTTAAGAGAAGTTTCTTTGTAGCTCTTCTGCCCATTTTTTGACTGGGTTACTTTCTTTGTTGTTGTTGAGTCTCATCAGCTCTTTGCAGATTTTTGTGATCAGTCCTTTATCATTAGTGTTGTGTGCAAAAATTTTCTCCCAGTTGGTGGGGTTTTTCTTTGTTTTTGTTATTGTCTCTTTTGCTGTGCAGAAGCTCTTTAATTTGATGTAGTCCCAGCTGTTTATCTTTGCCTTCACTATCACTGCTTTGGGTGATGTGTCTGTAAAGATGTCTTTGATATGCAAATCACATAGTGTTTCACCTATATTTCCTTCTATGTATTTTATGGTTTCAGGTCTTATGTCTAGTTCTTTAATCCATTTTGAGTTGATTTTTGTGTATGGTGTGAGGTAGTGGTCAAGCTTCAATCTTTTGCATGTAGCGACCCAGTTTTCCCAGCACCATTTATTGAACAAACTTTCTTTGCTCCAATGCATAGTCTTTGCTCCTTTGTCAAAGATTAGTTGACCATAAATCTGTGGGTTTATTTCTGGATTTTTCTATTCGATTCTATTGGTCTGTATGTCTGTTCTTGTTCCAATACCATGCAGTTTTGATGATTATGGCTTTGTAGTATAGTTTGAAGTCTGGGAGTGTGATGCCTCCATTTCCTTCTTTTTTTTTTCAGTAGAGCTTTGGCTATTCGGGGTTTTTGGTGATTCCATATGAATTTCATCAATAATTGTTCTATTTCTTTGAAGAATGACATTGAAATTTTGATTGGAATAGCATTGAATCTGTATATTGCTTTTGGAAGGATGGCCATTTTAATAATGTTTATTCTTCCAATCCATGAGCAGGGGTTGTCTTTCCATTTCTTTGTGTCTTCTTCTATTTCTTTTAACAGTGTTTTATAATTTTCTTTGTATAGGTCCTTTACCTCCTTTGTTAGATTTATTCCCAAATATTTGATTTTTTTTTGTTTCGATAATAAAAGGGATGGTTTTTTTTATTTCTTCTTCAGATTTATTGTTTGTGTATAGGAAGGCTACTGACTTTTGCGTGTTGATTTTGTATCCTGCCACTTTACTGAATTGATTGATAAGTTGAATTAGTTTTTCTGTGGAGTTTTTGGGGTTCTCTATGTATATTATCATATCATCTGTAAATAGTGATAGTTTGACTTCTTCTTTTCCTATTTGGATTCCTTGTATGTCTTTCTCTTGTCTTATTGCTCTGGCTAGGACTTCCAGTATTATATTGAAAAGCAGTGGAGAGAGTGGACATCCTTGTCTTGTTCCAGATCTTAATGGAATTGCTTTCAGCTTTTCACCATTGAGGATGATACTGGCTGTTGGCTTGTCATAGATGGCCTTTATGATGTTGAGGTATGTTCCTTGTATCCCAAGAACTTCAAGGGCTTTTATCATGAATGGGTGTTGCACTTTGTCGAAAGCTTTCTCAGCATCTATTGATATTATCATATGGTTTTTATATTTCTTTTTGTTGATGTGTTGGATAACGTTGAATGATTTTTGGATGTTAAACCATTCTTATGTCCCTGGAATGAATCCTACTGGGTCGTGGTGAATTATCTTATGGATACATTGTTGGATTCTGATAGCTAAAATTTTATTGAGGATTTTTCCATCAGTGTTCATTAGGGAGATTGGCCTGTAGTTTTCCTTTTTTGTGTTGTCCTTGTTCGGTTTTGGTATTAGTGTAATGTTGGCTTCATAGAACGTGTTTGGTATTATCCCTTCCTTCTCAATTTTTTGGAAGAGTTTGTGAAGGATAGGCACTAATTCGTCTCTGAATCTTTGGTAGAATTCATTTGTAAATCCATCAGGTCCTGGGCTTTTGTTTTTGGGAAGGTTTTTGATTACCTTTTCAATTTCGCTGCTTGTAATTGGTCTGTTTAGGTGTTCAATTTCTTCTTTATCTAGCTTTGGGTGATTGTAGAGTTGTAGGAATTTGTCCATCTCCTCTAGATTGTTGAACTTGTTTCCATATAACTTCATAGTAGTTACTGATTATTCTTTTGATTTCTGCTGTGTCCGTTGTGATTTCTCCTCTTTCATTTATGATCCTGTTTATTTGTGCTTTCTCCCTTTTTTCCTTTGTGAGCCTGGCTAGGGGTTTGTCTATTTTATTGATTTTTTCAAAGAACCAGCTCTTGGTTTCATTGATCTTTTGGATTGTTTTTTAAGTTTCAATTTCATTTATTTCTGCTTTGGTTTTTATTATTTCTTTTCTTCTACTGGTTTTGGGGTTTTTTTGTTGTTCTTTTTCTAGATCTCTGAGCTTCGAGATTAGGTTGTTTGTTTGAGTTTTTTCTTGTTTTTTGATGTGAGCTTCTATTGCTATATATTTTCCTCTTATTACTGCTTTTGCTGCATCCCATACATTTAGGATATTAGTGTTCTCCTTGTCATTCAATTCAAAGAATTTTTAAATTTCTTCTTTGATCTCCTCATTAGTCCAGTGGTCTTCCAGTAGTGTGGTTTTTAATCTCCATGAGGTAGGATAGTTCCTTGCCTTCTTTTTATGGTTATTTCTTGTTTGATGCCTTCATGGTCAGAAAAGATGGTTGGTATGATTTCAATCTTGGTGTATCTGTTGATGTTTGTCTTGTGCCCCAGTATGTGACTGATCCTGGAGAATGATCCATGTGCGCTTGAGAAAAATGTGTACTCCGTTTTTTTTGGGTTTAGTGTTCTATAGATGTCTGTTAAGCCCAAATGCTCTAGGTCCTTATTTAGAGCTTTAGTTTCTTTACTTTTTTTTGTCTTGTTGATCTATCCATTGTTGATAGTGGTGTGTTGAAGTCTCCCACTACGTATGTGTTTTCTCTGATGTCTGTTTTCAGAGAGGACAACAGTTGTCTGATATATTTTGGTTCTCCTTCGTTTGGTGAGTATATGTTAATGAGTGTTATTTCTTCTTGAAGTATTGTCCCCTTGATCATAATGTAGTGACCATTGGGGTCTCTTTTTATTTTTTTGAGTTTGAAGTCTGTTTTATCTGATATAAGTATAGCTGTTCCTGCTTTCTTTTTTGGTCCATTTGCTTGTAGGATTGTTTTCCATCCTTTAACTTTGAGCCTATTTTTATCTTTTGTAGCTAAATGTGTTTCCTGGAGACAGCAAAAGGTTGGGTTTTGTTTCTTAATGCAGGCTGCAACTCTGTGTCTTTTTATTGAAGAGTTTAGTCCATTTACATTTTGAGTTAATATTGGTATGTTAGCATCTGTATTTGCCATTGTGTTTGTCTTTCCTTTGATTTTATTTGTTTATTCTTTTAATAACTTTTTTTTTTGGTCTTCTTTCGTTGTTATTCGTCCCTCTGAAGTTCTGGCTTTCGGATTCCTTGTAGTATTTTTTGGAGTGGGGGTTTAATTGTAATGAAATTCCGGAGTTTCTCTTTGTCTGGAAAGGTCCATATTCTTTCTTCATAGAGGAAGGAGAGCTTTGCGGGATAGAGTATTCTTGGTTGGCATCTGTTTTCTTGGAGTCTGTTGACTATGTCCCTCCACTCTCTCCTTGCCCGTAGTGTTTCTTCAGAGAAGTCTGATGTCAGCCTGATTGGCTTTCCTTTGAATGTTATCTGTTTCTTCCCTCTTGTCAGCTTCATTATTTTTTCTTTGTCCTGGATTCTTGGGAGCTTTACTATTATGTGTTTGCTGTGTTTTTCCTTTCATCGTGGAAGTTTGGTGTTCTTCTTGCTTCTTGTATATCAATTTTCAGCTCCTTCTTCGCATTTGGGAAGTTCTCTTCAATTATCTCCTGGTATATTTTCTCTGTTCCTACATCTCTCTCCTCTTCTTCTGGAATTCCTATAACTCTTATATTTCCTTTCCTCATGGAGTCAGATAGTTCCCTAAGTCTTTCTTCGTTCTTTTTCCTTCGTACTTCTCTTTCCTTTTCTGTTTTGGTTCTTTTTATTTCTGTGTCTTCAAGAGTATTTATTCGTTCTTCCATTTCATCTATTCTGCTTTCATTGCTTTTCCCAGAGTTCTTTAGTTCCTCCATTAATTCTTTGATCTCTTGCATTTCTTTTACTTCCCTCTTTAGGGACTCAATTTCATTCTTCTGACCATTGTTTTCCCTCTTTAGGGACTCAATTTCCTTCTTCTGATCATTGTTTTCCTTTATGACTTCTGTCAGTTTTTTAATCAGGGCAATTTTAAATTCTCTCTCTGGAAGGCTCAGAAGTTCTTCCAAGTTACTGTCGTTGCAGTCTGGAGGGTGGTTTTCTTTTTGTGGTGTGCTTCTTTCCTGAGTCGTTGTTATGTTGTGTGTGGTTCTTCTACTCCCTACTGTCTGTTTTCTAATTTGTCGTATGCATTGGGACACTGTGTTGCTTGGACTGGCCGTCATCTTGGGTGAACTTCTCCGCTCCCCTCTGGCTCCTCCAGGAACCATCTCTGGCTTCTGGGGGAGCTTTCTGCTGGTTTTAGGCAGTCTTTACTGAAGAAATGTCCCTGTTCTAAACTGGCGAAGCGGGACGCAGTCCCTGCGCATCCGGTCTCAGGCACACTTTTCTGCGTGCGTGGTTTGCCCCGGACGTGGGTGCCTGCTCCCTCTGTGGGCTCAGACTGCTGGTTGGAAGGGGCCTGGCGTGGGCTAACTTCCCAGCTGGCCACTGGGTCCTCCAGAAGCCTTCTGCCCTTTTCAAGAAGTCTTAAGAAATTTCCCTATTCTATGGGGTGGTAGTGACTTTTTTTCTGGTCGCTAGGTGGCGCCAGAGATCTCTCCTATTGTCCTTGGGGGGCTGTTTTTCAACTCCCCCCACCCCCGTGGGACAGGGAACAGAGAGCGAGAATGGTAGGGTAAACCTCAACGGCTTTGGGGTGCTGTGTCTGCCTTGTGCCCCACCATCGTGGAGAACCCACGCCCAGAATTTCGTGCCCCGGGTCTCAGTTCAAAGCCCTCAGGTCCAGGACACGGGCTGTATCCCAGCTCAGTGGCGCGGGAATGGCGCCTTTTGCACCCAGCTCCCGTGCCTGGGCGCCTGGTTCTTGCTTACTCAGTGAGGGACTTTCACCCCCGTGAGGGCCTCCGCGCATCTCCCCGCAAGCCTAGGTCGCAGGCGCGGGGACCTGGGCAGCCGCGATCCCGGTCCGCGTTTGCTTTTCAAGCTCGCCAAGCGCATTGCTTTTCCGCGCAAGCTTACCTGCCGGCCTGGGGCTGTGTGCGGGTCTCCTCCAGAGTCTCTTTGTTCTCTAATGCTGCCCGTAGCCATTCGCTCACCGCTGCGGCGAATCCTGCAGGGTTCTCCACAGCTCCTGTTCACGGGGTGTGGTGGTTGCAATAGTTCCTTTCCACTCACAGTCCCGCTTGCTGCGTAGTTTGTTCTTGTTGGTCGTTTTAGTTTGTTGTTTTCCTCCTCTCTGCCCTATTTATATATCACTTTGATATGTAAAAAGTGAACTTAAGAATAAATTGGCATGCATACAAATTCATATATTATTATGATGTTTCAGGGAAATAGTATATTGCATATGTCACTATGCTAAACCCTGAGCTGTCATTGGAGAAACTTACATAGAAAAATAGTTTTAGAAAAAACTAAAGTAAGTAACATGTTTATTGTGGTTAGATTGATAGGTTTACAAATATAAATTAACACTTATTTTATAAATATATTTATTTTCTAAGTAAGTAACTGCTGCCTTGGGTAATAAAATATTCAGTGTCCAGAGCAAGAGCAAAATTAATTTTTCACTACATACCATTTGATATTATTTCCTTTTTTTTCTTTTTTACTTATTAAAGTCCATGCATTTTTAATACCTGGGGTATAGATTATGTTTTTATGAATTTTGCAAAAACTTTCTATGTTAAATCCCTTTCCTACCTGTGTAAGTGATTGGTTCAGAGATGGATTTATGACTCAAACTGGCCAATCCAAGATCTCCCTGATCTTTTATTGGACCTAATGGAAAATAAGTTCTTCCCTCTTAGATTACTACCTGTTAGGACCAGATAAACTAGGGTTGTTGGTGTCCTTCACCTATTGTTAACAAAAATAATGTGCAAGACCAAATTTACTAATCAAACTTCCTTGCTTTTAAAATTAATAAAGTTGGGGTAGGGATATGTTTGGCTGGTATGAGTCTGGTTCCTTAAATTGAAATCAAAATTATTCTAATGTAATTTAACTAGAAGCAATATAGATTTCTCCTCTGAGAATATTCTGTAAATGTTGTGTATTTCATGGGAAGTTTATGACATTTAGATATCAGTAAGATTAGCATCCTGCATTTGGACATTAACAGGATGAACATTATGGATACCTGCCATTTCCATAAGAAGCACTAAGTCAGTGAAGTTCCTGGAAATTTTGATATCACTGTAAGTTTTTGAGCTGAAGTTCAACTCAGGATCAGTAATAACCCTCCATGAAGGGAAGCCCAAAGTGAGCCATGCAAGTGGCTTCTTCACTCAAATGCCAAGAAGGAGGAATAGTGAGTGAGTCTTGTCTATCATCGTCTCCCTTTTCCCTAAAATATAGAACAAGACTTGATGGTGGCCATTGTTTTTAATTTTAAGTAGACCAGTGACCCTGGGAAATTATCCATTATTTCAAATTCCACCACAACCTGAGCCTGAAGGTGACAACGGAACTGGGCAAAGCTAAGGAGAACTGAACTCTGTTGAGGGAAAAATCATACCAGAAGTTGAGGGAGAGTGTTGGTTCAAAAATAATCATTGGCCAAGAGAAACCCATGGAGAGTGCCGTGTAGACATGATGAGAACTGCAGTAGGTCCTACATGTGCCACAGGAGGCTGCTGGCCTGTCCTGTTCCTTGCAGCAGAAACCCAATGGCTTTCCATCCCATAATACAAAGGAATCTATTCCTTACAATAGCAGGTGGATTCAGATGCAGCAAGTGGGGACTGGGTGCCAGCCAGTTATTTGGGTTCTTTCTGAGGCTATCGGGACTGATGGCTTCTCCGCTTTAATAAAATACACTCTGCCAGCAATTAAGCTTGCCTTCCCACCTTTGGTATCTGTGCTGCTTTCTCTCAGAAGTTGGCCAGGATGCTGAGACGTAGGCTCACCACTCTGAGCCGCATCTTGAACTAGGCATAGGGGTTTGGCTGCACAGTAGCTTTTGAGACCAGACTCATTCCTGCTGGAGTCAGCATGTTGCCAGGTTAGTGCTGCTGGCTGGCACCACCTCTCACACATCTGGCCGGCACCACCTCTCACACAAAGGGCCCCTTCCTGTTATCACAAAGGGCAGTGACCTAATGCTCTTTCTCACTGGTCAGCAGACAGTGGGTCAAACATGTCACAAGGATTGCCCTTTCCAAAAAACTCCTGTGGAGTCCAAAAATTGGAGGAGCTATTTTTTCAAAAATAGAATGGCATTCCCCATTAAATTTTAGCATAGCAATTAGAAGCACATCAATATTTTGGGGCCTACACTTTATAAAATTGGGAGGGACTCTTAAAAGAAATTTGTTGTTCAAGGAGTGAATGCATTGCTGGATATTCAAAAACATGCAATAGAGTTTAATGTCCAGTGAAGGAGTGAATATTAAAAAAAATCACATGAAAAATTAAGTTATACTCTCAAGAGATACATTGTACTCTAAAAATATATTAAAGAATTATTCAACCTGGTCTGAAGGCTCAAGAAATGCTTCCCTGAGTAAGTGTGATTGAGGCTGAGGCCTGCAGGATAAGTAAGAGTCAGGCAGCCAAATTTGGGAGGTCTGGGAGTGGATCGTACCAGGTAATGGGAAAAGAATGTGGAAATGACTCAGGACATGAAGTAATAGGGCCATGTGATGGAAATGAAAGGTCACTGTGTTTGCAGTACAGAAAGTAAGGGTAAAAGCCACAGAGGCAGGGAGGGGAGGCCATTCAGGATCTTGTATGGCTCAGTGGGAACTTCATCCTAAGAGCAGTGAAAAGCCATGAGAATGTAGAGCTATAAATAGTGCTATACAATTAGAGCTATAAAATAGTGAATCAATTATGCTTAGGGAAGAAGGTGGAAGGAGAGCAAGCCATGTGGCTGAGCCATTAACATTGCAGACTTTAAAAATAAGTAAAAATAATGAACTAGAAAAACAGACTGATAAATAGCAGCTAGTGAGTTAGAGACTTAAGTAACATGTCACAAAGGCTAAAAGAAAAGAAGAGCCATGTTCAGAAGGAAAGTATGCTTTCCAGAAGCATGTTGGATGCTACTGAGAGGTCAAGTAGAGATAGTAGAGGAAGGTTCAGTGAACTCTGCCATCCCGTCCACAAATTTCCCTATTCATCCCTTCCTTATCATGGTCCATTACTAGACCTTATGCTCAGGATTCCAGTCACTCCTACCTTCCTTGAGAACTTGCATTATTATCTCTCTTCTCTCCTGTGAGAAAGCAACACAGAAGTCATATAAAGTAATGGCTTTGATAAAAAGGAGTGTCAGGGAGAAATGGAGAGTGTGCTGAGAAACCAGAGTGGTAGATAGATTGAAGATAGAATAAGGCGTGTGCATGGAGACAGCGTGTGAATATATTTCTCTGTAAAAGAGTGACTATAAAGGACAGGACAAAGTTTAGCAGCAGCTAGAGGGAGAGGTTGGATGAAGACAGAAAGCTTCATTTATTTTTTTAAAAGATTTATTTATTTATGCATGCAAGAGCCGGGGTACAGGCCAGAGGTGCAGGCAGGGGCGAGGATTCTCACCAGAATTCTCTGGTGAGAGGATTCACCAGAGACAGAGTGGGGAACAGAACAGGCATATGTACTGAAATACACTGCTGAGGGGAGGAGTGGGTGAGTCAGGAGAGGTCTGCTGTGCCATGTGGTTAGCTCCCTGGACGGCTGGGGATCAAACTCATGCTGCAGAGGCTGCGGATTGCTTCGCAGTGCTGTGCTTAACCCCTTGTGCTACCAGGGAGGCCCTTATTTATTTTTAACATGTGCCATGAAGGAGGTTATAGACACAGGAGAGAAGAGAGATAATAGTGCAAGTTCTCAAGGAAGGCAGGAGTGACTGGAATCTGAGCATAAGGTCTTATAATGGACCGTGGTAAGGAAAGGATGAATAGGGAAATTTGTTGACGGGATGGCAGAGTTCACTGATCCTTCCTCTACTATCTCTAAAAAGCATTAGGTGAAATGAAGCTTTCAAACTTATTATGGAGGATGAGAGCAGACAGTTGAGATTGTTTGCTATAAAGTTATATTGACACTGATTGGTACTCATATAACCTGGTGTGGGTTTTTTACCCCCTTGGGAACTTCTCAACTTCCCAAATGACAGATGTTGAATGGTTAGGTTTATTTTGGGGTTTGGGGGAGGAAAGGGTATTTGTTAGTGATACATAAGTCCAAGGAAGTAGCATTCCAGAAGAGAAAATGAAACATGACACTAGCAAGCCAAGTGGATGTATTGAGAAGAGAGTTAGTCAGTCAACAGGTGATGATACTGGCAGGATAAAGAAGGTGGGGAAATGGACAATGGAAGCAAGGGCTGTAAAGGGAGTGATTCAGCAGTGGGAACAGGTTTATGCCAGTTTGGGAGTTCTCCATGGGAACATAGCCTAAATGGTCACCTGGCGCCATTTTGCTAATGGATAGTTAAGCTCATTTCTCAGAGTGGAGACCAGCTGTGAGGCCATTGTCTTTGTTCCCAAGGGACACTGGGTTGCAATAGAATTGATGGAGAGGAGAAGATGGATTTGAGACAGATCAATCGGATCGGAAGGACTTGATCATAAAGTCTAAATGAATACCAGATTTCCAGTGTGAAAAATGAGCACATGTAGAAAGTGGAGTATTTAATTATATATTAGCAGGAACTTCCAAAAAGAAAAACTGCCTATTGAAATGGTTGATTTATAGCCTGTATGTCTTGAGCCTGCTGTCTGGGTCCCAACACTAAGTAGATGACCCACTCAAATAAATGAAGGGAGATACACAAAGGTAGAAGATGCCAAGAACTCAAGAAAAAGTGCAGAAGCTGTGAACTACTAACAGTTGCTCTTAACCACCTCCATAAAACCAGTTACTGGAAACTGAAGGCAATGATGACTGTGTTGAGATGAGCTTCGTAATAGGCTCTAAGATCTTTGTTTGAGGAATACAGTAACATCATGGGAAAACCTTTAATTCTGGCATTGGCCAGACCCAATGGAAGGCAAGAGAGCCTGTAGATGAGTTCATAGAACAGTTACCATAGGCATAGATCAGGAAGAAGGGGATCTGACAGCCAAATGGTAGAAGATCCAAATTGGCCTCTAAGGAGCAGATAAGAGGGGTGTGCCAGGACTCCCACTCATCACAACAATTATTTTTTGAGTCATTCATTTAGCATGTCACATTTTCACATCTTTCTCTTCTTGCCCCCACAGATGGACTACACTGCTTCTCTAGGTACCACCCTTGTCTATTTGATACTCCAATGTGTTACAGGGGCAGTGAAACGATTCTCTGAGACTTCTAACCTGTTTACCTTGTCCTCAAATCAGCACTTCTTTCTGATTCATCCAGCCGCACTGACAATATCAAGAAATCAGCCTGAAAATTCTGTGCAAAGTCCTAAATGTAGCTACTGTTCAAAGATGCTGAAGTTACAAAGCTAAACATAGTCTTACCATACAATGCAGTTATCATGTTCCTTGGTATTTACCTGCACATAGGTGTTCATAGCAGCCTTATTCATAATTGCTAAAACTTGGAAGCAACCAAAACACTGTTTTCAATTAGTCACTGACAGAGAAGCAGTGATCCTCTAGGTGAGTGAATAATTAAACTGGCACATCCAGACAGTGGAATATTACTCATTGCTGAAATGAGCTATCAAGTCTTGAGAAGACATGAAGGACACTTAACTGCTATTACTAAGAGAAAGAGCCAATCTGAAAGGGCTTGCAACTGTATGATTTCAACTACCTGACATTGTAGAAAAGGCCAAACTATGAAGACAGTAGGAAAAGATCAGTGGTTTCTGGGGGTGGGTGGAGCTGGGAGGAAAGAGGTGAATAGTCAGAGCACACAGAATTTTTCGGGTAGTAAAAATACTCTGTATGATATAATGATGGCTATATGGGTTGATCCAAACCCATAGAATGTATGATACCAAGAATGAACCCTGGAAATTTTGGACTTAAAGTGATTGTAATGTGTCAGTGCAAATTCATTCTTGGTAAAACATGTACCATCCTGGTGAGTGATGTGGTAATGGAGAAGGTATTCATATGTGGGGTAAGTTAGTGAAGGGGAAATCTCTTTACCTTCTCAGTTTTATTGTAAACTTAAAACTATTCTTTTTTTAATATTTTAGTTTATGTAATTCTTACATCACTTTTCATTTTTGCACAATGTATGCATTTTCATTTTGGTTATATTCCCCATACAATTACACCGCCCCTTATTTTGACCCTAATCCTTCCACTCCCCGCCCCCCCCCCCCCCACAGTGTGTCTCTGGTCCATAGTTGCTTGTTGATTTTGATTTTTACTTTGTATTAATTAGTCTTTTTCCTGGTCCCTTATTTAGGTTTTCTAAATTCCTGCTATGAGTGAGACCATCTGGTATTTTTCTTTCTGACTTATTTCACTGAGCATGATCCCTTCTAGCTCCATCCATGTTGCTGCAAACTGCATGTGTTTATCTTTTTAATTGCTGAGTAATATTCCATTTTGTATATGTACCACATCTTCTTGATCCAGTCATCTTTTCTAAAAAATAAGTTAAAAAAAGAATTTATGTAGTCAGGTACAATAATATTATTCAATTCATGTTTTGATTGAGGGATATTTATACACATAGTCAACAACTACAGATGTCATTTTATGATCAAGTAAAAGTCATAAAAATATCTTTGAAAGAAAAGTATGATCCTCTATAGTGAAGTTTTGTTGTTCTTGTTTTTTTCCATTGAGGTTACATTGGTTTACAACAATGTAAAGGCAAAACTATGAAGACAATAGGAAAAGATTAGTGGTTTCTGGGGTGGATGGAGCTGGGAGGAAAGAGGCGAATAGTCAGAGCACAGGTATAGGCTCCACCTCTTCAGATATACATTGCCACACCACCAAGGCACCGTGGTCCATTTGCCCCTCTCCCCGTTTTGCTATCCCTCTCCCCCCTTTCAATTTTACACACAGATTTCTAGGGTTGGTTTTTGGCTTGGTTTTGTCTGATCCTTTGTTTTGTTTTTCTTTAGTCCACAAATAAGTGAAACCATACACTGTCTTTCTCTTTCAGCTTAGCATTCTCCCCTCCAGTTCTATCCACGTTCTCACAAATGGCAAGAATTAATCTTTTTTTTTTTTAATGGTTGAGTAGTATTCCATGGTGTATATATACACGACATCTTCCTAACCCATTCCTGTTGCTGGGCACTTAGGTTGTTTCCATAACTTGCCTATAATAAATAATGCTGCAACAAACATAGGCGTGCACGTATCCTTTTGAAGTAGTGTTTTTGCATTCTTCAGGTAGATACCTAGAAGTAGAATTGTGGGATCTGATGGTAGATCTATTTTTAATCGAGAAACTTCCATATTGTTTTCCATACAGGCCAAAGTCAACATTCTTACCCTCTTCCTAAGTTTGTGTGAGTTTCAGTAGGAGGCAGCTCCTTGCTCTCACTAGAAGAAAGAGCAAGTGAATATTTATTCTTGTGAACCCTGCTAGCAGGACATGGATAAGTGACCAAACCTCAGACAAGCAGAAGCCTTTGCTGGGACTTTGGACACAACAAAGGGGGCTAGAATTCATTGCTGTGGTGGTGGCATCAAATGTTCGTTGGCAGTAGTGCCAAGAGCAGGATACAGTTGTGGCAGTGCTGGCGCAGTACCCAGTAACTGGAGATGGCAGTGACTGGCTCGGCCCAGTGTCTAGCTGCAGAGCTGTGTCACCCTGACCAGGCTGTTCTTCTGCTGAGATCTTGGCCATAGTGCTTGCCACCTGACTGTCTTTAGTTCCTGCCTGGCCCTCCAGTGTTCCAACGATTCCATACACTACCTATTATCCTTCCAAAAGGATAATTCTTTTTCTCCCAAATTAACCAAACCAGAGTCATTCTCTATGAATTGCAATAAAAAATGTCTGTGTTGCAGACAAGAAAATTAAAACTCTGACAGGTTAAGAGATGTACATAATCTCATAACTAGTAAGTGATGAGGCAGAATTCTCATGTAAGTCCATCTGACCACTGAGTATTAATTTTTCTCCCCAAACCACTGCATCTAAATTTCAGATATACACTTCATATTATAGACTGATGTTTGAATGACCAACCAAGGGTAGAGATTAAACTAGTTAAGTGATGATTTTGTCTTCTCATGAGTGCAACTGAGAATCCTGGGAAACAGCCAACAAGGTTATCCAGTATTAGGGGAGGTGTGTGCTTTGCAAAGACCACAGTGAATATGTTCTTTCACATGTGAATGAGTTGTCCGGAATTCTTTACAAATTGATATCAATAATCTTAGCAGGAAACCTGGCTTAGAGGGTGAACAAATATATATGCATAGTTACTGATGAGATCAGTCAGGGTTCTGGTGGGACTTAATCTAAACTTGGGGTGGCAGGTCAGTACATGCTTCCTTTTATCTGGGACCAAAAGTTACTTTCCCAGCAAGCACAGCTTAAGTATGCCTGAACTCTAGGAGACCAGACAATTCATGCAGGGTTTCTACTTCCTGGGTCCTTAGTAAAGAAAAAACCTCAGGACTTAACTGCCTTCAATTTTGAAGGCATTATTCAGACAATATTTCAGTATTCCAGTTACCTATGGTGATATAGGAGGTAATGACTTCTTTCAAAGGACAGGCAATGACAGCATCAGGAACTATTGACTCTAGAAACCTGAGAGTTTCTCTATTGAATTATTACTACTGGGTTCACATTACTGTTGCAACTTGCAGAATTATGAATGGGAGACTTGATGACTGGATTTTATCACTTTGCCTACAAAACAATTTTAATTATGAACTTTTGGGGATCTTAGTTGTCTTGGTATATCAGTATCTAAAATGTTGGATGTGTGGACAGGATTTTGGGTTTGCTTTCTTCTAAACAGAGAAAAGAGTATATTTCCCTTTCCATTGGGACCTCAATTTTACATGCATATAGTCAGAGTTCATAATTGTAGTGCTAATCTCACTTGGAAATAAAATTTAGATACTAAAAGAGAGCAACTTGTAGCTGCTTCTTATTGGTTAAAGCAAACACTTTAAATAGGGACTGGCACGTGGAATACATTTAATAAGTAAAAGTCATGTAAAATTCAGGTTTTTTTTCCAAATTTACATGGCTCAAGATTGTCCTATATAAGAGAATATGAAATGAACAGCTAGCCCAACAGGGCAAGCTGTATCTTCAAGCTAAGATAGTCTCCATTATTTGTTCCTCTAGCTTTGTCATCCCTGTTTGGATGAGGGATGTTATTATAGGGAGTTGTAGTAGAGAACTTGGGAAGGTATTATAATTTCAGAGATCATAAAATCTGATTTAGAATGTTTTCTGAACATTCATAGTTTAAATAATGAAAAATGTGTCTTAATTTAAATAAACCCAAGATCATGGTACCGGACATAATTGATCCAAAGTCCTCTAACATCAGTATGCCCATTGCAAACACATCTTCTTCCCTGAAACCTAGAAATTCCTTGATCTCAGTTCAGTGACTATCATCATCTTTTATGCAGCTTCCTGAGCCATTAAACTGAGTCATCCTGACGACTTTCTTTATTCTTAACCCTGTATTTAATCGGAGTCTTATCAGGTTTACATTCTGAAGGCCTTTCTAATTTATCCCTTCCTTCTTGTCTTATTTTAAGCACTCATTAATTTATTAGCTCTTTACTATAACAGCCCCCTAATGGTTCTCCCTGCCAGTCATTTCTCCACACCAATGTTAGAAAGCTCCTTCTACTATAAAAATCTGACACAGCATTCTCTGGCTTGGAATGTTTTATAATTTCTTGCTGTTTTTTGGATAAACTCCACACATAGTCACATGACAATCCTCTGCTTACCACTCCTCCTGCTCCTCCTGTCTGCACTTCCTCACATTCTTTGTTCAAGGCAAAACTGCAGTGATTTGATAGCACCAAGCTCTGTCTGACCTCCATGACGTTCAACCTGTTTTTCTATCTGCTGGAATGTTAGTCCCCCTGTTTATTTTTATCCATTCATGGCTGTCCTTTAAGATTCCTCCTACTCTTTACATCCCTGAGATGTCTCATTTTATCCCCGGTCCAAGTGGGATGTCTTCTTCTCTGTCGCCATTCTGTGTTTGCATCTCTCTATGAAAGACTGAGTTTTTTGTCTTCTATCGCTGTGACTCCCATAGCTAGCGGAACTCTCATGTATTGTAGAGCTTCTTACACCAATCCCCTACTTTTTGAAAATTCACATTATGCCATCTCACTTTTATAAAAAAGCCTAGGTTAGTACCTTTTTTCTCAGCACAAAGAAATTCAAAGAGGATTTTCGACTAAATTCAAAGAGAATTTGTGACTAAAAAGATGGGAAAGCAGCCGCCATGTTCAGGTTTGCTTTAAGGCAACGTGCACGGAGACGCCGGGTACTCCAAGCAGTGAGAGCGACCTGCCCAGCTCCTTGCTGGGGTATGACGTCATACAGGCTGCATGTGTATGACATCATCCCTGCTCTTAGCATATGTGAGTGAAGTTTTATGTACTATTTGGTATGATTTGGTTTGCTATTCCTGGGGATCTGCGAATGCTTGAAAAATTTTCCATATGCATTCACGGTAACTGCTTCTGCTTTTTTGGCGTATGAAAGATTTCATAGAAATGCTGTGCTTTCAGAGGCAGTGGAAACCTTTACCTACTTTATGATGAAAGAGTGAATAAATGAAACCATGCCCTTCTTCCCTAGGAATGTAGGCCTTGGCGGTATATATATATATATATATATATATATATATATATATGTATACCATTTTTCTTTTAAAGATTTATTTATTTATTTATTTAGACATGCACTGGGTACAGTCAGAAGCGCGGGAGGGTGAGAGAATTCACCAGAGCCAGAGCGGGGAGCAGAGAAGGCAGAAGGACCGAAGTACACTGCTGAGGGGAGCAGCGGGCCGCAGGAGAGGTCTGCGCGCCATGTGGGACCCTCCTCCGGTGGCCGGGGAGCAGCCAGGGATGGAACCGGCGTCGCAGAGGCCGCTGGCAGCTTCACAACCCAGTGCTCAACCGCTGCGCCACCGGGGAGGCCCCATATATTTTTGATAGGAGAGGGGAGCATTGAAAGAGATTTTCTGCACTTACTCTCACGTCTTATTTTTTATCTTCTTGAGTGGTATTTAAAATGTTAGCTCATATGCAGTTATGCTTTGTAGCTTGAAAATAATTGTTTGGAGGCATACTCAACACTGAAAGGAAGCAGAACTGGCGTTGCGTGTTGCTGGGTAATTGAAATCTATGCTTTTGGAAGAGGTGAAAGGAGATTATGTGTGTTATTTACAAGGCTCACTACAGGGAAAATGGCAGGCAGGCACTCTGGAAAGTTTGTTTACAAGGATGGAGTCAGTTTAATTTGGACCTTTTCTGGCCTTTGTTATTTGGGAACCTGAGGGCAGTGGTAAGCAATTGCCTTTCCTTGTTTGCTCTTATAATACAACTGGTGCCTGAGTGCCCTGTGGCTTTCCTTCTGTGTCCTCATCTCTTCTCCCTGCTGCAATTCTAGGCCTCATTGAGGTTCCCTGAAATTGTGAAGAAACACAGAAAAGAAAACTGTCATTTAAACCCCTGCCAGGATGACAAATTCATGCCTATTTCTCACTACCTGTCTCTTCTTTCATTACATTAATGAGTGTTCCAGATGCCTAGCATGCTCCTCAAAAATCAGAGGGGTGGTTTTAAAGCACTGTGGAAATGAAAGGAAAACAATGCATTAGATCACCTCCAAAGGAAACATGGACCTACGAGTATTATTTCTCAGTTTAGTTCCACCCATCAGCACCATTTATATATCCTAACCATGGCTTAGAGACGGACAGTTCCATTCAACTCAGTACATCATTGCTAGGCCCTATGCCAGGTGCTGCAATCCAAGAGAAACATCGACAACTGTTTCCACTAGGCCATGTAAGGAGAGACACTACTGGCAAAGCTTGGAGCATTACAGCAGGAGCAGAGCAGTCCTGGCCAAGTTAGGACAGTGGTGGAGTGTTGTAGGCTGCCTCAATGTGGACCCCCAAATGTGGAATCTCCATTCCTAATGTGTGGTCTGGATTTATGACTCATCTCTAGTGAACAGAACATAACAGAAGTGATGGTCTGTCACTTCCAAGATTAGGTTATAAAAAGATTGCTGTTTCCATCTGGGGTTTCAGGACAACAGGACTTGGTGAGGCAGAAGGTAAAACAGAAATGATTCCAGGTTTTTGGATTGAATACCTGCATGGTGTGGTATCATTCACTCAGTTGCTAAAGATTGTATTAAAAAAAAGAGAAAGTTTAAGTCGGAAAATGTTCTTAATCATGATTTGGGATTTGGATGTGCAGTTTGAGATGTCTATGTGTTATCCAAATAAAAACGTTTGCCAAGAAAGTCAGATTGAAATCCAAAGTTCAGAGGGAAACTTGAGTATAAATTTGGGAGTTTTCAGCATGTTGATGTTTAATCATTAGGCAACACAGATTTCATGGGCGAGTAAGATGGAGCAAGAAGGAGGCTCCATGATTGAGATGTAAGTAATGGCAACTTTTAGAGGCTGAATTGAGAAAGAGCCAGTTAATGAGTTAATGAGGCAGAATGAGAACATTTGCCAGAGAAATTGGAGAAAATCGGGTGTGTGCTGATTGTGAGAGGAAGGAGGCTATTCCTCAAGGAGAAAGGGGTCAGCTTGGTCAAATGCTGCTGAGATGATGAGAGGTGTTGGCCTGGGAGTGCCCATCTGACTTGGTCCTATGGTGATTGCTGGTGACCTTGACAGAAAGAATACAAGCTCCAAGATTTAAGGGCTAACATAAGCACAGAAACACAAGGCTGAACACAACATTTCACAAGACAAATCTTGGGGATCCTGCTCTATTCAATTTCAGTTTGATTTAATTTGATTTAATTTGATTTATGGACTCATTTCAGAAAACTGAAGCATAATACATTTGAATTGTTAACACCATATTTAAAGTAGCTTTGCAAATTACTTCCTACAATTACTACCCCTCTTTTTTTTTTTCAAAGCGAATAAAACATTAGACAATTAATGCAGATGGTTCTCCCTTCTCCTTGCCAGTTGCACAGATTATGAAAGTGCATCTCCTCATGTGATGGATTTTCTTTGTCTTGAATAAATTCAAAAAGATGCTAGGAGCATTTTCTAACATTTATAAATAGTGCCCTATTCTTATAGTGACCATGCTGGATAAATAAAGCCTCAGGAAGTGTGTAGTAATGACAAGGCTGCTGGAAAGGAATTTTCCAGTTTTGAGAAATATAGAACCTCAGGGAAGAAGAAACCTTCATTTCGTCCCTCAACAGCTCAGCGGCTCAGCAGCACATTATAATGTGAGGAAAGTGACACTGCCCTCTGAATCAGTATGACGTGGTAGGTTTATTCACAGTCTATTTTTGCAGTGATCTTTTGGAATTGATGCAAGGATTAATAACCATGGTTTATGCATAACTCTGACATTCTCAGGAGATTTAATTTAATAACAATATAAACCCACAGATAAGTCTTATTTTTGTAATGTCCTAGTAATCATTAGGATTAAAGGAGGCAAATCACCCCTACTGGTGCTTTCTCAAAGCTGGGGTATGTGACCTACCAACCAGTGCAGAGGTTGCTTTAGGTGAGCAGAGGGCAGGGGCCAGATAGAACTGTGCTAACTAGGGAAAGCCCTAGAGAGTCACACAGGCCTGCATCCATTTTTACAATACATACCCAAGGATACACTGGTTTTCTGTCTTCATGACTGGAGGAGGATGGATTTTTGAGATGATTCTTTGGCAATAGTCTGGTAAAAGTTGTTGGATTTATCATCCTGGATCAGGAAATATTAAAGGACTGCAATAAACCCCGATGTGATTTTAACGTACTTTTAATCTTTCATATTCTAAAAAAATCTTTTTCTAATTATAGCCATAAGAAAGCAGCGATAAAACAATGTGAACAATATGAAAAGTCAATCATTTAATAGTAGTGTCAAGACATAGAAATTAACATTGTTACGATGTATGCTTCACAACTTCTTTCTTGTTACATACTTAGAAAATACGTTGAATAAAATTTGAAGCACAAGGCATGAAGTTTTGCTTACATTTCACCATCACTGATTATTACAAATTTTCATGTACCTGTTGACCATTTGTATGTCTTCTTTGGAAAGACTCAGAGCTTCTGTCTGTTTTAAATTCTGTTCTTTGCCACTGTTGAATTGTATGAGTTCTTTATGTATTTAGGATATTAACTCCTCATCAGATACATGTTTTGTAAATGTTTTCTCCCATCCCATAAGTTGCCTTTTCATTCTGTTGGCTTCATTTGCTATGTAGAAGCCTTTCAGTTTGATGTAGTCCAGCTTGCTTATTTTTGCCTTTGCTTTTGGTGTCAGATTCAAAAAAGCATTGCTTGATATCATGGAACTTTCCCCCTATATCTTCTTCCAGGAGTTTTACACTTTCAGTTCTCATTAAGATTGTTTTTAAACCATTTTATGTTAATTTTCATGAGTGACATAAAATAGGGGTCTGGTTTCGTTCTTTTATGTATGAATATTCAAGTTTTCCAACACCATTTATTGAAGATACTGTTCTTTCCCTATTGTGCATTCTTGGCAACTTTGTGGAAAATTAGTTGAACATACATGCACGAATTTATTTCTGAACTCTATTCTGTTCCATTGATCTGTGGTTGGTTTTTTTCTTTTAATAATAAATTTTATTTTTATATTCCCCATACAATTGCAACCCCCTTATTTTGACCCCAATCCCTCCCCTCCTGCCCTCTACACCCCATAGAGTGTCTCTGGTTCATAGTTTTTTGTTGATTTTGATTTTCACTTTCTTATAGTTATTCATTTTCCTGGTCCATTATTTAAGTTTTCTAGATTCCTGCTATGAGTGAGAACATCCGGTATTTTTCTTTTTCTTTCTGGCTTATTTCGCTGAGCATGATCCCTTCCTGCACCATCCATGTTGCTGCAAATTGCATGTGTTTATCTTTTTTGAATGCTGAGTAATATTCCATGGTATATATGTACCACATCTTCTTGATCCAGTCATCTATTTTTGGGCATTTGGGTTGTTTCCAAAGCTTAGCTATTGTAAATAGTGCTGCTGTAAACATAGGTGTGCAGGTACTCTTTGGAATTGATGTTTCTGTGTCCTTTGGGTAAATACCTAGGAGTGGAATTGCTGGATCATATGGAAGCTCGATGTTTAGTAGGTCCAGAAATCTCCACACAGCTCACCATAGTGGTTGAACCAGTTTGCACTCCCACCAACAGTGCAGAAGAGTTCCTTTTTCTCCACACCCTCGCCAACATTTGTTGTTGCTAGTTTTTTTAATATGTGCCATTCTCACTGGTGTGAGATGGTATCTCATGGTAGTTTTGATTTGCATTTCACTGATTACAAGTGATGTTCAACATTTTTTCATATGTCTGTTGGCCATTTGCATTTCCTCTTCAGAGAAGTTTCTTTTTAGCTCTTCTGCCCATTTTTTGACTGGATTATTTTCTTTGTTGTTGCTGAGTCTCATCAGCTCTTTGCAGATTTTTGTGATCAGTCCTTTATCATTAGTGTTGTGTGCAAAAATGTTCTCCCAGTTGGTGGGGTTTCTCTTTCTTTTTTTTTTGTTTTTTTTTTAAATAATAAATTTTATTTTTATATTCCCCCATACAATTGCAAACGCCCCATTCTGACCCCAATCCCTCCCCTCCCACCCCCCACCCCCCAAAAAGTGTCTCTGGTTCATAGTTTTTTGTTGATTTTGATTTTCACTTTCTTATATTCATTTTCCTGGTCCCTTATTTAAGTTTTCTAGATTCCTGCTATGAGTGAGACCATCCGGTATTTTTCTTTTTCTTTTTGGCTTATTTCGCTGAGCATGATCCCTTCCAGCGCCATCCATGTTGCTGCAAATTGAATGTGTTTATCTTTTTTGAATGCTGAGTAATATTCCATGGTGTATATGTACCACATCTTCTTGATCCAGTCATCTATTTTTGGGCATTTGGGCTGTTTCCAAAGCTTAGCTATTGTAAATAGTGCTGCTACAAACATAGGGGTGCAGGTGTTCTTTGGAATTGATGTTTCTGTGTCCTTTGGGTAAATACTTAGGAGTGGAATTGCTGGATCATATGGAAGCTCTATGTTTAGTAGGTCCAGAAATCTCCACACAGCTCTCCATAGTGGTTGGACCAGTTTGCACTCCCACCAACAGTGCAGAAGAGTTCCTTTTTCTCCACATCCTTGCCAAAATTTGTTGTTGCTAGTTTTTTTAATATGTGCCATTCTCACTGGTGTGAGATGGTATCTCATGGTAGTTTTGATTTGCATTTCCCTGATTGCAAGTGATGTTGAACATTTTTTCATATGTCTGTTGGCCATTTGCATTTCCTCTTCAGGGAAGTTTCTTTTTAGCTCTTCTGCCCATTTTTTGACTGGATTATTTTCTTTGTTGTTGCTGAGTCTCATCAGCTCTGTGCAGATTTTTGTGATCAGTCCTTTATCATTAGTGTTGTGTGCAAAAATGTTCTCCCAGTTGGTGGGGTTTCTCTTTGTTTTTGTTATTGTCTCTTTTGCTGTGCAGAAGCTCTTTAATTTTATGTAGTCCCAGCTGTTTATCTTTGCCTTCACTATCACTGCTTTGGGTGATGTGTCTGTAAAGATGTCTTTGATGTGCAAATCACGTAGTGTTTCGCCTATATTTCCTTTATGTATTTTATGGTTTCAGGTCTTATGTCTAGTTCTTTAATCCATTTTGAGTTGATTTTTGTGTATGGTGTGAGGTAGTGGTCAAGCTTCAATCTTTTGCATGTAGCAACCCAGTTTTCCCAGCACCATTTATTGAACAAACTTTCTTTGCTCCAATGCATAGTCTTTGCTCCTTTGTCAAAGATTAGTTGACCATAAAGCTGTGGGTTTATTTCTGGATTTTCTATTCGATTCCATTGGTCTGTATGTCTGTTCTTGTTCCAATACCATGCAGTTTTGATGATTATGGCTTTGTAGTATAGTTTGAAGTCTGGGAGTTTGATGCCTCCATTCCCTTCTTTTTTTTTCAGGAGAGCTTTGGCTATTCGGGGTTTTTTGTGATTCCATATGAATTTCATCAATAATTGTTCTATTTCTTTGAAGAATGACATTGAAATTTTGATTGGAATAGCATTGAATCTGTATATTGCTTTTGGTAGGATGGCCATTTTAATAATGTTTATTCTCCCAATCCATGAGCAGGGGATGTTTTTCCATTTCTCTGTGTCTTCTTCTATTTCTTTTAACAGTGTTTTATAGTTTTCTTTGTATAGGTCCTTTACCTCTTTTGTTAGATTTATTCCCAAATATTTGATTTTTTTGTTTCAATAATAAAAGGGATGGTTTTTTTGATTTCTTCTTCTTCAGATTTATTGTTTGTATATAGGAAGGCTACTGACTTTTGCGTGTTGATTTTGTATCCTGCCACTTTACTGAACTGATTGATGAGTTGAATTAGTTTTTCTGCGGAGTTTTTGGGGTTCTCTATGTAGATTATCATATCATCTGCAAATAGTGATAGTTTGACTTCTTCTTTTCCTATTTGGATTCCTTGTATGTCTTTCTCTTGTCTTATTGCTCTGGCTAGGACTTCCAGTATTATATTGAAGAGCAGTGGTGAGAGTGGACATCCTTGTCTTGTTCCAGATCTTAATGGAATTGCTTTCAGCTTTTCACCATTGAGAATGATACTGGCTGTTGGCTTGTCATATATGGCCTTTATGATGTTGAGGTATGTTCCTTGTATCCCAAGAATTTCAAGGGCTTTTATCATGAATGGGTGTTGCACTTTGTCGAAAGCTTTCTCAGCATCTATTGATACTATCATATGGTTTTTATATTTCTTTTTGTTGATGTGTTGGATAATGTTGATTGATTTTCTGATGTTGAACCATCCTTGTGTCCCTGGAATGAATCCTACTTGGTCGTGGTGAATTATCTTATGGATACATTGTTGGATTCTGATAGCTAAAATTTTATTGAGGATTTTTGCATCAGTGTTCATTAGGGAGATTGGCCTGTAGTTTTCCTTTTTTGTGTTGTCCTTGTTCGGTTTTGGTATTAGTGTAATGTTGGCTTCATAGAACGTGTTTGGTATTGTCCCTTCCTTCTCAATTTTTTGGAAGAGTTTGTGAAGGATAGGCACTAATTCATCTCTGAATATTTGGTAGAATTCATTTGTAAATCCATCAGGTCCTGGGCTTTTGTTTTTGGGGAGGATTTTGATTACCATTTCAATTTCGCTGCTTGTAATTGGTCTGTTTAGGTGTTCTATTTCTTCTTTATCTAGCTTTGGGTGATTGTAGAGTTGTAGGAATTTGTCCATCTCCTCTAGATTGTTGAACTTGTTTCCATATAACTATTCATAATAGTTACTGATTATTCTTTTGATTTCTGCTGTGTCTGTTGTGATTTCTCCTCTTTCATTAATGATCCTGTTTATTTGTGCTTTCTCCCTTTTTTCCTCTGTGAGCCTGGCTAGGGGTTTGACTATTTTATTGATTTTTTTGAAGAACCAGCTCTTGGTTTCATTGATCTTTTGGATTGTTTTTTTAGTTTTGATTTCATTTATTTCTGCTTTGGTTTTTATTATTTCTTTTCTTCTACTGGTTTTGGGTTTTTTTTGTTGTTCTTTTTCTAGATCTTTGAGCTTCGAGATTAGGTTGTTTCTTTGAGTTCTTTCTTGTTTCTTGATGTGAGCTTCTATTGCTATATATTTTCCTTTTATTACTGCTTTTGCTGCATCCCCTACATTTAGGATATTGGTGTCCTCCTTGTCATTCAATTCAAAGAATTTTTAATTTCTTCTTTGATCTCCTCATTAGTCCAGTGGTCTTCCAGTAGTGTGGTTTTTAATCTCCATGAGGTAGGATAGTTCCTTGCCTTCTTTTTATGGTTTATTTCTAGTTTGATGCCTTCATGGTCAGAAAAGATGGTTGGTATGATTTCAATCTTGGTGTATCTATTGATGTTTGTCTTGGCCCCAGTATGTGATCGATCCTGGAGAATGATCCGTGTGCGCTTGAGAAAAATGTGCACTCAGATTTTTTTGGGTTTAGTGTTCTGTAGATGGCTGTTAAGCCCAAATGCTCTAGGTCATGATTTAGAGCTTTAGTTTCTTTACTTATTTTTTGTCTTGTTGATCTATCCATTGTTGATAGTGGTGTGTTGAAGTCTCCCACTACGTATGTGTTTTCTCTGATGTCTGTTTTCAGTGATGACAACAGTTGTCTGATATATTCTGGTGCTCCTTCGTTTGGTGAGTATATGTTAATGAGTGTTATTTCTTCTTGAAGTATTGTCCCCTTGATCATAATATAGTGACCATTGGGGTCTTTTTTTATCTTTTTGAGTTTGAAATCTGTTTTATCTGATATAAGTATAGCTGTTCCTGCTTTCTTTTTTGGTCCATTTGCTTGTAGGATTGTTTTCCATCCTTTAACTTTGAGTCTATTTTTATCTTTTGTAGCTAAATGTGTTTCCTGGACACAGCAAAAGGTTGGGTTTTGTTTCTTTATCCAGGCTGCAACTCTGTGTCTTTTTATTGAAGAGTTTAGTCCATTTACATTTAGAGTTAATATTGATATGTTAGCATCTGTATTTGCCATTGTGTTTGTCTTTCCTTTGATTTTATTTATTTATTCTTTTAATAACTTTTTTTTTTTTTGGCCTTCTTTCGTTGTTATTTGTCCCTCTGAGGTTCTGGCTTTAGGATTCCTTGTAGTATTTTTTGGAGTGGGGGTTTAGTTGTAATGAAATTCCAGAGTTTCTGTTTGTCTGGGAAGGTCCTTATTCTTTCTTCAAAGAGGAAGGAGAGCTTTGCGGGATAGAGTATTCTTTGTTGGCATCTGTTTTCTTGGAGTCTGTTGACCATGTCCCTCCACTCTCTCCTTGCCCGTAGTGTTTCTTCGAGAAGTCTGATGTCAGCCTGATTGGCTTTCCTTTGAATGTTATCTGTTTCTTCCCTCTTATCAGCTTCATTATTTTTTCCTTGTCCTGGATTCTTGGGAGCTTTACTATTATGTGTCTTGCTGTATTTTTCCTTTCATCATGGAAGTTTGGTGTTCTTCTTGCTTCTTGTATATCAATTTTCAGCTCCTTCTTCACATTTGGGAAGTTCTCTTCAATTATCTCTTTGAATATTTTCTCTGTTCCTACATCTCTCTCCTCTCCTTCTGGTATTCCTATAACTTATATTTCCTTTCCTCATGGTGTCAGATAATTCCCGAAGTCTTTCTTCGTTCTTTTTCCTTCGTACTTCTCTTTCCTTTTCTATTTTGGTTCTTTTTATTTCTGTGTCTTCAAGAGTACTTATTCGTTCTTCCATTTCATCTATTCTGCTTTCATTGCTTTTCCCAGAGTTCTTTAGTCCCTCCATTAATTCTTTGATCTCCTGCGTTTCTTTTGCTTCCCTCTTTAGGGACTCAATTTCCTTCTTCTGATCATTGTTTTCCTTTATGAGTTCTGTCATTTTTTTAATCACGGCAATTTTAAATTCTCTTTCTGGAAGGCTCAGAAGTTCTTCCAAGTTACTGTCGTTGCAATCTGGGGGGTTGTTTTCTTTTTGTGGTGTGCTTTTTTACTGAGGAGTTGTTAGGTTGCATGTGGTTCTTCTATTCCCTACTGTCTGTTTTCTAATTTGTCTTATGCATTGGGACACTGTGTTTCTTGGACTGGCTGGCATCTTGGGTGAACTTCTCTGCTCCCCTCTTGCTCCTCCGGGAGCCATCTGTCAGTTTCAAGCAGTCTTTACTGAAGAAAGGTCCCTGTTCTAAAATGCCGATGTGGAGACACACTCCCCTGTGCGCCTGGTCTGCCCAGGTGGTTGGTTCCCGCTCCCCCTCTGGGCTTGGACTGTAGGCCAGAGGGGGCCTGGTGTGGCGAACTTCCCCCACTCACCTCTGGCTCCTGAGGGAGCCTTCTGCAGGCAGTCTTTACTGAAGAAGTGTCCCTGTTCTAAAATGGTGATGCGGGACACACTCCCTGCGCGTCTGGTCTCAGGCACACTCTTCTGCAAGCCCAGTCTGCCCCGGCCATGGGTGCCCGCTCCCACTGTGGGCTCAGACTACTGGTCGGAAGGGGCCTGGTGTGGGCTAACTTCCCAGCTGGTTTCAAGTTGCTAGGTGGCACCAGAGATCTCTCCTAGAGCCCTTGGTGAGCTGTTTTTTTTTTTTTTTTCACCCCATGGGACAGGGAACAGAGCAGGAATGGTAGGGTAAACCTCAACGGCTTTGGGGTGCTGTGTCTGCCTTATGCCCCACCGTCGTGGAGAACCCACGCCCCGAATTTTGTGCCCCGGGTCTCAGTTCCAAAGCCCTCAGTTCCAGGACGTGGGCTGTAGCCCTGTTCAATATCTGTAAGAATGGCGTCTTTTGCCCCCTCCGCTCCCGTGCCTGGGTGCCTGGTTCCTGATTACTCAGTGAGGGACTTTCACCTCAATGAGAGTCCCCACGTGTCTCCCCGCAAGCCTAGGTCGCAGGCGCGGGAACCTGGGCAGCTGCGATCCCCATCCGCGTTTGCTTTTCAAGCGCGCAGCTTTTCCGCGCAAGCTTACCGTCAGGCCTGGGGCTGTGTGCAGGTCTCCTCCGGGGGTCTCTGTTGTTCTCTCTGTTTTTTTTTTTTTTTAATGCCAATGTCATAATAACTTGATTATTAAAGTTTTGGAGTAGAGCTATAATAATGAAATAATGAAATAATGAAATGTGATGCCCCCACTTTGCTCTTTTTTTTTTTACAAGTAAAAATGAATTTTATTTTATTTTTTTCACACTTGGACATATACATATATATGTGATAGATATATTTTATATGTATGCAATTATTTATTTATTTATTTTTTAAGATTTATTTTATTTATTTTTTTAAATAAATTTTATTTTTATATTCCCCATACAATTACAACCCCTTAATTTGACCCCAATCCCTCCCCTCGCTGCCACCAACCCCCATAAAGTGTCTCTGGTTCACAGTTTTTTGTTGATTTTGATTTTCACTTTCTTATAGTTATTCATTTTTCTGGTCCCTTATTTAAGTTTTCTAGATTCCTGCTATGAGTGAGACCATCTGGTATTTCTCTTTTTCTTTCTGGCTTATTTTGCTGAGCATGATGCCTTGCAGCGCCTTCCATGTTGCTACAAATTTGCATGTGTTTATCTTTTTTGAATGCTGAGTAATATTCCATGGTATATATGTACCACATCTTCTTGATCTAGTCATCTATTTTTGGTTTGCTCTTCTTGATCAAGATTGCTTTAGCTTCAGGGGTCTTTCATGGTTCCAAATGAATTTTAGGATTGTTTCTTCTATTTCAGTGAAAAATGCCATAGGAATGTGCTTTTTTCCTCTCTAAATTTTATAAAATTTCCTCTGTGAATTTTGATGTCCATAATTCACTGTTACAGAGATGTCCATCCCAAGAATTCAGAAATAAGGCTAATACCATTGCCATCAAAGCCAAGTTCTGACACCCATGTATAAGGGATCCATACAGGAATGAAACATTAATAAAAAAAGAAAAAGTGGATTCCAGCTTGGAAAGACAAAGATATCTGTTTTAATATATTTACTTATTTAGTTAAAGAATTTTTTGTTAAAAAGATGATTTTAGTATTCCATGGCAACAAATATTTTTGGAGATTAGCATTGATCATCCCCCTCCCAGTAATATCCTAGGGAAATTAAGTTTTAGCATACAGGCTTCCATTTTTTCTAGAATTTTCTTTGTAAGATCATAGCAAGAGCTTAATCTGCTTGAGTGTTTACTCTGTGTGTCATTGTTCTATTTTCCATTTATTAACTGATTTAATCCTCAGAATGCTATGAGGTAGACACTATCACTTCTTCATTTTACAAGTAAGGGATCTTTTTTAATTTATTTTTTATTGAATTGTTGTTTACAACTCTGTAAATTTGGTTTACAATGCTGTGTGTTTTAGGGGTGCAGGCTCACACCTCTTCTGTAATCACACCACACCTACTGCCAAAGCACCAATAATCCTGCACCCTGGTTCACTGGGTTTCCTCCCATTTTTGCTCCTCACTCTCCACTTCCCCTTCTAGTAGCCTCAGTTCTGGAGTCAGATTCTAAGGATTTGTTGGGTTTGGTTTTATGTGTAAGGATTTTATTTTCTAATTTGCTCAAGCTCACATAACCATTAAGATCCAGGTCTTCCACTGGAAGGCTGATTCCTGCACCTGTGCTCTTAGACACTCCCCATGCAGCTCCTTAACATTAATTTATTCATTTTAACAAATATGCATGCTTGTAGATGTGTCAGACAGTGGGCTTGGTTCTGAGAGCCTATTGGGACACAAAACAAACATGGTGCCTGCTTTCCTGGAGGTCACATTCTAGAGGTAGAAAGAACTTCAAGCAATAAGCAAGTCTAAGGAGAAATTAAGGAAAGGGCTATAAATGGAAATTACAGAATGTTATTTTACATATTATATATATGTATATAAATACATATGTATGTATATGTATATACATATATATGTATGTATATGTGTGTATATATATACACACACACACACACATATATATATATATAGTGGGTGACCTTTCTTAGATGAGAAGACCAGAAAAGTTTGCTCTAAGAAATAATAATTAAGCTAAGATTGGCTGGATTAGTAAAAGTTAATGAAGAATGGGAAAGAAGCTACCAGGTTTGGGGAAGAGCATGGCAAGATGTTTCCAATCCTGTTGACAAGACCTCATAGGACATACCAGGCTCTTGGTTGAAATAAATATCTCCATGTACCTTTGTTCTGACTTTGTTGTCATTAAATAATAATTTCATGCATGCATACAAGAACTGGGGTACAGGCCAGAGGTGCAGGGGTGAGAGGATTCACCAGAGACAGAGTGAGGAGCAGAACAGGTGGATCTACTGAAATACACTGCTGAGGGGAGCAGTGGGCTAGACAGGAGAGGTCTGCTGTGCCATGTGAGTAGCTCCCTGGCTGGGGATTGAACTCAGGCCACAGTGGCTGGTGATAGCTTGATATTGGTGAGACTTAATCCCTGCACTACCAGGGAGGCCTTAACTAAATTATCTTATATTTTGGCTACACACATAGTTTGACAATATGAAGGGAATGCAGTGATTATATAGAATTGTAGCTTGTGGTTATTCTCCTCAATGAATCAAATTTGCATTTATCTCAGTCTCCAGTAAATGCTCTTCTTGATTTAAATAAAAAAATTGTCAACCTCAGACTCTGAGCCTTCAAAGCAGAAGACCAAATTCTTACATGGAATAACCTGGATTCCAGATTGATTTCCCACCTGTTTCAACCTGCCTTTCCTTTGATCATTCAAATACTTCTATCTGATCTCATTTGTGAAGTTTTGTTGCTATGTAATATTTGGCAAAGTAAAAGAAGGTTGAATGCTTTATTCAAAAAGAAAATAGATTTCTCATGCACATGATCCTTGATTATTCTGATTAGTTTTACTGAAAAGAATGTCCATCTGGGAAAGAGTCTGAATGAAATCATGTTTTTGAATATTTAAGGAATCAAACAGACACCATCTTGTCTTAGCAGTCATGTGCTGAGTGAGTAATGCTGGTATTCTTTTACGAGATTGTTTTAGTATAAAACTGTAGTAAACTGTGCTAGTAAGTGTTTCCCCACTACAAGCATGGAAAGGAGACTTACTCATAATATTTATTTCTTCTCTAGAGTGCCATTGCTGACCTGAAACATCTGAACTAACAAAAGGCCTCCAATTTATAATATAACACAGCTGCTCCGAGGGCTGCATGCGTGCATATGCGTGTGCACCACGGGAGGGGATTTCCTTGTATTTATTCATTTATGTGCCCTCTGGAGAAGGGGCAAGTTCAGTCCAACTGGAATTCTAAGTACATTTTACTGGGCATTTGTTAGATGTAAAAGTTGGCTCATATCTAAAGTATCTTCCAAGCAGTGTGCAGCTGAGAACCATAAAGGACAAGACCATGTATTGTTTAGGGACAGAGATGTTAGTGGGTAGCATTTTCACAGTTAACAATTAGTGTTTCTAACAGTGCAGAATAGTACAATTATTGTAAAAATGTGACACAGAAACTATAAAAACAGTGATATAGGAACCATTATCAAAAATATGTTTATATAGTTGTTCACTATCAACAGTTATTTACAATCAGTAAGTCAGTGTCTAACACAGACACTGTGCTTTTAACAGAATGTAAACAAAAGTAGCTATCATCTCAATAATTCTGTTTTGTTTTTTTTTCATCTGTCTTCCCAAATTGGTTCGACAAAGCTTGAGAGGTCTTAAATGTCACCTATTTAGGAAAAATCTAGAGGTCCTAAGAAAATGTTTCTTCTTGTCTTTTTCCTTTCTAAACCTATTCTTTCACTTAACTAACTGAATTTGACCCTGGGGGCACAGTGATGGGTAAATTTCTCTCTGAGAACTCAGTCTGACTAGGGAGATGGGTGAATACATCAACAATTATGATAGAAAGAAATACATGTTAGAGACACATGTTTAGAGCACTCTGGGGGAATAGCATGTAGCCACTGACAGGGGTCAGGTCATGGTGAGGACAGTCCGAGACGACACCCAAGAGGATAACACTTAAGCAGAGCAGTAGTTAACTAGATAGATGTAAGAGCTAAGAGAGCAGTAGAGGTCACAGGAAACCGTCTCTCCAAGATATGTGGCTATCAGAGAAATGTGCTCTTTCTTTTCTTGCCTAATTTCTGTTTGCCTCATATCTATGAATGCCAAAGAGAGAGTAATGAGACAAGAATTCAGTGGAAGGGGTGAAATGAAATATAAAAGGAACAACTGTGGTTCTCATTGCCATCTGTGGGAAGGTGGCTACTTGACAACAGATGTCTAGCATTTCCCTTCCCAGTAACTAGAGAAGGGAGCCAAGAAGTGGAGACAACTACAGTCATATAGAAAACTAAGGAAACGGACCTCCCTGGTGGTGCAAGGGGTTAAGCACCGCACTATGAAGCAATCTGCAGCCTCTGCAGCACGAGTTCGATCCCCGGCCAGTCAGGGAACAATTCACATGGCGCAGCAGACCTCTCCTGTCTCGCCCGCTGCTCCCCTCAGCAGCGTGTTTCAGTCTGACTGCTCTGTTCCCCGCTCTGTCTCTGGTGAATCCTCTCACCCCGCACACCTCTGGCCTGTACCCCAGATCTTGTGTGGATAAATAAGTAAATCTTAAAAAAAAAAAAAAAAAAGAAAACTAAGGAAAGTTCCTATCCAATTATTTGAATTTGTAAATTGCAGAGTACGTGAGACCTGTTCACAGAACGTGTATCAGGACTCATTTGCAAAACTCTTGCCTTCGAAGCTAGAGTACTTCAAAAATTAAGGAGACTTTCTGAATACTGTAGACATACATTATTTTATATGGTTTAGGGCTTGAATTAGAAGTGGACGATCAGATCACCGAAAATCTACCTTCTAGAGAGCTTTTGGCAGCTGCTGATCACTGGCTTCAGTGGTGGAGGTGTTTCAGGGAAATCTAACAGAACTTGAGAGTAGCTGTCCTGAGAGGTCTGAGTCATGGTTGGGCTTTATCAAGGACCTGGGTGCTGGCCTGGTGACATCAGAAAAATTTTGTCAAGAGCCAGGCCACCAACTGCTCAGGGTGTTAAATGCGGTGAATGGTGAATAGAAATAGGGAATGGTCTCCTGTAGGTGGCACGCTTATGTCAATTTTCCTAGACTTGTGGTACACCAGGAACGGGATGGAGGATGTGGCACCTGGAGAGTAAGTTTTGAGAGTCACAAAAAAGAAACTTTCTGGAAATTTACCAGCCAGGACTGCCAACTGCCCCAGACTCCTCTGCACTCAATTTGAGCTACTGGATCAAGGAACCAGAGAGCAGCCTGCTTTATAGAGATCCAAGTAAAGTTTGGGGAAATACAGAGGAATATTAAGTGCCCTATTTCTAGGGAAATTATCAATGAGATTTCTAGATCCTTATGAAATGATAAACAAGTGATTTCTTACACCAGAAGTGTGAAAACTAGATCTTTGGAGCTATACTTTTAAAAACAGTTAGACAAATATGTTTTAATAATTAAGAGTATTTAAAATGTTGAAATTTCAGGCAGGAAAATCCATTGTTGGTATATTTACATATAGTTTTCCCTCTCTTCCTCTCTCCCTTCCTTCCTTTTTTTAAGATCCAACATCCAGACTCTCCCCTCCCACTCTTATCAGAGTCTTGCTAAGAACTCAAGGCACTACCTTCCATTAGAGGAGTCCAAGGTTCAAGATTCTTCTTGGTGCTGGGCAATGGCTGCAATCAGTCAATCAGAATCTCCTGGCCATGACCTAGAGTCTTGAAGGAGTCAGCAAAAGCAAAAGGCACATGGAAATGGCAGCCTCTGGTTGGAAGCACAGGTGCTAAGTTGTCACCAACTGCTCCTGGGCCATAATTTTCATATAGTGCCTCCAGCCTAAATTTCCTTGGTTCTTACTCATTTTTCATTTGATTCTTTAGCCTTTCTGTGAGCTTAAAGAGCTTCCCCAGTAATTACTTTTCAGCCTAAATTAGGCAGAGCTGGAATTATTTGGTGGCATCTAACTTAACAGAACAGGGCATTGTTTAAAAGCTTTGCCTGATGAAGATGTATAGTTGCTTTCTCATGGGCATTTAGCTTTTTCACAGATACAAAAATGTGAAAACTTCTTATAATCCATGAAGGTTCAGCTCTGGGGTCTTTCCCAAGCTGACATCCTACTGGATGGTCCTTAGCTACCCTGCATGGTTCCTACCTATTCTGAATGGTGTCTTGCCACCCATAAATAGATCTGATCACAGCAGCTCTCCCAGCATACTCCTTGCTACAGTCACCCTCTGCATTCTTGGTTGATGCTATCTATAATCTTCCTACCTTATTGAAACCAATGGTTTCATCATACTCACTTACTACTCGGCCCTGTGATACATTTCACAGTTCAATGAGGTTCAAAATGCAACCTAATTAATTGTGTGGAACAGCAGTTATAAATTCTTTTTTTGAATCCAAGCCACACAGGGTGTCATGCAAGCTTTAGCAAGACCTTCCCCTGGCTCAAAGAGACACTTGCCTGATTTATGATTTCTTGATAGCACTTAACATTTTATTTGGACTTCGTGATAACTTGAGACACATCAATCAAACAAGCTGTTTTCAGATCTTTCTTCTCAGCTGTTGCTGGTGCCAGATTGTCTAACAAATAGAAGCATAAACAGATGTAATTTGTGACTAGTGTGACTAGTATGACCATTCCCTGTCATGCAACAGGCCAGCTGGTAGCACAATCCACAGTGCAGCCTATGACCTGACTCCCAGGTAGTAGGGTCCTCATTCTTCACTCACATGAGTGATGTTTAAATATCATACTTAAAAAAGAGTCAGCTTGTTTTAGAAAATTAACATTCACTTGTAAACTTGATAGCTGAAAATGATATTTTTTGATAGCACATTATCACATATTCATATCATGCAAAGTAGAACTCTCCTTACTTGATGAAAAAATATGTAGTGATGGTTATTGAAAAATAGAACTTTGGCAAACAAATGAACAATTAAGGGTATGTAGCTGACAGTCTAGAGAAATGACATATACTAGTCTGTATATAAACCCCCCAACACACATATATACATAATATGCATTTTTGATTGCTTTTTTACACCAACAATATACCTGTACACCACACAGATCCTCCACTGCCAAAGATGGTGGAAAGATCCACCATGTTTCTTCATCATGACTGCAGCCTCCTGTTGGGGGAAAGAGATAAAAAATTGGGACCCTGAGTTGGTATCACAGTGACAAGTGCCTCAGTATCTGATTTGATCTGATATACTGGGTCTGTCAGGAAGATGTTGGGGGAACACATCACAGTGCGTGATGGAGGAGATCTGAGGTACCTGGAACCCTCATTCCCCATGAGCAAGCTTGTAAGGTCATCCATCCCAATGCTTACCCACCCCTGGCTGACGGGAGAGGACCTGAGGTTGGTGCTGTCCTTATACCACTCCCCCACCCCATGTTTCTTCCCATCTGTATGTGCTGCAGCTGTTGCTGGCTTTGATTCTTCCCACCAGCACCCAGTCCTCCCTGCAGGCAGAAGGACAGTCTCACTATCTGAGACTTGAGTTGGTATCCCTAGGATTCCCCAATCATTCTTAGGTCCCAGGACCACAAGCAAGCATCCAGACTCCCTATCCAGATGTCCTGGTCTCTGAAAAAGATTCTCTGGCTCCATTTAGGTGGCCCTGCAGGTCTTAATCTCCCCCTACCCCCACAGTTCCCAGATCTTGATGGATTGAGGATTATATGACACATGTGGTCTATGATAAAGTTATTGCAATTTTGTAAACAAGGATAATCCAAAATGTCACGACAGTGTGCTTTCTAAATTATCTGGAAAAGAAATCTTCACATGATGTACATGAACTATTTCACATGGATTTAATAACATCACACTGTGAAAACGCTGGATGAAAACAGATCATTCTGGATGTTCTTAACAGAGGAAAAGATTTTATAAGGATAAAAGCCACATACAGAATAAAGAAAAGCAGCAATAAATTTGACTTCACAAAATTTGAAGTACTTTATATTATGAAGACTACATCATTAAGAAGCAAACACCAAAGAGAAAATAAATACTAGTACCTCTATACTCTGTCCAATTTATGAACCAATTGAATATAAAGGTAATGAATCATAGATGGAGGTCAAATGTCACTTTTATTGTTATTAAGCTAATGTTGGGAGAATTTTGCTGGTCAGTGGTAGATAGCAGAAGTTACTAATATACAGGCCCTGAATAAGGCAGATACTGCCACTCTTTCAGGATCACCTTGGACCAACATTGGCCCTCACCTGTGGAACCTCCCACTCTCAAATGCCTGGCATGAAAAAACTCAACCTGTCCCTCTTGTCTCCTTGGGAGAGGGGGAGAGGAGATTGCTCTCCAGCTAGAAAAACAATTGAAAGCATGCTGGCCTGTCTCTGTTTGCATTTTCCTCCCAAAGTTATCACTTAGATGGCAGTATCACAGTGCTTTCTCTCAGAAATAAATAGCCAGAAACTTCCCAGGAATCTATGTGTGTAGAATTCACTCATGGACATCAGAAGTGAGGTAGAACCATTGGGTAAATATTCGTTACAGAAATTTCAATGCGCTACTCACTATAGTCCACAAGGAACTTATATCAATTAATAAGAAAAAAAATTTAACCGAAAATAGAATTAAGGACAAGGAAAACTCACAGTTTCAGACACCTAGTTAAGGTGTTTCATAATCTCAGTATTCATAATCTCAGCATTCTCATAATCTCAGTATTCTCATAATCTCAGTATTCAAAGAAATACAAATAATAAACATGCATGCATATATGACATTTTTTATGTTATAGTTCCATCTTTGAGAGACAAGCAGGATCTGCTAGCTTATGTGTGGCTGGTATTGTGAAAATAAAGAACACCTTTTGCCAATCAGCCACTGGTGACTGTAAGAATGTCCTAATTCCTGATGTTAAGATTTATCAAAGAATGCACCAATGAGAATTGGTTTGCTGTTTCTCATTGGCAAATTGTAAGAGAATGTCTGTTCATGTGCAGCATTTACTAGTGTTACCAATAAGACAGGAACTTGAATTTGAAGGTCAGCGTCACGTGGAAGATCTGTCCCTTGTGGCTGCACCGTGGCTATCAGCATGTGCTCTCCCTGAGATCTGCAAAGCTGGGGTAGCAGACAGAGTTCAGGCTGCAGGTGAAACCATAAACACTTGCATGAGTTTAGTAGTCATTCATAAAACACTATAGTGTGTAAGTGATGAGTGATTCTTTTAAATCTTGCATTTGCGTAACTGTCCTCCCAGATTGTGTTTGTCGTTTCTCGGTGCCCTGGGGGGAAGGACTATGGGTTCAGGTTCAGGCTTGCTGGATCTAGGCTGTTGTAAAGCCATGCTGGCTTGGCCTGAGCTATGCCCAGTGCAAGCCCATCCTTTAATATTCTGGATGTGTCTCCTGCCAACTGGGTTCTATTGCCTTTGCCTTCTCCCCTTAGAAGAATACTGTTTATTTAGGCCATGCTAGCACACAGGTAAAAGGACTGTTTGTCAAGAAACAAGCAAAATGTTCTACTTTCAGCTTCATTTCTTCACGTGGCAATAGGTCCTATCATGTTCATTGGAAGTCCTGGGATGGGTCAGTAGGTTGCTCTTGAATTCACAACTAAGTCTCTTCATCTATCTCCACATCTGCTATTTTCTTCCTCTCTTGCCCACCCTCCTTTAATGAGGATCTTGCCAAATCTCAGTTGTGGGAGCCCCCATTACAGCCATTGCTTCTCCTGGTCACTGTAAGGAGCTCACCACGCCTGCCAAGCCAAACTCTTCTAATACTCCCTAAGTTGTGTAAACAATCACTGTAGTGGCCTGGGCAGCTGTTAGGCACCCAAGCATAGCAAACCAATACTGCATCGCTCACCACCATCTTACAGAGTTTTAAACAAAGTCAGCACTTTCATTTTTTATTTGCAGCCCTCTCTCTCTCTGGCATGATTGTGGTCATAAAAGCACAAACTCAGATTTTTTTGTGTGTGGGTTTGGATCCTGGCTGTCTTACTTTGGGCAAGTAACTTGATCTCTCTTTCCTCATTTCTAAAATGCTGTAATAATAATAGTAATAGCATAAATAGCAACAGTGTTTTGATGGGCAAATACACCTATCCTTTGCTTAAAGATTTTAAGTTATTCTTGAAAACCCTGTCATTAAGTGAAAGACCATTATACTTAAAGTGCCATTAATTTAAATGGGAACAACTCTGTACCACAGGCAGCTTTCTAACCGATGATTACGTAAGAGACACACATGTCCTCCTTTACAGTATTTATACTATGGAATTCAAGACCCGATTCATCTACAATATGTGATGACATGGGCCTGTGGGAGCCTTTGCAAAAACATAGGAGACTTTGAGTAAAATGCTTAAAGCTACTGAAAAGATCAAGCTTCTCCACCACTTTACAACCATCTATTAATTGATACACTAATAACATACTAATTGACACGTTAATTACATTTGATCTTAGCCAAAAGGCTGAGAAGTGCTAATTGACACATTAATTACAAAGTATACTGGGTGCAATTGGAATTTTGAAAAAAGGAATAAATAACTGAAATAAGGCAAGGAGCTTTTTTAAGCCAAAATGTAAACCCACAATGAAAACATAATATACAATGTTGTAAACCTATGTTACTTCAAAAAATAATATATAAAGAAAAAAATGTAAGGGAAAAGAAACATAATGGTTAGAAATTTTAGCAAATCTATGAGAAATCAAGTGGTCAAAAAATAAGTTACATTCTATCAAAAACTTGAGAAGTAAACCAGAAATGTAAAATTTGAATTCCATAGCATACAAATATAGACTAATCCTTTTCATAGTCTCTATGCATGTTAATTAAATTTGATCATAAAATTACACTCAAAGGAAAAATACATGGACTTCAAAAAGAAGAAATGTATTCTTTCCAAAGTAAAATAATATTCTTCTAAATAACTCTTGGCTTGATGACATCGGGATGTTGAGGATAACAATAATGGCAATGATAACTTTAATAGATAGAGCATGCTTACAAAATTAGAGATATCATGAATTATTCCATTTTTTAAAGGATCATAAGATAGTAATAAGAAATTCCAAAAATCAAGTAGATCATAACACTAAAAAATTGAAAATATTTAATCAAAGACAATTTTTTAAGTTATATTTTACATTTATATTGGAGCAAATGATTTTTAATATAATGTTCATTGTATAAAAATCAAAGGAAAGTGTAAATAAGTATGTCCTATCTGGGGACCAATATGAAATGAATACATTAAAAATATAGATATATTTTAAAGCAGAGGTTCTACTTCTAGAAAGTAGAGACAATCAAGTATGTGACCCTATAAATAAGGAATTATGAATAAGGATGTTCATGACAGCGTTATTTATAAGAGTAAGAAATTGGAAATAACCTGAATTTCAGACTTCTTATTGACTAAAGTATAGTAGAACTTAATAGCCATGAAAAGCCATGTTGCTGAAAAAGATGACATGGCAACTGGTTTACAATTCATTGTTCATTTAAAAAACTTGGCTGCTCAGAACCTATAGAAAAGATTCCATTTTTGTTAAACATGTGAAAATAAAACTTGGCAACATATTTATATGTTCAATGTGATTTTATCTGCAATTATGGATGATTTTAAATGTTTTCCATATGCTTACCTGTATTTTTTCATCATTCTACAAAGCACATATGCACTGAAAAATTAGTGTCTGTTAATGGTTTCAAAAGGCAGGTGTCCAAATTTCAGTGCCTCCAAGAATTGATTTTTCAAGTTAGCAGTGCCATCTGCTGATCATCTGGGAGTGTTTCTTCAAAACAACAAAATGGTACTTATCACAATTAAATATTATGAGATATTTATGATAATAGAGGAACATATAAGAAGAAATCTCGTGAAATTTACTTAGTTTAACTCTGGAGTGATATCATTAAAACAGTTTTCAGAATCCGAATATGGACTCTACCCATTTATCTCTTCATTTTATACAAGTTTTATCATCACAATTTATAGTCAACCCTTTTTGTAGAAGGAATAGAAGAGAAAAAATGAATTCTAGCCAAATGTATTTGCTAGTCAGAAGATTGTAATGAATAGTTCCAAAACTCAAGGTGAAGCCATAAATGGGAAAAAGAGTTAAGATGAGAGTTGGGACAAAAATAAACATGAAACAAATAAGGACAAATATCTAGGGTATTGCAGTGAAGAAGAAGGTGGGCCCCTTGTATGTGGCAGAGTGAATAGTTGACAGGAAGGGAGATGTAATAACTTAGGGGAAACAGTAAGAAAGAGAGGACTTTATAATGATATCAGAATGAGCTTATCTTTTCCCACTTTTGTCCAAACTGACATAATGAAAGATTTGTAAAATGTCCTCTCAATTCCAGGTACATTACCTTTAAATAATTCCCAAATCTGTCCATTCTGTCAAAAAAAAAATAGTCTAGCTAACCTGGAAGTCTTTATTCACAATGCACGCATGCTCAAGAAGTTTTTCAGTTTAGCAATTCTAAACCACCTTCGAAATAATCATTGATAACCCTATTTAGTCTCAAGATTAAAAATTATCTTCCATAATCCATCTTTCACTTTGCGAAAAGTTCAACCATATTTAACCTCCTGCAATATTGCAACTGTCCATGTGGCTCATGCTCAGCAAAATAAGCCAGAAAGAAAAAGAAAAATACCGGATGGTCTCACTCATAGCAGAAATGTAGAAAACCTAAATAAGGGACCAGAAAAAAGAATAACTATAAGAAAGAAAAAATCAAAATAAACAAACAACTATGAACCAGAGACATACTATGGGGGGGGGCGGGGAAAGGAGGGGTTGGGGTCAAAATAAGGGGGTTGCAATTATATGGGGAATATAAAAATAAAATTAAAAAAATAAAAATAAATAAAACCTAAAAAAATGGTGATAAGCAAAAAAAAAAAAAAATCATTAGTTGTGATTTTGGTATCTCAATAGCAATTCCTTTATGATTATAATCCTGAAGACTAAAACATATCTTTTGCTGAGAAGCATCTCATTCAGGTTTGTGAACATTTTTGCTCTAAAAATACATTATTTTAAAAGCTAGTTTTAATTAAGTTGATGACAATATATATTAAAATCCAACACTAAAAATTAAATTAGGGAAATTTGCGGACACTCAAGCATGACAATGATATAATTCAATCCTCCCAACATATCCCTCCCCCCCCAAAAAAGGTCAGAAGAACAAATAAAACCATGCAAAACTCTAGTAAAAGAGACTATTCAAACTTCAAATTATAACCAAAAACACAGTGAACTATCACATTCCTGATAGAAGTATTCATGGAAAGCCAGAGCAGACCTTTAAAAATTAAGTGAGGGCCTCCCCTGGTGGCTCAGGCAGTTGAATGCCCCACTGTGAAGCTGTCTGTAGCCTCTGCAGCGCCGGTTCTATCCGGGCTGGCAGGCGAGGGTCCCACATAGCGAGCAGACCTCTCCTGTCTCGCCCGCTGCTCCCATCACCAGTGTATTTCTTTAGTCTGCCTGTTCTGCTTCCTGCTCTGTCTTCAGTGAATCCTCTCACCCTCCTGCGAACCTGGCCTGTACCCCGGTTCTTGTATAAATAAATAAATACATAAATCTTAAAAAATTTTTTAAAAATTAAAAAAAAAAAACTGAGTGAAAGACATATTAAAAAAACTATCAACAACAAATGTTGGCGAGGTTGTAGAGAAAAAGGAACTCTCCTGCACTGCTGGTGGGAGTGCAAACTGGTCCAACCACTATGGAAAGCTGTGTGGAGATTTCTTGACCTACTAAACATAGAGCTTCCATATGATCCAGCAATTCTACTCCTAAGTATTTACCCAAATGACACAGAAACATTAATTCCAAAGGGCGCCTACACACCTATGTTCATAGCAGCACAATTTACAATAGGTAAGCTATGGAAACAACCCAAATGCCCAAAAATAGATGACTGAATCAAGAAGATGTGGTACATATACACAATGGAATATTACTCAGCAATCAAAAAAGATAAGCGCATGCAGTGTGCAGCAACATGGATGGAGCTAGAAGGGATCATGCTCAGCGAAATAAGCCAGAAAGAAAAAGAAAAATACCGGATGGTCTCACTCATAGCAGGAATTTAGAAAACTTAAATAAGAGA
Source organism: Talpa europaea (assembly GCF_964194135.1). NCBI lineage: Eukaryota > Metazoa > Chordata > Mammalia > Eulipotyphla > Talpidae > Talpa > Talpa europaea. The sequence continues at coordinate 61,829,448 of NC_140074.1, read as the reverse complement.
CCAGGAAAAAAGACTAATCAATACAAAGTAAAAATCAAAATCAACAAGCAACTATAAACCAGAGACACACAAGAGGGGGAGGGGCGGGGAGAGGAAGGACTAGAGTCAAAATAAGGGGGGGTTGCAATTGTATGGGGAATATAACCATAATGAAATTCATACATTGTGGAAAGATGAAAAATGATGTAAAATTATATAAAATAAAATATTAAAAAAAAAAACTGAGTGAAAGAAAGACTAATTGGGTATCAGATCTAAAAATCATTCCCAGAGAAAGAAAATCAACCCTAAGTATAAAAATACTAAAAAAAAATACTAACTTCATGGAAGGGAATATAAAATGTGCATAGGATGTAAGGAACTAATTCAAAAAGAGTAAATTTGGGGAGAAGATAAGACTTAAAAAGAGGTAAACTGCATCTCTTATATTCATAGTGAATGAGAAAAGAAGCAAAATTGTAGTGAACCAAAATATAGAAAGATTATAAAGACTATTTCTAATAAAAAGAGCTGCAATTATTATCATTATTATCACTGCCTATTCTTAGCAGGAATTTTATGTGATAGCACAAATGAAAAATTTCCATAAACTGTGATTATCCAAATGTTAGTGACTATTGATTCCATCTGTAACAATTACTTAGTTTCTTCTGTAGGTGGGAAGAGATGGATAGTGCATTAGTTCTTGGGAATTTTGCCTTGATCGATTAAGATAATATCTGTCTCAGAGACTCTAAGAAAAATACCAAGCCCGAACTTTCAGACTCCCCTAAAGGACACCGATTTTCTCATTTGAAGTCTTTCAGATATAAATTTTCTAGCCACAGGAGGGCAGCAGAGACAGCATTTTAATTCACAAACTTTATTTTCTGTTCATTGACCAATTGATGGATTTGTTCATGCACTCCTGAGGCTTATTTATGTGCAAAACATTCACTTTCATTGTGAGCAAGGTCATATGTAAACATTTTCATAAATTATTTCTATTGTGAAAGAACATTTAACAACATTTCTGTTTGAATTTCTGCTGTATCTAGTATGGATTGAAACCTATGTTTTTGCATATGATAATTGAGAAGTCTTGAAATTATAGAATTTTAAAACTATCAAGAAGCTTACAGAATATCCATATCTACCTCTCTCTCTCTCTCTCTCATTCTCGCTCTCATGCAATTCCTTCCAGTCAAAATGCATAGATATTTATTTAATTTACAGACTTGATCTTGGAATCTATAAAGCTTTAAAATCACACTATAACATTAGCATGAAATACCCATATCAATAATGTTTTGTAAGATACCACTGAAATAAAGCTTTAAAAAGTAGATTACTCTGGAGAAATACGGGGACTATATCTGAAGGGAGAAATGAAATGCTGTCAAAAATTAACAATGATGTGAGAAAATAAATACATTTTAAAAAATAGAAAAAAAAACTGTATTGTACAGTTCAAAGCAGTTTATCCAGATTAACACAGTTCTCATTGCCTTAATAAGAGTGTATTTATTTCTTTAGATTACGTAATTTTTACTTCTTATCATGCTTTCAAAAAAAGGGATTTAAGTTACCTTTGGAGCAACCTTGTATTTTGAGTTGTAGTACCTCAAACCTAGAATAAGCCACTTAATCTAGATAGGAAAGATTGGGGCTTTACTGATGTCGATATAAAGTGCTTTAACAATAAATTATAATAAAAGATATGGGAGAAGAAAGAATATTTTTAGATGTGTGCATTTAACATCAAATATTTCTCTTTTTAAAAAATAATTGACTTACTTTATTTTTTTAAAGATTTATTTATTGTTATACAAGAGCTGGGGTACAGGCCTCAGCACTGTATTTCGGTCATTCTGCCTTTTCTGTTCCCTGCTCTGTGTCTGGTGAATCCTCTCAACCTCCCACACATCTGGACTGTACCCTGGTTCTTGTATAAATAAAATAAATCTTTTAAAAAAATGGGAAGAATACAGGTTCCAATTTTTCATTTACTCATTCAGCAAATTATCAACAGCCTGTGCTAAGGTGCTATCCATGTGCCGAGGACCGATTGCACATATTGACATCTCTCCAGCAAAGAGCAGTAGCACCTGACCTCCCCAGGTGTAGAGTGTAGACACACTCTACAAAAAAACACACCAGTAGATAACTTGCTGCTAGGGGTGACCTGATGGAAAAGCTCAGGTGTTATAAGATTCATAAGAGGCTCACCTGACCATGTTTTACTCCCTGGAGGTTTTTACTGGGAAAATGTTTAGACTAGAAAATAAAGGGGCAAGGAAAGAGGCCAGGAGAGAAGGAAGAACTTTTGAACATTGGAATTAGCCTTCCAAAGCCGGACTTCCATGCATGGCTGGAGAGCAGGGTGCAGCGGCCTGACCAGAGAGTGAGCAAGTGTGAGACCATAATGGTCTTTATAAACTATGTTAGAGACATTGAACTTTATCGTATAATTTTAATACTACCAAGATAATTCTGATTAGTATGTAGAAAGATGAATTAGGTTATAAATGCTACAAGAAGGGTGTTCAGTTGTATCTAAGGATGATAGCTAAATTTTATTTAAAATATTAAAGCTATTAATAATTCATTGCAGAAACTAACATAGTATCCAGACACAGCTGTTTGATGAATATTGGACTGAAAGGATGAATGTATTTGTAAACAACTGAATACCCGTATTTTGACTTCTCTGAGGAGGCTAGTGACCCTGGTGCTGTTTCTTCCACTACAATTTCAGTATTGCTATCTTAATATCAGTGACTTATATTTCTTAATTACTATCAATGACTTGGAGTTGTACACATTGAAAAAGCGAGCCACTAAATTATCTTTCACTGCTGTCAAAAATTGGAAAAGTCTGATTTTTATCTAAATGCATGTTACAATTTCACAAAGTAAGAATCTACTTACTGACTTACCGGTGTTACAGTTTCAGTCTATCAGCTTCCCTTGGGGAATTTATTTTGGCAATCTAGTTGTTTGTTAAATGTTTATCCATAAAATGAATGTGACTACGTCAAAATTCATCACACTTTATATTTCAAATTATAAAATTAGATTGACTTATTTTGAAGGAAAATTATTGCACAGATTGTACACATTGCTCATAAAATATTATTTCCTCCAGCACAATGTAGCCATAGGGTCAAAGGGAAAATCAAAAGGAAAATGTGTGATTCTAACAAAACATTGATGTAGTTCTGTGATTCTTGAGTAATTCATCTGCTGTTTGTTAAGAAACAAGCCAGTTGGAATGGAAATTCTTTTTCTAATTTATTGTCTTTAAGAAACTTTCATGGAGGTATTTCCAAACTACAGAGTCTTGAAATGATTTTTTAGAAGAATGCCAAAGTATTATAGGAACAGATGGTGCAAAAGGATATTTTTTTAATGTGCAAGAAAATCACATCAAAATAAAAGATGAGTTAAGGAAGCATTTAAGTCATGTGTGGCTATTAATATTTTAGTTTGATCATTTGATTTCTGTGATGTTCACTTGGAAATGTTTAAATAAAAGCCTTTTTGAATATTTCTTTTGAATTACGAGCTAGTTGAAATATGTTGTCAGAAAAATAGAAAGGAAAACAGATTTATTAAATAGCATTCCCTTAAGTAATTTTTGAAGATATAATATATCAAAATTGAAGATATAATTTATCTAAGACCCAGATGGCTTGAGGAAAAATTTTAGTGTTTCCTATGCCAAAAGTAAACAGTTAATAAATTCATTCAACTATTGTCTATCATTTTAATCACAGAAAAATATACTTCAAAGGGCCTTCAAATTGCAAAACCCCAGCTTGGATAAGTGAATTATCCTTCCTACTTACATATGCAGTGATGCTCATTAATGAGTAAAAATGCCACCTGGATCAATGAATGTGGGTGATTCAGAATTTCACATGGATAAACAAAAACAGGTGATTATTGTGGGGTTAATTCTTTATGGAAGGGTAGTGGGAAAGAAATGGACAGGACAGAAGATGACAGGATTGTTGAAGATGACTTCATTTTGTGCACACTCAGTTTGAGATGCTTATGGAAAACTAACTGGTTGATCTAGATTATCAGTGATTAAATAAATCAGCAGTTGGGAGGGAGGTTGAACTGGAAATGAAGGTGTGGATGACATGAATACTTGAGAGTGGTTGAGGTCACCCAAGAAGAATGTGTAGAGTAAGACTTATGAGGCCACAAATAGGAATATTCACAAAGAAAACTTTTCAATAGTAGAAGAAGGCCTAGAAGACTAAAAGAGAAAACAGTGAGCAGTTCCCATCACCTATTGACAGTAGGAGGATTATTTACCCAGTTGCTTGGGCATTTTTTTTGTTGAATTCAATTTGCCAAGATTTTGTTGAGGATTTTCACATCTATCTTCATCACATTATATTGATATATAATTATTATCATGTCCCTACCTGCTTTTGGTATCTGAATAATACTGACTTAATGAAACATGCTGGACGCATTCCCTGTTCTTCATTATCTGAGAAGAGCTTGAGAAGTTAGATATTTGCTCATCTTTGAAGATTGGATAGAACTCCATAGTGGAACTCACCCTGGGCCTCTGTTTTTTTGGGAGACTTTTTTATATATATTTTTAACATCATTTTTCATTTTTGCACAATGTATGCATTTTCATATTGGTTATATTCCTCATACAATTCCTACCCCCCCTTATTTTGACCCTAATCTCTCCTCCCCTCCCCCACATAGTGTGTCTCTGGTTTATAGTTGCTTGTTGATTTTGATTTTTACTTTATTTTTTTGATCACTGTTCCAATTACATTGCTTGTAATTAATTTTTTCAAGTCTTCTATTTTTTTTTCCTGATTCAGTCTTGAAAGGTTGTGTACTTCTAAGAATTTGTCCGTTTCTTCTAGGTTATTAAATTTATTGGCATATAGATATTTATAATGTCTCCCTGTATTTCTGAGATATGTTTTGACTTCTCCTTCATTTATGATTCTATTAGAATTTTCTCCCTTTTATCTTTGTGAGCCTAACTATAGGTTTATCTGTTTTATTTTTCAAAGAACCAGCTGTTGGTTTCACTGATGTTTGGGGCTGCCTTTTTGATTTCTATTTTATTTCTTCTCTCTTTTTTTATTTCCTTCTTTCTACTGGCTTTTAGTTTTGTTTGTTCTTGTTTCTCTAGTTCCTTAAGGTGTTGGATTTGATTTTTGTGGGGTAAAGATTTGTTTATTTATTTATGCATAGAAGAACTAGGTTGTTGGCCAGAAGTGCTAGCCTGGAGGTTAAAGGGGGGAGTGAGATGATTCACCAGAGACAGAGTGGGGAGCAGAACAGGTGAATCTACTGAAATACACTGCTGAGGGGAGCAGTGGGTGAGACAGGAGAGGTCTGCTATGCCATATGTGGGTTAGCTCCCTGGTGGGGGATGGAACTCATGCTGCAGTAGTGATAGCGCCAAGACTTAACCCCTAGCCCACCAGGGAGGCCTAGAATTTTTTCATTGAGCATTTTCTTATTTCTTGATGTGGGTCTGTGCTGCTGCACCCTTCCCTCTTGGTATTATTTTTACTGTGTCGCAGAAGTTCTGGTAGTTCGTGCCTTCATTTTCACTTGACTCCAGGTATTTTCTAATTTTTTCTTTGGTTTCTACATTAACCCAACAGTTATTCAGTAATGTGTTGTTGTGTCTGCACATAAGAGATGTCTTTCCTGCTTTTCTATTTGATTTCTATTAATAGTTTCATACCATTGTATCAGAGAAGATATTTGATATGATTTCAATACTCATGAATTTATCGAGTCTTGTTTTGTGACCCAGAATGTATATTATCCTAGAGAATTTTCTTTGTGTACTTGAGAAGAATGTGTACTTAGTTTTTGGGGGTGCGGTGCCCTATAAATATCTGTTAGGCCCATGTGGCCTAATTATTTGTTTTAGGTAATTGCTTCCCTTTTGATTTCCTGTTTCGTCTGTCCATTGATGAAAGTGGGGTGTTGAAGCCCCATACTGCTATCATATTGCTGTCAATATCTGTTTTCACATTTGATAATAGTGGTAGGGCATAACAGTTTTGTTTTTTGTTTTTTGGGGTTTTTTGCAAAAATTGTGTTCTTGACAAACTTGCAAATGACACTTTAAAGTGGTAATTTTCTAGCTAATTCCATTTTTAGCATGAGACTAGATTGGATGGAAAAGAAAACAAGGCATAAAATCAAAACTACCATGAGATACCATCTTACACCAGTGAGAATGGCACATATTAAAAAAACTCACAACACCAAATGTTGGCGAGGATGTGGAGAAAAAGGAACTCTCCTGCACTGTTGATGGGACTGCAAACTGGTCCAACCACTATGGAGAGCTGTGTGGAGATTTCTGGACCTACTAAACATAGAGCTTCCATATGATCCAGCAATTCCACTCCTAGGTATTTACCCAAAGGACACAGAAACATCAATTCCAAAGAGCACCTGCACCCCTATGTTTATAGCAGCACTGTTTACAATAGCTAAGCTTTGGAAACAACCCAAATGCCCAAAAATAGATGACTGGATCAAGAAGATGTACATACACACCATGGAATATTACTCAGCATTCAAAAAAGATAAACACATGCAATTTGTAGCAACATGGATGGAGCTGGAAGGGATCATGCTCAGTGAAATAAGCCAGAAAGAAAGAGAAAAATACCAGATGGTCTCACTCATAACAGGAATCCAGAAAACCTAAATATGGACCAGGAAAATGAATAACTATAAGAAAGTGAAAATCAAAATCAACAAAAAACTATGAACCAGAGACACTCTATGGGGGGTGAGGGGTGGGGAGGGGAGGGATTGGGGTCAAAATAAGGGGGTTGCAATTGCATGGGGAATATAAAAATAAAATTTATTTAAAAAAAAACCTCACAATACATAATATAAATAAGCATAGAGGATATAATCTGTGAAATCATGCCAGATTTGGGCAGATTTTAATATGCCAGTTGTAACTTTTATAATGAAAATATAACTAGCTAATATTTTATTTAAATAATTATATGTGTGTTATAATAGAAAAGTTCCCCTGCATGCCATTTAAATATATTGTACACCAATAATGCATACATTCTATGGAAAGAGAAAAAAAGAAAACAAGGCATAAAGGTATAGATCATACAGTGAAGTTTAGTTGATAACCATGTAGTGGTTTCTTCAGGAAAGCCAAAGATAAAGAAGAGGTCAAAAGGCAAAATTGGAGTTATTCCATAGAAATGACAATTCTGCTCAGAACAGTGGATCGAAGGGCTACATTGACCTCTGGCTAGCAGCCCCTAGTTTATCCTGTCCAGAGTCCCCATTAAAATACTGATAAAAGCCAGGCAGTAATGACAATTCAAAACAACAACAGTTAAAATTAATATTAGCATGCTATTGCAAGAATCTAAAAGAAATATTCAGTAATTATTGAGTCAACGAAAGTGGATTTATTTTTAAAATGATTTGTGTTCTATATTTCATGAAACATAGCTATTCCTGCCATATAATAGCCTATGGCACTATGGGCAGTTGTAGGGGTTCAATTTCTACATTAGTAAATATATTTAATGGGAATTGTTTGAATTAAATGAGCTAATGCAGACTAATAGCTATCAGAATGCTTGGTACAAAGTTATTAATAAATAGTACATATTCCTAATAAATAATAAATAGTACATATTCATATTCTTTTCAAGTTGCCAAAAAATACTGATTAAAAACAGGAAAGAATGAACAATCAAAATATTAAGCATTTATAATGTGTGTTGACAGAGAGTCAGCTGCCAGAATCTGGGAGGAATTTTCACTCATCATTAACCTAGATGTAGCTCCATTTATAAAAGCAGTGATTTTTCTCTTATTCTTCACCTAATGGAACAAAGCTATCATCATCACCACCAACATTATAAGCTTAGTAGATGTGACTAGTAGAAACTTGTTGTACAGAGGGCCCAGATGGACTTCACTCCATCTTGCCATGTTCACGTGCATGGATCCCCTATAACCTCTTGACCTTCAGAACAGAGCTCTCAGGCTGATGAGAATAATGCTAATTTGAATGAGAGAAATACACATATCACTAATTTTATTTTTACTAAAATGTGCTAAATATTTTATTCCTAATTTTGAATCATGATCTTCTAAATTTCTTTAGCATTTTGTGATATTTCTGTTCTTGCCATCTTTGTGTTAATTGCTATAAAATCCTAGAATCCTAAATCTAAGGTTCATCTATCACACTAAATACTATTTGATTTGATGCTTTGAGAATTGGTTTGAAATTTGGAAACTGCACATTAAGCTATTTCCAGAAAATCAGGAGTTACTAAAACTGAAGTCACAATGGGAACCAAACGTTCCCTCGCCACTGTATTTTAATCATCTCACTACTCAAGATATAGAAAATTTGAAACAAAAATTAGAAATTAATATTTAATTTACATGAAAAATGGATAAATATTTGCAGAATAGAAAGACTCTAAAAATTATTGAATATACTAAGATTAAGTCTAGGAAATGATATATATGAAATGGTCAGCAGAAACAAAATGGTAATGTTAGTATTTTTTTCTTACATCATTGTTCATTTTTGCACAGTAATTAGTTTCTCCCTTATGTGTAGTCCCCAGAGTTCTCCCACCACCATATCACCCGTGAACCATCACACTATTCCCTTGTGCTCTCCTTCCGCTGTTTTGACCCTTCCCCCTCCCCCTTCCTTGCTATATGTCCCAGATCCATGGTCAACCCACAAGTTTTGTTCCAGAACAAGTTCCTACACTCCTGGACTACAGCAGACAAGGCTGTTCACATCACCAGGAGCAATAGGGAGGGAGGAAGTACTGGGGAGCAGGTCAGGAACCTCCTGGAGGGAAGGTGCAAGGGTAGCTCTTCAGCCTCCCTGATTCTAGAATATTCTAAGGAATAGGAGATTGTCCCAGATCCTTCAGACTAGATTTCTGGGTCTTGTGCTTCCTCTTCCAAATTGGTTGCCCCAATCATTTTATGGATGATGACATGAAGCTGCTTCAGGGTCTTATAACTCTGGTGATAGGAACCCAATTCCCAGCAAATGTCAGAGGGAAGCTTCCTGAACAGGACAGACTGTAGTAGGTGGTTGGCCCAGTTCCTCTCATCTCCTGTCTTCATATTTTCCAGTCCTGCCCTGGGTCTTCAGTCACAGTTCTGGAAACTTCACGGACTTGGGGTTCCTTTTCTATAACTTGGGGTTCCATTTCCAGGATTTGTGTTCCTTTAGGACTTCCTGGGCTAACTTTTCCCTGGCTCTCACATGATGTTTTCTCCCCACTGGTGGAAAAAGAGGAAACCACACTCAGGCTGCAGGCAGGCAGGGGATCAGGGGCTTGACTCCTCAGACCCTGGGGATACTGCAGATGGAGCCCTTAGAAGAGATCACCCACATCTGTACCTCCTATAGTCTTGTCCATGGTGGCTGACCAGGTTCTATTTGGTTCTATCCAAGACAACTACAGTGTCCAGGGCTCTCATTTGAATATTTTGAATATAAGTATTCTTCTGTGAAATGACCCTAAAGTAGTTACTCCTGAACCCTGTGGTTCCCATTATTATTGTTAGGCACTTTTGAGGCACTGATGAGCAGCGGGCGAGACAGGAGAGGTCTGCCATGCCATGTGGGTAGCTTCCTGGCTGGGAATCGAACTTGTGCTGCAGAGGCTGCGGATTGCTTCATAGGTTGCATCTTAACCACCTGTGCCACCAAGGAGGCCCTGCAACTGTCCTTATTTTACAACTTTTGCAAAACCAGAAATGCAACTCTAGAAACAATTCAAAGTCCACCTACCTTTTTGACAAACCCCAAACCTCACCTTTCCATTTCAGAAGGCTTGTAGGAAGCTTAAGTCTTTCTGGGAGGACAGGGAGTCCACTTTGAGGCATTCCCCTCCAACTCTTCGCTAGGTCATCTCTTAGAAATGTAAATCTCAAGTGGGTAATTCATATCCAAAGGGAAAAAGGGGAGGAGAGGGCTGGTATTTGGAAACCAGGCCTGAAAAATCTTAGGTGTCATCTCCATTACTTAAGATGTTTAGCCATATGAGCTGGTAACCTTAACATCTGTGAGAAATTCAATCTGGGTCCAACTCTGCATTATCATACTGGTATCATGGTTATGAAATTTTAAATAAAAGCTGTAAGATCTTTAAAAAAAAATAAAAATTACCTCAAAAGTTATATTTCTAGTTCAAGTTTCTTGGCATTTGCTTTTTTCCTTCCAGATGAACTAGCTTGATAATGGATCACTTTCAGATCTTATTAGGGCTTGTGCTGTGTTTTTGTAAGGTGCTAGTTGTACAAGTCCAAGTTTAACAGAATGCACCAAACTGTCACTCCAATTAAGAGAATTAGATGCTCCAGTCCTATGATAGCAAACCAATTACATCACAAATAGATTTTCATGTGTGTTGCTCCTTTTCAGAATGTCAATGTCAATTTGATACTGTTTATTAAATATACTTAAGTAAAATGGTTTACTTTTACATTCTGAGTTAGGGCTGATAATTTGTACTTGAAAAAAAATGAATAGATATTAATGAACTAAACCAAAAAAATGGAAGTATTAATTTTTAAATGCCACTAAAAAATCTTTATATACTGTTGACAGAATTAGATAGTGGAGGAGCAAGCATCATACTAAATGAAAGTAGCCAAGCATAAATGATCATATATTCTATGATCCCATTATGTAAAATGTCCAGATTGGGCAAGTTATAGAGAGAGAAAGCCAACTAGTGATTGCTTAGGGCTCAGAGAGTAAGGGAGATAGGAAGTGATTGCCACTGGGTATGAAGTTACTGTCCAAATGATGAAGATATTCTAAGTGTAATTATGATGAGAGTTGTACAACTCTGTAAATTACTAAAAACCATTGAATTGTACATTTTAAATATGTGAGTCTTATGGTAAATTATAGCTCATCAAAACTCTTAAGAAAACATGATCATCTATGATTTGGGGGGCATTTTTGATCATTAGACACTTACTTTTAAAAGACAAAATATTTTTTAATTTCTCATTATATGACATTATCCAAATTTCTTGGTAATTTCTCAAGCATTTAATGTTTCCATGTAAGGATATTGAAATTACAGTTGAAAACTTCCTGAAAATTGTTGCTTTGGTACTAAAAGTTTTTCCTCACTATTTTCACAATATATATTGAATGAATTCTCTAATCTTAATCAACTTACTGTCCTCTGATCTTTTGTTATATGCAGTGTGGTCCAGGAATCATAGAACTGGTATTAACCTGACTTTATTACAGTGCAGAATCTCAGTTCTGATCCCAAACCTACTGAATCAGACCTCAGTTATCAGACCTCAGGATTAGCAGAATCAGGATATGCTTTTAAAGGAATCATATGCACATGAAAATGACCCACCTGCACATGAATGCAGTGGTTCTCAAAGTATGACCCAGAACAATGGAATCAGCTTCAGCTGGAAGTTTGTTAGAAATGGAAATTCTCAAACCTCATGAAACCTTCTATCTTAGAAACTCTAGCACTATGTTTTATCAAACTGTCCTGGTGATTCTGCTCATGGTCAGGTTTGCTGCACATAGTCACCTGAGTAGCTTTAAAACACCTTGATGCCTGGATTGCAACTCCTACAAGCTAAATCAGAGTCTTTTTGAGTGTAACTTTGTTACAGGGCAACACCAATTTAAAACGGGTTTCCTGACTGTGGGTCCTTACCTGCACTTCAAGGAGACTTAAACTGCAGGCACACCCAAAAGGTTAACAAAGGCTTGTTTACAAGGGAAAGGGAAATGAAATGTACAACTCAGGGAGAAAAGAGGGAGATAAATTCTTAAATGTGTCCTACCCATTCAGCCCATGTGGGATCCCAAATGACCCACTGAGACCAAACCTGCCTGGCCAAGAGCAGGAGCCAAGTGAGACCCCAGACCTCACTAACATGGCTGGGTTTTATTTACAAACAAAGAAAATGGCTGCTTAACTCCACCCTTAGGTTCTCGCAACTTCCCTTTGGGGATCATGGGATTTGTAGTTACCAGTGTCTTGAGGGAGTGGGAGTGGCATCCACAAAGTCAGTATGGAATTTGCTCAGGACATCCTTTCCCCCTAACAACTTGTTATCAGATATATCAAATTCCGCAGATGATTTGAATGTGCATTCAAATCTGAAAAATAAGTATTCTACAGGACAAAGACAATTCCAAATATTTTTATTGATTACACAAAGTAGTTGTAGTTCTCACAATTACTGTAAATTATTGATAGTGATATTGATGTTAAATTTTGTCAGAAAATTAAAAGTCATTGACATTTTGATTTATCTGTGATAGGAGTGTATTTTCTTGCTTCTTTCACTTCACATTGTTTTTTCCTTCACTTGATCTCCTGAAAATCCTCTGGTGACATTTGTGCCGCAAATGTGGGAAACATTCCATAGTGAAAATCAAATCCTAAGTAATGTGCCTAGGGACTTGCAAAGGAAACAAGAGAACAAAAATGGAAATACCTGTTTAGAGAAGGCATAGACTGCAAAGAGATAATTATGTAAAAGTGGGGATGGTAGGCAGCCTGATAGATGCTGAAAGGTAGAAAAGAGTGGCGTGGAATTATTATTCTTAGTGAAGCACATGCCATAGATTCTGATTATAAATAAATAAATAAATAAATAAATAAATAAATAAATAAATAAAAGACAAGGGCCCAGGTTAGCCCAGAAAGAGGTTGATGCTAACATTCAAGTATTTCTGCAAAAGGGGGCACCATTTCAATGAGAAACTAATAGTGGACATGTATCTAAGAGAAGTCTAATTTTGGAGGCTTCATAAAGGCCCTGTTTTCCTGGTCTTAAATCATAAGGAAGGCCTTGGATGGGAGTCAGAATTCCCAACGAGTGTGGGAGAGGAATGAAGCCAAGCTCTGGTGGTTTAAAGACATTCATATTAATTATAGGAGTGGCTCTTGGGAGGCTCAAACACTATAACATTTTAGCTTAACTCTTACACACTTAACTATTGCTCACTTCATTGCTTTTGTATTCTCTCAAAATATTGCCAGGAATGCACCTGTCATGTCGAAAAATTCCTCCTGGCAGTGTAAGTGTGTATATGTGTCCCTCACAGGGAATATCACTTTAAAATAATAAGAAATTAGCAAAAACTACTTCACCATTTTTAGACAGATGAGAACTAAGCTGTTGGTATATGCATTTTCCACCTTATAAATGAATGCACTAATTGGGAATTTGACAAGTGTGGGGTAAATGATTTTCAGGCTTTCCTGCCCTTGCCATTATGATTGCCCTGCCTGATGGGGTCACTTGCATTCGTTACATTGTTATAGTTGTATTGTTTATTTCTGTGGGCCATGGCAGCAGTATTGAGATATTCGCCAAGAAAAGCAGAGGCAGGAGAAGAGGCAGAAGAAAGAAGGCCAGAGAGCCCAGAGTGAAGACTTGCCTGTGGCTTGGAGGCCTACCAGCCTCCTGGCCCCCCGGCCCGCCCTGCCTGCTGTGTACCTGTGGTTACACTACATGTAAAAGCTCAATAAAAGCCTGAGAAAGCCACCGAGGGCTCCAGGACTCCTCCTGGAGTCTGCTTGAATCATAGAAAACCTGCCCTGTGCCCGTCCTGGCACTACAAGAGAGGAAAAACCTCAGATGTTAATCCATAACCAGAATCTACAGGCATAAAATTTTAAAAAGCACATTGAATTCTTCCTTAAATTAGAAGGAAGAACTATAGCAGGTGACCTCTTATTGTCCTAACCCTGTGACAGTTATTTGGGCAAGTAACTTATTTCCTCTGAGTACTTTGCTGGTGCTTTGAATCAGGAAAGCTGGTGAAACAAGGTGTATACTGCTGAAAATGTATTTATTGGGGTATAATAGACATTGCAAGATCCATTGGAGGAGAATGAGGTCCAGTGCCTACCCTGGACACTACAGAAAGGTTTGCCAGAAAGGAGACAGAAAATTATTAAAGACCTGGGGGAGAAAGGTTGAACTGGGATGTGTTTCACATACATCTATGGTGATGCTGGAGGAAGAAAGGCCCTTGGCTCAGCCTTGTAGAGAATAGCGGCTCTCTCTGCTGGGCACTGATACAAAGTATACACAATGCTGCTGAAAAAGGTTTGGCAGAGGGCAACCTGGGAAAGGGACTCCAGAAAGAGCCATTAATTAGACCCTTCCAAATGTTTCTGCAGAAACCTAAACGCTCCAACTCTTGAAGATTATAGCTGTTCTCCTATCAACAAAGTTAGTCTGGGAAGGGTGAGAGTCGGAATTGGAGGTTTATGGGAAAAGCAATCAACCCAAGAGTCAATGGCCAAGAGTTTCTAAATTTTGTTGGTTTGGGCTTCCCTGATAGCCGTAGGGGCTAAGTCTCAGCACTATGAAGCTATCCGCAGCCACTGCAGCACGAGTTCAATCCCTGGCCAGGGAGCTACCCACTTGGCACAGCAGACCTCTCCTGTCTCGCCTGCTGCTCCCCTCAGCAGTGTATTTCAGTAGATTTACCTATTCTGTTCCCCACTCTGTCTCTGGTGAATCCTCATCTCACCCCCCCACACCTCTGCCCTGTACCCCCATTCTTGAATGCATAAATAAATAAATCTTTTTAAAAAATAAATAAATAAATTTTGTTGGTAGCTGGAACTGTGGAAATGGGAAATTATCTGGAGGCTGGAGAAACCACCCACAAGAGCAGGCCATGGTACAGAATGAAGCCTGGAGACTCTCTTTAGATAAATGCCACCTAGTCACCAAAACTTGATTTGGGGTGATTTTTTTGTAGTTTGTACATTTCAAGGAATGGGTCCAGCTCAATTAAGTTTGTGAATTAGTGTGCTAGATTTGTTTGTGGTGTTTTTTATTATCCTTGGGAAATCTGGGGGGTCTGTAGTGATATCTTCTATTTCAGTGTTGATGTTGGTGATTTGCATAGACCCTGCCCATATAATCTGTGTGGCATTTTTAATCAGCAAACCAACTTGTTTTCATTAGGTTTTTCTCTATTCATTAATATTTCTCTATTATTTTATTTCTGCTCACTTATTTAGGGAGTGTACTTCCTTAATAACGTGTATATCATTCTCTTCTTTCTCCTTGTTTGGGGTTTAATTTGTTCTTCACTAGTGCCTAATGTGGGGTTAGATAATCCATTTGAGATGTTTCTTCTTTTTAAAAATAAGCATTTAATGCTCTAAATCTCTTGATAAGTGCTACATTAGTAACATTCCACAAATTATGATATGTTGTATTTTTGCTATCATTCAGTTAAAAAATATTTTCTAATTTCCCATAGGATTTGTTTTTCTTTTGGTTAATAGGTTAATTTGCAAACATTTTGGGACTTGCCGGATACCTTTTTGTTATAATTTTTAGTTTATTTTCTCTTTAGTGAGGATATACTTTGTATAATTTCAATTCTTGTAAATTGGTTAAGGCTTATTTTATGGTCAAGGATATGCTCTATATTGGTGAATGTTCTATGAACACTTGAAAAGTGATTTTAATAAAAGGAGTGTAAACCTTCATCTTATGAATCACATTCATAAAAAGTGCTTTAATATCTTTTTTAAAGATTATTTATACATACAAGAGCTGGGATTAGTCTGGGATATGGATAGTGCTTTATATTGCAGTTCAGTTAAAGTTACACTTTTTTGTGTGTCCATTCCATGCATTTTTTTTTTTAGATAATAAATTTTATTGTTATATTCCCGTACAATTGCAGCCCCCCCATTCTGACCCCAATCCCTCCCCTCCCACCCCCGCCCCCCTAAAAGTGTCTCTGGTTCATAGTTTTTTGTTGATTTTGATTTTCACTTTCTTACAGTTATTCATTTTCCTGGTCCCTTATTTAAGTTTTCTAGATTCCTGCTATGAGTGAGACCATCCGGTATTTTTCTTTTTCTTTTTGGCTTATTTCGCTGAGCATGATCCCTTCCAGCGCCATCCATGTTGCTGCAAATTGCATGTGTTTATCTTTTTTGAATGCTGAGTAATATTCCATGGTATATATGTACCACATCTTCTTGATCCAGTCATCTATTTTTGGGCATTTGGGTTGTTTCCAAAGCTTAGCTATTGTAAATAGTGCTGCTATAAACATAGGGGTGCAGGTGTTCTTTGGAATTAATGTTTCTGTGTCCTTTGGGTAAATACCTAGGAGTGGAATTGCTGGATCATATGGAAGCTCTATGTTTAGTAGGTCCAGAAATCTCCACACAGCTTTCCACAATGGTTGGACCAGTTTACACTCCCACCAACAGTGCAGAAGAGTTCCTTTTTCTCCACACCCTCGCCAACATTTGTTGTTGCTAGTTTTTTTAATATGTGCCATTCTCACTGGTGTGAGATGGTATCTCATGGTAGTTTTGATTTGCATTTCCCTGATGACAAGTGATGTTGAACATTTTTTCATATGTCTGTTGGCCATTTGCATTTCCTCTTCAGAGAAGTTTCTTTTTAGCTCTTCTGCCCATTTTTTGATTGGATTATTTTCTTTGTTGTTGTTGAGTCTCATCAGCTCTTCGCAGATTTTTGTGATAAGTCCTTTATCATTAGTGTTGGGTGCAAAAATGTTCTCCCAGTTGGTGGGGTTTCTCTTTGTTTTTGTTATTGTCTCTTTTGCTGTGCAGAAGCTCTTTAATTTGATGTAGTCCCAGCTGTTGATCTTTGCCTTCACTATCACTGCTTTGGGTGATGTGTCTGTAAAGATGTCTTTGATGTGCAAATCACGTAGTGTTTCGCCTATATTTCCTTCTATATATTTTATGGTTTCAGGTCTTATGTCTAGTTCTTTAATCCATTTTGAGTTGATTTTTGTGTATGGTGTGAGGTAGTGGTCAAGCTTCATTCTTTTGCATGTAGCGACCCAGTTTTCACAGCACCATTTATTGAACAAACTTTCTTTGCTCCAATGCATAGTCTTTGCTCCTTTGTCAAAGATTAGTTGACCATAAATCTGTGGGTTTATTTCTGGATTTTCTATTCGATTCCATGGGTCTGTATGTCTGTTCTTGTTCCAATACCATGCAGTTTTGATGATTATGGCTTTGTAGTATAGTTTGAAGTCTGGAAGTGTGATGCCTCCATTCCCTTCTTTTTTTTTCAGGAGAGCTTTGGCTATTCGGGGTTTTTTGTGATTCCATATGAATTTCATCAATAATTGTTCTATTTCTTTGAAGAATGACATTGAAATTTTGATTGGAATAGCATTGAATCTGTATATTGCTTTTGGAAGGATGGCCATTTTAATAATGTTTATTCTTCCAATCCATGAGCAGGGGATGTCTTTCCATTTCTTTGTGTCTTCTTCTATTTCTTTTAACAGTGTTTTATAGTTTTCTTTGTATAGGTCCTTTACCTCTTTTGTTTGATTTATTCCCAAATATTTGATTTTTTTTTGTTTCAATAACAAAAGGGATGGTTTTTTTGATTTCTTCTTCTTCAGATTTATTGTTGTGTATGGGAAGGCTACTGACTTTTGCGTGTTGATTTTGTATCCTGCCACTTTACTGAACTGATTGATGAGTTGAATTAGTTTTTCTGTGGAGTTTTTGGGGTTCTCTATGTATAATATCATATCATCTGCAAATAGTGATAGTTTGACTTCTTCTTTTCCTATTTGGATTCCTTGTATGTCTTTCTCTTGTCTTATTGCTCTGGCTAGGACTTCCAGTATTATATTGAAAAGCAGTGGTGAGAGTGGACATCCTTGTCTTGTTCCAGATCTTGATGGAATTGCTTTCAGCTTTTCAGCATTGAGAATGATACTGGCTGTTGGCTTGTCATAGATGGCCTTTATGAAGTTGAGGTATGTTCCTTGTATCCCAAGAATTTCAAGGGCTTTTATCATGAATGGGTGTTGCACTTTGTCGAAAGCTTTCTCAACATCTATTGATATTATCATATGGTTTTTATATTTCTTTTTGTTGATGTGTTGGATAATGTTGATTGATTTTTGGATGTTAAACCATCCTTGTGTCCCTGGAATGAATCCTACTTGGTCGTGGTGAATTATCTTATGGATACATTGTTGGATTCTGATAGCTAAAATTTTATTGAGGATTTTTGCATCAGTGTTCATTAGGGAGATTGGCCTGTAGTTTTCCTTTTTTGTGTTGTCCTTGTTCGGTTTTGGTATTAGTGTAATGTTGGCTTCATAGAACGTGTTTGGTATTGTCCCTTCCTTCTCAATTTTTTGGAAGAGTTTGTGAAGGATAGGCACTAATTTGTCTCTGAATGTTTGGTAGAATTCATTTGTAAATCCATCAGGTCCTGGGCTTTTGTTTTTGGGGAGGTTTTTGATTACCATTTCAATTTCGCTAATTGTAATTGGTCTGTTTAGGTGTTCTATTTCTTCTTTATCTAGCTTTGGGTGATTGTAGAGTTGTAGGAATTTGTCCATCTCCTCTAGATTGTTAAACTTGTTTCCATATAACTGTTCATAGTAGTTACTGATTATTCTTTTGATTTATGCTGTGTCCGTTGTGATTTCTCCTCTTTCATTGATGATCCTGTTTATTTGTGCTTTCTCCCTTTTTTCCTTTGTGAGCCTGGTTAGGGGTTTGTCTATTTTATTGATTTTTTTCAAAGAACCAGCTCTTGGTTTCATTGATCTTTTGGATTGTTTTTTTAGTTTCAATTTCATTTATTTCTGCTTTGGTTTTTATTATTTCTTTTCTTCTACTGGTTTTGGGGATTTTTTGTTGTTCTTTTCCTAGATCTTTGAGCTTCGAGATTAGGTTGTTTCTTTGAGTTCTTTCTTGTTTCTTGATGTGAGCTTCTATTGCTATATATTTTCCTCTTATTACTGCTTTTGCTGCATCCCATACATTTAGGATATTGGTGTCCTCCTTGTCGTTCAATTGAAAAAAATTTTTAATTTCTTCTTTGATCTCCTCATTAGTCCAGTGGTCTTCCAGTAGTGTGGTTTTTAATCTCCATGAGGTAGGAAAGTTCCTTGCCTTCTTTTTATGGTTTATTTCTAGTTTGATGCCTTCATGGTCAGAAAAGATGGTTGATATTATTTCAATCTTGGTGTATCTGTTGATGTTTGTCTTGTGCCCCAGTATGTGATCGATCCTGGAGAATGAGCCGTGTGCACTTGAGAAAAATGTGTACTCCGTTTTTTGGGGTTTAGTGTTCTATAGATGTCTGTTAAGCCCAATTGCTCTAGGTCCTTATTTAGAGCTTTGGTTTCTTTACTTATTTTTTGTCTTGTTGATCTATCCATTGTTGATAGTGGTGTGTTGAAGTCTCCCATTACGTATGTGTTTTCTCTGATGTCTGTTTTCAGAGAGGACAACAGTTGTCTGATATATTTTGGTGCTCCTTCGTTTGGTGAGTATATGTTAATGAGTGTTATTTCTTCGTGAAGTATTGTCCCCTTGATCATAATGTAGTGACCATTGGGGTCTCTTTTTATCTTTTTGAGTCTGAAATCTGTTTTATCTGATATAAGTATAGCTGTTCCTGCTTTCTTTTTTGGTCCATTTCCTTGTAGGATTGTTTTCCATCCTTTAACTTTGAGCCTATTTTTATCTTTTGTAGCTAAATGTGTTTCCTGGAGACAGCAAAAGGTTGGGTTTTGTTTCTTAATCCAGGCTGCAACTCTGTGTCTTTTTATTGAAGAGTTTAGTCCATTTACATTTAGAGTTAATATTGATATGTTAACATCTGTATTTGCCATTGTGTTTGTCTTTCCTTTGATTTTATTTATTTATTCTTTTAATAACTTTTTTTTTTTTGGCCTTCTTTCATTGTTATTCGTCCCTCTGAGGTTCTGGCTTTCGGACTCCTTGTAGTATTTTTTGGAGTGGGGGTTTAGTTGTAATGAAATTCCAGAGTTTCTGTTTGTCTGGGAAGGTCCATATTCTTTCATCAAAGAGGAAGGAGAGCTTTGCGGGATAGAGTATTCTTGGTTGGCATCTGTTTTCTTGGAGTCTGTTGACTAAGTCCCTCCACTCTCTCCTTGCCCGTAGTGTTTCTTCGGAGAAGTCTGATGTCAGCCTGATTGGCTTTCCTTTGAATGTTATCTGTTTCTTCCCTCTTGCAGCTTCATTATTTTTTCCTTGTCCTGGATTCTTGGGAGCTTTACTATTATGTGTCTTGCTGTATTTTTCCTTTCGTCATGGAAGTTTGGTGTTCTTCTTGCTTCTTGTATATCAATTTTCAGCTCCTTCTTCACATTTGGGAAGTTCTCTTCAATTATCTCTTTGAATATTTTCTCTGTTCCTACTTCTCTCTCCTCTCCTTCTGGTATTCCTATAACTCTTATATTTCCTTTCCTCATGGCCATTCCATGCATTTTTAACTCATGAATAAGAACTTGTGTCAGTTCACAGAGTTACTCCTCCAGCTCTCTCTTCCCTGGAGTTTCCCCTATATTTTGTGTCCCTAAGCTGCCTCTTCCTGGTCGTCTCTCTAGAAAACCAGTTTCTCTTTAGTTTTTGCCCTTCCATACTGTATGCAGTTTTTGCTATGGAGGCTGCCCTCAGGATGAAGTTACAAGAGAAAAGAGCTGGAAAAAAAATTAATGGTGATATCCTCCATACTTTTTAGACATTCAAGATCCTTTTCTTTGTTCTTCTCATCAAAGACATGAGCTCAATCTGTGGGCTTTAGGTGCCCACATTTGTTACTGCCGTGGCAAATTACCAAATTTAGAGTCTTAACACAACAAATATTTAGTGTTTGCCATTCTCTATGGTTCAGGATTCCAGGTGTTACTAAGCTGGGTTTTCTGGCTTAGAATGTCTCTCAAGGTCATAGTCATGGTGTTGCTCAAGGCTGCCATGATCTCAAGGCTTGACAGGGGAAGGGCCTGCTTGGAAGCTAACTTATGAGCCTGCTGACAGGCTTCAGATGTTCCACTTCAGAGCTCACTACATGGTGGCTGACAGACTGCAGGGCTTGTTGGCTGTTGGCCACAGACATCAGGTCCATAGGGCTGCTCATGACATGGCAACTGGTTTTTCTCAAAGCAAAAAAGGGAGAGAGAGGGCACGAAATGGAAAACAGAGTCTTTTTGTGGTGCGAAATGGAAAACAGTCTTTTTGTAACATAATCTTGAAAGTGACATCCCAACACTTTTACCATATATTAGTTGTTGAAAGTGAGTTATTAAGGCCAACCCACATTCAAGGGGAAAGAATTATAACAGGGCATGCATATTAGGAGACAGGGATCATTGGGACCCATTTTAGAAGCTGCCTACCACAGTGTTTTAAACCCAATGCCCTATTATCTCTCCAGACCTTTTATATCTTCAGACCTTTTCCATATAACATGGAATAATATAAAATACTGTCACATGTTTTGTTTTCTTTGTTTCCTGGCAAACAGATTCCATCTGGGTTCAATAGAAGTTAAGGATGTTGAAAATGCAAGGCACATCTAGAAAGAGCCAAGGATATGGAAAATAAATGTGGGTATGTTTGGTACATCATTTTAATGCTAGAGTGGTTTCCTTCTCTGAATATTGTTAGGCACATTGAGTATAAGAAACATCTGGTTGGAGGAAAACAAGGCACACATTAACAGGATGAGCAGAAGTTAGTAGAGTATGTTACTTCATTTTAAACTGTTCAAGTTTGCAAACATTATAAGTCTGAGACCTAATCACATCCCATAAGGAATAAATTAAGCTACTGAAAATTGATCCTTTATCAAGTATTGAAATAAGAGAGAAGTTCTGATTTTTCAGACTTTATATCAGCTTAAGACCTATTAAGTATATATTAAAGCTCTTTAAAGAATTAGAATCATTGGGTATGATGCTGGCAAGCTGAAGAGCAAATAGAAGAGCCTAAAAGTGACAGATTTGCTTCTAATATTGAGTGACTTTGTATTTCCCAGACATTCACAATATTTTTCATTCCACGTGATCTGTTGACTTGTGGTCTCACTACTTCCTTACCAAGAGGCAGAGTTTCAATCATGGGTGCTTTGGTGGGGAGTGCATGATGTCAATAACACTTAAAGGGGTGTGGTATCCCACACTTACACAAAATACAAACAACAATGTAAACCAACATTACTCAATTAAAAAAAAAAGGTAGAGTCTCTGTACTGCCTTGAACCTAGATAAGCTTTGTACAGGCTTTGACAAGTAGAATATGGTAGGAATGATGTCATTCCACCTTTAGTCATCACTCTTACATATCTAGCGCTTTCTGTCCCTTGCCTCTTACAACTATGAGCCACCCTATAGTGTCTGGGCTCTTCTCTCTGAAGGAGAACCGCCACATGGAGATGTACTATATGTGAGCAGCGAAGCCACCTGGGACGCCCTGCATGGGTGAGTTTCTAGGTGACTCCAACTGTGGTTGACCTTTAGTCTGTCTAATCACAATCACGTGAAAAACAGGCGAGACTCAGTCATTTGATCCCAGTCAACCCACAGAATAAATGTCAAAGATAATAATAAATGATTGTTTTAAGTCATTAAGGTTTAGGATGATTTGTACACAACAGGAGAACACTGGAAACCATTATTTACATAAAGCCAGAAATTGAAAAACACCTTTATATCACACATACATTTTAGGAGGTTTAAAATGTTATCTAACCAGAGTATATCACTGATTATATTTCATAATATTTATCTATCTGGGTACAGATACACAGATATATTTTAACTTTTATTATTCTGCAGCTTAAAATATAATGAATAAAATAATAATAACAATTGCACTACTCTAAGATAAACATTATTATATATTTGCATATTTTCTTTCATCAATTTTCCTGTGTACATATTTTTTATAAAAATTCAGATTACAGTAGTGTGTTTTTTTCCTCTTCCCATCCAATTTATCAGGATGCATCAGCATTTTTATAGCTTTAAATCTTTTTGAACCATAGTGACTATGTTAAATGTCTTTGTATATAGACATTTAATGTTTTAACAACCATTCTCTTATAAGTTGGTTATTTAGCATGGTTCCAACATTTCACTTTTATAATTAGTACTGCAAATTCCAGCTTTACACATAAATGTGTGTGCTCATTTTCAGTTTTCTCCTTAGAAAAAATTCCTGGGCAAAGAATATGACTATTATTATAATACCTTTTTTATATAGTCATATTACTGAATTATTCTGCCAAAGGTTAACCATATAGAACACCTCTGTGTTCATCAAACTTTGAAGATGGCAAATAGGTTCCATCTGGAGTTCAGCATCGATTAAGTAGTAATGGTGACCTGGTACTCCTTGATGAGAAGGACTGCTAGACCACATCTGAGTCCAGCCTCAAACAATGCTGAATAAACTAGTGATGTCTAACCTCAGCAGGGGGTGGGGGGTGTGGAAGAATGGAAGCACATGTGCTTTGTGTCTGCCAACCCAGCCTTAGCCAGCTCCAGGGCGAATATATATTCATTAATTCTTGCTAACATGAAATGCAAGAAAATTCTTGTTTTTGTTATAGTAAATATTTCCATAATTATAAATGTGGTTGAATATTTTTTCTTTTGCTTGATGTTCATCTGAATTTATTCCTTAGTGAGTTGCTTTTCTATTATCTTTTTGTCCATATTTTCAATTGTATGCTAATGTAGACTTATTATAAGGATAATAAGATTTTTTCTGCCATTTTCCCAATTTTTTATTTTCCTTTTAAGGAAAATTTTATGATAAATCAATGTTAACTGCTATGTGGGCAAATAAATTAATGGCTCTCTTCCTTTATTTGCATGCTTAAAACATTCTTTCCCACCCAACAAATTTGTATATGTCCGTCTATATATTCTCTAGTTTATCTATGATTTAATTTATATTTTTCCACTTAAGCCCATCATAAACCTAATATCTTCCTAAGATAGCTCAGAATAAAAAAGGAGATGAAAAGGCTGCCAAGTAAGGAAATATAAAGTAAATTTAAATCAGTGATACTGATGATGATATTAACTGTTATTATTATTATACATTATTATTACTATAATAAAACTGTGGTACCGACTGGCCATAGCAAAAATCAAGGTAAATATATTAATGAATAAAGGTTAATTTTATGTGGTGGAAGTTATGAAGTTACCTTGTTAATGATCAGATCTTTATTTATAGAGAATGCATAACTATACATAAATATATTCACAGATAATATATTATTAGCATTCAAGTGTAAAATTTAATGTATTACAAAAATATCAAGTAAACCCTAAAAATACAAATATAAATTATCAAGAAATGATTGTACCAGGTTTTAACACACTTTCAGTCTTGAACAGATGGAATAGATTAAAGTGAATAAGTATATAAAGCATTTGGATAATGTATACAATAAAGTTGATTTATAAGGTAGAAGAATGTATATCTTATAACCAAAAATGCTTATATTTTTTTCTAAATCTAATAGTATGTTTTACTGGATGTCATATATTAGATCATAAGAAATTGCATGAAGACCAGAAAACCTATAATCCTTTTCTCTGACCAATGAAATAATCTTGGGAATAATTTAAAAACAGGTTAACAAAACATACAAATACTTGGAGTTAAGATAATGGCATAAAAATAAATCACCAACTTCAATAGTATCTTGGTCAAAGAGGAAATAAAAGTTTATTATAGATTGTTTAGAAAATAATAGCGAGGTCTAGCTAAGGTTATGCTCAGTGGAAAATTATACCTGTAGCTCTATTTAAGAAACAATAAATGAACAAGGATTCAAGTAAAGGAACTACAAGTGAAATTTTTCATGTTATAAAAGCATAAATTAATGTATCAGAAAACAAAGTCCAAATGTTGGTTCTCTAAAAAGCACAACAAAATATACAAAATGCTCTGAAGAATAATGAAGAGGGGGAAAAAGTAATACTGCCCACATAAAACATTGGAATAAACTAAATAATGCCATACATATGGAGAATACAATAATTAAAAATGTATGCTACTTAAATCTTTATGTTAATAAATGTTAAAATTTACATTCAAATTATGGGCAATTTCCTAAGAAAATGTAAATTATTAAAACAAGAAGAAATGTAAAAATTTTAACAGAAAATTTTAGAAGAACAATGGAGGAGAATCAATCGCTATTCAAATGCTAATGATTTTAGTTCCAAATAAGATGGAATAATTACAGGATTCCCTGTCTTGCCCACTAAATCCAACTTTAGAATCTGTAAAGTGTGCAAGGAGCAACTACTTGAAGACCAAGAAAAGTTAATGATAGCAGGTAACTTGGGGAAGAATACAGGAATTCAAAATACCATGGAGCCAGCATCCAGCATTTTCTTCTCCTCCTCCAGGAACCCCTTGGGTGACTGCAACCGCCTGAAACCCAAAAGTAGGCATTCATACAGACAGAGCTCACCAAGAGGCATTCAAGCTCAAGCTTAGAGAGTGGGAAAAAATCTTTGTTTCCTTGTTTATGTTTCTTCTCAAACCCCAAGCAATCTCTTGGCAACAGCAATGATGGCAGAGGCTGCATGCAACAGGAATCTACAGGAGCCAAAACTTGGAGAAAGAAACTTCCTCTGTCATCAGCAGAGTTGTAAGTCCAGGAAAATGGGGCAAAGCCACCCTATTTTCCTGCCATTTGGCCGAGAGATGAACACAGTCACAGAAATGTGCAGTAGAGTAGGGTTAAAGTCTCAGTGTTTGGAGCAGAGAACTAAAAAGAAGAGCCCCAGAAAGCTGAAATGTATTGGGAGATTGTGGGGAGTAAAAGGTTTGGGAACATCTGAGCTGCTCACACATGCATCTGTTCTTAACTAGGGAGTGAACTATCAGGGACAACACCAGTCAGGTCCCAGGTTGATTACTGCGGGCTTGGGCATAGAAGAAATTCTAATAGCACTGCAAAACCCTTGAAATCTGAACACATTGGAATGTGTCCATAGCAGGCTGATTAAATCTGGTGATCTGAACCCCCACCCCAGGTTAACTTCCCTCTAAAGCAAAGACCCAGCTTTAAACAAGACCCAGAATCTGGTAACATACAATTCAGAATTACTCATTGTACCAAAAAGAAAAAAAACACAAGTCACTCAGGAAAAGACTATGCCAGATGATGGAATATATTACAAATGACTTCAAAGCAGCTCTCACCACTGTCTCAATAAACAGTTTTAAACACTCTTGAAACAAATGAAAAAATAGTTTCTTCTTAATAAGTAGAAGATATAAAGCACAACCAAATGAAGATTTTAGAAGTGAATGGGCTCAATAGTAAACTTGAAAGAAGAATACTATCAACCTGTGATTATAAATAATACTATAGATGCATGTTTATACATGTTATATATGTTTATATATGTGCATAAATACATGCATGCACACACAAATATACATGTAAACACATACATACCAATATCAAGTGCTGGACAAGATGTAGAGCCATTAGAATGCTCATATATTTCTATTGTGAATGAGCAATGGTACATGCACCATTCTAGAAAACATTTTGTCAATTTCTTAAAACATGACACATGATTTACCGTGAGATCCAGTAATCCCATCCCTGATATTTATCATAAATAAATTTGGGAAACTGTTTGATAAATTTAACGATAACCAGCAATGCTTTTGAGCATCTTTCTTTATGAATGGAAACAGTAACTGTGAACGTAATAGCCAGCCCAAGAAAGTCAGGTCACCAAGCATTCTTGAAATGGGGGTCCCTTGTATTATATGAAAGGTTTTCAACACATGTGCCTGTCACTATTTCAGTATACCAGTCCTACAAGACTTAGGCTAGCCACCGCTGTAGTTTGTTGCTTATGGAGGTTAGATCTCCTGGGAAAGAATACCTGCTTTTAGGAAGATGGTGTCTTTTCATGACAACGGGATGCAAACAAATAGTAATGCATTGTTGGCGCAGGAAAAAGTAGTGCAAATGTTGCAATGTTGGCTCATTGCAAATAGTAAGCAATGTTGGCTCAAGACAATCCATGCCAGACTTCAGTCACCCAAACACAAGGTGTAAAGGTGATGGTGTGGTGTGACCTATGGAAAGCACATGGCTTGGGACCATTTTCCTTGAAGCAACAGGCCTGAAGAGATGCGTTTCACCACACGAAGGACCACCTAACACCTGAGTAGGATGGACTGTGAGAAGAATGCTAGGAATGGTTCCAATAGGCTGGTGTACTGTCCCATGAGCCAGAAGGGTGAGGGACTGGTTGGATTATTTCCAAAAATGGATATTGGCTGACATGATTGTGTGAAGTAGATCGCTAGATCTAAATTGCCTCAATTCCTGTGGGCTTGGTTAAAGGTACATCTTTATTCAGTGAGCTCAGATAACAAATCATGGAAGGCAATGCATAGATAGAAGTGGAGAGGTACCACAAGCTTGTGCTTCTAGCAAGGGGCATATTAATGTAAGAGAAAATCAATCATTTATATTTCCAGGCTTTGTCTATGTCTTTGCCTAGAAAAATGAGATAACTGATATATTTATTTCAGATGGTGTTTGGCAGGATTTAACATAAAAAAGATAAAGGTATTTCAAATATTTTATATCTATATCTAATGCCACAGCCAGATTTCCAACAGTTATTATTAATTAGTTTTTTAATTGTTTTCAATGCCCACTGATAGTTTTCTATCATGACTTCCATCTTCAGCTAATCCTACTTAAAGCAACATGCAGATGACACTCTTTCCCCACCTCTGATGTAGGAGGTGTCTTTGTCAAATTTATAATAGAAATATAATCTTATAATATATACTCCTTCCTCCTTTGTCGACTACCTGTCTCAGATTCACTAACCCAGCCTTAGAGATTTTAAAACAAAGCAAGACACTGTTCCCAGTACACACGGGAATGGAAATTTTTCTGGCTTCTGCTCTTGCCTGACTTGAGCCCACTGGAAATATACAATGCCAGAGCAGGTTGGCCTTAGGTTCTCACCCTCAGACTATGTATCAGAATTATCCAGGGAGCGCTAACTGCACCTGGACCCATGGTAGGTAACTTAAAATACTGCTACTTTCATCACTATTTTAAAAAGAAGGCATTTACTAGAATAGTTGATAGATGATATCATTTAATGTAATCATAAAGGAAATATATTACTATATGATGAATTTAGTTTCAGAAACTATTTTAGTTCCAATTGGGTATTTTTTGTGTGCCAAGAAAGACGAAGACTTCATAAGGGCTGGAATAAAAAATGTAGGAAAGAAGAATTTAATGTTATCCTCACCACTGCTCAATTACAAATACCTTGCTAGAATTGAGTACTGATATATATATATATATATATATATATATATATAATTCACCATTACATGTGAGTACTGTCCTCAAGAAGGTCAGAAAGTCCTTGTAGATACTGATTTACAACTCTTTCCTAAAGGAAATGCCTAAATTTTAGGGTAGACTAAAATCTCCAAGGTTTTTGGACTTATCTTCCCACTGCAACATAACTTAATTATTTGTGCTGTTCATCAAGTAGTTTTGGCTTTTAGCTTTCTAGAACTATGGTTGGATTGCACTTTCCTCTCCTTTGGGATAGACTTGGCCATATAATTTTCTTTAATCAATGAAATGGAGCAGAAATGATGTGTTGTAACCTTTGGGAGGCAATTTTAGATGCCAGTAAGCAATTCACTCTGTCCCTTTTTCTCTGCCACATCATTCATGAAAGCATGTGTTGAGAGGGTAGTCTCCACTCATGGGTTTGAGTTTACTAATCAGGATTAAGTTGGGCGGAATAAGACAGAAATCTCAATATCAAAAGGTTAGACAGGCACCCTGAGGTGGGTACCATGGTCCTGCTTCTGACGTCTGCTCTGCGGCAACCCAGGTTCCTTTCCAGCTTATTACTTGTCCATCACTAGAATGGGACCATATTTTTATGGTCCAAGATTATTGTTAGAATCCTGACACTATATGTTCTAAACAGAAACATGGACTAAAGAATGAAAGGAAAAGACAGCAGATAAAAATAGTGGCTTTTAAAGTTTTCTGGAAGCTGTTGCACAAACTCAGCACTCATAAATCATTACTCAGAACCTAGTTATGTGGCCATATTCAGTTGCAAGGGTTACTTGGATAGATTGTCCTTATTTTAGACAACCTATGATGTATGGCAATTGAAGAACAGAAGATCAGATGTGGTGAGTAGGTGACTAGGAATTTCTGCCACAGTAAGCACATGACCTACGTTAGAATAATTATAAAGTCTCATCTACTCAGGGTGCTGAGTTAAGAGATGAATGAATAAGCCAAGCTGCTTCAGTGGAGTGCTGCTTTAAGGTAATGGTGGTGATTGCTTTTGTTAATTTTTTTAATTTTAGTTTGTGGGGAAGAGTTCTTCTCAGTCCACAAATTTGAAGACAGACTAAATCTAACAAGAAGAAGAAGCAGAAAGAGAGGAAATTGAAGACATAGACAGTTCTTGATTTCACTTCCTAACCCTTTTTGAGACCAGCTTTACTGCTGTCCCTGAGTCTAGAAATTCCATTTTTTTTTAAACGAGAAGTTGAGTGCCTGTTGCTAACAACCATAAAGTCCTAAAGCAATTGCCCACCTTCCTGGGGTTTTGTGGGGAACACATGAGGTAGTGCATAAAAGTAGCTGCTATTATATCTGGCACATAAGGGCTTTCAAATGTTAGCTCTTAATGGTGTGTTTGAAATGACACAGAGTAGATGAAATTTGGAAAAACATTTTTTTAAAACTCTTAGCTCAAATGAAGTCTTGTTCATTTTCCAGGAAGATTTCTCCTTCTCCTTAGTCCCCATTCTCCTTTGCTCCTGCTTGCTTCTTTTTGCTTTGTTGATTGTTTGCAAATCTATGGTCTTCTGATATCCTTTGAACTTCGGGAGAACTAAGAGTGACTCTTATTCACTGTTAAATCTTCAATATCTCACATTCTGGCGCATAGTAGAAGGTCAATAATAAGAAAAATAGGGATTTGAATAGTATTCATAATTAAAGATGGCAATAGTAGCAATTGACATTTATCAAGTACATACTTAGCACTGTTTTAAGAACTTTACTTTCTTATATTTTAATGCTCAACCTTAATACATTACTCCTTTTATAGATGAGTGAATGATGTCAAGGCCAAACAGCCAGCTAATGGCAGAGCCAAGATTTTATCCCAAACTGACTCCAGAGCCCTAATATTTCAATCAACATATGGTGAAATCTCTCATTAAATATGTGCTATCTTTCATTAACTAAAGTTGGAACTAAATAATCTGCTATTAGAGACAGAGGAAACTGAGATCATTGAATTCCATCACAAAATAGATGCGGAAACTGAAGCCAAGGATTGAAGTGACTTGGCTCAGATGGTTTATATAATGGCAGAGACATATCTACACAGAGGACCTGATTCCTAGCTGGCATCTTTTAATCTAGGACCTCACTTCTCTACCTCTTTACTCCATCCATTTTGGGACCTTGCTTTGGAATAGCCACTTGTAGTCAGCAACTTGAGTTTTAAAGTAAGCTACATATCAGGTATCATTCAAAGCCAAGGATAGAGACTTCTGTGGAGGGGGCGCGAGGGTCACTTGTTGAAATAGACCGCAAGGACATGCAAGGGGAATGTAGGACCCTACTCATTCTTCAGATTTCAGCACAAATTTACATCCTCAGAGGTTTCCTTGCTCCCCAAGGTCAAGACTATTAGCCTAAGATCTCCTTAGCATTTATCACAGTCAGCTGCAATTGTAAATATTATTTGTGTGACTATCTGATTAATGGTCACCTCATTGTTGTTTGGTAAGTTCCTCGGGGGTCAGAATCCAAGTCAATTTCTTCCCTATAATCCTGATGCTTAGCAAGTGCTCAAAAATACTGGTTGAGTCAAAGAAGGCATAAACAAAAGAACGAGTAAACAAATGCACGAAAGAGGTGCTGTGACATAGCGTGTCTACGGGGTGCATGGAGGTAGGTGCCGCCCCTACACGCTGTGATCAGAGGGGGCTCTCAAGAGTCTGCACACTCACACGCCACTGATCCGAACTGTCCACCAGGAAAGTCAAATAAACACCTATTTAGGGAGGGTTTGGGGCACCGCCGGGGGTAAAAGAGACACAAAAGGTGAGCTAGCAGTTCTCCAAGGATGCTTTCAACTCCCTAGCCAGTCCGTGTGTTTTCCTCTACAAAGTGTTTCCAATTACTGTGGCACTCTCGGTATCTGGATCCATCTCCAGTGAATTCCTCTGCAGCTCCTGCCAGACATATGGGATCAATCAGGGTTTCGGCGCTGGTGCGCTTGCTGCGGGAATGTTGACAGCCTGACAGACGCGGGGTTCTGGTGTCATGGAATCTCCGAGTCTTTGGCTTGATCCCGGGAGAAGACGGAGAGGGGGAGGAGAGAGATAGGGGCAGAGATAGGGGAAGGCGAGGGGAGACGCACACACAGAGGAGGGAGAGGGAGACCGAGCGGGAGATTTTTCTTGACTGCCCCCTTTCCTTCAAACATTTTATAGGCTTCAGGGAGAAAGGAGGAGGCGAGAGGAGGGAAAAGGACCAGCGCGAGAAGGGGAGCGAGCGCGCGCCGTTCCCTCCCGAGCCCCCGAGCTGCCAGCGGGACCGGATCGCGTCCCCAGGGTTCGATGAAGGCGCGCTGAGGCTCGCGGCCGCCCCGCGCCGCGCTCGCCCCTCCGCCTGCCCGGCCGCCGCCCGGACTCCCGGGGCGGCCGCTCCGTCTCCAGCATGTGGCCGCGCCTGGCCTTTTGTTGCTGGGGTCTGGCGCTCGTCTCGGGCTGGGCGACCTTTCAGCAGATGTCCCCGTCGCGCAATTTCAGCTTCCGCCTCTTCCCGGAGGCCGCGCCCGGGGCCCCCGGGCGGCTGCTCGCCCCGCTCGCGCCGGGCGACGAGGACGCCGCGGAGAGCAAAGTGGAGCGGCTGGGCCAGGCGTTCCGGGCGCGCGTGCGGCGCCTGCGGGAGCTCAGCGAGCGCCTGGAGCTCGTCTTCCTAGTGGACGAGTCGTCCAGCGTGGGCCAAGCCAACTTCCTCAGCGAGCTCAAGTTCGTCCGCAAGCTGCTGTCCGACTTCCCCGTGGTGCCCACCGCCACGCGCGTGGCCATCGTGACCTTCTCGTCCAAGAACAACGTGGTGCCGCGCGTCGACTACATCTCCTCCCGCCGCGCGCACCAGCACAAGTGCGCGCTGCTCAGCCGCGAGATCCCGGCCATCACCTACCGCGGCGGCGGCACCTACACCAAGGGCGCCTTCCAGCAAGCCGCGGTAAGGCGCCCGCCCCTCCCAGACCCCGGCCCGCGACACCCCCACCCCACCCCCGGGTCGTCCCCACCCACCCCTGCCTGCCCAGCTCTGACCCCGAGGTCAGTCTTGGACAAACCGTGACCTCCCCCAGTCCAGCGTCCCCACAAGAAAAACAGAGCCCCCCCTCCGTTCCTGTTGTGTTAGGGGTCCCCGGGGGAGTATGGATTTTATGAGCTGTAAGTGGTCTTCTTTGAGGGCCCTCTTAGGAAGGACTCCTTAAGATCCTATCCACATTCGCTCTTGTCGGGGAGACCATGTCCAAGCTGTCCCAGCAGGGGATTATGTTTTATGAAGTGTCTCTAAAGGTAGGACCCAGTTCCCCTTCACGTTATTTTTTATAGGCTCTGAACATGCATTTCAATGATTGCCCTTGCTATTTTTGGAGTTCTTTATAAGATGTTTAGCATCTGGAAGAGGAAGTCAGTTACACAGGACAAAGTTTTACAAAATTTAACTTTTTTTTTCCTGATTATAAAGTAGTACGTATGTGATGGAAGGGAAATGCGAAACTTATAGGAATGTGAGAAATGTTTGTGGAATGAATTAAACAAAAATGAGGAGGAAATTACAAGGATCCCAGTATCCTTAAAAAGGCCCTGTTACCATGTTGTGGAACATTTGCCTGGTGTTCAGAGCTAGCTAGCTAGCTAGCTAACCAAATTGGCATTCTGTTGTTTTGTAGTCTCTATTTTTCATATCAAGTTTAAATGCTTTACATCAGTTGCATACTATTCCACGGAATGCTGAAGTCATAATTTATCCCTCCAATGACTCATCGTTGGACGTTTAGGTCTTCTGTTAAGTTATAATAAACACAAATATTTGTGGGCCCTTTTGATTAGTTCTTTAGGAAGAATTTCTGTAAAGTTACAGAATTAAAGGATTTGATCTTTTGCAAACTCCATTGTATCTTTCCCCTTATTCTCTTTAAGGGCTTAGATAAATTTACATTCCTACCAGCAGATTATCACAATAAATTTGCAACATGTTCACCAGTATCATATGCTATTTTTAGTATCTTTGCCAACTTGATAGAGAAGAAATATCATTTGGCAAATTCAGATTTTTAATTCTATGGGCGGTGAATATTTTCCTATATGTTTACTAGGTGATTGGGGTTTTTCCTTTGATAATTATCTGATCATAATTTATTTATGGTAACTTCCCCCCTTAATTATTTGTAAACACTTTTGATATCATAAGTCATTACCTCTTTTTTAGTATATGCTGCAAAAGTTTTTTTTTTTTTTTTTTAGTTTACCATCTTTTACTTTTGTTATTGAAGTGTTGTTGGATGGTTTAAATTTTTATATACTCAAAGCTATCAAACTTTGT
This sequence comes from Talpa europaea, assembly GCF_964194135.1. NCBI lineage: Eukaryota > Metazoa > Chordata > Mammalia > Eulipotyphla > Talpidae > Talpa > Talpa europaea. The sequence goes on along the minus strand of NC_140074.1, from coordinate 61,795,884 downwards.
CCTTAAGAATCTATATTTGCTTTTATTCTTAGAGTGGTCTTCTCAGTTCCCAAATTAAAAAAGCCACAACAGTAGTTTTCCATTTAACAATTTAATACATCTGGAATTTATGTTAAAGCCTGCTATGACAAAAACATCTAATTTTAATTTTTAATAGTTAACTCAGCACTATTTGCTTAATAACCGTCCTTTTCCAAGTTAATTAATGGCACTTTTATTTAGTACTAAATACTGATGAGATTTAATCTCTTCCTAGTTTTCTATTCCATCCTGTTACCTATTATCTTTCAACTTTGCTAAAATGATTTAACTATTATAACTTTATGATATAGTCAAATACCTTGTAATGCAAATTCTCCTTTAAAAAAATCTGTACTTTTTAAAGTTAATTCATATGTATCTATTACTTAGTCTGAATTAGTTCACTTTTTATACGTTCCAAAGGAAGCCAGCCAGAATTTGTTTTTAAGTATAGAAAATATTGAATTAATTTGGGGATTATTTACATTTTTATAATCATATTCCTTTCAATTCAAAACTGTGGTATGCCACAGTTTTATGTTTTGTAGATTCTTAAAAATTAGAGTCTTACATGTATTTTCCAACTTCAGACCTAAATATATTCGTTATTGCTGTCATGAATGGCATCTTTTCAAATGAAGTTATTCTTTAAGTATAGAAATACTGTGGATATTTTAAATATCTTTTTTGGATCTAGATTCTTTCATCTCTGGGATTCTTTTTTTTTTTTTCTTTTAAAATACATTTTGTCTTACAGATAACATATTTATTGTAGAAAATAAATTTATTAAAAATATTCCCTAAAATATTCTCTACTCTTTTGCTATGCACTCTTCTTGACTTCTTGCAGTTGTCAAGGTAATAGCTATGTTTTACATATATCATACATAATGTTTACCCAACAAAGGACCATATTGTACATTCCTTTTTATAACTCGCTTTCTGTTCCATCGTCTTTTGGGCCTTCTTTTCAAAGCAAGAAATACACCTTTACATTATCTTTTTTTCATGAGTGCATGGTATTCTATTGTGGAATGTGCCTTTATTTTCATTATGTAATCACCTGTAACATGTTTAGGCTGTTGCAAATAATACTGTGTGTGTCAGTTTTTCCCATATCTAGTAATTTCCTTACTGCCAGTTCCTGAAGTGGTGGGCATTACTGCATTAAAGAGTATGCCTGTTTTTAAGGCCTTGGTTGCATGTGCCACGTTGTTCTGTATTGGTCCCACATTGCATTCCCACCTGCACACCTGGGTCAACCCAGGATGCAGCTGACACAGGTTAGTATCAGCATCATTTGAACATCCTCCTACTCTTTCCAACTTTCTATGTGAAAAATGGAGTCCCATTTAATGTTGTATGTCCTTGTTCTTGGCTATATATAACTCTCTCTTGTTTTGAATAGTCATTAAAATATTTTGGGATCCTTATGAGATTTTTTATTTGCGCATCATCTTTTTCCTATTAATTTGCAAATGCTCTTTATATCCTAATTGTATTAACTCCTGCTGATAGAACTCTCCCACTCTGGGGCAAATATTTTTTCTCCATGTTTCTCTTGCCTTTTAATTTTGATGATGGAAACACCAGGTATCATTTGGTCAGTCTATTATTTTTCATTTGTGTTTTTTCATTTTCTGTGAAGTTTGGGAAGAGTTTGCCTTTAAGAGGTGAAATAACCCCTTAAAGATGCTGTCTGTTTATTGAAGTCATTGCTTCAGGCTGGGCTGTTTTGCAGCCCAGTTCTCTGTTGGCCTCCACTCCAAGTACTCAGGAGGTCTCAGTGGCTGGCCTTATTCCTGATGTCACTGCCCACACCAGCAGGAATAAGCTTGCCCTATATCGGCCACTGTTTGATTTGGCCAGATTTGCCTGGGGGCCTCTGAGTCCTGTTGATCCAAAACAGTTAAATGGGTAATGAGTCAAGTACACACTCCTTGCCTCAAGTCCTACTCTGTCTTCAACTTTTTCCTTCCAAATACTACATCCTGTCTTGGAAAGTGGAATTGCCAGCAAGGTTCCCAGAGCCTTTCTTTAGTCTGGATCCATCTGTAATCTAGCAGAACAGGCAGAGACTTCTCCGCAGTTTATGTTAACTGAACTTCCCTGTGGTTTTATTTTCCTTCTCTCATTTTGGTTTGGTTATGAAAAGGTGCAGAAGAGGGTCAGCTGGACTCAGTCCCTGTCTAATCTGGAAACCTACATGTCTTTATTGTAACTTTTCCAAGGCTCTGATGAGCATTCTTAAGTATAATTAAATATGATATTTAAAGAGAATGGATAGATGACCGATATTTAAATGGCAACGGTGGAGATTTGAATAGGAATTCGTTGCATAGAGATCACACAGGTGTGTTTCATTGCAGAGTTAATTTGGGAATGGTAAGTTTGGGTTTCAGTATGAAACTTATGCACTTCATCATGGAAATGAGAAAGTCAGATTCCCATGTGTGCAAAATGGTAATATTAGACACTGTGATCAGAACTTTATGTGAAACTGTAAATCATAGGGACATTTTTTGAGGTTTTTAATTCCTTTCCCCCCCAAATTAGTTTTTTCTGAAACTGTTCCATTTGAAACTGAATGTGCATACAACCATAGAGACACACAGACACACACACGGACACATGAACATGTATGTAGATATGTGCCTACGAATACAGTTGCCCTCCCAATTCAGACACTTCCCTCTCCTTTATAAATTCTATAGATATAAAATTCCCTTTGGCAATGTGAACTTTGCTGTTATCTTCCAGCACATATGATTTACTAAAGGAAAAGAATAACAAACAGTGTTACTTCATTTTTTATTTGGCATCAGAATAGTGCCACTTGATGGGGAGTGCATGTGTGGACTGCATTATCACACTTGATTTGGAGGGATAAACCTTAGTATAGACCTTTATCTTTTAGGCACCAGCCCTCCGCACTCATCAGTGAAATCTGTAGTTAGGAAAGACCCTTCTAGAGATGCAATAAGTAGAATGGAGGAAAGATTTAGCACTTTAAACTTAATTTCATAAAAAGCTTAATTTTTACAAAATGAATGGAAAACACTTCAGTTTTTCCTTTCCAGGGAATGATCATTTCATAACGACCTTTCTCTTTGGGTTTTCTCCCTGTCATTATTTGTAAATCGCCTTTCCTAAACTGTGTGTTTGGGATTGGCTCCACTGTGAATGCAAGATGATCTCCTAAGTCTTTCCCATCATCAAAATCAAATCAGAGCCCCTCACTCTCACTTCACTTTGACTAAATATCTGTTAAGCAAACATAGCATGAAGCTTCCTTTGAAAAAAAATTCTGCTTTCTTCATTGTCCCAGAATTCCAGAAATATGATCCTCTGGTGGGGAATGTGCTGTCTTGCCAAAAATCTGAGCTTTAGCTGCCAGAGGAATAAATAGGAAGCTTCCTTCCTAGCTTCAGGAAAGGAACATCTTCATTATCTGTCCACACTGGTATACAAGCATACCTTTGCTTGGAAGGTAACCTGCTCTCTTAGCCTCATGTGAAGAAAGTATTTGCTTTTAAGTTTTCTAATAAAACCTGGACATGGGTATGCTGCCACTAGATTAAAACCCTAATGAATTAAATTAGGACCACTGTTGTTGCGAGTGGAACTTTGTTGCCACTTTGCAGCAGGAATGCAATGAGGGACACAGAAGACATGGAGCAGGTGTGCAAGGCAAGACTCTGCTACTGGAGCAAAAGTTCTTGTGCCATTGATTGAAAGCATATAGGCTAGTAAAAGCTGATCATGTGGCAGTGGTATGAGGAATAAATCTGGAGGGTGGGATAGGAATGGGGGACAAAGTTTCACAAGGGACAGGGAAGGTGACATTGTGATCATACGTCAAGTGACATTTGTGTTATCACAGGCAGAGTTATCCTGTGAACATCATGGAGATAGTCATGTAATCAGGTCAAGAACAGCTTAGGCATCCCAGGCCTGCAATACGGGCTGTGCTCTATAGGCAGTCAAGGAGTTCTCTGCTGTGATTTGTACATAGCAAATAGATCACAGTTGCCCATGAGTGGCCAGCTAGCAGCAGCTCATAGGAACCCACACACTGTGTGTTTTTGTACACCAGCTCCATAATCACCTTTTTTAATGATACAGATGCTAAGGGATAAGGCAAGTTTGGTTTCTCCTTTTCTTCCTATATGGGAAATCATGTACTCTGCAGTGAATCCAGCTGTTCCAAACTCAGAGCATGCTTTAGATGTCAAGAATTGCTCACTGTTCTAGATACTGAGTCCTTTTCAATACCCCTGGAAATGTACTCTTTTCTGCCCTTCTTTAATTTTTAAACAATTCTCATATTGCCTTGGTCTTATATAGGAACTTCCTTAGTAATTCCATTGGGATGTCAGAATGTTTGAGTCTTCAATGTATACAAAAGAACCAGATCTTATATGTTTTCCAGGTAAAATTAGGACTAAAATTCTTCATTTGAAGAGAGGGCAGATATAATTCTGAACCGTAGAATTCAAACTTATTCTTAATTTAGCCTTTGCATATATTTTATTCACTAGTTTATTTTTTCTTTACTTGCTAATCCCAGCCTACTATGAACTAATCATTGGCAGACCTTGATATAATTTGTCTTCTATGCTTCCTTTTAAACCCAAAGAATTAGCTAGGACTAGGGTTGATTGGATGTCATAGAATAATCTAAGGCAGCACTGGCTTATACATGATAAACATTTATTTTTCTCTCTAATTGTCTTGAGCAGAAAATTCTGAGTTAATAGGGCAGTTGTCCAGTGTCTATTTTTTCTATGCACCAACTTTAGGTCACCTCAAGGCATAAGATAGCTGTTGGGGCTCCTACCATCAAGGGCTTATTCCAGATCCCAGGAAGGAGAAAAGGGCAGACAGTCACATCTCTTTTAAGGAGACTGTGGTGATTTACACGAGACTTGCACATGCATCTCATTGGGGAAACTTGGTCTCATGACTACTCTGAGTTTCATGGAGCTTTATTACTGAAGCGGAGTGAGAGGATTGGTGCTGAGTGGTCTTTGCCATATTGTTGTATCAAGAAAAGTGTGTGTCTGGAAACGCACTCCATTTCATCTTCGAATGCCATTGCCCTGACCCAGCTCAAGAAGGAAGTCAGGCTTTCCTTAAAAAAAAAAAAAAACAAAAAAAAACCACCTTATTCCTTATACTGGACTCTACCTCTTTTAACTTCCTACATTAGTTTCCCAGAGCATACTATGAAACAAAATTAGCATTTTACTCTTAATTTGGTAAACCCAAATGAACCTTTCTTAGGAAAGCACGGTTCTCCTTTGGCGTTAGTAAAGTAAGCTGTCAGGTTAAGAGACCTCTATATTAAAAGGAATTTCCTGTTTTGTATTATCTCTGCCTTTCCCATAGATTTTTAAGACTGTTCTCTAAATCTCCCCAGGCTATATGAAGAATGGATTTCTGGCAGAGTCTGCTTATACACAGTAACCTGCTCTGGTCTGGAGACCAATTGTGGGTAGGAGAAGCTGAGAATTATTGTAACATATGAATGTTTATATAGTATTTCACTTGACATGAATGATAGAAAGTTAAATTTGTAACACATTAGTTGGTACATTTTTTTAAATCAATCTTTATGAAAAAAATGTTAAAGCATTTTTCTCCTTTGTTATCTTTCTGATAAATTCCTCCAAACAGTTGCTCTTTTATTTGTTAAGCAAGTAAGAGTTAAGCAATACAACTTTTTTGAATTCAGAGCATGTGTTTCTATCAAGTTATAAGTGTAAAAAGCTATAAACTTGAGAATAGATTCAGTTTGCTCTGTGTGTTGAAATAGTGGTCGCTGCCTTGTGTCATATGAATAGATATAATTCAAAAGCAAGGACAAAATAGCTTTCTAAAAGATTAATAAAAACATTTTAAATAAAGTTCTTAACAGAACTAATTACATGATTGAGATTTACTAACTAAAGTTAATTTAGTAAATTTACTTAGTCATTTACTTAATAAAATACAAGTTGGATATTTTTCAAGTTGTAATTTATTGCTAGGGTTTATATTAAATATATTTTGAGGTACATGAGTTTGATGCAATATTTTCTTTTTTTTTATTTTTGGGTAGAACTGGGGTGTAGGTCAGAGGTGTGGTGGAGGGGGAGAAGATTCACCAGAGACAGAGTGGGGAGCACTCGGTCTTTACTGAAATACACTGCTGAGGGGAGCAGCAGGCGACACAGGAGAGGTCTTCTGCACCATATGTGGGTTAGCTCCCTGGTCAGAAATTGAACTCAGGCCATAGTGGTGATAACACTGAGATTTAACCCCCAGGCCACTAGGGAGACCTTCAATATATTCTCTTTTTAAAAAAAAAAGATTTATTTATTTATGCATACAAGAGCTGGAGCACAGGTCAGAGATGTGGGAGGTGAGAGGATCCACCAGAGACAGAGTGGGGAACAGAACAGGCAGATTGACTGAAATACACTTCTGACAGGAGCAGCGGGCAAGACAGGAGAGGTCTGCTGCGCCATGTAGGTTGCTCCCTGGCCGGCCAGGGATCGAACTCGTGCTTCAGAGGCTGCGGATTGCTTCATAGTGCTGTGCTTAACCCCTTGCACCACCAGGAAGGCCCACAATATATTCTTAATTCCTTCCAAAATGCTTCCAATACCCTTGTTTATTACTCATCTACAGCACCTGAATATAGAATATACTGGCTGCTGATGTAAAATATAACTTAACTTTTTCAAAGATGATATTTAAAATATATGTGTATGTGGTTAAAGTAATCCACTTCTAACTTTCTGTGATGTGGAGTAGCCCAGATTTTCACCAACCCCACTTATAAATGTATGTACTTCTATATTTAGCCTTACATGCTAGGGTAAGGATCTCTTCCCTCAGCCAGAGTAGAAATTGCAGCAAGGATTTCTTCCTTCTTATGTTTTCAAGATCTTCCTCTTAATAGGCTCTTTTGTCTTAATATAGAACATTCACAATACATCTAAATATTTAAAACATTGGCAGTGGGTTTCCAGAGCAATATGGTAAATTTGTCAGTATGTTTTCAGAGTCTTACAAGAGTAAAACTTACGACTGAGTAATTATCAATCAGAAAATTTCATAAAAAGAAACCTCAAGATACGTACAAAGATTCCTGTAAAAGGGTATTCATCCTCACATTACTTGAAATAGACAACTTTCAGCAGTAATGTGCCTCTGATTTGGTGGGCTCAATCAATTACACCTTCATCTCTCCTGAGTTCTTAATCAAGGAATTATAATACAACAGAGCTGACAGGTAGAGTCCAACAGTCCTCGTCTCCTGGTAATGGAGAATGTGACTTAGGTGTACAGCTCCCCAATACTGTTTGGATGACTTGCCTCCCCAGGGTCAGCCGGTGTTGGGCATATAGAACCTCTTCCTGTAAAACTTAGCCAAGCCCCTTCCTGATCACCAAAGACCAAAGAGTGGGGGAGGAAGTGGGGCCAAGGAAGCTCTTCTTCCCAAGGAAGGAGTGAGAAATGGAGTGGTAGGGAGACCAAAGGGTAATTCTCATTGTTAACCTTCACATAGAATCTTTAAGAAGCAAATACCAAATTCCAACTTTAATAAAAAAAAAAAATCTATCCTGAGATGTAGGTTAGCCAATAAAATCATATTTTAAAGATAATTCAATGACATAGTAAATTGGTCAAATATCATAAAATGGGCTAAATTCTCTCTCAGTGTGTGTGTGTGTTCCACCAGTATATAAAGCTGTGTATTTAAATCCAATTTTATAAAACATATGCACTCAGAAAAAAGCTAGAATTAAAATTTTCTAGTGACAGTATTTATAGTCTGTCTATGCAAATATAGCCATTCCTCCTGCATTTGGAAAAAATAATGATATATTACTTACTAAGAGGTAAAATGTTATTTACCTAAGTACAGGTGATCAAAGACATATATTTGGGGCATCTGGAGGCATAGCTTGAAGTGGTCAAATCTAAAAATCTTTAAAAATCTCAGCTCCTGTTTAAATTTTCCTAAGAAGTTTCCACTCTGCCCCACAGCACAGCTTTGCTTTAAGAGAAAATGATGCTTTAGCTCATTATCAGGAAATTGTAATGAAACAGTTCTAATCTTTTGTTGCCCAGTGCCAAGTCCAGCCAGATTGGAAAATTGTGCTGCATTGAAAGCAGTGAGCCTGCCACCCTTTCCTAGTAGTGCTCTCTCTCCCCTCTCCTGCTATCCCTCTGGATATTGAAAATCCAGATTCACATGAAAATCTGCCTACACATGGTAGTGGGTATATACTGCTTGGCAACCTGTGGGTATTAACATAGAGCAGGGTGTTGAGGCTGCAGATGGTAGAAATAATGGACTCGTTTCATCTTGCTTTGAGGTCAGGAGAACGTGGCCCCCATTTGGCTCATCACACATGGAGAGGGTCACCCACCCTCTGCTCTATCAGTCTTCCTTATCAGTCTCCCTTTGGTAATTCTCATCACAGAACTTTCTCAGGACTGAGGGATATTCTGTAATGCACCGATGCTATCATATGCAAATGAAATCACTTCATCAAAGAACTCAGGTCCTGCAATGAATTCTCCTTCTCCAGCTCACAAGCTTTATTTTTATGGTGATTTTTGTCCTGCACAGTCAAAGGCAGTCTGCTTGCCAGCTGGGGTTGGTGAAGAGGCTTCAGACACATTCAGATGTGGCTTGACAGTGTCTTTTGATAATGGCGTCTCTTTCAACTTGACTCCCTCATTTTGACGTATACCAATAAAGTTGTGTCTGCAAATAAATACTTATTTTAATCCTATTTTATAAGCTTTGCCTTTCCAGATGAATGTGAAATCAATTCGAGCAGTAATTAGGCAGTTTTTGTTCTTCATAGTATGTTTATAGCCAAAATTTCTCTCTCTTTAGCCACGTCTCCTTCAAAATATGTGTGCTCAGCTTTTCAGTGTTGCTCCCCAAGTAATGAATTCAAGCAGTTAATGTTGGAGTTTTCTAGCGATTGAGAACGATGGATTCCCTCAGAGTTCACAGTTACTGCAATGAGAAAAATCAGTCTCCCCACCTCCTGCCCAGCACCCAGCTCTAGTTCATGTCCCAGACAACTGAGACAGGGAAACAGAGCAGGCACTCGGAACTTCAGGGAAGGGCAGAGTGAATACTTAGCAGGCACATCTCTCATGTCCCTCAGGGAGTGCTCCCCTTCCAGCCGCTAAGCGCAGGGGAAACAGCATTCTATATACTGTTTGGAAATTGACTTACGCAGGAACTTTGAGATTCCTCTGTGCCTGTTTCATGGAGAAGGACGGAGACACACAGTTAATGTCTCAGTTTGGGGTCTCCCACAAGCAGAACCTGAGAGTTTATTTGGGAGGTGATCCTAGTTGACATTGATAGGAGAGTGGGGATGTTGGTCAGGAAGGTGAGCAGCAACAGAACAAAGGTAACAAAGGTAATGGGTGCCTAATCCCACTGGCGAGCTCTGGGAAGCATGTAAAATTCAAGCCTGAATTCTCATGACTAAGAGGGATCTGGGGCATTTATAGGCCTACTCTCATTGGTCCCTGTGGAGGGTTGTTCCCTGGAGGGCATTAATTCTCTGTCATTCTCTTCAACTTGTGGCAAGAATGGTCTCCAGACACCAGAGGGAATCCTCAAGGAGAAACAGATGCTGGCAGTTGGACGTGGGGAGATGAGGAGGAGAAGGCATAGACACTAGTTACTATTACAGGTAGAAAGCCGGGGTGGAGGGTGGTTCAAGGGACAGTCCTCACTCCAACATTTGGAAGTGTGACTTTTCCATGGAGGAGGAGAACAATGGAAAATAACTGGACTTGAGCCGCTTCATTGCCCATATAGCAAGACAAATCCAGTAGAAAGAAGTTGTTTGGTGACTACTGAAAGTAGGATCACACACGCAAAAAAAAATTTCCTCAAAGAACAAACACATGGATCAGCAACAGTGGACCACAAACACACAAAGTACCACTGACTTTTTCTTTATTTCCTTTCACTTTTTCTCTTTTTAAACATTTCTTCTTTCTCTGCCAAATCAACTATCTACTCATGAATCTTTATCTCTTCAAGGAATAAGACCTAACATGAGGATTTGGTAGGCAGCATGAAGTCCCTGAAAATTCTTCCCAGGAATTTTGCAGAGTAATCTGTTTTCATCTGCTCGATATTGTCCCAAAGTGTGAGGGAATACTGTAGGGAAATATTTAATTAGATACATAAATTATAGGTGAACATAGTACATGACTCCTTCCTGGCACTGTCTAGGGGATGCCGGACTTTCTCCCTTGCTCATTGAGGACAGAGAGCTCATCTTATTTCACTTGAGCTCTTCACAGGACCCGGCCAGTGGTATTCACTGTAACTTGAGAATTCTTGAGCAGACATTTCTTTCTTCAAGTACCTTGGGTAATTAACTAGGTTCATTTATGTATCCAAAGCATATTTTAACAATTCTGTCACTGTTCTAAGTGCAAATACGTAATTAAGTTATAAGACTTGTTTAAACTACCGAAGACTATATTAGCTCAAAATAATTTTAGTTTTACATTGTTGGCCCTTGGCAGTTTGATTCAGTAATGTGTATATGATGAAAGATAGAAATGAGACCTTTCATGGAGAACATAACATAGTATATACAGATGTTGGTTTATAATGATATATACGTGAGATCTATACAATGTTGTAAACCAATGTTACTTTAATAAAAAGGAGGGGTGGGGACCCAGTGGATTATGGTGGAGGATTATTGGTGCTTTCGTGGTGGGCATGGTGTAATAACATACATTTTTTTTTAGCATTGTGAACCTATACTTCTAAAACATATATGGTAAGCTAACATTACCTCCATTAACATCATTTTTTTTAATTAAAAAAAGAAAAAGAAGGAAAAGCAATGAGCTCAGTATTTGACAGACATTACATAGTTAAGTTTTCCAGTTATTAAAAAGTTTAATATTGAGAAAAATTATATTTCGATTAAAAAGTAAAAATAAGTCAACACCTTTGAATGATGTGTGTAAATATTACTGTAGTGACTAATTGTAATTTAAATATATGATGGTGAAGTATATGCAAACTGAGCCCTAAATTATTTGGAATTTAATTTCAGTTGTTTTAAGATGTTAAACGCAGGGCCTTTTGTTCCGTAATGGTAATCGATGTGGTCATTTATACAAACTAAAATACAGAACAAAACAGTTAACAGTTATTTTTAAAATCATAAACTGATGTCCAATTATCATTTGAGTTTATCTTTCTATTTTGACCTCATGTGATACATGAATAAATTCTATAATATCTTTGACATTATAGGCTAACAGTTACTCGGTGATATTATGTAGGCATTGTTAACATGCCATGAAATCACTGCAGATTTATTGGTAACAAAAATAACAACAGAGTTCAATTTTATTTTATTATCACGTGGTAAACTAGCAAGTTGCTTGAGTGATAAGTCATTTAGCCCTCTTGTTTTCTTTTGGATTCTGATGACTTTCCTTTTTGCTATCCAAATTTTCCTTCCCTAGTGTGTTTATAGAATGCATGGTGGAGTTTGGCATTATTAGAAATTTGTTTTGTCTTTTATGCGTTTCATTCTTTTTTTTTTTTTTAATAGTCTGACTTTAAGTCTGCTATTCATGAACTGCTGTGCATACCATTTCCCAATTTGATGAACTGCCCCTCTGGGTCCATTTCAAAATGATTTGCATCCATGTTTAATAACTAAAGCATGTATGTGGGCGGAAAAACTCTACAACCATAAATCTGAGATTAAGTTCCTTTTTGACCCTCTGGTTCGTCTGCGATTTGGCTAGACTGTAATAAATAGCCTAAAGGTCATTTGAGCCAACATTTTTTTTTCTTTCTAGAATTTCAGTCTATGAAATCTGAGTAAATGCTTATAATAATGAGTCATACTAAATATAACTATCCATAGATATTATACTTTTGCCATTTTACTTTTGGTTTGTTTTTATTGATACTTCTATTGTATCATTAAATACTTTAAATAAAAACCCCTACCTCAGTGTGTGGTATATAATAAAGACCCAATACAGACTTTGTAAAATAAATTTAAATATAACATTTATTCCAGTTTTCCATTTCACAATTGCAAGATAGGATTTACTGTAATATCAAATTTGGCCTAGAATTTATTCATTTATTCTGCATGTTGGACTTATGGATAGTGAAAACTAAGTAAATTATTAAAATTGTTTATTCTTTTATTTTTTTAAGATTTATTTACTTATTTATTTATACAAGCACTGGGTACAGTCAGAAGCGTGAGAGGGTGAGAGAATTCACCAGAGCCAGAGCGGGGAACAGAACAGGCAGACTGATGAAACACACTGCTGAGGGGAGCAGCGGTCATGGCAGGAGAGGTCTGCATGCCATGTGGGACCCTCACCCGGCGGTCAGGGATCAAACCGGTGCTGCAGTGGTTGCGGGCAGCTTCGCAACCCAGTGCTCAACCACTGTACCACCGGGGAGGCCCTGTTTATTCTTTTATCCACTCATTTCATAGTTATTTTTAATTAACAAATGAATGAGAAGATGAGTCAATACTTGCCATGGAGCACCTTGTGGTCTACTTTGGAATATAGCCAGATATATAATCACTAACTATAATTATTATGAGGTTAAAATGAAGGGATGTGGTGGTAACATTGAGGTGGATTTAATGTTTTCTGTACATCAGAAGTTTGGGAAACTTTCAAAGAGGAAATGAAATTTGATCTGGGTTTTGAAGAACTGGTAGAAGTAGAGGTAAACATATTGGGAGATGAGAAAGGGTTGTTACAAATTTCCCAGCTGAGCAGCCATTAGGAAAGCATGGAATATCCCCATATCCCCAAATTGTCTGCTGTAACAAACATACGGTGTAAGAGGTGGGTGAAGGAAGTATATATAGCAGACAGCGATGGATAAGGGATGTGACTAGAAGTATCACTTGGGAAGGGATCCTAAAATGTCATGTAAAGAAATGTAGACTTCAGTTTCTAGACAGAGGGAAGATAATGGAAGTTTTAAGACATGATTGGATTTAGCATTTCCAAAAGATAACTCTGGTGGCAGGTAAGACAATGAATTTGATAGAAGATCACCTTGACCTAGAGATGCTTAAGACAAATTTTGTTTTTCAACCATCCAGAGAGAAGTATGTGAACCAAGAATAGTCAATTGCGTTATGAAGTATGTTGCTAAGTCAGAGGTGCTTTGTCTGGCTAGATGGTTACTGGGGTTGGTGGATCAGAAGGAAGCCAGATTACTCCTAGATTGCAGATGTGTAAAATGGGATATTGATACCATATTTAATATATTTTGAAAACTAGAGGAGGGAACCCTTATTTGTGCATGGTTGAGGGTATGTTGATTTGAGAGGAGGTCTGTGGTGCTATGATATTCAGGAAGAGTGGTCCGCTGGACTACCGGCCCTTCACATTGGGAGGCTGAGTCTTGAATATAGGGATCATTAGCCCATTCTTGAGATACAACATTCTGAGATCACATGACATTCTACAAGGGAGTAGAGAAAAGGAGAAATGATATGCTCCTATAACATAGCATAAATAAAGCCCCTAAGTATGCTACTAGGAGGCAGTCAACATTTTGATGTATATAATGTCAGTTATGTTCACACATGCACACACACATATATGCATGCACATTCTTACATACATGTACATTAACACACATGTGAATGCTTGTATAATAAAATCATTGACATTTTGGTACCTACTTTTTATGTTTGGGATAATTCATTATTATTGTTATGTTTGGGATTATTCATTATTATTATTACATGATTGCTCTATAATTTATTAAATTAGTAATCTTAATGAAATTCTTTATCTTTCTATTTTCTGCAGTTTAATTTCACTATCACCAATGCAGATTTCTAGGTCTTTCATGGCATTTTGAGTTTCCTTTAATTATTTCCTAATCAAATCCTTCTCCTACAAGCTCTGTTTTTATCTGAGCCTGTTCTCTTTCTGGACTTTCAGTTCTTGTATTCAGAGAAACTATGACTTCTAAATGCTGGTGATGCAAGCACCATTCCATTGTGTCTATTTCAGTATTAAATTATGAGTCCTTCTAAATCTTCAGGTTGATTTTGCAGCTCTGGTTTTACAGAATATTTTCATAGGCCTCCTCTGGAATTGTGTGTGTGTGTGTGTTTGTGTGTGTGTGGTTTTTCCCCTTGGAGAAAAGATATAGCTGTCTTAACCTGCACTGCCCGCTGTGGTAGCTACTAGTCAGATGTGGTTTTTTAACTTTAGTTAAATTAAAATTAAATTAAATGATAAATTCAGTGCCTCATTTGCAGTATCCTCATTTCAATTCAATAGCCATATATTGCTAGAGGCTCCTGTACAACCTGTCAGTCATCACAGAAAGTTCTTTGGGACAGTGCTACCTACACTCTTTTCAGACTCAGCTCAGGGTTTATTTTTAACCCTGTTTACCAATCATAAACATAATCAGTTATGTTTATTATTTTTATTATACTTTATAATATTCCTACTTTATTGTATGTATTTATTGTCATTTCCACTAATAATAACATATTTTGTAGCCATGGATTCTAACACTTGTTTTACCCAGTTGTTTATTGTTTTGTACAAATCATCCGACTAGGAAAAAAAGAAAAAAATCCCTGTTTGGCTTTTTTGAAAATACTCTGCAAAATGAAATATAGAATGTAAGATACAGGTGAAGTAGAAGAATTCACTATGAAAAACAGAACTAATCCTAGAAAGCACTTGTTGTGTGCACTTAACATAAGTAAATAAGGCAGGGAAATGAAGATGAGAAATGAGATAAACAACAGACTTGAATGAAAATAAAACTGGCTGTGAAGCTGAAGTGAATAGAGAACTGTGTAAGATAGTTTAACAAGGAAATTAAATGCAATGCCAGGCTTAATTCTTAATTAGAAGTAAAAAGGAAGCAATGCATCCTCTGTAAAACCCAACTGGTGATGTGGAAAAAAGTTTAAGGCATTTCCACCAAATTCAGAACAAAGTTGGATGGATGAGATAGAAGTGAAAAAGGAATAAAATATGTGAAGTCCAGAAAATGATGAACCAACAGATGAATGACTTCTTTTCCCAGAAATGGTATTCAAAAACAAAACAATAAACATTTTTTTGAACTGGGGTATTTTAAATGCAAATTAAAAATATTGACAACTTGACAAAGTTCAGTAAACTTTTATAATTAAGAGAATGAAGAAAATAGCCTAAGTAGATTATGGTGTCTCCTTTGTACTTAATACTTCTAATAAGGAAAAGAGTTTTCTGGAAAGTAAGTTGAAACACTGACATATTTGCTCACTTTCTGCTTCCTGGAAGAGAGTAACTGCTAGAGTCACACCAGGAATTAGTTGATAACAAAAAATTCTTTAAAAGATCGCTTAGGAGCTTCCCATGTTAGTATCTTCAGTCAAGGGTGGCTGCAATGGGTAATTTGCACGTCGTTTAATTCATAGAGCCCAAGAGCAAATATTGTCCCCACGTGAGATTTGTCATGACCTCGCTTTTTTTGCAACGCCATTTTTCAGAACAGTTCCCCAGTGGCCTGACTTGGGGAGAGGGAGTTGCAGTCTTGTGTAATAGTGATGGATCTCGGGGTTTAGAACAATGTTACACAACTCTGCATTTTTATCATTCTAATGACTCTTGCTGGACAAGGGGCGCTTACTTTCCTGCCAGCTATTTATACAAGCTAATCAGAGGCTTGATATAATCCAGATGGTGATAACCTTTTGCCATACAAAGCCCATGTTGAGTTTCCCTTTGCCAGCACAGGGTTTGTCTCATTCAGTAATCTGGACCCAAAAATTCTATTTCTGAAATGCCTTATGAAGGATAGCAGATGATGTAAACTATTTTAGGGACACTAAAAAGAAAATCAAGTGCTGGACTTCTGACATTCCACACACATAACCACAGATCTATTTACTTTTTATATCTCTGGAATGAAAAATGTTTTTATTGAATTTATTATGTTTTTATTAAGTACAATGAACCACCAGGATTTAGGGAAAGGGATAAATTATTTTCAGTAAATCATTCACCCCTCTGTATTTTCAACTACATTCCAAACCAGATCTTGTGTAATTCTTTGCTTGGACTACTAGTCCTGTTTTTCTTCTACTATTTTAAGCTTAATATATTGTCTTGCCAACAGATATAACGATTCCTGTAAATACCCATCAGTTCCTTACAAGAAGAACTAAAGAGAATTGCAACGTAAAGTGGGCTGTGTGTCTTGAGTGAGGCAGCCAGAAATCTCTGCTAAATCCTATCCTGGATATTAAGGAATGTTATTGACTAGAGTTAAGTCAAGATATTATTTGTTCATTTCAGAAGGACAGTAAAGGTACAACAAGAAAATTTCATCTTTTCTTGTATAAAACTATGCAAGACACACTTCTGTCCATTCCTACTGATCACTCAAAGACCAACTCACTCAAGTATCTCTACAGAGTATCATAGACTTTATCTACTCCTCTCATTCATTAATTCACTCATTGAATAAATGTGAACATATTCTTTGTGCCGACACTGGCAGGAATTCCATTCTGAATACCATTTTTTTTTTCTCTCTTCTCCTTTCCATCAGAAGTCTCACAGTTTACTGCCATGGTCTTATAGAAGAGAGGGATCAAAGTAAACACAAGTTTAGGGGAGTGTCCTTGGAGGTTAGGTTGTGAATTCAGAGTAGAACACTCAGAGTTTTCACTTAGTAAAGAGCAAGGAGGTCATAATAACAACTTGCTACACTAGAACAAGGAGTTCCCTTTGAACACTGATGTAAAATTATAAAGACAAATAAAATGTCTCACTTTGTGCCATCCTTAACAGATCACTGGAGCTTTCCCCAGAGATACTACTAAAAGAAAAAAAGGAGGTATGCGGGCCTCCCCTGGTGGCGCAGCAGTTGAGCGCTGGGTTGTGAGGCTGCCGCCGCCTCTGCAGCACCAGTTTGATCCCTGGCCACCGGCAAGGGTCCCACAAAATTAAAAAAAAAAAACAAAAAAAAAAAAAACCAGGTGTGTGTGTTGTGTACCTGTGTATATTTCAGTCCATCCCAATTCTTTGTTTATAGGTAGGGCTTTTTACCTGCTGTGTGGACTAAATGCAAATGTCAGCATATATCCTTTATTTGGCCCAAGGCTGGTTTCTGCTTCTCTTTGACATACCCTTAAAACCTTGAATAGCTTCTTTGCTTTTTCTCATGATACAATGCCCCAAGCTCATATTGTCTATTTCTTGTCCTAGGTCTGAAATCCATAATTTCCTTACAAATTCCTGGTTCCTTTTAGTTGGAAATACTATTTGGAGACTGTGATCAGTTTTCAAGGGCTGATCACTATGACTGGGGCTGATTCTTGATCCTTTCTCTTTCTATCCACTTTGGCCAGTGTATCTTTGGGATAGATTCCTAGAAGTGGTATTGCTGGATAAAGTAATTACTTAGAACATTTTTAATGATAAACTCTCAAGCTCAATTGGAAAAGAGAATTTTTGGAGTTAACCACAAGCATCTTAAAGCTCTCATTAGTCTAACGAATGTTAGACTTTCTTTACCAGGTAAGAAAAAATATAATAAAGATATAATAGCCAAATTAGTGAGGCAAGTAATTCAAACAGAATGAAGAGATTATGACAGGGAAAGAAGAGCTCTCTCAATAAATCACTTGGGGGAAATTTCTTATCAAATTGGCTAAGTAAATGTATTCTCCTCACACCAAAAACAAAAATATGAATTTAAATATTTTAAAAACCAAAGCATTAGATAAAAGAAATGAGAATGCTCTAATGGGCGTAAGACAGGGAAAGTTTCTAACACAATCTAC